>NC_064414.1:25582500-26232500 GCF_023375975.1 Astyanax mexicanus
TAACCTGATAATGCTAATTACCACAGCTGTAAACAAATGCTGTCTCTGTTCCATGGTGTTTACATGCTCGGTCTGTGCTGCATTCACTACTCTCACGACTCCCTAGACAATTGTGCTGCACATGCTTTTAAAAACTCTGTTTGAAAGTGCAGAGTTCAGCGTTCAGTGTTATATACATATATATGTGCTGGAACACATAATCATCTCCCTATATTTACTTTCTTTCTACCAAGCCAGACAGCTCTGACCAATCAGAGGAGACAATGGCTCACGTGGTTTATTGGTCCGTAGTTTGGTGCGTTTAGGTTTATTCCTGTGTGAAACCAAACCAAACAGAGGGAGAAAACGCTCCAAGTAAACAAACTCATTAACTGATCCGGACCAGAGAAACAATCCACAGGTGTGAAAATGCCCTTATTCCCACTTCATTTTTCTCCATTAATTTCTGTTAAGATGCATAATTTAAAACAGAAAAGGCAGAAAGAGCAGTTCTGAGCCTGAATGAAACCACAAACCCCCATGTCTGTGATTAAAGACTTTCTTTGCCAAGTCATGTTAGAAGGTTGCTTTACCACGTCATAGTTCATTTGCATAAAGTCAGGAAAATCTTGATTTGTCACTATCCACTCTGTCGCCATCCTGCTTGCTACTTATCGCCAAATTGCGCTTATCTAATGTATTCCAATTTTTTTTTGATACTGAAGGATTGCAAGTAGTTTATTCTTAAATGTACTGCTCAAGTACCGAAAGTAACAGCACAAGTATTATGTTATAAAGTTATTACAGAAATCAGTAGATCATATATCAGAATAACATATTGCTGGCTGGCAGCAGAGCTAAATGCAGAATGGGAGCAGGGTAGTCTTTTTATAAGATTCGCATGATTACTTGATTTTGATTTGCCTTTTGATTTGCTCAATGTTGATGAACTTCACTAAACCTAGTGACAGTACAGAGCATCTACTGCTCTGGCAGTGATAATGTGGATTTGAAATGTTTTTTGATTATTTCGATAATTGTAAGAGTAACAATGCAGCATTTAAAATGTATTAAAAGTATTAAAATATGTAGTGAAGTAAAAGTGGAAGTAAAGTACAGTGGTGAAGTAGTTCTACCTTATTACTATACGTCTCTGCCTGCCGGTGTGAATGCAGGGTTATAGATAATATTAATATCTGTGAAATATCATGGTACGTCACTGTCACCATTTACAGTGCAACAAAATCATATTTAGGTAATAATTTTGGAGCAAATGTACTTTTAAAAACCTCAAAAATGAAAACGACATCTGCACTCATGTATCATATATTAAGCTTAGGGTGTTGATAAAACCAATCCGTTTCAGAAATATAAGCCTGGCGCTCAATTCAGGAGCTAGCATGCCCTCGGGAACACATCTCAAGCTTGTCCCATTTTTTACATAGTGCCCCACATGAAGGAATGGATTTATAATGTGATTTAAAAGAGGGCTTCTTTTTTAGTGAAGCAGAGGTAAAAACTCTGCGGAGGAAGGAATCGGAGGAGACAGAATCGGGAAAAACAAGAACACGGTGTCAACACAGGGCACTTCCAAGCCGGAGAAGCTATTAAGATGTTCCTGCCGGGTTCACAGTAAGGGCAATGTACAGCTTTCTGTATTATCCTCACCAAGTTCTGATAATAAAAGACATTACAGGCTTTAGTAAAGCTTCATCTTTTACTGGGGAAAAAAAGATTGTAATTTTAGCTTTCGAATATGTCCTTGTGTGGTTATAACAAGGAAGTTGAACTAGTTTTATTCAGCTCAATGTTTAAAATGAAAAAATTATTATTATTTTTTTGCAAATCATGCACTGACTCATTGTTTTAAAGTTGTGAATTAAATAGTACTTCTGAGCAGAGCCTTTTTTGATTTATCAGTGTCTTTAGTTCATGCATCAATCATTTTGCCGTGTAAAGGATTCAGTAGTTTATAGGGCTTTTGGTGATGCACTATATGGACAAAATTATTGGGACAACTACTCATTGTTAATTTAAAGTGTGATTATTTGAGTTTATGCTGCTTTTGTTGGAGTAACTGTCTCTACTGTCCAGAATATGCTTTCTACAAGATTTTGGAGCATTGCTGTGAGGATTTGAATGGGTTTAGTGACAAGAGCGTTAATCACTTCATGATGTTGGATAATCACTGCACCACCTTATCGCCAACTCCATCAGGAATCTCCCTAAAACATTCATCTTAAGTATCATCAAGTGTTGGATGGATGGAGAATAATTCCAAATAAAACAGTTCCACTGATCAGATAAAACAGAAAAAAACTTTGTCATACTGAATAAGTCCCACTTGTGCCCCAAAACTGCTCTGACCTGTTGAGGCATGGACTCGGCAAGACCTCTAAAGGTATCCTGATTTATATGCCAGCCTAACCCTAGGGGCAAACCTGTAAGTTCTGAGGTGGGGCCTCCGTGGACCATAATAATGAGCTGTGACCTCCTTAATCCTGTCGCTGTTTCACCTGTTGCCCTTCCTTGGAGCACTTTTGAGAGGTGCTTAACCCCTACAAAACCTTTTTTGGAGATACTCTGACCCAGATGTCTAGCCATCATAATAATTTGGTCCTTGTCAAAGTGGCTCAGATCCTTAAGCTTGACCATTTTTCCTTATTTTATCACATCGCCTTCAAGAACTGACTGTTCACTTGATGTTTTATTCAGTAGAAAGTGAATACTGGCTGTGTGATGAAAAAAATAGGCATAATGATAGGGAAAATGAATATAAACTATGTCTTAAAATATAGTTAACTGATTGAGGTACCATATTTCCCCATATCGTAACTGCACAATTTTTATTTCTAATACCCTTCAAAGATATCTTTGATTACAGAAATGTCCTATTGAACATTATGATAAGACCAAAAAAACAAAACCAAAGTTATCATGGTACTCTTACCTCAGGGGACAGCTTTTAAACTCCCATACCTGTGTAAGCAGTTGGCTGATATCTTGTGAATCATTACCACCCACAGTTTACAGCATAGTCGATGGTAATGATGGTGGCTGGCGGCGTCTGGCTAGAATGGTTCATGCAAACAGACATTCAATACAGGAGGCCCCACACACACATCCTGCAGGTCATTGCAGCATTCTTTAGCCTCCTGTCCCTTTCCATGTTCCATATGGCACATCAGTGTATATACATTTTATGTCCAAAAGCTTCTATTCATCCCTTCAAATGTGTAAAAACCAGCGTTAAACTTTAAAGTGCTCCCTTGCTGGCCCAGGTGTTCACTAGTACTCTTACAGCTTGTATAATCTCCTTAGAAAAGCACAGTCTAATAGCATGTGAGGCTTTGGAGCAGCCTGACATGAGCTTAAGGTCATCATGCCCACTGCCAGGCACCATGTAAATGGGTATTACTCCCTCCAGTACCGAGCTGCAGATCTGCGCTTTCTGCAGAAATGAAGCTCCATCCAGCTCCATCCAATACATGTGGGCTGAAATACAGCTCTGGAAGACCACTTAAAAAGTTTCTTTGATTCTACCAAATTGAAACCTCTGGAATATAAGCAAGGGGAATATAGATGATTACAAGCCATCAAACCAAGTTTAACTGCTTGGATTGTTTTTTGCACAAGTTATCCAAAATCAGTGTGTATGACTGGTGGAGGAGAACATGCAAAGATGCATGAGAACTATCATTAAGAAACAGGGTTATTTCAGCCATTTTTTCCGTAGTTCATACAATAAAACAACAATGTTCATTTTACTCAAATATATACCTATAAATAGCAAAATTAGAGAAACTGATTCACAAAATGAAGTTTTTCAAGAGCTATGTATTTGTGTTCCAGAAGTAATCATTCACCACCAGTACCTGACCTTATTAATGCTGTTGAGGCAGAATGCAATAAAATTCTCAAATAAATGTTCCAACATTTGCAGCCACATGTTTTACCTCTTATGTCATGTTTTTTAATTGTCATTGGCATTTTTGGCAGGATCATTCTCACCCACACACAACAAGGTTTTCCCAGGAATGTCTTAGTCAGATTTTAACACTTCCTTGGAATGTTAGATTGCCAGATCTATTGCCAATCAAACATTTATGGGATTAGGTGATGTCAATGTCTGAGATTTACCAGTGTGCAGGATTTACAAAGCCAACTGCAACATCCGTGGGCAAATCTTGTATCTCAACCTTACCTTTATAGCTTTCCATTATCCCTTTAACATTAACACTGAGCATGAGTCCATCACTTGCTCACTCTCAGAACTCAAAACCTGTTTCTACATTAGCTGTAGAACTTCGTTAGATCTCTGTACCTTTTGTTTTTGTTCTGCTATTTGTTTGTACTGTCAGGGTCAACCAGAGGGGGATTGGCTCCTTTGACTAAGTCTTATGCCCAGATCAGACTACACTATTTTAGCCCGATTTTTACCCGATTTTGTCAGAGCCGACAAATTGCCTGCTTCAGATCCGGATTTTAGTGTTGAGAGTAGTGTGACATAGTCAAAGATCTGTAATTTGACGTGAGTGACGTCGTTGGAGCCTAGTTTACCCCTGCCTTTATTCTGTTTATTCTTTATTCTCTTTATATGCACTGAAACCTTGCTAAACTAGCTACATCTTTACCCTACCTCCAGTTCTCTCTGGAGTACACAAAGCCCGTGATGTCCTCTTTGGGTCACCCAGGAAGGAGCCCACAGTCACTTCTTCCTCTCTTTATGCGATTTTCTGAGCACAAAAGTGCTACCATCACTCAAATCGCTTCTGTTGCAAGAACCGCCAGACTCTGTCCTCCTCCCACGTGATGACCTACAAACTCACGCAAGGATGATTGGTTGGTGACTAACGTGTATGTCACGAAACGAAGATAACTTCTTAATCTGACATAGTAAACATCGTGAGTCACAAAAATGTAGCCTGAGCTTGGCATTAGTTCCTTCTAAGATTTCTTCCTCTTAGTATGAATAAAATTGAATTGAATTGAATCTTGCATCCAGGCTAAATGTGGTCCAACATTGTACAGTCTTTCCTTTATCCAGTATTTATCCTTTCTTTCTTATATTGTTTTATATACCACCTACGTATATCATTGTTACATTCACACATACAGTATAAAGTTTCATTCGATTCTATCAGCAACTTCCATACTTTGACATTTAGCATGTTCTTAATGCTGTGCTGTGCCTGAGTCAATTATCACTTTTTACTCTCCACGGTTTAAAAGGTTGAGGATTTCATGTGTCAAGTGATTTTGTATTTTATATATTCAAAAAAGTGAGATGCCCAATTACAGTGTGCAGGCTTAAAATGAAGAGGCTTACTTGGAGTAGAAGCAGTTGGGCTGGTGCTTTGACACCTACCATAGAAACAAAAAGCACAGGATGTTCATTAGCCATTCTGCTGAGCAGCGGTAAATGAGGGGGTCCTCTGAAGCGTGGTGTTTGTCTGCTTTCTCGGTACAGCTATAGCATCCATAATGAGATGCACCCAGATCACTCTTTCAGACCCCCCAATAAATTCAAACATTCTGCTCATTAGTTACTCATACATACATACAAACTTATACATGTCTTACAGATTATGTGCAGTTGGAGACTCATTTGAGTTGCTTGTTTTAAACCATTCTTTGTGATCCGGGTGGTGCTCTTTGCTTTATGCACACATAAACAAGCTTTCTGCTTAGGTGATTCAGGTAGGCCTCAGTGGATGACAGTGTGTTATGGACCTATAATAAAAATACTGCAGGAACAACGCGATCCCACTCGTTGGGGAGTGATGGGTGGTGGGCGTAAGATGGACACTTCAAAAAGGCAGGGCAGCAAGACTTAATGTCTGACTGCACATATTCTGTATTTGGAAGGGAAATTGGGTTTGATGAAAGGAAACGGAACACATTTCTAAAATCTATCTGTTTCAGATGCAATTCAAATACTTGTAGACACTAATAAATCATTAACGTGATTGACAAAGCTGTAGTGTTTTACAGTTAGACAGTCATAAGGTAAGCAGGCCAAGAACGTATAGGGTTAAGCTTGTGGTAGTACAGCCACTAGATGGAGACTCGTTCCAGTTTGCAGTCTACTTACTGGCCCAGAGAGTCAATGCCCATAGGAGCAGCCTGAGAGAACCATTGGTTGCGAGTGATCTGACATTTTAATGGCTTTTTTAAAAGCCTTCTTGGTAACATTAGAAGGCCCCTACACTCCTTCATCTTCTGAATAAGTCACCTCCATAAGTGACAGTCTGAGGGACTGAAGTAGCCACCTAACCCAAATAAGGCTGTCTGTATTAGGCTATGGGCTATCCGTTACTCCAGGGGCAGTGTGTCTGAGTACGCTTTAGACTATTTGAAAAATGTGCTCATAGTGGTGTGTACATATAGACACAAGGGCAATCACAATCTAATTTACAGCTTACCGGGGAGCTACTAAGCTTTAATGCACATTTACAGCTAAATGGGGGGGGGGTGTTTCCAAAGAATTTAACGTGAGCATGAATCATTTGCACCTTTTCCATTAAAAAATAATTTAATAAAAGCATGTTAAAGCCAAATTGCTTCCTCAGAAAGTACCTGAATCCTCCCAGAATGTGCAGACTTGCTGTCGGGAGGTGAAGACTGCACTCTAATACAGAGCAGCTCTCTCCTCTGGGTCACTTATTTGCACACTGTAGAGTCTAAATGAGGTTTTAAAGTCACACGCATACACCCGCTAGCCTAATTTGGTCTAATCAGGCCTAATGATGTGCGCTTATACACACACTCGCACACACTCACCAGTGGACAAGGCTCACGTCCCCGAACATATTTTTCTTGTTCTCAATTCCAACCGTTTAAAGATTCAAGACTCTTGCTTGTTGTACACGGATAGCAACATTTTCCATGTGCTCCATGTATGCATGTGCATGTTTAAGACAGCGGTGTATTATTCATTGTATCCTTGTGGAGGACAGGCTGTCAATACCGTCCTGACCTATCCTAGTTATTTAATATACAAAATTCTCATTACCTTGAAAATGAAATATATACAGTTTTTATTAAGGAATATAAGAAACATGATGGAGGGAAATGTGTTACTGTGATTTGATCATGGCTAACAGTGTTCTTATTCCCTAAAACCCTATTTGAACTAATAAAATCATGGTTATGCATGCCATCAATAGGCTTATTGCTTTTATAAATTGTCCTTGACAAAGCATGTCAGGTAAAATACCAAGTTTCAATAAATAATTTAAGATATTAAATAACAATTGCAAGAGCTTTTCTCTGTTGCCAAGCAACTATTGACTGCTGTGGAGAAAAAGAACCTTAGCATATTGTAGTCATTTATCGGATGTTGAAGTTTTTTGGGTCATAGAGTAATAGGAATCTCCTAATAGATTAAAAAGTGTTTACCTTTCATTCAGTTTACGTTAGCACATGTACCCAGTTTGTAGCGCCAAGCAAACAATGCTGTACATTTCTTTCCCAAACTGTGGAAGTATCTCAAACAACATCGTACTTAATATGTATGCAATAACATGCAATAACGTTCTTAAAATGAAACCAGTATAATAAGTACACAATAAGTCTAACAACAAGTTAATAGAGGCATATACAAGGATACTCCTTTCTGTAATCTGATAATGTTTACAGTGTTTAAACAGGCTACATGAGGCTAACCGCTGCTGGCTAGCGGTGGAAACTGGGGCTGGCTAACTCTTGCTAACTCTTGCTAACTGTGGCTAGCGCTCACACTTGAACAAAATACTGGAATTCTAAGCTTAATGTAAATAACCGTAAGCACTTTACTCACTGACGCTTTACTCGTTTTCAGGATAGATGAACAGAGTCTACAGAGCATAGTTGAATGGGGTCTACTAAGCAGTTCTGCACGCTATTTGTATAATGGGTGTGTCCTCCCACTTCTCAGTTAACATCAGAGTGTAATCGTTTTCCACAGGCTGCCTTCTCTAGGTATTTATACAGGTGTTGTATAATAGTTAGCTGCCTGGTTTCAGTTTTGAAGGATTTTCTTCAAAACTTAAAAGTCTAGTAAAGTAAAACTTTACAACCCAATAAGGTAAGAAGTGTAAAATTTTGAGTTTTCTTAACTTTTTCATTTTTACAGTGTAGCAGTTGAACCAATCAGACTCATTACTTTAGGAAGGGGTGGGTCTTCTCTTAAACCCTTAAACTGTGGGTTGTAATTCATTAATCTGGAAACAGTTATCAATTATTGGTCATAAACTAATATTAATACACTAATTGACCGTTTATGTTCAACACTGCATGGAATTTAGCCATAGAGTTTTTTTTTTTTTTTTTTACTGTTACCACACTAAAATGTAACCTAACTAGCTAGTTAACTAGCATTAGCGTAGTTAGTGTCTGAATTCTGTTGTGATACCAAAAAAAGAACATTTAACACTGACTCTGTTCTTAAATATTTTTATTAAGACAGTTAACAGTGTTAAAGCTCAGACAGAGGCTGAATGTAGAATGTAGCAATATTAAAGCAAATAATTCAAATACTAATGTTTACATGTAGCTAACATGAATGTTGCATTTTAGCCAACATTATCAAATGATATTTTAATCTCCATTAGCAAGCTAAAAACTTCAGACCTCTTCTCAATTCAGTTAAAGCCTGGACATACCAGGGGGACTCAATATTGTTTCCAAACAGAACATACTACCTTTGTGTGTCTATTTATAGCTAAATCCGCTTAAATAAAACAGAAAGTCAGTTATTTCAATAGGCTAAAAGCACTATATCACAACATGCTCCGAGCTGAAGTCTTGGAAGGATGTTTACCTTACATGATAATATTAAGCTCAGATTATATAATGCACCCAAGAAAAACAGAATTGTCATGAAAAACACATGAAAACATAAGAAAATGTGGGTCAGCACATGCGTAAAGCTGCCAAGCAGCACACACTGAAGCATATATCGCAACTCGACAAAAAAAACAGGCACTTTCTTGTTTCACATTAGGTAGGTTACTTCCTTACACTAAATATTAATGGAGGAGGAGTTTAGCCTGTTAGCTGTATTTTAGCCTATTAGTTCACCACACTTCTGGTAGTTGAGAAACCTGTCAGCTTCAGTGTTGGCTTGTTAACTTTAATTAAAGCAAAACTGGGGTTCAAACTGAATTTGTATTCCCTCATTAGTGTTGCACTATATAGGGAAAGATTATGTAGTGAATTAGGAAACTTCTGTCGCATTAACATGCGTCAGCAGCACTTGCATAAACAATGCTTGTGAGTGGCTAAGCTGTGTTTAATTCTCTGTACACACAAAACAGGAGTTCTGTAAGTTAAACCACTAGGCTGTTTAGTGAAAACTCCTTTGCAGTTGTTATTTAGAAACATAAGCCCACATTTAACACACTACAGGGAACAAATATGAGTAATTTATGGTGTCCAGGGTCTCATAACTATCACTGCTTACATGCGGCAGCGTCATCGGCTACAGTATGTTCTAGTGTCTGTTGCTTAGTAACAAGGCTTGCAATGCATTTTGGGCAACATTCAGATTATGTAGTTATTCAGAGCTATGATGTTTATTAGAAATAACGAGTGCATTGTGGTAGTTTATAGTGCCCTCACAAAATCATGTTCAAATTCCATTTTATGATTCAGTCACTCCAAAAAAATGGCTGATGTACTCAACAGTGCCCTGAAACACAAATAGGGGTCCATTTAAGTTTCAGCACAGGTTATTATTCCATCAAAACACTTGATGGCCATGTGAAAAGCATTGTAGTCCTTTAAGAGTACATCTTTATTAGTTATGTGAGTCATAAGTGTGGGCATTTGGAGTGTTTTTCTCAGTGTTGTTGAGAGTCTTATCTGAAAAATGACAGTTATGCAATTTATAGTCTTTAAGAGTTTGTTTTTGGGATGTGGTGAAATGTTTGCTGAGCTGCTGAGGCAGACAGTATTTTAAAAACTTAATTCCAGTGATAAATGAATTGTTAATGAAATGCAACATAAGAATTAGATGAAGAAAACCAACCAGTTACAGCGAGAAACAGCAGAACAACAGTATTTTTTTCCTATTTATCTACTGAGATTAATTTCAAATTGTTGTGGAGTATGCTACTTAATATATTTAGAACAATGTATTCAGTATTAATTTATCACCAGACATGTATAAAGTACTATAGGGATGCGACTAATAACTATTTTAGTAGTCAACTAACCTGATGATCATTTTACTTCATCTTGACAGCTAAATTTTTAGGGACCTAGACATAATTAGCAGGATATTTGAATAGTTGATGTACCTATATAAAAGTACACTTATATAAAAAAATAATTCTAGAAGACATTCACACACGCATGTGTTGTTAATTTTAGCAATTATTGTTAAATATGTGAGATATTAACAGAAATATTCGCAGAACTGTGTTTTGATCAAAAATGTAATCAATCCCTTGTATTGTGAGGAAGTTTTTTGTAATTATACTGACTGGAAAATGTAGATTACTGTAAGTACTTTTAGCACTGCTTTTTAGTAAGAGTGTGTGATTTATCCCTCACATGTGTTTCTCATCAGGGTGCACAGCGCTCAATTAAACATTAACGATGCATCAACAATGAAATTCCATTGCAGCCCTAAATCTTAGAGACCCAGAATTGAGTAAAAGTGCTCTTCCAAAAAAGTGACTTGAGTAGAAGTTTAGGTGTTCTTTAAGCACCACACTTGAGTAAAGTATAGTATTCAACAGTTTTTAAGTATTGAAATAAAAGTACAAGTATTCTGTTATGTAGTTATTACAAAAAACAGTCAAAAGTTTGAATTTCATATTGCAGGCTGGCAGCAGAGCAAAAGGCAGCACGCTTGGTTTATAAGACCATGACAGGCAACTTTATCAAACCCAGTGACAGTGCAGAGCATCTGTTCTGGCAGTCAAAATGTTGGTTTGAATTTTTGATTTTTTACAAATTTATATTTGCAACAAGTAACAATGCAGCACATAAAATGTATTGGAGTAAATGTATTCAACTCATTAAAAATATATAGTGAAGTAAAAATGGAAGTAGGAGAAAAATAACACTACAGTAAATACAGATACAGCATTTTAGTACTTAAGCACATTAGTTAAGTACTTCTACCTGGTTATTGTACATCTCTGTTTATCTCTACCTTTTCAGAGCATTCTGCCTGTGACAATTAGCTAAATATAACATGTTAGACAAGAGCTTTGCTATATCCTATTGAGCTACCTTAGTAACAATTGCTGACAGCTACACTCACTAAGCACTGTATGAGGATGTACACCTACTCGCTCATGCTATTATCAAATCAACCAATCACGTGGCAGCAGTGCTGATATGAACCAGCAGCTTTTTCCAGAATGGGAAAAATGCAATCTCAGTTATGTTGAAGTTTGATACGACCGGTAGAATCGGTCAGGCTGCTTTAAAATTTTGTAGAACTGCTGATCTCCTGGGATTTTTTGCATAAACCTCCTGTAGAGTTTATTAAGGCTGGTATAAAAATGTAAAACGATCAGTGAGCCTCAATTCTCCAGATGGAAACACCTTGTTGATGACAGATGAGAGAATGAAGAATGGCCAGAAAAGGTTTGAGTTGACTGAAAGGTTACAGTAACACAGAAAAGCACTCAATAGACTTGTAGTGAGCCTAAATACAACACCTTGATTCCTAATGCAGATGAAATAAAACAGCCAAGGATTACATCACGTTCCACTTCTGTCAGCCAAGAACAAGGCTCTGAGGCTGCAGTGGGCACAGGCTCACCAAAACTGGACAGCTGAAGACGGGATGAATCTTGATTTCTGCTTAGGCACACAGATGGTGGGGTCAAAATTTAGTGCCAACAGCATGAATCCATGGACCCAACCTGCCTCGTGTCAACAGCCCAGGCTGGTGGAGGTGGTGACGTGGTGGGAGGGAGGTTTTCTTGGCAAAGTCATTTATTTGAATGCCAAAGTCTGTATGAGTATTGTTACTGGTCCTGATAGGAGCATCCCCTCATGACCACAATTAGCAACTCTTCCAGCGTGATGACAGTTTTCTGAACATGACAAGTTTAATGTTCTTTAGTGTTCTTCCCAGTTATCACATTTAAATCCAATACATTTGAATTCGCATTTCGAACACCTTGGGATGATGCAGAATGGGAGTTTATGCTCCTGAAAAGTCTGCAAGAACTGTGTGATGCAATCATGTCAGCATAAAGCCGAATCTCAAAGCAAATGTTTCCGACACCTTGTGGAATCTAAGGCACTCTTTTGAGAGCAAAAGGAAGCCCTACCTAATATAGGGCATTCAGTGAAATGCCAAATATAATGGGAAATGTGACAAGTGCTCTTGTCCCATGACTTTTGCCATGCCCCATGGAAGCTTAAGACTGCTGCATTAACCTGTGTGGGCCTTTTGCATTGAATGTAGATGAACAACTGAACATGATGAACATTACCACCCACTGTGCTGTACACCGTGGGTGGTAATGCCTTGGTAATACATAATACTGTATACTACTGTCCCATACATTTTGTCATGTTAGAGTAGTGTAGTACTAATAAAATGTAAATAGAAATTATTTTTAAGGTAAGGTCAACAGTTTACAGGTAGTCTTTCTGATTTGCCTCCCTTATACTCACATATACTTGTTATTTTTAAACATTTATAATTTGAAGCTACAAGAACTACAGTTGCTGAATATTGCTGAGCTTCTGGACTGCATTTACTGTGAGTATTGTTTGCACAATATAGTACAGTAAAGTAAGTTCAGGATGCCACCACCTTCTCACTCTTAATTTTACCCACCCATATGATGTAAGGTCACAATTAAACAATCAACAATATGGTAGACGATACATGTAAGAAGCATACATGTAAAACTGCACATATGTAATAAATAATGATATAAGACATGTAGAACTATGAAATTTCTCACTGAGAAACATAGATTTTTCCGCACTGGTTTCTCTTTCCCATTAGATGATTCCTGGCAGAGCTGAGATGTTGCCAGCCTCGCGTTCTTCTGCAGGCGCTGTTCGCCGCGCGCCGTGGACGGAGCGGCTCGTGGCGGGAGTCCCACGAGGCTCTGATGGTTTCCCATGGCAACAGAGTGGCGAGTGAGGGTCTGTGTATGGCGGGTGAGAGAATCACACTCAAACTCACACTGACGCTTCATATCAGCCGCTTTCACCAGTCAGCCGTTTAGAGAAACGCAAAGGAAAAGCATGGCCCTCTAGCCCGACTCATTAAGGAAGCCTAGAGCAGCACAAATCCAGAACAGGATGTAATATCTAACATGGCACTGCCTGTTTCTCTGAGCTGAATTTCCCCTTTCTGACTTGCTAGTTGCGGCTGAAAATGAAAATTCAACTCGAAAAAGCGTCATTCCCACTTGCCATCCAAAAGCTTTGTTGTTCTTTTCTCGACTGTTTTAAACAAAGCTTGCCTTCCTCCCTCCACGAATCCTCAATCCTTCTGAGGAACATCAAAGAATCCCTCTGCATAATGACTTCGGTTCTTTGGGAAGGTGTTTGATTAAACTTAAAGAATGGTTCATTGTTTATTCATAGGAGAAGACTTCGTTGGAGCCTTCAGACATTGGCTTTTGTTCTTATTGAAGGATTCACTGGCGCTGGTGCTAGTGTAATTATGTGACCGTGAATCTTTTTGGACGCTATGTGGGGGCCACTGGGTCTAAGAGGTTCAACTGAGAAGTCCTCACCTTCATCTCTAGTGCCATTTTCACGTTTAATCTAATCCCTCTGTCTCCGTCTCCCTACGTTCTCACATCCAGACCATCCCCCTGGGGCCGCTGACCCGTCATCAGAGACTGAGTGGAATTCATCCATCCAGCTGCAAGTGGCTGGCTGCTGTTCTTTACTGCGGTCAACACACGTGAACATGTGTTTTTTTTTCTTTTTTTACAGATGCTGAAATTGTACTGGCCGCGGGGTCGGCACCGCAACTTCTTCTGGCATCAATAATCAGGAGAATGTGATAGCTTTTGTCCTTGGGGTTGTTGTGCTAGTATTGCTGTAAAGCAGCGCCTGCTCCTTCTTCTTTGTCTCCTCAATTGAAAGGATGTGTGAGGATGAATCTGTTAATGCTTGCTCGTGTAGGTCAGATGTGTAGCGAGCTCAGAGCTTATTTAAGCCTGCATATACTTTAGCTTTTATTAGTCCTACATAAGACATAGATAAACACTTATTTACAAAAAACACACATTGGATTGATGCAGAACTTGGCATGCATCAGAATGAATCAGCTCAGCAGATACAGCATGTAAATAATAACAAATGTGGTCTGATTAGACACTGAGTCTTGCTAAAAGAGAGCACTTGTGAGTAGTGCATTATGCCTCTATGATGCACTTGAAGCCTAGTCAACAGACTTTGAGGGGGGTACAGCATCAGAATAAGAAAACCAGGACGGCCTTTATGACAATTTGCACACCATTTAGACTGCCTTGACCTTCTTGATTGACTGATTTATTGATTTATTGCATTCGTGAGACCAGCTGGGATGGTACTGCAACCTATGAATGTGCAGGATCTACAGACCCAGTTGTAACATCTCTAGGTAAATGAGCTGCAGGAGACCATATGGAACCTTGTATCCAGTTTGGAGCCAGCCCATTAGAGCACTTAATGAATTATGTTAATTATACATATATAACCATATATGATGTATCCAAGCATAAAAAGTTTCATTAAATTCCAACAACTCTATTGCTGCTATCACAAGCCAGCAAAGCCAGCAAAAGCTTATCTCCATTTCTGACAGTTTTTCTTGTTTTGCTTTGTTTAAAGTATAAATCAACCATCTCTTTCATACCCAGTTATGACAGTCATGTCCTGGGAGCTAAAACACAATTTTACACCAGTTGAAATTTCATGCTCACTGAGCCAGATGTTTCTCTTTTCTGCTTTTTTTAGAACTTGTTTGGAAGGATTTCTTTTGCAGCATCAGGCCTCTGATGCTATTCGTCTTTGAAACCACGCTGAGAACAAGTTCTCTGGCTTCGTAGAATTGTGTAAGCTGCACACACACACACACACACACATTTGGTATAGTCTTATATCAGCTACTTCACTGCTGTACAGTACATTAGCCAGCCAGCCATCCAGCCATCCATTCATCTTCTGAAAAATTCTCAGCAGGGAAGCCTTTAGTGTATAAATGCTGAATTTCATTGGTCTTTATTCCTTTTGGAAGCCACTCGAGAGCTGTTTATGTCATTTAGGCTGCAGTTTGTGACCGCATCTGTTATAGTGGGTTATCTATCACCAGTGATGACACAATGCGCTAGAGTGAGACAAGCCGTCAGTTAGAGGAGTTTAACACGGCCTTATTGCTCCTGATAGGTCCTTTCTGTTAGTGTCGCAGCACTGGGGCTTGAAAGTGTTGGAGTGCATGTTGCGTCAGGGCTGGAGATGGTGTTGTAGTCCTTGTAATCTGAGAGAAGGAGGCAGCTTTAGGGCGTTTGGCTGCAGCTATTTTAATCTTAAGGCTGGAGCATTAAGTCAGTGCACTGAGGCAAACGCTGGAGCCGTGGAGAGGCATTCCCTCAGGGCTGCCCAAAAACACTAATAACACTGAAGAAAAAAGAGCACAACATGTGAATTACACACAGAGGGAAATTGTGTGTTAGTTTGTGTGTGTGTGTATGTCTGTGTGACAGAAAGAGAGAGGATTCCTGTTTGAATGTTGTTGTCTGTGCCTGTCTGTGTGTTTGAGTGAGTGCGTGCATTTAAGGGCCTCATTTAACTCTATTCTCCCAAGGTAACTGACAGTATTCACTGCATTGTGTGTGTGTGTGTGTGTGTGTGTGGTGGGGGGAATTCACATTTGTATTCACATTTGCATTCAGTTTTTCTTATTCTGTCTGTGCAAGAGTGTGTGTGTTTATGCATATGGGCTCCATTTGTCTGTAGAACCATATATATGTATATACATATATATATATATATATATATATATATATATATATATGTATATATATATATATATATATATATATATACATATATATATATATATATATATATATATGTGTGTGTATGCGTGTGTGTGTGTGTGCAAGTGTTATTAGAGCTTTCCTGTTAGTCTCCCCTTTCTGTCATTCACCCTACTTTCCTTCATGGCTGAATATCTCCATGACGACCCAGTCTCTTTCTCTCTCTCTCTCTCTCTCTCTCTTTCTGACCATCTCTCTCTCCCCACTCTCTCTGTCTCATCTTTATGTCTCTCTCACACTCATGCTCATCTTTCTCTCTCTCCTCTCACCATCTTTCTCTCTCTCTGTAATGTCTTTTTTCTCTCACTCTTTTTTGTCTTAAACTCTTATATCTCTGTATCTGTTTTTTTCTTTTTTCTTTCTCCTATCCATTTTCCTGTCTTCCTCTTACTCTCTTATCTCTCTCTCTTATCCCACGTCTCACACTTCTTTCCTCTCTCTGTCTTATACTCTCTCTCACCTTCTCTCTCTCACTCTTTCCTTCTTTCTCCTTTTTTTTCTTTGTCTCTGTTTCTTATCTTTCTTTCTATTGTCTGTCCTTATCATGATCTTTCTCTTTTAATGCCTCTCTCTCTCTCTCAATCTCTCAATTTTATATTGTTTTTTATCTCTCCTCACTGTTTCTCTCTCAATTTGTTTCTCTCTATATCTCTTTCTCTTTTTATGTCTCCTCACCATCTTTCTCTTTCTTTCTCTCTTATTCTCTTTCTCTTTTATCTCTAAAATATTTTAACACAATTTGGTTATAATAAAGTGTTGTTAAAAGTCAAAAGTCTTTTATCTTTTAACATCTCTCTCTCTCTCTCTTTCCCTTTTTCTCTCTCAATGTCTTTGTTTTTTTTCTCTTCACCATCTTTCTCTCTCAATCTCATTTATCTTTCCTCACATCTCTCACTTGTTCTCTCTCTTCATCTCTCTCTGTCTCTCCCTATTTTATATTGTTTTTTATCTCTCCTCACTGTCTCTCTTTCAATTTCTTTCTCTCTCTATGTCTTTCCTATTTTATCTCTCCTTACCATCTCTTTCTCCCTTTTTCTCTCAATATCTTTCTCTTTTTTATTTCTCCTCACTCTCACTTTCTCAGTTTCTTTCTCTCTCTATCTCTTTCCTTTTTATCTCTCCTTATCATCTCTTTCTCCCTCTTTCTCTCTCAATCTCTTTTTCTTTTTATCTCTCCTCACCATCTCTCTCCCCCTTTTTCACTCTAAATCTTTCTTTATTACTCCTCACCATCTCTTTTTTGCTCTCTCTCTCTCTCTCTCTGTCTCTTTCTCTCTCTCTTGCAAGTGTGCGTCATATACAGGAAAAGTGTCTTATTCCCCTGTGGAACTCAATCTACCCCCTACACCCCCCCACACACACTCACCTGCAGAATCATAGCTCCTCTCTGCTCATCACCCTCTGTGTTTGGCAAAACGTCCGACACTCTCTCTCGCTCACACACACACACACACACAAGAGCACGTCACACTTTCTGAGTAAGTGTGCGCTTCAGAGCAACGGGCAGAGAGAAAGAGAGAGAGATACAGAGGGAGGGGGAACTAGAGAGACAGAGAAACAGAGAAAAAGCTACAGAGGGAGACAGAAAGAAAGATATAGAGAAAGAGATAGAAAGAGAGACTTACAGAAAGAGAGGAGGATAGGGAAAGAGAGAGAGATATAGAAGTAGAGCAAGAAAGAGAGAGATACAGAGGACGATACATATATAGATAGATAGAAAAAGAGTCAGTGAGTAAGAGAGAGAGAGAGAGAGTGAGGGAGGGGATAAAGTCTTATTGTTCTCGAGCAGCGTGTATTGGAGGTGTGGCATCTTCCGGGCGTTGTCGTGGAGACGGAAGGCTGCCCGGGCACTGTTCTCTCGCTCTCTCTCTCTCTGAGCTGATCACCAAGACACTGATCGTGGGGAGGCTGATCCTTATGGCAAGATCCGCAGCCACAGGTAACCAGCACACACACACACACTCTCACACACACACACAGACAAGACACACACCTTATCGAAACACCACATCATGTTCAGATTGAGCAGACAGCAGTGTGATCAGTGTTTTTAAGTGATTTGGTGCGGAGTGAAAAAGATGCAGAAAGTGTATGTCTCTGTGCTTTTGTCTGTGTGTGTGTGTGTGTGTGTGTGTGTGTGTGTGTGTGATAAAGATAGTGGGTGCACTAAAGCGACTGTATGTGTGTGGCAGGTACAGGAGCAGATCAGAGGTGTGTGTGTGTGTGTGTGTTGTGAGTCATAAAGGGGGATGTGGTGATGTATTCTGCCTGTGGCTTCAGAGAGAGAGAGATGCAGCAGATTCCCACAGCGCACCCAGTCCTCTCCTGCTGCGCTCTGAGAAATAGCAAAGTAGGAAGAGTGTGTCCGTCGGTGTGTGTGTTTGTGTGTTTGTGTGTGTGTGTGTGTTTCAGCATGTATTTTGATGTATACATATGAGAGCATAAAGAGAACAAGAGAATTACAGTCTTGAAAGTGTAGATATTGTTGTATTATAAGGCAATGTAAACTCTCTGTGACTCTTTGAGTGTGTGTGTGCGGAGGGGGGGGGGGGGGGTCTGATATATAGTAATATATGTAAAAGAATTAAAGAATTGACAAAATGAAAATATGAATGATGGTTCACTAGGCAGATGTATCTGTGTGTGTCCAGTATCTTTCACTCTCTTTCTCTCGGTCTTTCACTGCTATATGGCTTTTTTCACGCATTTTATATTTCGAATATATACAGTATATGATCACATATATGTAGTTTATATTTCATATAGATTACATAAATATATTGATTTTCTAAGTTTGAAAAAGTGAATACTTTCTTTATAGAAAACTCACATTGTTGCACATGCCAGATGCTACAGCTGCTAAACAGTAATTATGTATATATGTATAAGTGTATTAAAATTTAAAATTATACATTTTTATACTTAGAAAATCACAAATAAATGTAATTTTACATATATTCAAAATATAAAAATTCACAAAAATACATGCATTTATATGTGTATATTTATATACAGTTACACATATAATACGTTTTACATAGAATCACATCCTCTATAGAAATATATTTTGATTGTGTCAAAAATATATTTTGATTTTAGCGCCGAGTGGTCCAGCGGTCTAAAGCGCTGCCACTATGAGCAGGAGGTCGCCGGTTCGAACCCCAGCTCATGCAGCTTTGCCATCAAGCTGCCGGCGTTAGAGGGAGCAAAATTGGCCCTGCTCCCTCTGGGTGGGTAGATGGCGCTCTTTCCCCACATCACTCCTATGGTGATGTCTGCAGCACAGGGCGTCTGTGAGCTGATGTACCGGAGCCGAGCCGCTGTGCTTTCCTCCAAGCGCGCTGGCTGCTCTGCAATGCTGCATCGGCAGCAGCTCGAAAAGAAGCGGTGGCTGACTTCACATGTATCGGAGGAAGCATGTGTTAGTCTTCACCCTCCTGGTGTGTTGAGGTATCACTAGTGATAGGGGGAGTCCTAATGAATGGGTTGGGTAATTGGCCGTGTAAATTGGGGAGAAAATGGGAAAAATTAGAAATAAAATTAAAAAAAAATATATATATATATTTTGATTTTCACTGTTTTTTATTTTATTTTATTTGTATTTTGTTTCTTATTTTATAATATCAATTGTATTCATATAAATGCACCACATTAAATAATGAATTGATTAATAGAAACACTCCTATATTATGTGGAATAAAATATTTTTATATTAACTTTCAATATAATAATATGTCCATTTTTTTAAATGGTAGCTTTTATAATTTGATCAAAGCAGCCTTTTTACATTTTGTGAATATGCTGATAAAAATGACCATTGAATATCCTACAGAATCGCTTGACACTTATACTGTTTTCCATACATGGAATTTTTTCATAGCTAAGCATTAACATTCTTTTTTACATTTTTGACATTCGTTTTTTCCCTGAAAGACTGTGGCATCATCGAGGGATCAAACATGATGTGGCCAGCAGTTAGACTGTTGCTCCACCTGTGGTCTAAAATAAGCTTTAATTGTCTAAATATTCTGAAGATGAGCATGTAAACTAACCTGTCAGACTCAAACTTCTCAAACACATACACAGTCAGCAACTAAACATACTGTAATAATGCATAATTGTGTGCTATTTCAGACTATATGTCATTGGCTATATTCAATATTCAACAATTGAATTGAGTTAGACCCAGGCCAGCTTCACAGGAGAAGAACAAAAACCTTCCAGTGGTCATTTTCAAGTAATCTTACAGCTTTTCTGTTTGTCTGTTCATCACGACATTCTGACACGTTGTAAGAAATAACTGCCAGGTTGACGTTAAATCAAAGAGTGAAAAACGACACAAGGGTTTTTCATGACAGATACTCTGTATATATGTGCGCATGTGTGAAAGAGTGTGTCTAAGTGTGTCACCAGCAAGTGTGTCATGGACTGACCTGATAGTTCCTTCACCTGCCGCGTGCGACAGTTAGATGTCAGTGTTGATATGGCTATTTTGGCCGGCTCGCTCTCAGCGTGAGCGATAGAGGCAGCACAAGCCGTCTCCTCTGAAGCTCAACCTTCCTCTCTCTCACTGGTGGACCAGAGGTGGCGGGACAGTGATGGATGCTGTTCCTCTGTAAAGAGCAAAAAGTCAGCTTTTCAGGAGGATGAGGGGGACAGCTCTGCTCTGTCAGAGAGGAGAGGAGATAAAGTGCGTGAAGAAGCCCCTGTGACTCCGCGGGCTCAGTCAGAAACGGAGGCTGGAGACTGAATGAGTAAATGCATTAGAGAATGAATGAGTGTGTAAGCATATTATTCACCCCAGCTCAATTCCTGGTAATGAAGGTGTGTGGGCCGACCTCGCTTATTCGTTTTAAACCTTTATAGGGTGAGTTATGAGCACAGCAGTTCGCCCAGATGTAAGAGAGATAGAGAGAGAGAGAGAGAGAGAGAGAGAGAAGAGAAGGAAAAGGGCAGAAAGGGGCAGAGAGACTGACAGGAGAAGAAGATGGGAATGTAGATATATAGATTTTAGATATATGTGAGTTATTATGGTAAGTCAAGCTGGGTAATGTTTCCCACAGCATAGTATTAAAGTCAGGTCGAGGTCAAGTAATTGGACAGTGACATAATTCTGCCTCTGCAAACCACAACTACAGATTTGAAATAAATTAATTAGGAATTAGAGCATTTTTTTCATAATCGCTCCATTCTTACAGACTAAAAAAGGAATTGGATGAACTAGCAGTTATAAATACAAGCATTATTGCTAATTATTGGGTGCAGATTATATGCAGTGATTGGCAGCTTGAATTCTGGAACTATTGAGTTTACACTATTGAGCTGTATTGCCATCCATTTAATGCAGCCACTTTCTGTTACTGCCTGTTTTTCTGCCCCTTTCTGTCTTCTTTCTTCAGTTCTGTCTTCAGGAAGCTAAAAAAAATGCCTTGGGTTGCTTTTGTTGTACATTTTGGATCATTATCCGTTTTCCCTACGATGCACTATTCACCCTTCTACTTCTATCAGCAATCACCTCATCAATAAACCCCAGTGACCCAGTTCTGTTGGCAGCAATACATTCTAATTCCATTCCACATTCTAACACTCCCTCCACCATGTTTGATAGATGAGATGGTGTGCTTCAGATTATGAGCTCTTCCTTCCCAATCATTCTGGTACAAATTAATTTTTGTTAATATCTGTCTGGTTACGCAGGTTACGCAGGCTTGCTTTATTTTTATTTTGTAGCATTGCCATGTTTTTTTTTTTTTGATTGGTTGTTGCTGATACCCATGTGTCAAAACGTGACTCTTATTTTATTTTCAGCCTTAATGTGACACAAATCTGATTTTTTTTTATTTTCAGGGCTTGGATATGGACGTCACATTCTTTCATATCACATTTGAACCGATTTTGACATGTGGTCCTTGATCGGATACAAATTAGACTTGTGGGCATGTGTCATGATTGTAAACAGTTAGATCAAGTTTTCTGCCTTTTTGTCTATACACATGTTTGTAATTAGTGCTGTTGTCATTAATAATCACCAGTGTAACACCTAACAGATTACACATTACAAATCCTGTTGTTTCTGTTTAATATTGTTACGATTTCTTTCATATCAAACAACAGAACATTATTTAAGGGGAGTTGGATTTTGGTGGGAAGTCAGTATTTGACACAACACCAGCAGATTGTCAAACAACAGAGGCTAGATGCATTAACATATTAATGTACTGTTTCAGAGACAGATTTGTTCAGATTTGTTATGAATGTGAACCTCATGATTTAACAAATCTGATTTTAAAATTAATTTTAAAAGAATCCAAATGAATAAATGGAGCACTTGAGTAGGACCAAAATACAGAACCACACATTTTGTGAGGCATAGCCTTGTTACCTCCAAGTTACATGAATCTGGCAGTTTGTGTCAGGCCACAAGAACACAGCATGTCTTCAACACATCATTTAATTAGAACTTTTTTCATTTTAACGCTGCATGTGCTAAATAAGATAACACCTCGGCTGTGTTAAAAGTATCACAGAATGTGTTGTTCCTTAACTAGACGCACGAAGGTGTTAAAAATAAAAGAATAAATTAACTCTATAGGTTTTATGGTTAATACTGGCCATCTTTGCTGTAGTTCATGTTGATTATGATTTTATACTGTAGGCCCCAATTGTAGCCATAAAATGTGTCATTACGTTACAATGGCTTGAGAACATTTTATACACAAATCTGTACGACTATAATGTGTTTTGAATATTGTGGGGCATTAATCATTATGTGCTATCATGCATCTTTATGTGTCATTTAGCAGAAACACATATGGTATCATACATATGATTAGTGATGGAACAAAACCCTGTATCTGCATAAGGAGAAGTAGAAAACATCCCTTACTCCTTATTTAAGTTAGATTTAATTATGTAATCTTTTTTTTCTGTTGAAATAAAAAATTTATTAGGCCTGTCAGGATCACCATTTTTTTCTGGATGATATATTGTCCCAGTATAATATATATATAATATATAATATGCCCCTTTTTGTTCGTCGTTTTCAGACCATTTAATTTCCGTGATATTATGATCATATATTTTCAATATATTCAGACACCGGAATTAGAATATACTGTATTGATGTTTAAATATCTAAAATAAATAAACATAAATTTAATAAAACCACTGTTTTAAACAAGGTTGACATAATGTTGACATTCACATTATTAAATGCTTCATGTTAAATAAACACAATGACCAATATTGAGGTCAACAAAACTTATTGAGTTTTTGTACATATCGTAGCTGTCTATCTCCAGAATTGCAGTAGAAGCAAAATGTTAACTTTTAATAGAAGTTGACGTATAACAAGAGTTTATTTCAAGTTATTATAAAGCATTTCTGTTTGGTCTATTCTTCCAAATTTATTTGCATAGTCTGCAAAGCACCTATAGGAAACATACAATGAAGAAAACTAAAAACAGACAAAAATAGAGATGCATGTTTTTCATGGGTCAGCGACGATGTATCGTTTTTGCTTGTGATTATTATCGATATGTTGTGTCAAATATCAATATTTTTTTATTTAAATAGGTGCTCTAAACTTCCTTTAGACTCGTCTCCACCCCCCAAATTTGACTCGTTAAACTTCTTGCTTCATTACGCCACATAGAGGGCGCTAATCGAATGAATAGGGTTAATCTTCACTAATAAATTGACACCAATAAATACATCATTTAGGAGTATTTTATCCTGTTCAGGAACACAGGTGCCGAGAAGTATCATAGAGAAGTATCTTGAGATATATTGAGTATTGCAGAATCACAGTATTATGAGACCATCATTTTTTGTGGACAACCTAATATATTGTACAATAAGTTAATGACATACGGTAATTATTGTAATAATTGTATCTTCAAAAGGAGAAGGAGGAAAAACATTCATGATTTGAAATCTAAGTGAATGTAACATGATTATCTGTTTGTCACATGCTGTGCATTTGTCCGTTTGTCAGTACTGTAGGGCAGTGGTTGGTGATGTAAGATTGGTTTAAGTCTTCTGGACGGTTCAGATCTTCTGAAAAGATTCATCTTGGATTTCTTGGATTTGCTTCTGATGAGAAAAGCTGTGTACGTGTTGAGAGAGTGGGACATAAAAGCGCTACATGTGAGCACACATGGATGTGTGAAAGTGTGAGACAGCCCGTGAAAGAGAAGTCATTGTTCCTTGTTTAGAAAAAAAAAAGCGTGTTTTCAAGAAGGCTCTCTTCTAAAGCTCTCATCAACACAGCTCACTCTTAGAGGCTCAGTCTGTTTGAGAAGGTCTTGGATCTGAGAGGTAAGCTCATTGGTGTATCAATCAAATCTGAGCTTCACTAAGACCAGTCTGCTGGCAGCTAATGTGGCTTTAATGTTTATGGCCAAAGCGCTTTAATGGATAATCAATCAATAATGTCATGTAGGCGGTAACAGCATTGCCAATCATTTCTTCAGCGCTATTATAGTGTCTTATCACTGAGGAGATGAAGAGGTGCACTCTCTATTCTCTAATCAGCACATTTTTAGCTCTGGGTACAGAGATTTTTTTTAGCTGTAAAATACTTTGAATCTTTTTACTTGCCGAGTATTATGTTCTGGATATTGGAGAGTACTCAGCATGGTTGCTGTATTAAAGAAAGCCCAGTCCTTTGATACAACTTTAAAAGAGTGGAAAAAAAATAAAATAAAAAGTCTACCCTGCTCAAGACCAGCTTTTATATCCATGTTTGGTTGATGGTCAATGTGGTTGAAAAGCTAAAATAGACTAAAGCAACTCCTGTTAGTAACCTTCTGATTGATCAGCTCTTGACCAGCATTGTGTATGTTTCTTTTGATGGCAGTGTTTTGCCATAAAAATTCAGCACCCCTGCCAGAAAAAGCATGCCCTCTTGAGAGCGTGCACACACGTCTTCTTGGCTTTATCTTTACTTAGAAAAGGCAAATACCCAAGATACTGTTCTAAACTTCACTGACTCGTTAGAAATTATGAAAAAGGAACATATCACCTGCAGCCTCTTCTGAGAGGGGGTGATTTTCCTGGCGGGGGTGCTGAATTTTGCACCATAGTGGTGCTGAAATTTGCACCCCCGCTGTAAAAACCACCCTCTCAGCAGTGCATACGTCTTCTTGAAAAAAAAAAAACCGCAGAGATAATTGCTTTAACTTTACTTAGAAGTATGCTGTTGAGAGAGGCGTGCATTTCCTTTCAGGGGCACAGCACGTGTTATTCCGCTTGGTGAATACTGTTGATTATGCTCTTTGAACAAATTGGTTTTGCGGTTAACCAACTTGGTTTTGCTGGACATGTGCTTTGATCAGCCTGGTCAAGCAAGCTTGGTCATACTGGTTGTTTATGCAGAGTCAGGTTGAGCATTATCCAATCTGGTTAATAGCTAAGCTGATCAACCAGCTGATTAACCATATTAACTAGCCAGGCTGGGGGGTTTCCAGCAGGGTTGCTATCAGCTAGCTGCCTCAAAATGCTAAATGTTTGCTGCAGATACAGTTTTGGATGACTGTTGACTCCGGAAAAGATGCTATTATCTTACAGGGCTAAGTGTGGTCCAAAATGATGTCCATCATGGGCTTAATTTGGACCAAAAGAGACAGACCAAACACAGCCCAATGTTTAACAACTCTTTTTGAGCTAAATAAAGTCCGTGACGGGTCTACCAAATTTAGACGTCTGGTGCTTGGGGTTTAATAGCTATTTTCAAGGGCGTATCCATTTTTGTTATGTGTCTTGTGTCTGGTAGCTAGCAAAAAACAGGTAGCTTATCTGACTATTGATTTGGATTTGCTGATCATGTTGTCCTGTTTCCAGTGCCAGACTGCACGGTTCTCTTCTATTTTTGTGTCTGTGTGTGTTCTGGTACTGAAAGGCCAGTGTTTGTATAGCACAGTTGGGTAGTTCCAGCTCAAAGACACTTTTTAAACCTTGGAACTGTCAGAAAAGTTTAGCAGGACACAACAGGACACCACCCCTTCGGAACAAAGAGTTTTGAAGAACCGTGTTGTGTATCGTTATTTAGGGGTTGCATGATTCATATTTTTTACAAGTCGTCTATATTCAAAAAAGCAGTCAACTAAGTGCCTAGTCACTTTCTGTAGCTGTCTGTATCAGATTCAAAACCCTGACTCTGGCCTGCAGTGCCAGAAACAAACAACACCCTTTATACTTGAGTTTTTATGCTGTAAAATACTTTAAATCTTTTTACTTGCCAAGTATTAAGTGGTATCAAAGGCACAGGAGAGCTCTGGATATTGAAGAGTACTCAGCATGGTTGCTGTATTACAGAAAGCCCAGTCCTTTCATACAACTTTGAAAGAGTGGAAAAAATAAAATAATAGTCTACCCTGCTCAAGACGAAAGAAAGCTTTTAAATCCATGCTTGGTAGGTGGTTAATGTAGTTGACCCTGACTCTGGCCTACAATGCCAAGATGGACCAGTCCTTTTATACTTGATGGCAATGATCAAAGCCAGATCCTTACCAGGAACTCTTTGAGCTTCTGGAACAGCTCAGCTTGACCCGCCATCATCCAGACTGTTCTCTATCCTGCACCAAGGTAGTGGAACAAACTTCCACTGGGTGACTGAACAGAAAAGTCACTTGCTCTCTCTTTAAACGTCAACTAAACTCCCAAATTAAAGACCCAAATTAGCACTTTCCTGCTAAGTATCCATACAGTACTTAGCAGTATCAAGCTTAATGTATCTAATAATTCTAACCTCTACAAACTAGCAAAGGATATAGCAAAGCACTTTTGTAAGTCGCTCTGGATAAGAGCATCTGCTCAATGCCTTAAATGTAAAATGTAGTCATAACTTCCATACAAATCCTGCAGCGAAATAAACCTTGAGAGGTCGCAATTCTTAGCTCTTTTCTTGTTAGTGCCGTTTAATGCTGATTGACAACAGCAACGAATGTGTCAAATCGCATTTCAAGTAACAGCTAAACACGGGCCCTAAATTAAACTTCCACATTCAGTGCTTCTTCGGCTATGAGGAAAATAAATAAATCAGCAAAGTAGTTCTGCCCAGGACCTTATCTCTCACAGCAGATATTTAAACATGGAACAAAAGTGATTGGAATGTCGTCAAATTCCATTCAATTATCTTCGTTCTGCAGTGAACAAAAATACAACTTTCAGTTTACTTTACAGCATCATCACTGCTCTGTAGTGCACAATGTTCATATATCAGTAGTAGGGGTGTCACGATTCTCTAAATCCTCGAATCGATTTCATTTTCGATTTGAGGGTCACGATTCGATTCGATTCTCGATTTTCTTGTTTTTTTTTCTTGTTATTATTTTATGCCTCATAAAATTTAAATAATATATTTATTATTATTATTATTATAAATATTATTATTATTATTTATTAAGATATATATGGTAATGCCATCTAGTGACTTTTTTTGGTAGCAACAGTGTGCACTATTAAAACAAGCAGTTTATCAGAGCTGTGTGTGGATGGCTGGTGAAACTGCTCACTTACATGAAGCTGCAGTTCTTCATCCAACCACTAGTCGGAGCTGCAGCAGCACAAGCCCCGCTCTCTTCACTCAGTCACTACTTCAGTACAGCCCAGCCACGGGCTACAGGGCTCAGCCAGTCCGTTTTTACTGTTTCTGTAAACAAATAAAGGTTTTAACCCCACTAACCGGATAATACAGCTCACTACAGTTCATCTTTCAGCCCAAGCAGCTAACAGCAGCAGGTTAGAACAGCCGACACGGAGTCACTGCTCGGATTACATTATAAACAGGTCAGTTAGCGCGCTGCTAACCTCAGGATGTTTATAACTACGGAGTTTAGTGGACACACCACGGCCGCCAGGTAAGTCTTTTAAAGGCTACTGAAGACTTACTGTGTTTACTTTATCTGAGAGAAAGATGTTTTTTTAATTCAATGGAAAGCAACAGGTGTAGTCAATTATAAGTTTAAGATTTTTAATCCACCTCACTGTGATCTATAGTCAGTGTTCTCAAGTCACACTGACACACGCTCTCACCTGCGCGCACCCACCCCTCCGTTAGATACAGATACAAAACCTGCGCGCCCAACCCCCGCCCCCCCTCCCCCGTTGGACAGATAAAAAACAGTGATCACACTCCCGCCGACACTCAAAACTTGAGAGCCCTGTCTATATTTCTATAAATCCGTTTTCAGTTTCTCCTCCGTGGTTGAAAGGCAGCTGTCTCTCACACAGCAGAACTGAGGGCGGGGCTGCGCTCATGCAGCGGCTCTCTATTTAAATGAATAGGATGCGCTGTGTTGGTGCCGCGCCATTTGCGTAGCGCGCTGCGCTATTTGCGTAGCGCGCGCGGGAGGGATCGTCGATCCTCTTTTTGACTTCGATACTCGAGACCATGACCTCATTTCGATTCGATTTCGATAAAATATCGAGATTGTGACACCCCTAATCAGTAGTGAGTGAGACTTTATGAGTTTTTATCTCTGTGGAAATACTTGTAACGCAGGGTGATAGTAGTCTTGGGGAGGTTGGCTCAAAAACTGAATTGATGCTGTTTTTATTTCTTCTGAGTAATCGATTAGTTTATAAGAAAGATGTCAAAAGTATTTACATTCATTGCTCAGGTAGAAGAATAGATACTAAGCTGAAGTATCAGAAGTGTAAAAGTACTGGTTTCAAAACTACTTAAAGTGTAAAAGTAAAAGTAATGTAAGGAAAAAAATGGCATTGAGAACAAAAGCTTAGGCCACATCATAGAAGCCTATAGTGCACTAAAACACATTTTTCTAAAAGTCATAACGACTATAATGTTAAAATTGCACTAGGCTCCCTGGTTCTCCTGCATATATGCCCACGGAAAATGAATGTTTTTTAGTATAATTTAAATATATTAAAGAAGCTTAGTTGGACATTTCGAGAGCTCATTTTCTTGAGTCTCGGCTACAGATAACCTTCATTCTAGACTACATACGTCTGCTATGTTCTTGCTGGAGTGTGGGGGGTGTGACGTGTGCAGGTGTGTTGGTTCGCGTATAAACCAATAGGGTGTCAGAATGATATATGTTTATACTTCTCTACATCCAACCACAATCAAATTCACTCTGGATCTGGATGGAGAAATTTATCTGGATATCTTTTTTTGAATAATGAAATGAAAGCCGAAATGAAATAGGAGTAGAAAGTACAGAAAATTGTATGAAAATGTAAAAAGTAGAAGTAAAAGTCGTTAAAAAAATAAGTGAAGACCACATTTGTGCAAGACAAGTGCCACTGCAGCCCCTTCAACTCCCCACTAGGGGTGGGTGATATAGCCCTAAATTAATATCACGATATTTTATGGAATTTTCGCAATAACGATATCCTTGGCGATATGATAAAACACTGAATAAAAAAAAAAACACTTTCAAGAATGCACTACTGCAACAAAATGAAAATTTTAGTTGTATTATTGCATATGATATATATGGAACACCCCTAACTGAGATATTAAAATTACAAGAATTTAATCAGATTTGTAACAGAGATCAATGATCCAGAATGTCATGATAATAATAATGCACTCCAAATATCTCTATATATCCAGGATTTAAGTAAAATAAATGATAATGGACAGATATAATCTGTCTCTAGTAGCTATATAATGGGAAATGAGAACAGTGTGAATTTTTATTTTGATAAAAACAGTAAAAAAGTAGCACCCTGGTGATAATTACATGGGGGGTGATATGGAACGATATTTCAGAGTAAAATATTGTTCACCATATTTAAAAATGTAGGCGATATTATTGCGTACAATACGATATGGCACAACTCTACTCCCCACCCTACCTGGGATAAAAAAAAAAAGACTGCATGCTTTGCAATGTTTGTTTATGATTTTATTTAATCAGGCACCACTTTCTTAGATATGGCCAAATAATAGATCATGATAATTAGATATAAATGAAGATTATATATAGAAGAAATATAACCTAAACTATTTCCCTGTGCTCCCCAGCATCCTATTGATCCCCCCAGTTTGAGAACCGCTGGTCTATGCAACCCCTATCATTAACATAATAAAACAGAGACTGCTTTTTAAAATTTCCTCAAGTACATCAAAATCCTTGGCCTAATTTATTAGCACAATCCAGTATCAAATCAAAGCATCAAAATACAAATGAACGGCAGTGCAGACTTGTTGTTGAACCCAATCAAAGAAAAAACAAAGAAATTGGTATTCGCTCTTTGCTATTCACCTTTTTAGTTAATTGTGTCCTAGTCCATATATCAATGAAACGGCGGCCACAAACACAGAGTAATGACCCTGGAGGGTTTATTAAGTACCAGCCTGAGCTCCTTCAGCCAAGCTAATAAGTCTGACGGTGGAACTGATTGGCATTTGATAGCAGAAATACAGCTATAAGTCTAGGCTATTCTCCAAATTACACGCAGCGCCGGCAGACATGGGATTGTACCTGTCAGCGTGCTTTCAGGGGCTTGTGTTTGGCATGAGCAGGGGAAGCTAGGTGAAAGGTTTTAAACACGATGCCTCTGCCTAACTCTAGTCAGCTGTCAAATTAAACAGCTCAAATAAAAATGCTGCTCGGGGGTTAGGACAACTTTGTTGTGAACGTTCAGAGATATTCAAATATTTATCTGTGTAAAAAATGACCTTTACAAAACAGAGCCTAACTATAAGCTATGTGACTCTGGAGACACCACGTTTTTCTCCTTAACACAGAGTACTGCACATGTACGTGTACGTGTTCTTATTAAAATACTTGGATACCTTCTATCCTATGTCAAGCCACCAGCAGAAACCTGCAAGTGACCTCAAATTTGATAAGTTTGTCATATCTTTTTTATAATCAAAAACATATTTTCTTATCTGTGAATTATACACAAGATTAAGCCATTAGTGTTGGCCAATGACCTGGAAAAGGAGATTCATGAATTGGACTGTTCTAACTCTTTGCTTTTGATGCCAGTCAGCCTTCACCATGACACGAAAATAAGCATGCCTATACTTGCTTTTAGCTCAACTCAACTAAAAAAAAGTTTTTTAAGCACTAATTAAAGCTGCCTTCCACTTGCATTGGAAAAAAAAAAAACATACGTTTACTAGAACAATCCCCCCCCATTTGTGATCAAGTGTGTGCCATCATCATTGACATTTAGGACCAAATTTAAAGCAACAGTCTATAAGTTTCATGGATTTGGGGATTTAGAGATCTCTCTGGTAAGAATTTGCAATTGCATGTAGAAGCAAGTGAATATGGAAGAGTACTTTCAATGGATGGGTTAAATCCATTAAACCTATCCATTTCTATATGCAATAATCAGTGTTAGAAACAATTAAATTTGAATTATTGCTGCCAACCCCTTAAAAATAATAAATGTATTAAACACAACAATATTCTGTGACTGAATCATGAAACAAATCATGATTAAATTTTTTTTAAATGTTGATACCTAACTGTATTTTTAGAGGGGGACAGTAATAGTGGTGTAGTGTGATTTATACCTTGTAGACTAAATCCTTTTTATTTTTTTACGTCATTATAATATACTCAGGGTAGTTTTGGTGCCTTTTTTTCTAAAATAGAATATTGCAATGTGCTGATGAGTTACTGAGTTTAACTAAAAAAGTTTTAATGGAGAAAATAAATGGTAGTGTAGCTCCATATTCCACTCTCAACAGCCTGAAAAGAGGAAACGTGCCATCAGCCATGTTTGTTTGTGTGTGCTTGTCCATGTGAGAGACAAGTAAGTGAGAGACAGAAAAAGAGAGAGAGCATAAACTTCGGCATAGATAAAAAAGTAATCTACCTTCTGTACTCAACAGTAAGCAGTGCTGTGTTATATCACTAAATAAAGCTGCCAATGCATCACAAGGCTATCAATTTTTGTATTGGTTAACAAGCTAATGTTAATGTTAATGACAGCCCTAATTAATATATTATAAACAGCTCTGGAAAAAAATAAGAGACCAATTCAGTTTTTTGCAGTTTCTCTGATTTGCTGTTTATAGGTATATGTTTGAGTAAAATGAGCATTGTTCTTTTATTCTATAAACCACGGACAAAATACTGTCATTTAGAGCATTTATTAGCAGAAAATGAGAAATGGCTGAAATAACAAAAAAAGATACAAAGCTTTCAGACCTCAAATAATGCAAAAAAAAGTTCATATTTATAAAGTTCAGAAATCAATATTTAGTGGAATAACCCTGGTTTTTAATCACAGTTTTCATGCATCTTGGCATGTTCTTCTCCACCAGTCTTACACACTGCTTTTGGATAACTTTATGCCACTCCTGGTGCAAACATTCAAGCAGTTCAGCTTGGTTTGATGGTCTGTGATCATCCATCTTGATTATATTCCAGTGGGGTTCAATTTGGTAAAATCAATGAAACTCATAATTTTTAAGTGGCTTTTGTTTTTTTTTCAGATATGTAAATATATGTATTTAGGTTGTTTTGTTAGATTACTTAATTTGACCTAATTGTACTACTTCTGTCACTTTGACAAAGCAGATAACATTCCCCGTTCTCGAGCGCCGCTCTTCTCTGTCACATGGCATCACGGCTGGGTAAGAAGGCGAAACCTTTAGAGTGTGATCTGACTGAGCATGTGTTGCTGCCTTTTTAATTAGACTCCTTTTCAAAGTACAGACGGCACGCGTCCAGCTCTGCTGGCCCCGGTGGCGCCCAGGAGCTTCCTGGCTGTCCTCAGGGGGGAGGGCTTGAGCAGCAGCAGGCCTTTTAACAAAATTTATTCGCAGGTTCAGCACTATGATTCATCTTTTTAATGGCTAGTTTCAAGACTCTTTATTACTTTCTGATATTTCCCCTCTGAAACTTCTTCTTCTTCTTTTTCTTTTTTTCTTTTTTTACCCACGGCTGTCCGTGCCAGCGCCCCTGTGGTCACGAATAAAATGAATGGGGCTCTATGAATGGGCCTCCATGGTTCAGCAGGCCCAGTAACCTTATTTCTGCATGCAGTGCACACTTCCTCGCTGCCTCAGAGCACGCGAGGAGTTGAGTGTAATCATTAGTGTATTTGTTACGGTGACCGCTGCTTCTTTGCACGGCTCTGCGCAGGCGTACGAGTGCAGGTATTTGTTATTCCTGCTGCCTTGTTAGTTTGTTTGGGAACAAACCGCTCTCCGAAGAGTCGAGGCCCGATAACTGTCCCACTCGCAATCTGCATTGTGAGCATGAATTAGCATACATCAGCCGAGCCGACTGAATATGTATGTGCGGATGTGTGCGGGTCTGTCTGTCTATCAGGGCCGATGTGTGTGTGTGTACGCATAAGCGTGTGAATTTGTGGCTCTAGCCGTTCGGGATCCATTTGCTCGAGCTTCTATTAAACTACTTAGCGGTGGCTCAGCCAAAGCACTTACACCGTGTGCCAGAAACGTCTCCCAGCATTTAAAAGCTTTATTTATTTAGCTTGGACAGGAAAGCTCCAGTGCGAAATTTCACTGAACATTCTCTGAACTATTGGTCCTGAAATGCTGAAGCATTATAAACCAAATTCCTCCCTCTTTTCTTCTTCTTTTTTTGTTCATTATACAGCCTTTTTGCTGATTTTTAATATTTTAATTCCACTGCTTTAATGTTAGCTATTACTTATTCATGCAGCCATTAAGTAACATGAAATTTTGATATTAGTTAGTACTGGTGTAGAATTGGTCATATTAGCATTTCTTTCACTTGCTTATTATACTTTTTTTTTATCAACATTATATAGTTTTAGTGCCCTTTTCCTACATGCAAATGCCTTTATATTTATATGTTTCATATAATGTTTCATATGTTTCATATAATGTTTATATTCATGTTTATGAATCTTTCCAGAGTAAAAATTCTGATCTAGGATCGGTTTATACAGTATCAGGGATTTGACAAAAGTCTGGCACCTTGATTTAGCCAATCAGATCAGGAAGTCTCCACCCCACCATGCAATGTGAAAACAATTACAGTTTCACACTGTTATATAACATATTCTATTCTTGTTCCTCCTTTAGGTCCATTAAGCACTGACACAATCTCTCTCACAGTCATTTCTGTATGCAACTTTTTATCACTGAAAATCAAACACCCGAAATGTATTCCCCATTATAATAGCATTTATTAAATTTTTGAGCTAAACCAGTTATAAAGTGTAAAAAAAAATACATGTTATGCCTACCTGTTTTCTGTGTCATATTTTGCTCTTTAAAGACTGAACCATCACATAAATGCCAGAAATAAAACTATGAATCATTACAAATGGACTAATTTGGCCTGATCTGGCTATATATAAAAAAAGAAAAAGCAACACTTTGCAAGTTTTGTATCCCCAACCAGACAACAAGAGAAGGAAAAACCTTCAATTGCATTAAGTCAATGTAAAAACGTTTTATTCCAAGTCATTTTGAAGCATTTTTATTGATCCATTCATCATGAACTATTTATGATGTAAAGAACAACTGCCAGATTCACATTTAGTCAAAAGGTAAAAAAAAAATGTAAAAACAGAGATACAGAGTTTTTTTTGTTTGACAGTAATGATATATGACTTTTATTATATTTCAAATTGCACACATCCTGATTTTATGGCTCTCTGCAGGGTTTTTATTTACCCCTTATGCTCAGTGACTTTTATCATACCCTAAGAATGACTACTGGGTAAATACGTGCAAAGCAAAGCACACTGGTTATGCTGCTCCTTTATTATAATAGTGATAACAGTTGTTTCGAGGATTTTAAGATGTTAAGTTAATGCAACTAAAATATTCACTATGCACAATTGTTAAAAGCCTTAAATTAAAGTATTGTTTTTTTAATTATATCAAAAACAAGATAAAAAGCTGCTTTCAACCAACCATTTGGATGATTGCAACACTCACTCTTTAGCAAAAAATACTTTTTATCCTTATTTAAATAAACATGATGTTTCCACCCGTTTTTAAATCCCTGATAAGATGTTTAATTCCTAACTATAGAAATATGTCTGTATTTTTTTTTTTTTTTGGTACATGAATAATCCATTAGGGGGCTGAAAACCTGTATCTGATTGCTTGATTGGTTGGTTGGTTGATTGCTTGATTTAAAGAATGATTGATAGGTTATTGTATTTATTATGCATAGTTGTTATTGTTTATATATAATTTAATCTAATTATCTAAGCACATTATTTTATTATCAGTCTAAATGTGTAAAAGTCTCAAAAAGTCAAATGGATATTAAATATTATAAACTTGGCTTTAAAGTGTGATATCATTTTTGTTCAAGTAGAAACATTGCTTTGTATTTTTCAAATAATAAGGTTTTGGCCATTTTTGCTCTTTTTTTGATCAAACAGATAAGATTTGACATGAGATAAGAATCCTTACACTTAATAAATATGGTCTCAGATTCATAATAATAAAAGAAAAATCAGATCATTTCATGGTCACACAAGCTAAAAGTAGAAGTGTTTGTGTGAGACTGAGCTAAACTAATGTTTGGCTTCTGGAGTGTGAACATATTTATGTTTTTTATTTTAATAACACTTTATAAAAAATGTTGAGGCAACACTTCAAAAGCCTCTCTAGCCTTTTCTAATATGGAAAAATATGGAGATTGTCTCATTTACTTTAACAGTACAACAACCAGCCGTCGCACACACACTTCCACAGCGCTAGCACACATGTATAATTCTTTAGTTAATATGATTATTAGCTGCAGGGCTGCAGCAGGTGTGTGTTTTATCTGTGTGTGATGTGTCGCACATGTACAGTGTCACTGAGCTTCCTTCATCAGGAGTTTCAAAGGCGAATTTCGCTGGTGTCTGGAGCCTGTGCCAAAGCCACTTTAGGCCCATAATAGTAATGCACTGTGTGGCAGCCAATCCCAACTGCCCTTAACAGCACGGCCTCGCTCAAAGGCTGCTGTCATCTTAAGTTAATGCCCTCAATATGCCGAATAGGGGGAAAGGGAATGCCTCGCCAGGAGGCCTGTGTTATTGCTCTGTGTGAAAGAAGAAAAACAATGAGCAGAAACAGGAAAACAGCAGCGACTGGTGTGAACATGTGATCCATTACAGCACGACATACATCTGTTTCATAGATCTTGTTGTTTATTACTAGTATTAGAGGCAAATAAAGTCAAATCCATTGAAATGTAATGTGTATACCATGAGTATAGATACCATAAGTATGTATCATAAGGTACCCTGGCACTTTGCAAAGCCATAATTGTTATTTTACATAAAAAAGACATCATATAGCATTATTAGTAGGAATGCGCTGTATATTTGGCAATCACGAATATTTGGCAACCATCAATGACGAGAAATAGCATTTGTGAGTTCAGCCAAGTGATTGAAAAGACCAAATAACTCATAACAAACAATGATTTTATGTCCTTTTTCAGTATTTCAATGTAGATTTTTTTAAGTACCAGCAACAGCAATTCTGCTAAGCTAAGCTTTTTTGAGCTAACTTAACTTTAGCATCTGCTTCTTTAACAAAAGTCTGGCTAATTTTTTATGATAAGAATAGCAGTATTTTTCACACTATAAGGTGCACTATCAATAAAAGTCTATTTTCTATTTTCATACATAAGGCGCGTTTCATGGTGTTGGAATGTTTCCTTCTTATTCAATAATTGGGGTAAGTAAAGCACTTCTGTTTATTTATAGTAAGCTTAGATTTCCAGATTTCCACTAAAGCTGGAGCGTTAGCATTAGCAGCAAACTGCTAGCGGTAATGCTAACACTTCTCCAGCTGTGCTAGTCGGGGTAAGCAGCAGGCTACAGGCCGATAATACTCACCTAGGGAAAATTAAAGGATTTTAAGTATGCCTTATAGTGCAAAAAATATGGTTAATTTATTACTAGAATATTAGTACTAAAATAAATTCATTATTAGAACAGCACAGATAAGGTAAATATATTGTGATTTGGGGTTTGTCTGCTGGGATATTAACAAGTATAAATAATCAATAAATATTTCTAAATGGTTGTTTTGTAATTCATTTTACTTTGATTAAAACATATTTAGGCTTTTTCATGTATTAATGGTGAAAAAAGTGGCAAAATATATGAAAAACCTGTGAAGAAAAGTGTTCAGTATTGTTTTTTTTTTGTCCTGTTTTGGTTTTGGCTTTAAAAAAAAAAACATTTTGGTACGTCCCTAATTATAACAGGAACATTATTTTTTTATTTTGAAAAAAGTATTTTTTTTAGGTCTCTTGAAATCAAATTGTGGTTTCAGATTTCCTCAGCCATGGCCTTTTTTAATTACATTTCATCACCCTCAAATTGCATCATGCACAGCTCATCTGGTTTGTCCAGATATATGTAGAGCTAGCATTCCGCTCTTCTGTTAAAAGGGTTTTGTATTTTAATATAATTCGACAGTTTGGTTTGGAGGTCTAGGATGCGAGGGAGAGGGAAAGCTTATGAGAACAGTGAAGATGGGAAGTAAATTAGTAGGAAAAAGTCTGAGGTGTATGACAGATCTGTACAGAGATCGTACTCAACAATGAAAGGCACTGAAGTTCATAAAGGAGGCACTACAGCCTTTGAACTCACAATCTGAACAGCTTCCATCAGCTGGATGATATAGAGTGATATAAGAGAGCTAGAGCTATAAGAAACTATAGGAGATACTAATTTTTTACTAATGAAGTGGACAATTTTGTGGGAATATGTGTTGTTGTTAGGTGTATATCATGTGTGAAGTGTGTTTTTCATGTGTAGGTGTTTGCACGTCGTAGGTGTTATAATGCCATAAGTGATCAAAGATGAATTTCCACATTGTGCAGAATAACCTTTATTCTATACTCTATTCTATTCTATTGCATTGCATTCTATTATATTCTTTAAAGTAGCATTACGTAACAAATAGAAACAAATACAAATAGACACCAACACACCTAAAATATTATTAATAACATAATTATTGTTATTTTCTTCTCTGTCCTAAGAAATCTTAGGGGTGTGATCATAATATTATGCCTTGCAAACTGTAAACTCATAATCATTTTTTACCTAACATTAAACACAACATCAAAAATTACAAATACTTAGTTTAATGTACGATCTTCCAAAAATTCATCCAAAACATTGTGCTAATTATTGTATCGTAATAAATTGATAACTGATAAAGTGATATGTATCTTATTAAATTTCTTGTCAATAGACCGTTTTCTTTTCCCTGATTTTTACATCAAGCAGCTGCTCTTTAAGTTATGTAAATATTCAGTGACTCATGGACTAAAAATGTAAATATTCAGGGACTAGATGTGTACCAAAACTACCGTATTTTTCGGGCTATAAGGCGCACTTAAAATACTTATTTTTTCCCAAAAATCGTCATTGCGCCTTATAATGCAGTGCGCCTTGTGTATGGATTTTGCTTGTGTTTACTGACCTCGATTTTTATGTGGTACACGGCGCTCTGTTGTGCAGAATTCCTCACCCACGCCAGAAAAAGATCCCCCTCTTGGGCTAGCGCGCGGCTACCTTTGACTGCCGTACTGCCTCTCGGCTGTGGCTCAGGGTAGCTAGTTTCCACTGTAGCTCCGTGGCCAGAACAAGGTGCCGGTAAACTTTCCTTTCCACCCGTTCTGGGGTAATAGCACAAACTGTTTCTTTTTAGCGCCCACTTCTAAGTAAAGTTAACCTCTTAACACGCGCTGGCCCACCGGCGGGCCAGAAATATTTAATATTTCATAACTGGCTGTGTTTCTGAATAGTTATGAACAGTTACAGGTTCAATATAGACATCCAATATACCATTTTAAAGCTTAGAATCTCTGCTTTTGAGCTATTTAGCCTATTTAGCGGAATATCCTTTCAGAAAATAAACATTTAGGGCGAAATATGCCTTGGTTATGATTTTAATAATTCATAACTCATATTTGCGTTTATCGTTCGTCCATATTTCATCGAATGCGGTCATGTCATACACCATTCGAACCGTCTGGCTCTCCGGATTCCAGAACTGTGCTTTTACTGTAGGATGTATGTTTCATGAATTAGAGCTGCGTCAGAGCGCATGTTTCCAGTAATAAAAGGCTCTCCTTTTGTCCTGGGGTTAACCTCCGGTCACTGCCGCCACCCCCCGAACACACACCCGCGCTCAGCCACAGGTCCTACCTTCAAAACGCGTCCAGACTAAAGAGAATCCATCAATCCAGTCTCCTGTAATCCACAGTTATATCCAAACAGCGCTGGAAATCACTTCATCCAGAAATGAAACTTATCCAATCTTTATCTCTGTTTTAAAACCGTTTTATTCACCGAATTCGGCACAACACGCTATTATAGTCAGAAGCCTCGCGGAGTAATGCGGTACTTGCTGTGCTTCAACATAATATTATGGTCTGTCGGAGCGTTGCGGCTACCGTTGTCAGGAGCGTCGCGGAGTAATACGTACTTGCTGTGCTTCAACATAATATTATGGTCTGTCGGAGCGTTGCGGCTACCGTTGTCAGGAGCGTCGCGGAGTAATACGTACTTGCTGTGCTTCAACATAATATTATGGTCTGTCGGAGCGTTGCGGCTACCGTTGTCAGGAGCGTCGCGGAGTAATACGTACTTGCTGTGCTTCAACATAATATTATGGTCTGTCGGAGTGTTGAGGCTACCGTTGTCAGGAGCGTCGCGGAGTAATACTTACTTGCTGTGCTTGTTGATTTATTGCTCAGAGATCTTGTTATTTTTCACAGATATTGTGAAGGATTTATTGCTCAGAGTTATTGTTACTGATATAAATAAAGTTTCATTTAGTGCGCCTTATAATCCAGTGCGCCTTGTGTATGGACTAACACTAAAAATAGACCGTTCACTCATCGTGCGCCTTATAATACGGTGCGCCTTATAGTCCGAAAAATACGGTACATAGAATGAAATCTGTTTACTCAAACTTTAAAAGTTAAACTCTGAGGAACCACCAGTGGTTTCTGTTTTCCCCCCACTGGTAAAACTTAGGGAACAACTCATACTGTTTGCATTGCTTTGCATGTAGTTACTGAATAGTAATACATAGTCTGTAATAGTCAGGGAGCATAAGGGGTTAAATCACTAACATACAAAACAGGTTCTTTAAGTACACTTTCTCCAAAACCTTTCCTCAGTTATCAAAAATAAATATGTGTTTTAATTTTTTTTGGTATGCACAGATTGCAAATCTGCCAAAAATTCCTTACATTGCACAGTTAGCCTTATGCTGCCATTCTGACAACATTGCTATTCAACACACACAGCTCCTGCCACTGTAGTGAAGTACAGAGATTTACACACTAACAGGTTCAATCAATCACACATAGTACTGGAGGTGCTGTCAATCAGTGACAAAACCGCAATAAGTCTGAATAGAATGGAACATGTTGATTATTCTGGTGAGAAATGAAACAGAGAAATCCGGAGAAGTGCAGGTCACAGGTGCAGAAGCGAAGACATAGGTCAAGAAAAGAAAGAAAAATAGTAAGAAGAAAATAAAAAAGCAAGAGCAGTGAGTTTAAAGATGAGGTACATACTAGGACTGTGTGTTAACAAGAAACTGGCTATACGATACGTATTATGATATAGCAGGTACAATAAAATATATTGTTAATAAAATAATATATTGAGATTTTTTGGGGGGGTTGGGGGGTCTGTAAAAACACATCATTTATATAAAATCTGAATAAAAGAAAAGTTCAAAACTGTCTGATAACGATCTCGAGTGGTTTTAGGGGGGGAGCCACTGTACACCTGTCCAAAATCCACAAAAACACAAAAATCAGAGCAAAGACTGCAAAATACCTGCAAAAATTTACCATTATCAGCCGGTTATGCACTGTAACTGAAGCTCTCCATGTATTACTCTGCCACATAAGGTAACCCAGCAATGATACAGCGCTTACCTGCCAAACAGCAGGTAATCATAAACAGCAGATCATATTTTCTCATCCTCTTTAACTCAAAATCTTTTAAAAACAGCAATAATCTAACTGTTGTATAGTTGTAATAATACACTCGAGGTTCATGCTATAATGTGTAATATTGGCACTGTTGTGCTGCGGTCATAGACACAAGGCCGCAGGCCAAATTCCGTAGATCAGCACAGCAATGCCAATATTACATGTTATAGCATGAACCTCGAGTGTCAAGGCTTAGACAGTACTCAGACATGTGCAGATGCAGAAAACTGTGATTTATTTTACAGCATAGAAACAATGGGTAGTCAAAATACAGAAAATGTTCAACAGGGGCGAACAGCAGCCAGAGAGATAACACGTACCAAAAAACGAGAGACAGTTCTGAGCTCATACATGGCAAGGCAATAGTGAAGAGCAGGCAAAAATCAGCAACGGTATAAACAGTCGAGGTAATACACAAAAATCCAAAATCACAGGTTAGGAAAAAATCAGAGTCGTGAATAAACAATCCAGGGGTCATACACAAAAGGAAACACAGGCAATAATAGAAGCGCTTTGTAAAGTGGTAACCCAAACAATAGGTGTGCGTGTGAACGGGCTATTTATACTGTGAAAAAATAGTATTCCGGACTTCCAGGGGGTGTACTGAGATCAGGTGGATGTGTGATGTCAGCGTGTGGTGCTTTCTGGGTAGTGTAGTTCGGAGACTGGAGATCGCAGGGGGCTGCCATGGAAACCAGGATGATCAGAAAGAAAAACAATTCAAATTCACCTTATTTGTTTAACATTTTTCACAACGGGTGTCAGTAAGCAGCTTTACAGCAGGGCCAAGTCTCTTTTGAGCATGCCAATGGCAACCACAACAAAATTCTATTAGAGCCAGAGGAACTCGAATTTTCAGAAGGAAAAGCCATCTGCCTAAGATAGTGGGAACTGGCACCCAGGTTTTTTACTCACCTGTACACTTGTACTCTTGTAATGTGGCAATAAATCTGATGTGATTTGAATAAACAATGGATGACAGTAAATACAAGAAAATAAATTTTACTATGAGACAGAAGTAAAGTAATATGTAAAAAAATGGTGAATTGAAATAACATAAGATCTAATGTGATTAAAGTGACAGAATGAGAATGGAAGTGCAGGACATATTCTCATTACACTACATATACTCATACTCATAATGCAACCTCTGTATCTATTTTTGTAAAACTGACAGAACTAGTGCATAGATAATTACATATGATGGAAAATGTTCCACATGATCAGGAGACTGACACGGTTGTCATGGTTTGACTGAAACTGATGAAGTCACTTGACCTACCATTTCTTCAGGCTGAACAGGGTTTTGGTACTTTTTATCCCAAAAACAAATTAGAAATAATTTCAGAAATAGGAATGAGCCAAACATACAGTAAAGCATGTTGGGTCTGATTGTGTTGCTGTGTTCCAGTCCGAGCACTGGAACCCTGGAAGAGAGGAGAAAAAGAGACGAAAAACCTTTTTTCACCAATGTGGAACTAGTTCCGTTATGGATCACACACCTGATTTTGACCCATTCTGCACATTTCTAACAAACAAAATAGATACTGGAAGCCAAAATGTTTGTTGCCATTTGGAACCAAGGAATAGCTGTTTTTTCATCATGAACTGTTGTGGACCTTAGAATAGAGCAATGGAAGAGCCAAAAGTTGATCTATTCTTACAGGTAATCTATTTACTCCACCATCTTCTCACTTCCGTTTTCTGTGGTTGGGCAACGTCTGAGATGTTCCACCTCGATTCCACTAAAACTTGTGCAAATTCAGGCTTGTTCCCTAAAAAACACCAAAGTTCTTATATGCCTGAATGGAATCAATTCCAGAACCAGAGTTCTTTTGGTTGAAAAGAGAGAACTAATAGAGAACTATGTATGGTGGATGTTGATGATGAGGGGGAGACTGGCATTGTTGTCAAAGTTCGGATTGGGTAAATGGTGTCATCTGACCCCCTCTATCCACAGGCTGAACTGTGCCTCACACTCATGGGCAGTTTGGACAGTTCTCAAATGTGGGAAAGCTACTAGCTCTTTTGAAAACAACTTGTTTGAAAGGTATGAAAAGTTGTTAAACCTAGAAATTAAAAAATATATTTTTTGACTTCAGAGATTTTCTATTACATAATATATTGGTTTGCAGAGCACAGTAAAGCACCACACCAGTGAGTACACTCAGAAGGTACACACAGTGATGCAGTGAGAACATGTGCGCAGGGCCCCGGGGAGCAGTGAGGTTTAAGGGCCTTGCTCAATGGCCCAACATAGGTGGCCTGTCAAAGCTGAGAATCGGCCCAACGACCTTGTAGTATTGTGTTAGCTGAGGAATCGAAAAGTGCTTGAAGTCATGAAGAGTCTGTGTACGTCATCGCAGGATGCGAGTTGTCCATGTTTCTGTTTTAAACAATGCTTTTAAATGTATTCTAGTTTAATTTGCCTTTTCTTTTCTTTCCTCTCCCTGTCTTCTTTATTTCTCCTTCTTGTATGTGTGTACAGATAGGAAGGCTGGATTGGGCATTATTATACATCTTCACTCCCTGTTGTACACAAATATGTTTTATTTATTGTAACAAAACAATTGTCCGTCTATCATGAATGGATGTCAGGGGTAGCTGCAATTAAAAAAAATCTTGTAAATTACCAAAAATTTGAATTGTATATACCACTGGATATACAGCTCTGAAAAAAAATAAGAGACCACCATTTTGCTATTTATAGGTATATTTTGAGTAAAATGGACATTGTGGTTTTATTTTATAACATTTCTTCCAAATTCCAAATATTTTTTTTTTTATGTGGACTCTTATTTCTTTTCAGAGCTGTATTTGGATGTATACTGTTCACTCATAACATTAAAACCATTGGCAGGTATGTGATTAACATTGATTATCTTGTTACAGTGACACCTGTCACGGGGTCGGATCTATATATTTGGCAGCAAGTAAACAGTCAGGTATTTAACTTGATGTGTTGAAAGGTGGAAAAAGCAATCCTAAGATCTACGCCACTTTGACACAAGCCATATTGTGATGGTTATTCATTGAGGCAAGCACATCCATGGCATCAGGCAGGCATTGTAGACAGTACCTACCACAAATGCTCCACCCAAGGACAACCGCTGAACCAGCAACAGGGTCATGAATGCCCAAGGCTCACTGATGTTCACAGTCTGATCTGATTGCACAGACACTAGTGCTGGCTGTGTCTTATGGACTCCATGCCTTGATGGGTCAGTGTGGATATAGTGTCACAAGGGGGGCTAGGCAGACATAGGCAGGTGGTTTGAATGTTGTGGCTGTGTGTGGGAGTGGGAGTGGACGGATGTGTGTGTTGAAAGTGTCTGGATGAGGTGAGGGTTACTGCCGGTCTGTCGAGTTTCGCCTGCAGGGTTAATTAGCATTGCAGAGTTGCTGTCTGGAGGCAGCCGTCGGCTCATCAAATCCTGCCTTTGTGTCTCTGTCTATGTCTCTCTGTCCTCTCAGTCTCGCTCCGTCTTTCTCTGTATGTGAGCACTGTTTGACTGGAGGCATAGTCTGTGCGTGCAGCGCAGAAAACAACAAGAAAGCACAAATCTGAACAGGAGAGACCCCCTCCCCACCCTCCCACCCACTCCCACTGGTGTACGACGAAAGGGAAGAGCAAACCTGTTGGCCAAACATCAGTGTGTGACTGCACACACATTAGTGTTATTAGCTGATGGAGCAGGCAGGTGGAGAGATGACTGGATCAGAGAGTCTGATTTTTGGACTTTTGTTCGCTGTCTAATTTTAGAAGAATTCAAGACACATTTATTTTTTTCTCTTTCTCCTTTGTTCTGTTTCTTATGTTAATATCTTTGAGTGTCTTAAATAATTCACCTTCTGCCTCCACTTCTGCCTTCTACTACCCACCCTGAGCACTTTATTAGAATGACACTACTAATAATAGGGCCCTTTTTTGCTCTTAAAACAGCTTTTTATCTCAGAGATTCTGGAAACGCTGAATTTTCTGGTTCATGCTGACATGATTGCATCACTCATTTCCTGCAGATTTTTCATGAGCACGTTCATGCTGTGAATCTCCTGTTCTACAACATCCCAAATGTATTCTACTGGTTTCAGACCTGGCAACAGGGAATATCACTGGATAACACTGAACTTATTATCATGTTCATGAAACCAGTTGGAGCAGATGTTCACTGTCCAACATGGTGCATGAAGATGGTGGAATTTGCTGTTTAAAGATGAGTAAATTGAGATCATGGTTGGTTACATACATTCAGTGGCGATTTTAGGGTCTAATGGAAAAACCAGTGCCTAAACCAGCATTCATCACCACAAATTTATAAATGTGACACAAGCAGTTATTACATAACAAATTTACAGCTTTCTGTATCATTAAACCACCAGGCCCATTTTCATCCTCTATCATTTTATCTGCTCCACTCAGCAATCTCTTGTATTTTTCTTATCTAACTCTTCTTCTTTCCTATTTTTTCCACTTGATTGATTTTCACTACTTATCCCTCTGTTTTCCTCTGTTGGCAAGATGGCGGCACAAGCGACCAAAGAAACTCACATATTTAAGAATTTTTCCTTGTGTAGTTTCAATGTTTTATGGCCATTTTGTTCATAACCAGCATAAAATAAATTTGCTAGAGTTCGTCTCAGTAGCTAGTGAGCTAGCTTACTTTTCCGTTCCACCCTAAATAGTGCAACAGACAGCAGAGGCTGCATCATTTAAGGTGCAACAGATTCAGTTAAATAAAAGCAAATAAAAGCTGAAAAAAATCCCCATCACAGATTAATTAAAAAATAGATAAAAATAATTCAATCTGCCCAAAGACATACAATGACCTAAAGCTAACTAGTTAAGCAGCAGCTAGGTTGCTGAACTTTCTTCACTGCTGTGGCTATATCTTTATCAGGTGCATAAAGGGTACCTTTACACAAAACAATTGAAAACAAGAAGTAAAGGGGAGCAAAAGAGAAATGGGATTGAGCCCGAGCTCCTCCCTACTGTCATTACAAACTTTGCACATTTCCATTTCCACACATCACGTTTGGCATTCAGGCAATGATTGATGGGTTTTAACAGCCCCAAATTGAGCCCACAAAACAATCTTTACATTAAGACAAAAATTGCTTAAATAAGGAGGATCTTCACTTTTATTAGAGGTCCCTTATCTAGTGCTCAGTGAGTGTATATCTATCTCCCTGCCTTTTTATTTTTCAGTAATATTTTAAAACATCCCACCTGCTTTACATGTTGTTAGCTTAGGCTGCCGGCATTTGCTCAGCCTAATGAATGATGAATGGTTGACTTATTAAAGCCCAAGGATGTCCTTTAGGTCTAAATTACAGGGGAAATAATCAAAGTCAACACAGACAACCTACACCCACCAATATAAAGTAAGCCTACGAATGAAGCTGCGCTGCTGGATTAGTAATGAACGCGTCAGAAAGAAGTAGAGAATGAGTAAGGCAGAGAGATGCTGCCGCTGCCGCTACTAATCTGTAATGACAAATGTGAAAATTGCTAGCGAGCCCACAGCAACTTCCAGAAGCCAAAAAATGTAGCGCTAGGCTGCTCAAAAAAATCGTGAAGTCATCCTGACTGAGGATTTAAGTTCCTTCTGTGCAAACTGATGCATGTTTATATATGTATGTAAGTTTTGGATTTTATGTCAGTGTGTGTCAGTGTGTGTGTCTGCATGTGATTGTTAGTGTTTTTAATCCTTGTGATATGAAGAGCAGATGCTGACAGTCTGAACAAGCAGCACACTGAATTTAGGCATTAGCAGCTGAGCCCTGATTCCCAACTAAAGCTCATTAAAACGCTACCAAGTCTTATTAAGCCATTATCAAGCACTGCCAGAGACACACACTTACATACACACTAAAATACATGAATTACCATCACAACATTAACACCCAGAACTCCCAGAGGAAACAATGCACACTGTCTGCCTGTATCACTTTCCTCCATCTGTCCATTCGTCAATCTATATTTCTGTCTATATATTTTTTTTCCAAGAAGGATTAGCTTGTATTTAAATCAACACTGTTAGTGTTAAAGTGATAATTAAACAGTAAGAGCTTTGATTTAACACTGGCAGATTTACTGTATATATATATTATTTTCAGTCTGTTATGTGTGAATGGCATTAGAAGCCCCCTGTCCCCAGTCCCCAGAGGCTCTGTCTCAAATCACTCCCTCTTCTCTATGTAGTGCACTTTGTGTGTCATAAAATAGCAGCACATCTACCTAAACAGTGCATGATATATCTAACCAAGAGCCATTTCTTTTTAACAATAGGTTAGATAATTCTATATTTATTATTTAATTGCTTAAAGTTGTGCACTATGTAGGGAACATGGAGCGATTAGCAACAATGCTAATAGTCTTTCTGCAAAAGAGTTAACACTGCAGGTTAGTCTTAGCAATAAGCTAAAAGCTCTTTTTATTTTTCTGTCTTTTTATCTGTCTTTCTCCCTACGAATATGCATATAATGTACATGCATATATATATATATATATATCCTACATTTTTTTGTACGTTTTATTTATTTACCTTTTTAACCATTAAAAGTATTATATTTTCTGATATAACTCATAACATTATCAGGATGCTGATTTAAAGCAATAGCAATAATCAGTAGAGATCCAGACAGTTTTTTTTTTTTTTTAACTGTGTGGTACGTCACGTCCTCTGAATATGCCCACTGCCATTTCCTCAGTCCCAGCACGCAAACAATGTACTGCAGCCATGGAAACTAGCAAGCTGGCTATTTTTCTGCTGAACAGGTAATCACTGAGCTTCTGTAAGGTTGCTAATTAAAGCTGGTTTTGATATGTATCTGATAAGCTGCAGAGTAAAACTTGTCGTTGCTTGTCAGTCTTGCAAACCGCGTGAGTTTCATGTCTAGGGAGGAGTAGGAGGGGCAGAAAACTCTAACCACTGTTTGTAAATTGGGACTCTGGTAGCCATTTCACACATTTGCTTGCACTTTTAACTGATTTATTTGAAAACCTTGCTTTAATCTTTGTTACTGTCCTTTTTTAATATTATACATGTAAATGATGTCAGTCTGGATTGGCTGCTCGTTACCATAGCTCATTAAAAAAGAAGGCCGGGCTGAAACAATCTGTATAACATCACTCACTTTCTTTCACTCTCTCGTTCCCTCTTTCTCTGTCTTTTTCTCTCTTTCTAAGGAGACTGAGTCATTAGAGCAGACACCCTCGTTTTCTCCTTTTGTAGAATAGGAGGCCTGATAGCCGACACCCACACACATTCAGTATTGCTAAAGCTTTCAATAACATCACAGAGAACACAACGTTTTATTATTAGACCATTCACAGGACGGCTCACCTGATCTCTGGGGATGTACGGAACGTACAGAGACAGAGGGCTTGACTGACAGGTGGGTGGTTGCCATGGGTACGCAGCACCACAGGGTTTCTGTCTGGTGTGTGTATAGGAGAGTGTGTATTTGTGTGTGTGTGTGTGTGTGTGGTGAGGGACGCACGAGGTAGGAAGTGAATGTGTAATAACACAGAGATCAATAGCCAGAGTCAATAGCGCTCCAGTGGGCTGGATCAGGCTCCCATAGAGATCCTACAGCAGCCTGTCAGAAAGCATTACAGCCCGAGCACATGGGGCTCCAGCGTGCCAGCGCAACTTTGGGACGTCTGTACCAAATGATCACCAAATGTAGTTCAGGATGTATCTCTGAATTAAACATGATGTGCAAAGACCCGGCAGGATCAAGGTCACGCCTGTGTGTGTGTACCCGTCACGCTCGCACTCTCAATAAACACACACCCGGCATACGTTATTAATGTATATGCACGCTCTCGACTCTCGCGCTCTTTGCTCGTACTTTCTGTGCTCTAACTGCACACAAAGACACGGGTGCGCACGCATACCGACACATGCGCGCACATTACACCCTGTGGGAGACGGGTGTTTGGCTCTCTGCGACTGTGGTGGTTTCACTCAATGAAAAATGGATGAGCCTAAAATTAGATCAACTAAAATTAGACAAAGTAAGAAAAACCACAAGCTTCAAAAAACCCAGCTCTTAGTAAGCGAGACTCTCTGTCACAGAGAGCAGCAATAAACACAGAGATAGAGATAGAGAGCATAGGGAGAGGTATCTCAACACCCATCTGCAGCGAGATGAAGAAAAAACCTCCAATTTACCTTCTAAAGCTCGGCACGGAACACAGAGACACTTTAGATTGACACTTCTGTCTGTGTTTGACATCTCTGTTGGGAAGATCTTAAGACAGAGATAGTAGGAGTGCTGGAATAGGTACATTCACGCAGTGCTGTGCACAATGTTCAATTGTACAATTGGTAGGCAAGGGTTTTATACCTGTCTTTTAACCCCTTGAACTGAAATATATCAATCTATCTATTTGTATAACCCATACAATTACATAACTACCTTCTAGTCTTACCAGTTTGTTTCATAATAACTGAACAATCAAAAAAGATAAGACAGTGTGCAAACAGCTATTAAAATACATCACAGTGTTTGTCACTTTTACATTTACATTTGCTTTAATTTTTCTTTCATCGCAGACAGAACAAACTCGATATATTTTATGTTTCTAGACAACATCATTTCATTTGTTATGATAGATTAATTCCTGCGTTTCAGTCCTGCAATACATTCCAATGCAAGTTGATATGAGTGCAATCCAGGGCAAGTAAAGGAGAAAGCAAAACAGCTAAATAAAAATAAGATTTAAAACAAGCCACTATAATCATGATTTGGTTCAAAAGGATTATCCACAAAACATGCTGGGCCCAATCTAACACCCTGCACAAAGTGCGTCCTGATGCTCATTGCTATCTTACACCCTGTGAACAGTCTATTTTCACGCTTTTCGCTTGTGCCGTTTACATAGCAACAGAGTGGCCTGGAATTTCTGGTGTGTTTCTATCTTGCCAGCAGAAAACACAGGTGCACCACTTATAGATTTAAACCCTGGCAGTAGTCAACAGCCAGATGTTCATTGCTATCTTGGCAGCGCAGGTGCGCCGTGGGTATTCACTGTGCGAACACGGCTCGCCTGTAGATCGCTTAAATAGGTCCCACTCTCTTATTTGAGGAGCAAAGAGGAGCAGAGCATTTCCAGTTTGTTAACAAATGCATGAAAAACATATTAAACTGTTGACAGTCCTTTTTATGTTATGAGTTATGGAATTGTTGTGTCATTTACAGTATGGGATTTTATTATGTAAATATCCACAGTCATCTACAGTTCTCTTTTTATTACAATTATAACAGAAAAAGCATGAATGAGCTGTTAATTAATTTAATAGATGTAATGATAGACACTAATAACAATATACAGAACTGGGTCTGGGCTCTTATGGGTTAGGGAAATACATGGTATATGTATATCATCGACTTGTGGCATTAGGTACTCAGATAGGATTGTGGCGAAAAGCTAGATTGGGACATATTCTCCCCATAAAAATGAAGATTTTTTTGAATGGAAATCAAATAAGTGAAGAGCAGCTGTGATCTGACCTTTACACAGTTGTGTAAATTTACTTGGCCTAAAAATAATGGGTGCATATCACTCCATCTGTCCTCTATTAAGGAACTTCCAGTGAGATGAAGAAAAGCCCTAAGAGTTTGCTCTTTAAAACTCCAGCAGGGCACAGAGAGGAGCTTTGGATTGACACCTCTGTCAGTGTTTGACGACTCTGTGGAGAGCTATTGATAGTGGGGTATAGGAGATTTTCGGAGCTGTGGAATATGTGAAAATGGGTTTGTGTGTGTGTGTGTGTGTATGAGAGAGATAAAACGAGAGAGGACCTAGGTATTCTTGATATAATGGAGCTGATTTCAGCTCGGTCTGAGTGTGCCATGTATGATGATTTATTGATCACCTTCAGCGTCTAAAACGCCTCTTCTTGATCCAGTCGACTTTGAGCTGAATTACATCACTGCTCATTCGCTCTCCAGCTGAGGCTACTGTCGTCAGAGCGGCCTTAAGCTTCCAGTGGATTGAATTGAATTATTAACTCATTAAAACTTAATAAACTCCTCCGGTGAGGAGGGCCCATCTCATCCCTCCACCCCTCCACCCCCCCTAACTTCAGACATGCTCTCTCAGTCTTCGTTTTGACACAGGCTCTGGCAGGCGGGTTTTAGACGCGCAGCAGGCGAAGCTGAACTGTGTGAAGCCTAACCAATGCTATTCTCTCTCTGTCTCTCACAAACTCACACGCATTCGCTCACACACACATTCACAAGGCCAATCTCACTCTCCCTGAGAAGCCGATACGGTGACAAATGCCGAGGCATCCGCTGATATTGATTTGAAAGGAAAGCCCACTACTGCGCTTACTAATCGCTCCGAGTTGTCGAATGGAGCGACCTGGAGAGCTAGCCAAGTTCACGTCGGAGCACATTGTCTACTCTCTGGATTTAAGATGTGAAACAGCCTCCACAGGCCGTGCTGGCTGTCTGAACATCTCTCCGTCGTAAAAGGCCCATTTTAAATGGACTGCTGGTATCTATTACCTGTACTGGGTTAATGCACATAGTGCCCCCTACCAGAAGAACTGCGCACACAGCCCACACCTACTTATTCATTGGCACATTTAATTTTTATAGCCCAGACAGATGAAACGTAGCACTTATAACAGGCCAAGGTCTGTTAGTGACCCACTTTAGATCCCCACTTTTATAACTACATGACTTACATATTAGTTGCATATGTAAGCATATGGGGTTCCAGTTGGTTCAGTGGACTAAGGCACTGCCACTATGATCGGGAGATCGCTGGTTTGAATCACGGTCATGCTGCTTGCTATCAGCTGCCGGAGCCCCGAGAGAGCACAATTGGTCTTGCTTTTTCTGGGTGGGTAGATGGATTGGTGAATGGGTGATCGTTACCTACATTACTCCGAAGGGTGATGTTGCTCAGCACAAGGTGTCTGTGAGCTGATGTATCGGAACCGAGTCTCTTTGCTTTTCTCCAAGCGCCTTGGCTACTTGGCAATAAGCAATCAGCAGCAGTTCGAAAAGAGGTGGAGATTGGCTTTACACATGTAGGAGATGTAGTACTATAGATGTACTAGTCTGCATGCTCCCTGTGTTGTGGCATCACTAGTGATGGGGATATATAGCTGGCTAGCAACTGAATGGGTGGGACAATTGGTCAGATAAATTGGGTATTTTGTTGAAATAAGATTTAGTTTTATTGGTGATTTATTATTTCTTTTTACTGACATTCCACATTTGCTATTCCTCTTAAAAGCTGTGGGTCTCACACCTAGCAGTGAAGGTGTTTCTATTTCTCCTACACCTGTGTCTACTGATGATCTCCCAGGTCCGGACTCCATAGCCCAGAATGCATCACACACTGCCATCACTTCCCAGAACACACCTCACACCTCAGTCACCTGAATATTGATTTCACCTGTTCACTTTACTATGTATACTCACCGCAGAGTATTAGACTGGTTCCGTTCGCCCTTACAAAGAGGTTGCTTGCTGTTTTTTTTTTTTTTGGCCATTTTTATATACTGCCCTCCTATGTTATTGACCTATACTGTCTCCCCATTCTTGGTATGTTGTTTGCCCTTTGAATTTGTTTTCTGGTTTTGGGCTTTCCTGTTTGTGACTGATTTTGGATTGCCAATGTTTCATAAAGCCTTTTTATTGTATCCAAGCTTTTATTGTATCAAATGTGGATCCGATTTCTACCAAAGTTGCTTGTCTGTTTGCATGGACACTTTTAGCTAGACAGCATTGGTCACGATATTTCTTCTTACAGTGCATTGTGTTGGACTGTTGCTGTGATCCATCCCTGATTATGTAACAGAAAGGACTAATCTCAAATTAATGATAATTTAAATTACTCCAACCTCAGAAACAAAGTACTATTAATAATTAAATGACACTCATACATCCATGCCATAACATTAAAAGCATTAACTAATGAGAAATTAGCATGTTTATTGTAGTTGATGTTAGCAGTAGGTAAATAAGAATGTGTAAGAACTTGAGTGACTTTGCCTATAGTCAGCATGTCATGGCAAAACAACAAAACAGCTTGTCATTATTTCTGGAATGCTGTAGTCAGTACCTACAAAAAGTTTCTTCAAAAAAGGACAGCTGGTAAACCAGTGTCATGAACAGGGTCATGAGCACTCAAGGCTCACAGATACACCTGCACAGAAAACTTGCCAGTGTTAAATCAACACTGATGGTGTCAGATTAACTTTGTGAGTGTTAAACTATAACATGTAAGGTGTTAGTTTAGCACTAACAGTGGGGGGTGGGGGGAGTAAAGGAGTAGCTCTTTCTCCTCCATTGACATTCACAGCTGAAGTGCCCTTGAGCAGGGTACCTAACCCACAATTGCTCCCCAGGCGCTTAGGTGGCTGGCAACTGCTTTAGGTGAGTTTTCTCACTGCCCCAATTTACTAAAGTCTGTGTGTGTGTGAGGGTGTGTTCACTGTAGGGCTGACGGCAAATAATCGATTAATCGTTGGTCGACCAAAAAAATAACTAGTCGACCAAATTCCATTGGTCGATTGGTCGCAGGAAAAAAAGCTGCTCTTGTCAAAGCACTTCTGGGACTTTTAATTTCAACGGCGTGACAAAGGAAGACGTGACACGAATTTGCCGTTGGTGATTTGTTTGACAAGGACAGAAGGCATTCTGGCCATGTCTGGAAGGAGCTCTAAAATATGGGATCACTACATAACTGACAAAATAGCTGACACTGGACATGCGACCTGTGAATATCGTCAGTGGTGAGGGATTTAAAAATCTAATTTAATGCCTCGAGCCCGGATACAGCCTGCCAGGACGTGAAACAGTGATGCTTGCTTTTAAGAGCAAATACAGCACAACAAAACAAACACTTCAGGACGAGATCGAAAACTGTAAAGCACTCAGCTCCACAACGGATATATGGATATCTAACCAGATGGAAAGTTACATGACTGTCACCGCGCATTTTATTTCTGATAACTGGTGACTGCATTCATTCGTGCTGGAAACTAAAGAGTTGGGAGTGAGCCACACAGCTGCTAACATAGCAGAGCGACTCAGTAATGGCAGTTTAGAATCCCCGCTGAAAAAAGGGTCGCTCTCGTACACGGCAATGCCGCGAACATGGTGCTGTGCGCCGATCAGTTATCTCGTAACCCGTCCTGGGGTAAGTTCGTTGCAGGGCACACATTAGATTGTTGTTTTTGTCCATTCTTTTGTTTTGTTTATATATAATTTTTTCCTTTCAATTTGGTTTGTTTAATTTAATCCCCAAACGCGTGTTTGTTTTTCCGTTTTTTTCAGTATTACAAGTCTTAGTCATTTTCTTTGGTTGTGTGGTGAATTTCGTTTTTTTTTTTTTTTTTATTCGTTAGATTATATTTTTGTCAACATTTTGGGTTTATTTTCGTTTGTTATTTTTCTAATAATAATAGTAAATACATAATTGATTTTCTTTTGTTATTTTTTTACGGGGCGAATAACAAAATGTAATGCAATAGTTACTTTTACTGCTAATAGTTATAGTGGAGTAACTCCGTTAGTAAGTTATGGACTTTTTTGGAGGAGTAACTAGTAACTATAACAAATCACTTTTTTAAAGTAAGGTGCCCAACACTGGTGGTAAATTAGCATAGACGCGGCAACCAGGCATTAAAGATAAAACTTCACAGATGTGTATCCCGGTCAAAATATATATTTTTTATTTTTTTATGGGGGGGTTGTGGGGGGATAGTGTTGGGGGTCGATTAGTCGATTAGTTGGAGTAAATGACGGCCACTGGTCGACCAACAAAATCCTTGGTCGTGGACAGCCTTAGTTCACTGTCACAGATTAAATTCAGAGGTTGTGAAATAAGTGTGAATAGTAACACAGTGTCCCATGACTTTTGCCATCTCCCATAAAAGCTAATGGATGCTGCTCTGACCAGCAGGATGCATGTGGATCCTGCTGAATTGTTTGTGGATCTGTTCTAACGGACAGTTCTATTAGGACACTGCACTGTCCACGATGAGTGGTAATGTCTTTTATGACTCAATTAATCTGGCACCCACTATCAAGCCACGTTCGATCTCTGACAATTCAGTTTGTCTGCCATGTTTAACCATACTCACAAGATAATACCTCACAACTTAGACTTAAGTTTGTACATTCTGAAGTAATATCTCACAATTAGTTTACATACCTTATTTTTAGCACTATAAGGCACACTTTAAATACTTTAATTTTTCCAAAAATTGTCAGTGCGACTTATAATCCAGTGCGCCCAAAAGTGCAGCATTAAACAGGAGTTTCAGTTTAGTTCTTTAGGAGTATTAGCATTATCTGCTAAGCGCTAGCTTTTTGGCCAATTAGATGTAAGTATTATTGGCCAGTGATCTGTGCGTTTACCATGAACCGCTAGCTAATATCTCTTGGGTTTACCGGAACACGCAGGCTTCCTTGATGTAGCTCTGTCGGGCTGATAACATTTATAACAACAAGTTGTCTTTCACTATGAGCAGAAAGGATGGTTCTACATACTACTTAAAAAGTACCTTTTTAGACTAGACTCCACTAGCAATACTAACAGCAGTAGTGTAACCCTTTTTTACGATTATCTGTAAATATTTAAAAAATATTTTTCATGTGAAAAACAATCTAAAGAAATATTTAAGCATTAGGATTGTTGTTTTTGTGGCCATGGTTCTACTGTATATTGAATTATGACTCTCGAAGAATTTAAGATTTTTTAATGCATTGCCACAAGCATGCTGGCCAGTGTTCAGCCTCACTCACAAGATAGCACCTCACAACTTATACAGGTGTGGCCATTTCCAAGTTGCCCCCTGAGGTAAAACTTCAATTGGTATACAACTATCCTCTGATTTTGGCCTGTGCACAGTATGTACTAGTGTTGTTGTGACCAATACTGATCCTTTGGTTTCAGTGGTACCTGTTGTAGGGTGTTGAGGGGTATATTGAATTATTAATTTCATTCACTCTCAAAGTTTTTTAAGTAGTTACTCAAAAGTCATAAGTCTAGACATTTACCCGCCTGAAGAAATCTACAGAGAAAAATCACATAGCCACAGTTAGTGAGATTCTTTCAGTCAGCAGTTCAGTTCATTTAGCTAGCGTTAGCTCTCCACATTGCTTAGCTGAGGGTCAAGATAGTCCTTAATTAAACTGACATCTTGTATCCCTTAAGTTACGAGTGTCACATTAAGTTAACATGTCAAGAGCACTTCAAACACAATAATTAATGTAGCTCACTGGACAAAAAAGTTGCATGTGTCATTTTTTTCTTTATAATTCTTCCGCTTGCCCTAAAAACGGCGCCATTCCTGCCAGGTTTAAGGATTACACTGGTCTCTTGAGAGAGTCCCTGTTCATTTTAGCCCACTCTTCTGCTAACTGGGAGCACATAAGTGGAGGAGCAGGCTAAAATGGACAGATTCTCAGGAGACTGGTGAAATCCTTATTCCTGACAGGACTGAAGCAGGTTTTTAAGGCAAGGCTGATGCATTACCAAGTAATAATGAAGAAATGATGTATGGGTCTATTTTTGTCCGGGCAGCTCATGCACATTGTTATCTGATTTACACTGACATGTGAAAAGTCATGGAATAGCAGTATGTAAAATGATCATGAATTGTAACCTTAGGGGACTGCTTGGGAATATCCATACCTGTATAATGTGTGAGGCATTATCTTGTAAATGAGGTTAAACACTGTGTCTAACGTGCTCATGACAAGGTGACATGAATTAGCATAGTTTGAATGAGCTCTATAAGTGGTAGCCAGAAGAAAGGACGATTCCTTTTTTAAAGCTGCAGAAGTGCATATGTTTAGCATTCCTCGATCCACAGAGTCATGTGTGTAAAATAAATATTTTATAGAAGATGTTATGATCGTGACCAGCACATCCACATTTAATACAAGAGGCCCCACATGCATACAGCTCTGGAAAAAATTAAGAAACCACTTCAGTTTCTGAATCAGTTTTTCTAAATTGGCTGTTAATAGGTACATGTTTAAGTACAATGAATATTGTTGTTTTATTCTATAAACTACGAACAACATTTCTCCCAAATTCCAAATAAAAGTATTGTCATTTAAAGCATTTATTTGCAGAAAATGAGAAATGGCTAAAATAACAAAAAAGATGCAGAGCTTTTAGACCTCAAAATGTCACATATTAGCCTGTGTCTGTCCTGTGTTTTTCCCTCTTTTGGTTTTCTGTGCTCCTGCCCTGTTTTCCTGTCTTGTGTTTCCAGCCATGTGCTTTTTTGAGCACATGGCATTGTTTTGTTATTGTTCTGTCTCCGCCCTAGCCCCGCCCTAGCCCTGCCCAAGCCATTAGTGTTGTCACCTTGTGTCTCATTTGTAACTCTGCCCCCTCATTACTTCCACAGGTGTCCCTAGTGTGTGCCTGTGTATAAATACCTCATGTGATCCATTGTTCTCTGTCGCACTTTTTGTTTGACCGTGTCCTGTTAATCTTTCCAGATCGTGTTTTAATGTTTTGTTTAGCCTCAGACCTGTTCTGTTTTTTTGTCTTCAGTTTTCCAGGTTTGCTTTATGTAGTTAGTTTCTTTGTTATTTTGGCCTGTTTATTTCAGTCTTTTAGTTTATCTTCTGGTGTATAGTGTTTGTTTCAGTAACCTTTTTCTTTATAGTTCTTTCTTAGTGTTTTGTTAGTTTATTTTGTAAATATGGAGAATAAACTTGACTTGCGCTTACATCCTGCCTCCTCCATGTTACACAAATAATGCAAAGAAAACAAGTTCATATTTACGAAGTTTTAAGAGTTCAGAAATCAGTATTTGGTGGAATAACCCTGGTTTTTAATCACAGTTTTCATGCATCTTGGCATGTTCTCCTCCACCAGTCTTACACGCTGCTTTTGGATAACTTTTTGTTTTTGGATAACTTTTTGTTGGTAACTATTTTAATAACGCAGGCACAAGTCATGAAAATCATCAGGGTTGATAGGGTGTAAGATAGAGATAAGCATCACAACGTGCCTTGAAAAGGATATAAGGTCCCTCTAAGGGACCTCTGTATGTTGTGTTCTTTTTTATTTTGATCAGATCAGCTTATATTTTGTGTGTTATATATCTGCTTTTGCATGAGCACTCACTAGAAAAGTGATCAGCAATGTGTCCTTGGAAGTAAAAATATGCTTGGCTAAAAATGATTCTGATTGTGATTCAAAGGGTTTTACGGACCAATGGATTCTTACAGTTTACAGAGTCTCACACTCGTCTTAATGTATAATAAAGTGTATATTACTCCATTTATCACTGATTAAATGGTGCGGAGTGAATAGCCTATAATGCATTCAATACCATTCCAGAGCGCGGGGGCTGATAAATTATACTAATATTGCAAAACTGATACAATATGCTGAGATAGGCTTCGGCCTACTGTGTTGGTTGGCCTGTATTTCAGCCCTAGATCCTCCTCATAGATTTTTGCAGCCTTACACAATGGCGCTGGATTGCACTCACTCACAGATAAGTGCCTCATTCTTTAATCACTGTTATGATCACTGAGGTCTGCCGTTCCTCTTTATGGCCATTCAGAAGCAATAAAGCGAGTGTAACGCTGCTCAAGTCCTCCAAGCGAATGCAGCGCTCAGCAAAACGGGTCTATTTTTGAGGCGTTAAACATTAGCTGTCACACTGAAATTTCCTGTGGCATGCCCGAATTGGCTCACGCTGGGACTGCGCTGGGAAGAAATTTCAAAAGTCGTAACCGATCATACAGGAGGCGTGTTTCTTTCAGCCTGTAATTAAAGAGAGACGTGAAGAAAAACACTTGGAATCTTTGGGTGTTATTGGGGCTTACTGAGTGTAAAAAAAAAATGGGGAGGTGATTAAGAGCAGCATTGATGTAGGAATTACCCCCTAAGATAGGAATAGAGTGAGAGGCAAGTGAATAGCGCCCTTCAGAAATGGCAAGGCTGTGTGTGTGCGCATGTGTGATGCTGTGTGCATGTGTGTGTCTGTGTGTGTGTGTGTGTGTGTGTGTGTGTGTGTGTGTGTGTGTGTGTGTGTGTGTGCGTGTGAAGATGCTAGGAGAGGGTGAGGCTGAGAGGTGAGAGATTCCATGCTCCTCACCAGGGAGCTTCAGAGCCTGCCGTGAGGCTTTTGATATGGGGGGAAAGTCATACATTTTTAATGGCATTAATGAACGACCCTGTAGTTTCAGCTTCAGTGGATCCAAGCGCATGATCTGAAGAGCCGGCGGAAAAAACACTTAGCCTTTTCCTTTCATTTCTACTGGAAGATGAATTGATCATCATAAGTACACTACACCACAGGGTTGCTGCTGTCAACGAGGCCAGTTTAAATGGGTGCCATCAGTGGCAGAATGCATGTCTGAGTGTGTGTGTGTGTGTGTTTGTGGGGCGAATCGTAGGGACCTGTGGAATGCCTGCGCATCACTTTTATTGGACGCACTCCGATCAGCAAAGCAGGACTAGTGCCGAGGGAGCGTGGGGTTTCCATGGTAATCACATGTTTGAAGAGGTTGGCCTGAAAGGAGGGCTTGCGTGGGTGTGAATGTGTGTGTTTGTGTCTGTGTGTCTGTGTGTGTGTGTTACAATCAATACAGCAAAGGGTTCATCTTTGTCAAGAGCAGGAGATATCTTGGTTAAGATGTATAGGGTGATGGATGAGTGTGTGTGTGTGTGTGCGTGTGTGTGTGTGTGGGTTAAGGAATGTGTCTATTCCTGAGTGGATTTATGTGATGCTGTTTTTTCACACATTAAAATGCTGTACTAAACGCTTTATTTGTGGTATTATTAGATTTTTTGAACCAGTTTACCAGACCCAGAGTCTTAGTCTAGAATCCACTTCCAATGGATTCTTAAACTAAATTCCAGCTTTGCAATTTAGTTTAAGATTACGAGTAATCCATATCTAGATAACTGAGCCTTAATGTTCTGTTTTGCTAAATGTACTAAAACAAGGGGTAAAGCTATGGAATGAATAATATCATAATAATATCAGAGCATCATGTTCTAGGTATATTATGGCCCAGATCCACTGCAGACCACACTGGTGGTGCTATTGGCAAGTCATTAAAGTGCTCTTGAATCTGAAGTAGGGTGGTTGGCCTTAGGCCAGAAGCACACCCCCATTCAAGTAGACAAATGTAAATGACCACACCTGAAATTGGCACTTAGCCTTCTCTAATTGCATATGGTTGGCATTTAGCATTCTCCTCAAAGTGCGGCTCCTCCCATTTTGGCAGCATCATATGTGATAAGGAGAACTGGGCTACATGGAGGGGCAAAAATAATTTATATTAGAATGTATATTTGTACTTTATATATTTTTTTCCTTAACCCAGTTTTCTCCCTAAGACAATTAAATCATCCACTCAGTAGAACTCACCTATCAGCTACAATGCTTTTGACACTGAAAGGATAAGAACAAGCACATGCCTCCTCAAATACATATGAAGTAATTACCTTTTTTTCAAACCGCCGCTACTGCAGCATCCATACCTAGTCAGCGTACATAACCCAGATGAGACCCACGTTTAACCCTTTCTCCTGGTTCCATCGATGACCCTGATGTTGTCTTTCACTTTCAACAGCCATATGTGAGGCCCATGGAACATGCAGTCCATGGACAAAACATTCTGGTTCCTAGTTGGGCTGCACCTTCAGGCCCCACATGAAAATGTTATCTGGGTAGGCAGCCAACACAGTCAGAGGCACGTGCCGGATCCACAGCTCTAAAACCTCAGCCAACAGATGCCTGTGCCAGCCAGCGTCACAATGGAAGTGATGAGCATGGCTCACTCAGGCTCCAGCTGCTGGATACCATGCAGCATGATCTGTGATTTGAAGTTGCGATCCACGGACCACAGTGTCAGCATCTTAGGTTGTTTTCCCACCAGCACTATTTAGTCCGATTAAAACAGACCCTGGTTAGCTTGCACCGTTGGTGTGGTTCAGTACAGGCAGGTGTAAATAAAATGTCTCTATCTGGACATTAAGTAAATTTGGAGAGGTTTGTTTGTGGTGAGAACATGATCCAACCTTGATCTGACCAAACTATTAAATATACTTCTCATGTTTGAGCTAAACAGCTGTTCAGGTGCAGTTTATTCTGATTTATTATTCAGATTATTCAGATAATCACTACAGCTATGAACTAATGATGTCTCTGCTGCTATTCCATACTAAGCATAACACTAAAGTGTAAAAGCAACTTCACATTGGGACACATGACCCTCTTACTCAGAGGTTTGTGGTTTACTGGGGCGCAGTGTGTTTATTTTTTTGCCTGTGTGAAAATAAAACAAGGGAGAAAATGCATTAACTCCAATTTATTAACTGATTCAGACCAGAGAAACAAACTATAGATGTAAAAGAAATCTTAGTCCATTGAACTGCTGGGTGACTATCAAGAGGTACCAAGAAAGGGATTAGGCCTAGTCCTAGACTATATTTTCCTTTCAACTGAAAATATCCATTGAAAATGTTGTGTAGTCTAGGACTAGGCTTAATCCCTGTCTTTGAACCTGCCCCAATATGTGTCTATGAGCTTGCTTTGATATTCTTGTAATAGCAACGGTAGTAACAAACATTATTATATTTAATTATGTGTGTTAAGCACACATTATTAAACTGTGTGTTGTTTGCATTTTGCTTTTGTGTACCAGTGTAGGTTTTGTTTCTGGCCTAACCTAAGCCGTGTTCACACCTGGCAGAAACATTGGTCTTGAATTTAAAAAGAGTTTGTTCCTTTGTGAATTCTTAACCTGTGTTCTAGGTAGACCAGGAACTGCTACATTAGAGTAATCAAGAGTAAACAATTCTGTAAATGTAGGCATAGATTGATATCACTAATTAAGGCTATACCACATATATCACATAGTCTTCCAAAAGTATTCCCTCATAATATATTCACTGAATATGTTTTATGCGGTGGCTCATACTAGGTTGCTCAATACTTCTAACATTTTACCACATTTTTTTGTCCTAGAGGTGAATTTGATTAAGTTGACTTTTACTAAGCTCTGATGCATCCAGATCCCATTCAGTTTCAATGACAGTCAGACACTGACTGGCACAGCATAGCAACCACTGCCACTGTAATGTGGGTGATTACTTGTGGGCAATGCAGATTACTTGTAATATGTTTAGACAGGGTTGTAAACAAAGCGAGACTGTGAAAGGTAATCCTGCTAGGGATTTCTAGTCATTTGGAGCATGGATTAAAAAAAAAAACACACACACTGAGACTCTGTTGTTTTTATTTCAACATGCCTATAAAATATTTCTGTTTCATACAGTCACGCGTGATACCCCCTACCTTTGGTTTGGATCTCCCACCAACAACCAATAGAAGAATCGTAATTTATAGCCTACCTGTGGGCCTACACGTAAGCTACTATATCTACATTATTTACCCTACACATCACTATACTTTTATTCTGGTGGTTTAGATTTGTTTTGTCAGTGACCCATATTTATCTTTTAAGTGTGAAAGCATAACTGCTCTAAGAGGACCTTCGCTTTCCAAATCGATAATCCTGCCAGAGGTGAAAATGTGTTTTACACTTAAGAGTGGTTTTCAATTCTGTCTTTCTTTCCACTTCTGTTTTTTCCCCTCCTTTTAGTCACTACTGTTAAAAAACAGGTAGATAATGTGTTGTTATATTTATTAGTATTTTTTTTATTTGACACATATGTAGGGCATAGGTAACTACAGTAGTGCTCCTACTACTCTTTAGTTAGATGACTGATAATCTCACAGCTAACAATGTCAAGATAACAAAGCACTTCCTAGCCTGCAAGTCTCTCAAAAAAGGCCTGATTTTTATATTATTGTTGGCAATGATGTCACTACACTAGCTCAACTACATAAACACTGTTGCCTCAGGTAGCTAGTGAACAGAATCAGGCTAGTGAGAAATAAAGTATATTACAACAATTGGTTTTAAGGTGGAACATTGTGTGACTACACCATCTTAAAAAGGTAAAGCTAGCTAACTAGCAAATGTTAGCTAAGGAGTTAATTCCAATAGGAAGTGTCAGCTAGACAGCACAGTTAACACAGGGTATCTAACACTGAAACATATTCACACATTCGAGGCTAGCATTAGCTTCCATTCACCTAATAGCAGATGATGCTCTCTATTTGCTTTCTTACAGCTTTTCAAATGGAAGAAGCCCCCAAAATACTGGTGACCCTGCTACTAGATGGCAGGGAGATATGCAAGAAGATACATCATCTCAACAGTGCTGCAGAAATAATCGATGGCTGCAAGCACTTATTACCTTGTACTGCCGAATTTCATAGAATTCTAAAATTCAATCCTGATTTTAACGAATATATCGACACAGACCTTAACGACAGTGTCCAAAGCTTTGACAAGTTTCAAGTTTTGTTCAACTCAATCACGCCAAGTGGAACACTGCAGTGGGTATGTATGATTTAGTTCCTTAGTGTTGTTTTGATCAATGAGGACTGTACATTCACAAAAGAGGTGCATGCATCTATAAGCATAAGAAATATGGAGCAGCAGTGATAGCAAAACACCTTAACCTAGAGATCCCTGTATGGGCAGGATGTTTTAAAAAACTGGCATAAAGATTTCTTAATGTAAGCAGATATCTTAATATAATATATGCGCGCATCATATCAAGCAATACATATTTCTATTTTGTTTGCTAGTTAGTCCTTTCACATTTTTTTGTGAATGTGAGCTCCTCATTAGAGAACATGAGCTCCATTAGTTTACATATGCATGTGCTCCACCTTTTTTATACTACAAACTCTTTAAACTTAATAGGCTCATCCTTAATCGATTATGTTAATATTCTCAAGATCATGAAATACCTATGGTTTGTTATACAATTATTTATGACAAATTGGTCATAGTTTTATTTGGCTGAAGCCAGTGGTGTAATTTGGCTTTATTTATTTCGTTTAATTTAATTGGCTTATTAGTTTCTCTTTTCTTTTTTTTTTTGTATGTTTGTTTCAATATCCTCCTAAAACATCCTGTTAAAATGTATTATTTCTACTTGTACTCATAAATGTAAATTCTTAATTAAATCATTGACCACTCTTCTTGACTGCTGCTCAGTAACAGCGGGTGTAAAATGTCTGCATTTCTTATCTTTTGTTTACACCAAAAAACCCGGTAACATTAATCATAAAATCCTGGACATGTGCCAGCTGTACATGTCCCTAAATGGTTAATGCTGGAGCTTCTCAATTTCCTTTGTTGCCTTTTTTCATCTGATTACCACAGCATTAGCACAAGGCTAATTTCCTGTAGCACTCATATAGGATTACCTAGATCAGTGGTTCTCAATCTGATCCTTGGGGACTCCCAGACAGTTCAGATGTTTGCTGCAACCTAACTTGTAAAACATTGGGACTCAGCAAAAATGTGGGCCACCAAGGGGGGTCCCCAAGGACTGGTTTGACAACCAGTGGCCTATATAATGGTAGCCCCATTTCATGATATTTATTCTAAGCTCTAGCGTGGACTTTAACACGAACATACTAAAACTTGTGCCATGCAGGAAACATATTCGTTCATTAATATGTATATGTACGAGAACTTATAACAAGCAGAGTGACTAGTAACCAGTCTTTGGCTGAAATACAGTAACAGGACGCACCTTTTTATTTATTGTCTTTGAAGTTAATACTGAAATCATCCAGACAATGAGGGAAACATTACAAATCATGTAGTGACATTAAAAGTGTTAAACAAACCAAAATACTTTTGGTAAAACATTTAGGTGGCTCTTATCTGGAAAGCTGTTAACCTGTCGTCTCTGTGCAGCAGGGGTAACTCTTGGTCTTCCTTTCCTGAGGTGACCCTGATAAGGGCCAGTTTCATCATAATGTTTTTGATGGTCTTGGTGACTGCGCTTAAGGATAAGTTTTAGATTTTTTTGTTTTTCAGATCGACTTACCTTCATTTTTTTAAGTATTTTCTTTCTTTACTTAGTTGAGTGGTTCTTGCCATAATATGGATTAGAACATTACTCTAATAATAGAGCTATGCACTGTAAACAAATTCTGCCTCTTAACAACTTTACAACTGATGTTCTCAAACACATTAAGAGACAAGAAATTCAAGTAAGTTCAGCACAGCTATAAGGAGAAAGCCATTCCTGGTGACTCTACCTTATAAATCTGACTAAAGAAATCTAAGCTAAGCAATAGGAGCCTACTTTGAAGAATCTAAATTATGAACTATTAAACATATTCTGGTTTGTTTAACACTTTTTTTTGTTTAGTTACAAAATTAATATTTTTTTTCTTCATAGTTTGGATTATTTTAGTAGTAATCTACTGTGTAGAACAGGTTTAAATAAAGAAAAACACTGAATGTAAGGTGTGTCCAAACTTTTGACTGGTAATGTATGAGTTAGAGTTCTAGCATATTGATATGTTTTATTATTACGGACATGCTTGCTGGTTATGCTGTAAGTGGAGGATGGTCTACAGTATTGCAGTGCTTGTTGGGAAGCCACTTTTTTGCATTATTAAGCCAAATAATAGAACTAAATCTTTATTTAAATGATTTTTTTTATTTAAAATATGTTTTTAAAACATATTCAAAAGCAATGTGACCTTTAGTTTTGAGCATTTTGGCCTTTTCTTATTCATAGCGAGCAGAATGAGGGCTTGGAATAATGTCTGGAAATAACTACACAGTTATTAAAACGCCTGAGCAAATCTAATAATAATAATAATCATCATTTTAACACTAAAAACACAGAACAGCATAAATAATTAACACCATGTCAGATTTTTGACTGCTGTGAAAGTTCAGTTATGCTTTCAAACACAGTCAACAGACAACCGCCAGTGAATGATTCAGCTCACAGCAGGTTAGCACTCGCTAGCCAGAATGCTAGCATCTCCCTGCTCTGAACTGGTTTGCTGTGTAAAAACGTCGATACACTGCTGAGTTTTCATGGATTTTTGTAATGTAACATATTCTTCTCCTTTACAAACATAAAGACAAATCCTCCCTCACAGACCAGGAAAATTATTTATTAGCGCTTTTAGCCGATTAGCCTCATTCACTCCATTCAGTAAAGAGGCCACTCGGGAGTGCTCTGTATTGTTTGTATTCATTTCTTGGTAGAAGGTCAGGCTTCTTATAAACTGACCCTGCTGTTGACTAATGAGAGCAGAATAAATACATTCCAGTAAAAGAGGAGATTAGGTGTATACCAGTAACAGAAAGCTTACTGACAGCGTCTTGTCTGTCTCACATTATTTTTAAAAAGCTCCTTTGGAAGTCAGCATTCCAAAATACTTAAGGGACGTAATTAAGCAACAGAAAACACCAGCGCTGAAGTGCGTTACCTCGTATATGATTGTGTCTCTGATTTCGCAGCAGTGAGTGGAGCAGGTCTCATAGAGCTGATGGATTAGAAACTAGTCCACTGTGCAAGAAAATGAAGGAGGTTGAAATAAAACTGTAATGAGAAACATTACAATCATCAAGGGATTTACACAGAACTCATTATGTACTTACAATCTTGTTTGTTATTATTAGCATTTGTCACTCATGTTCTACTACTTGTTTTTCCTACATGTAGAGTCCTGCCTTACATAAATCTGCTTATATGGGCTTGTAAAAGTTTAATCCTCTATGGCAAATAACGCCACTGGCTAAAGCTTTTATCTTTTTGCACTAATTAAACTTAACAATAAGAAATCAATGTTACATGAATATTACATAGATTTTTTATTATTTCCCAAATTAAAGTGTTTGATAAGGTTCTCCCATTTAGAACAGCAGTGCAGTATAATGATTATTGTGTATTGTGTATGTACTGATATTATTTTCTTTTCAAGGCTGGGCAGCTTAATACAGATGCCGCTGGTCCGAGTAACCAAATAAAGGTATTTGATATTATTTGATATTAGTTTAATTAGTGTAATTGATAGGCATTACAGTAGACATCACAATCAACAGTTCTCACTTTTAATGACAATGAATGACATTGTTTTCTCATAAAGGTTGGGCCACTCAATAGAGATGTAGCTGGTTCAAATAATCAACAGCAGGTATGTTTTTAGAAGATGTGCTGGTATTAAATTGAATTGGTAAATTTAATAGAATCATTTTTGTATCAGAATCAGTCAAACAAAACATTTAATTTCCTGTAGTATATAACGGAACATTTCTAATTTAAAAGCACAGAAGAGAAAATAACACTGCAATATAAATCTTGATAAACATGTTTTCTTTGTTCTGCTTAAGACCTAAGAATATATTCACTTTGACATAAGGAGAAAAGGCTTTTGATGGTTTAATACATGTGCGTGTTGTGTATTTATTGGTTCCTCAGCATGGTCAAGGTCCAGTTAATGCAGACAGACTGAGAGCGCTCATTCAGATCAAAGGACCGAGCATACTGGCTGATTATGAAGCTTCAGGAACGCTGTCTGAGACATCACGAAAACTTCTGGTGAAGATTGGTGTCGGTGACCTGGTGGAGCAGAGAGGATTGTGAGTTGCTGTGTTTTTCCATTTATAACTAGATCCATTTTCACAGCTTCAGTCGTTTATATGATAAAAATGTCTTGTATAAAAAAATGACACCAGTGAAACAATAATCATAATAGTCACAATATCAAATATAGCAATATGGAAAAATATTCTGACTAGATGTATTACCAGGATAAAATATCCTTAGTTTTAATCCTTAATTTTGACTAGTCATATGTTCCATACTCTCCATATCTTTTTACTTATATTTTTTACTAGTTACAGATATTTATAATTACTTTTTAATGAACTGTAGTTGTACAAATTTGTAGTAATACATTTCTACTGCATGAGGACTAAACCCTTTAATTTTGCTTTCAGTTACCCGTCAAATGAGGAAAAACTGATGTTAGCAAAGAATGTAGTAACATTGTTCCCATCACTGAAGATTAAGATGGGAGAAGAGAATGAAGGATTTGTAAGTAGCATTTATTTTACATTCAACAAGATTTTAATTTCAACTGACTATATTATTAAATAGTTTCTCATAGCTAAAGCTGGCTAACATGCCTTTTTTGAGGGGAGCTTATTGCATCTGTTCATAAATATATAAACGAACAGAACTGCCAATCTGCAGGAAAGGTCATTGTGTCATTTAGAGGCCACCCATCAATTCCCATTGCTGCTCATAGCTTCATGATTCATAATGGCAGTTGGAAAAAAAAACTACAATTACAATAACGCTGGTGTTTCCCCCTGATTCAGGAGCACTTCTTCGACCCAGTTTCCCACAGTGGATTTATTGAAATTAAACTGAGAAATCTACGAAGAAGCCTTCACGATAGTCAGCGACGCTACCGCCGCAAGCGGACCGTGCCCAGCAATACATCGTTCCATCCAGTTTCCACCCCCCTGCAAACACCTGCAGAAGAGGAAGAGGAGTCCACGGTGGAGTGGATGACAGCAATGAAAAGGATGAAGCCATCTCACGAGAACTTCTCAACCATCAAACTGGGCATGGAGAAAACATTTGACAGCCGCAGGTTCTGGATTGTAAACAGCTCGCCGACAGCGGAAGAGATTTTTCAGCAATACCCTCATTTTATAGACATGCCATACTTGGTAAGTACATACATGATCATGACTGCCTGTAGCAAAACTGACTGTGTTTAGTTAAGTGCAATTTTGTATGGGGGTGGTCAATATAAAACAATATCTAACATTGTATAGTATTTTTGCTATAAACAATGCAATAACAATATTTTGTGTATATGGCAAAACACTGAAAAATGTTTGATTCATTTTAAGAATAAACTATTGCAACAACTAACATTCAGTAGAAACAAAAAAATCTGTACACTCTAGGGGTGGGAGAAATTAGAGCTATAATTTATCTGCTCTCGCTGTACGCTTTGTTTGACAGATACTGTGAGGGTGGTCACACTTGTACTATGCACAATTCTGTATATGGATGACTTCCAGTATATGGATGTTTCTTTTAAAACAATGCACTGCACATCATTTGTAGAAACATAATAAAGTAATGTGTATATATAGCTATTGTCAATTAAAGCTATGATCTGTGCTATTATTTTTTGAGTTAACCTGAGAACCCCTGAGAAAAGTTCTATCTATTGTCTATCTATAGAAAATCTGTACACTCTAGGGGTGGGAGAAATTTTCAGTTCTGAAACAACACTCGTTCGTAGATCCCAAAAATGAATAATACTCTTAAAGCATCACAGTATATAGACTATAGTTTTCACACTATGGATTTTTTTATTGATTAAAAAATTAGTTATTAGATTTGTTATCATGTACTGTATGACATGGTACACCCCAAGTTCTGTATAATCATAAATGTTCCTTATTGTGCCTTGCGAACAAAAACAGTAATGCAAACAATGCCCATTAATATTCAGTGTAAATAACAAAACAAACAGCAAACCAATATTTTTACAAAATGGACTTTTTTTTATTTATAACAATATTATCATGTATGATACAATTTGGCACACCCATAGTAAAATCATAATGCACTTCTCTGTTTTGCTTGTTTTCTTAGCTTGACATTGAATTTGAGAAAATGTATCCGGGGAAGGCTGATCTGTTCCTTCAAAAATGGGAAGGAAGTATTGTTCCAAAATTACTGAAGATGGCCACAATGAAAGACAATCCCACTTTCCTGCCCTCCACCGCTGAGAGTGATGGTAGGCTATATTTCATTAGCATAACACACAGCAATCTTTCACGTCTCTATTTATTTTGGTTGTAATCTGTGTTGTGGTAAATTTTATAACATTACACAACTTTTCATATAATTGATGACCGTATATGTGATGTGGGGGTGTGTTTCTGGGGGGTTGTTTCTGTGAGGCAGTTAAATGACTAGAGAAAGCACTGTAATGAATTTCTGTGTAGCACTCTGTTGCTCTTTTAGACCTCATATGCTGTGGGTCTCTGTGGGTCTGAAGGTCTGATATGCTGTAAAGCAGTGGTTCTCAGTTTTGCTTCTGGAGTGTAACTGCCCTGTCTGCTGTAATGCTATCCCCACTCTAACACACCCAGTTAACCTCAGGATGAGCTGGTTAATTAGTTCATAAAAGCCATTTATTTTTGTGTTTGTTTTACAGGGCCATGCTTCAGAGCTCTTCAGATGCTCACGTATCTTTTGCCTCCTACTGCGTCTGGAAGGGGAAAAGGCTGGACTAAATGCAGTGTGAAATCAGCCATATCTTATATCTTGGACATTAAGCCGGTAGGGAGGTTTTTAGTGTCTATTATGTGTGTGTGTGTGTGTGTGTGTGTGTGTGCGTGTCCATGTGTGTGTGTGCATTTCTGTGTGTGTGTGTGTGTGTGTGTGTGTGTGTGTGTGTGTGTGGAGTTCAATTACATAGTAGTGTATTAGTTTTTGCTTTGGGGGCTCTAAGCAAAATGCACTGATCAACCCCATATTAAATCACCCCAAAACCATATTATCAAAAGTTGCAGTAACTACCAGACAGGGAGCTAACATAAATATTACCCAAATATTTTGTTGCTAGCATACCTGTTACTAATCAACACTATTTGTACAAGAAACATTCTTTTTTTCCAATGTAAATCATCACATTTCTCTCCTTTCTTTTCTGGCTTCATAATTGCTGAAGTTTTATATTTTACCAACTGCAGGAATCACTAACCTGGCTAGTGGGAGGAGCCTCCTTGAGGGGGATTCTGATAACAGTGTCTTTGCACTTTTCTGCACTGACTTTCCCAGAATTAAAGGGGGCTTACACAGTTTGACATTGCATTCAATTCATAACCAGTCATTGTTTTTGGGGCCCCAGGCCTGCTTGGGGCCCTAAGCAATTAATAGGTTTGCTGGCCTTGTTGCAACAGGCCTGCCAAAACAACACAATCTCAGCACAAAATATACATTAACATAGTTTTCTCTTTGGTGAGCCCTTAAGCCAAACACTTACTGCATAATTTGTCAACTCACGCTAAAAGATTAAATTGTTCATCATGTGCCGCCAAAAGCTATAATTTATCTGCTCGAGCTGTACGATTGTTTGACAGATACTGTGAGGGTGGTCACAATTCTGCACAATTCTGTATTTGGATGATTTCCAATAAAGCTGTTTCTTTCAAAACAGTGCACTGCACATGGAACATTATAAAGTGATGTGTATGTATAGCTATTGCCAGTTAATGATATGACCTGAGAATCACTGTGAAAAGTTCTGTCTATTGTCTGTCTATAAAAGAGTTCAGTAACACTGAGATAAATAACTAAAAAGAACATCAATTTATCAGTCTACTCATGCTTTAGTCAAGCTCAGTAACACTAAGCTAAATAAGATTTTGTCATTTTTATTCAGTGTGTAAGTATTTAAAAAATGTATTTAAAAAATGTAAAAAGTAACTGTACTCAGGAAAGAACATGTTTTACATGTAACATTGACTGAATACAAAGTCTTGTATTTCCATTACATCCCCATCTTATCTAGTTCTCTTCTGATACTAAGCCACATAGTAGGATAACAGTATCTGTAGGTATGGGGAAATTTAATATAAACGTTTTTTATACCAATCAGAGACAGAATTGAAACCTTTTTACAATAAAAAAAATTGGCAAAACGTTTTGCACAAACAAAAATGGAACTATTCACAGATTGAAATAGGGTCCAATCTAAGATACATTTACAATTCTCTTTGCTTACAATATTATTCCTGCTTGCTAAAAACAAGTAATGAATATACCTGAAATTAGTGCCCATCGGATTTATAATAATGCTGCTGGTTCCACTTCATTCAGTCTGTCTATAAAACAATAATCTATCTTGTATATCATCGCTGTCCAATGAAAAACACTTGTCTCCAAAACAAAAGCAACTTTACAGGAGACCTTGTAAACTTTCAATAGAAGTCAATGTAAACAGAGTTTATTTCAGATCATTTTGAAGAGTTTCTATTGGTCTATTCATCAAGAAATTTTGGGACAGTGTAAGGGACATTTTGTCTGTTCAAATTATGTAGTAAACTAAAAATCGACAAAAATGTCCTATGAAAAAAGTGTTTTTCATAGGACACCGAAGATATTACATTTGGAAATTGCGAAATGCAAGGTGTGACAGGAACAGCAAAATTTTATATGTATTTTGTGAAATTGTTAAGACCTTTAAGAAATTGATTTAAGGCATTCTTTTTAGACTTCTTAATAATAATCGGACACCCCTAAACTTAAGTTATTGAATACAACTCTTTGAAACAATTTACCTACATGTTAATGTCCGTCCCACAATATGATGGACCACTGAGCAATATTACATACTATAAACTACCCTCAGATACACTCATACAAACACCAGCATCAAAAAGCAAACATCTTTCTACCTTAAAACACATAAAACGCATCATAAGACAGATCTCAGGGAGGACAACTTAAAAACAGGCACGGCTTGTTGGAGAAGAGCCAGAACAGAAAAAAAAGAGGCGCTCTTTGGAGTTTGGATTGATTTTTTTTTTTACCTTTTTCATAATAGATTATGAGGTTCCTGCCTCCCTTAAGATTCAAATTCTCCAAGGGAGTTAAGTATTTCTCTGGCTCCTTCATAATCTGAAACTTTAAACCCACTTTAAAAACCTATAATCCATCTCCGAAATGCAATTTGATGTGAATTTATATTGGGTTTTTTTGTTGTTGTTTTTTTCAGCCTGGATCAAGCGGTTCCAGACACCTGGATCCTGACAGAGCGGTGAAAAATCAGCAACCTCACCTCCTGTGTTTAGGCGACCCCAGCACTACAGCTCAGTACATCATCGTGGCAGAGAACAACAAAGTTGCCATTCCTCTTGAAGATAATAGTTTGACGTGCGCCATTGACAAACTGTTTAAAATGTATTGTGTTTGTAACCTGGCGTATCCTGCACAACTCACATCAGTCTTTAATTTCTTTGAGCATATTTATGATATGCCTATCTCTGGTGGGAAGAGATGCAAAGTGGTGGAGCTTATTGCAAGGATCCAAGCTATGCTATGAGACATACTGCTACATTTCAAAAGTATTGAAGCAAGGGTTTGTTATGACAGAACCTGTCATGCTTAGTCATCCTACGTAGGTTAGGTTATACTTTATTGATCTGCATTCAGGGGAAGTGGGGCAGTCATTTTGTTGTCGTACTGTGCCCAGCATAGAAGCAGCACAGCATGGCCAGGTTAGGTTTCTTGACTAAGGGCGTGACTTAATAAATATACCCAGAGAGTATTTGGTATTTTTAAACCCATGACTGGTGTATTTTGCTTACGACTAGGCTAAATGCCATTCTTTACTTAGTGTTATTGAGGATTTATGTCTTAACTCTGTGCACAACATCTGAAACATGGTTCAATTTAAATGCGTTTTATCTGTGAAGAAATATCTCACTCTAGTGCACTTTAATAAATGGTAACAGAATGGTATGCTTTTCCTCCGGTACAGTCAGTTTGGATCTCTTTGTTCAAGTATTGTTGATTTTCTAAGTGAAAATAGCCTTTTCTCTGCATCATAGAGCACAATCACCTAGATATGCACTGAAGTAAACATTTTTTTACATTTTTGGTAGAAACCCAAACCAAACTAAATGAAAATAAATACCGAACACACAACTTTTCTACACCTTTTTGTCATGACTGAATGATTAAAATCCCAATGTATTTTGTCTTTCTTTTTAACGAAAAAACAAACCAACAAAGCTTAATACCTTAGCAGTGTAATTTTCATCCAGAATTTATTTGAGAAGTGCAATTCCAGCAATAAATGTACCTCAGCAGTGCTATTCGAGTCACATGTGTCTTGTTACAAAGGAATGCAGCCAGTTTTTTTGTAAACAAACAAATGCTATGGCTAAGTTACCTCGGTTAGTGTTACTATCCTAGCCCTGTACAGCTGTTATCTTTCATCTGAAAAAACAGCCAGTTTGTATAAGGGTACAAAACTATTTATTACACTTTTTTTTACCTTGTATTTATGTAAATAACGCTCAACAGTTAACTTGCCTGGCAAATATTTTCAGTTGCCAAATATTCTGTGCTTCCCTGCATTTTCAATTTATTTGCTGAAATAAACAGAATTGCTTTAAGTATATAAAAGTAAGCAAACAAGCAATAATTTCTGCAGCAACTTGTCAATTTTAATGAATTAAAAGAAAGACGGATATAAAGTTTATCCCAGGTAAATGGAAACATATGCAAAAATGTTCTGACTGATTTTTACTTACAAAATCAACAAAAACACACAAAAAACACTGACCAGGGGTGCCCAAATGTTTGCATTTGTTTGTATAGTACCTGGAGAATCAGCAACAATCTAAATCCGAGTGTCTCAATAAAGTAAATGTACAGTGTATTGTGTTGCCTTTTTGCCTTTCCTCTTTGGAAATTCCTTAATAAAACAGTGGAGAGGAGCACTGGAGATGTTGCTCTTCTCCTAGGTGAAAGATGTACAATATTATTTGCCACAAATTCACTACCAGTATAGTCTACTGTAGTTACAGCTACACTATATGTGCAAACGTTTGTGGACACCCCTAATAATAAATGCATTCAGCCACTGTAAATACACCCAGTGCTGCCACACACACATTGTGGAGTCCCTGTAAGAAATACTTCCAATAGATTAGGACTCTCTGGAACAATTATAATGGATCCTTTTGGCACAATGCCTAGTGAGAGGCATAGGCCAGAGGGTACACATCCTCCCAGTATTTAGCTGTGGAGCAGTGGAACTGTATTCAGTGAAAATGATGGAGATCTGTCCAGTTCTTTTGGGATGAGTTGGAGATAAGGTGATACGTGGTGTTGGTGATAATTGTTCAACATCCTTGACCTCGCTAACACTCTTGTGGCTGAATCAGGCAATCAGAACCTCACAGTAATGCTCCAGTCTAGTAAAAGAGCTGATCCAGGCCAGTAGACACAGTTACTCCAACAAAAGCAGAATAAAATCCTTCTAATACCCTTGATTTCAGAAGAAGCACTGAGCAGCTGTCCCAATACATTTGTCCATATGGTGTAGGTAAATAACTGCAAGATTATAAACATACTCAAGATTATTTAAATAGATACGCCTCTGATCCAAAACTTCATTTACTGACTTGTGTACAGTGTTCAAAATTAAATAAGGACAAGCTGGTGTGTATTATATTAATTTTTCTCAGAATAGATTAGCCTAATCAAATCAAATTCAGAGCATGTTCACTTGGAAATGAGGTAATCTACTGCAAACATAATTATCCTGTATTTTCCATTTGGCTGGGTCTTGAAAAATGCTATCTGTTAGTTAAAAATATGAATGTATTTGGCTGTGATACTGGCACTATAAATGTGGCTCATCTAGTTGGTTTTAGTGAAATTATAAGAAATATTTTATACACAGCGCTATGGATGTGACACTTTCTTACAGTATTTGGCTTAAAATATATTGCTTTAAACCATGACTTTATGTTAAGAAGTCCATTTTTTTCTATGAATCTATTTAAGTATTTAAATTGTTATTTTGTTTGTAGTAGAACAGATATCAGACCACTTGTTTACAGAACTGTTCAACTATTAATGAATAAATTATGAATATTGATGTTTGTATTTTGTAATGTCACTTTTGCAAAAAACAATGAAGTGAACTTGTAATAATAAACTGAAATTGTTTACACAAATTTTTCGAGTGTGCCTGTTTTTTAAATGATGCTGCTATGTTGCCTCTACATCACCGGAATTTAGCATATATCTCACACAGCCTGAATAATTAGAGCATCGCTATGTGTTAACAATCTAATCACATGGTCTGTTTAAAATAACACATCGATGGTGTTAAAAGTAATACAAAATGTGTTATCTTCAACTGGACGCGCCGGCGTGTCAGAAATAACACATTATGTGTTGCTTTTAACACAACTGTGTCGAGAGTGTTGGCACGACTAATTATGTCTTCATTTCTGTTTTTCTCCTTCCATCTCTACACCCCTCCCCTCTTGCAGGTGGTCATGCTGTTCTCTTTGTTCTCCTGCGCCGTGGGGTTGTCCCTCCTGCCGCTAGTGCTGTTTCCGTGCCCCGCCCAGGCCTGCCCCGCCCGCTGTGAGTGCTCTGTGCCAACGCGCTCTGTCTTGTGCCACCGTAAACGTCTGGCTCAAGTACCCGAGGGTATCCCTATTGAGACAAGGCTGCTGGACCTGAGCAAGAATCGTCTTCGTATCGTTACTCCACAGAACTTCTCCTCCTTGCTTATGCTGGAAGAGCTGGACTTGAGTAACAACCTACTGTCATCTGTAGAACCTGGCAGCTTCAGGGCACAGCCCCGTCTCCGCACACTGCGTCTGCGTGCCAACCAACTGACCTTGCTGCCCCGGGGTGCCCTGGCCGGCCTGGGTGAGCTGACCCTTCTAGACGTGAGCCAGAACCGGCTAGTCATCCTGCTTGACTACGGCTTTGAGGAACAGCGGCGGCTGCGAGTGTTGGAACTAGCCGATAATGAGTTGGTGTTCATCGCACCACGGGCCTTTAGTGGCCTGCCAGCCCTGCGTTCACTCACTCTGCAGCGCTGTAATTTGAGTGCTGTGCCTGGCCATGCCCTAGCCCACCTGCATGGCTTGACCAACCTGCGTCTAAGAGAGTTGGACATTGCTGAGTTGCCTCCACATGCCTTCAAAGGCCTGGGGCGTCTGCGCAACCTGGAAATAGATAGATGGCCAGCGCTGGAAGGGGTGCCTGGACCAGCCTTGCAAGGGCTGAACCTCAGCTCACTCTATATCACTCATACAAACCTGTCAGTGGCACCGGCACTGAGCCACCTACCCTACTTGACCCACCTGAACCTGTCATACAGCCGTCTGAGGGTGCTACCGTCCGGGTGGCTACGTGGAATGGATCGGCTGGAGGTGGTGCGTGTGCGCCAGGCACAGCTAGAGAGGGTGGAGCCTCAGGCATTACAAGGTGCCCTTTCATTGCGCCTACTCGATCTCTGTCAAAACCGCTTGAAAACTCTGGAACGATCTGTCCTACCCACCTCATTGGTTGTGCAAAGCCTCCTGATTGGTCAGAACCCTTTGGTGTGCGACTGTCGCCTACACTGGTTGCTACAAAGGACTCCACCCCTTCTCTATGGTGAGGTAGAGCCTCAGTGCAGTGCCCCCACAACACTGGCTGGCAAATCCTTCAGTGAGGTAGTGAAGCCACGCTTCTTTCAATATGTTGTTTGCACCAAACCCAGGGTTATCTCCATGTCTACATACCCAGCCCAGGCTGAGGAGGGCCAGAGAGCCTGGCTGTACTGTAGCTCAGACGGAACTCCTCGCCCATCTATCTCCTGGCTAACGCCTCACAGGCGCTACATTACCACCAAGAGCACCGGCCGGGTGGTCGTACATGTCAACGGCTCACTGGAGTTCAAGATGGCTGAGCCCCAGGACAGCGGCATTTATATTTGTGTGGCATCCAACCCTGCAGGCAATGCTACGCTATCAATATCAATGGCTGTCAAAAGCCTGGGCATCAGGGATGGAGCGCTCTATGCCAACCGCAGCTTCCTCTTTGACCCAGATTATAACAGCTCACAGATCAATGGCACGGAGCGCTACACCATCCGGATGGTGCTGGACTTCACCACCATCCTTGTCTCTACAGCGATGGGCTGCCTCAGCTTTTTAGGTGTAGTTCTCTTCTGCTTCTTGCTGTTGTTCGCCTGGAGTCGAGGAAAAGGCAAGCACAGAGGCAGTGTAGATATCCAGTATGTTCCTCGCAAGAGGAAAGGAGCCAACAGCGAGCTGACTGAGACCAGCGGCCCCAGAAGGGTCAACATGAAGATGATCTAAGAGCTAGCAGGTTCTAAAAAAAAATAAAAAAAAATAGAAGGCTGGAGAAAGTTACCAATGACAATGATCTGTTGATTGTCAAACAACAAAAGTGTGAGCGCAAGAGAGAAAGAGAGAGAGAGAGACTTGTGACAGTGATACTGTAGCTAGTAGAGGTTGGGAAGTTGAGCAGCACAACATTTTGGTTGGAGTTGTGTGCTTCAGTGTGAATGTGCGTATGCGTGTATGTATAGAACTATACCATATGAGTTCATGGGGCATGTATGTGTGCCTGTATTAAAGGATGTATTCAATTGTGAGAGTTTACAGATGCTATCCCAACAGAATCACGTATCCAAAAAACGTATTTGTGCGTCTTCTGCGATGCTTTGTCTGTGGACAGCATTACTTGGACAGTGCAGACGTGTGCAGGGGTCAAGTCCTTGTATAAAGCTCATATTTGTGAGGGGATAAAAGAGTGTTCTATTTATATACCTACATATATTTTAAGTTCCATTATTATTATAATTAACCTTCAAATCGCTGCAAAAACTCAAGTTGTCTTCCCCAACAAGCAAAGTATCTACTGGAAAAAGCCTCAGCAGTGCTGTGTTGTGAAGTGTTTGGTTTTCGCTCGAATCGCTGTTCTCTCCTGGGAGATCCTCTAGTTAACAGAGCCTCTGGGGGGAAGCAGAGAGTCGTCTGCCATTTCGTCGTGAAGATGTGAAAAATGTGAGGGTCTATTTGACATGGTGGGTACCGGGGGCTGTGTTTGTGACTCAGTGGAAATCTGTGAAAATGTTTTTTTTTTTTTTTGGGAGTTATTTTTTTTTTGATGTTCTGTCAAATGCTGCTCAAATGTTTTTACATAATAAATATCTTGGTATATTTTCCAAAGAAAATAAATATAAACCATAGAGCTTGATTGTTGTCAACATTACATTGCAGAATCTGATTCTTGTCATTGGTGTTTAATAGTCTAGTCTAATTCAAACCACTAAGATCAGACTAACTCTGATAAACCTTCAGATATAAATTGAGGTACAGGTTTAAGAAAGAAAGATAAAACCTTGTTACTTTTTTAACGGAAGTAAACATAAAAAAAATATTTTAAGCATGGAGCTTTGGAGCATTTCTATTGGTCTGTTCATCAGTATAATGAAGAGTAAAAAAAGTTGCTTTGTTTAAATTATGTACTAAACTAAAAATAGACAAAAATGGAGATACATACTTGTTTTACTTTGCACAATGACGCTATGCTGCATTCCATTTACCTGTAATGGTGGAACTGGAAATGACATCACGCCCAAATTATCTGCATTGCAATTGAACATTAACATTATTTTACTTAAATTTTACTGCCACACTTTTCTAAAAACAGTTATTTAAAGACTTTGGGGTTTACCACAACTAGTTCAACAGTTATTTCCCAGTGTTTTATAGCAAATCCATTCAAAATATGCCCTGCTCTTTGTATTCCAGGTTTACATTTGTTTGCATTGTCCCAGGTTTGCATTGTTAGGTAAAAAATGATTATGGGGCATTTTGCAAATGCAAACACCATGAAAACATGTTCACATATAGACAAACCAAACTCATGTGTATATGTCTGATTTGATGCACCACAAATAGACAGAAATGCAAATAAAACCAGAAAATTCTACTACTTTTGCTACTGTTGATGTGTAGTGCAGCCATCATGGATTCCAGACTCAGGGTTGAAAGGCTAGTTCTAATTTAAAATATTCTACCTGGAAATAGGAAATTCAAACATTTGAGATCAAATGGAATGCAGTATTACCTCGTACCTGTGCTAATGGTCTATATTATCCTTATCTTTAACACTTCAAAGACTACCATCAGGCCACTGTTGACCTGGCAAGTATTTGAGTTATGGACCACGCTAACCGCAGCACACAGTGGCATGTTGGGCTGAAATGAGTATATAGCAGGCTTTTTTTGAGTTTTTACACACCTCAAATGTTACTGCTGAGTTAAAAACCAAAAAATATCCAGCCAGCAGTGGTCCTGCTGTCAGAAACTGACCCCCAAGGAAGGGCTAGATGATGACTAATGTGCATGGAAAATGTCACGACTGGCTCAACGCCATACCAAATAAAAGAGAGCACACAGTGAGTTGTCTATTGAATCTTCTTTAATAAATGAGTCAAATGACGCAAACATGAATAAGTCATTAAGGTGGGCTAGACAAGTTTAAAAAAAGAAAACACACAGGCTGAGAAGGGCAGCATGTCATCAAGATATATTTCTTTCAGAATAAGAGTAGGAAAGGGAGGATTGGTTGGGTTTTTCATGGGTGATTTCATGAACTGAAATGTCTACTAAACCTGGCAGGTAAGGATAGAGATATAAGTACTTGCTGTTTGTTTGGGCAAGTGTTCGTGTAGACAACCGGCCGCACATACAGGTAGTCTTTCTTCAACACTTTACATTACATTGATGCTACTAAGGCTATGTTCACATTACCAGGCTGAAGTGACTCAAATTAGAATTTTTGGTCAATGTGGATTAGATCCCATTTTTTCATGGCTGTGTGAACATGCCAAATCAGATTTTTTTCAAACCAGATTTGAATCACTTTCGTGGTCCTAAATCGCATAGATATCCAATCCATGGACATGCGACATGTGAACAGTCAAATCAGAATTCATGTTTTAATCCATAGTATGGCAAGAACTACTCAACAAAGTAAGGAAAATACTTGATATATAAAAATAATTGAAGGTCAGTCAATACGCAAAAATTTCAAGAACTTTGAAAGCATCCTCAAGTGCAGTCACAAGAACCATCAAGAACATTATGATGGAACTGGCTCTGCCCCAGGAAAGGAAGACCAATATTTGCCTTTGTTGCACAGTATGAGTTAATCAGAGTTACCACCCTAAATGCTTTACAGAATATTTTGGTTTGTTTGACACTTTTAACAGTTTATTAGATTATTGTGTTCCTTTTATAGTCTGGATGATTTTAGTATTAATTTTCAATGTATGAAGGTTTTATCTACAACCCCTAAAGTGTACAAGCCACATGTTGTGTAGTTTACACCCCTGCCCTTCAAACAGCCTGAGACTGAGCAAACTTGGTTTGCATAGCATAATGGTTTGCTATGAATAGATCCAATAAATACCACAGTTTTGTAACAAGTGAATAAATTACTGAACAAACAACAACAATTAACAATGACTGCAACAAAATGTTCCATCCAATACTGATTCTGGGCCCTATTTTATCAATCCATAGGTGAGCTGGAGTTTCAGTGTGTAAACATCAGAGGATAAATCAGTCAGGGCGCACCTGTGTTTTCTGTTGCCAAGAAATTTACCTGAACACACCTTTACATCCAGAGCACCACACCCATCGTCATAGATATATTCACAAGCAATGTTGCTTTTCAAACGAAGCAGGTGAAAGGCGTGAAAATAGACTGCTGGTAGCACTGAGCAATGTGACATCATGACTGAAGGAGATGTTCAAACCCAAGTTCATTACAGTTTGTTGCTAATGCAATGCTTCTGTAGTGCAGAGGTGAGCTTGGTTTCAGATCCCGGGGGTGCCATACGCTGTCCTTGGCCAGGTGTCCATGTGAGTACAACTGGCCCTCCTCTCCTCGGAGCAAAGGATGACAGGGGTCTCTCTCCCTTTTGATGTAGGCAGTGTACATATGGCATATGCTTCACCACACAGACAAAGTCAGACAGGTCCCTGTCCTCCTACAAGCTCACTGATGGTCAGTGATTCGAAAAGCTGCACAGAGCAAAGTAATGAGGCAACAGTGACTGAAGAAGGAGAAGTCACTGTGTGCAAAAAAGAGTGAAAAGCGGCTGAAATAATTCACAGAAATTGACAGAATTATAAAGATTGCAAAGAGTAAGCAGTTTATACAACCAGCAGAGTTTTTCTTGCTCACAGTAATTTTAGCCCTTTCACTGCTGTGACTCCTGAGTACTGGGTACTGTACTGTACGTGTGTGTAGGTGTATCACTTGGATGCGTCATCCACACAACAATGTATGTGGTGCCTGGAGTGTCCGCAGTGTGACCTTGCTGCGTTCTGTCAGTATGAGTTGAGGGCGAAAGCCCGAGCGGGCGTAGCTTTTTCTGTGTGAATGAGTCTCCCTCAGAGACACAGCGCGGCATGAACTGATGCATGAGCTTAGCCTTCAGCTGGACCCGAGGAACCGCCTGCCGACAGAGAAACGCAGACAGACAGACAGAGAGACAGAGAGACAGATATGGTCTGAGGGGAGCTAACAAATAGCTCTAATGAGAGGGCTTGATGAACAATCTTGAGAGGGAAGCATGAAGCAATCAAGCGGTTATTTATAAAGCCATGTGATACATGGCTCGGTACGTGTCATCTAGGGTGAAGAGCTCATCATTCACCAAGGTTACAAGACAGACCCTCCAACTCAGCTGGTGTAAACCTGCTGCACTTCAGAGGATACACACTTACCCCATGCTTTATTAGAAACACCTACCCTGTACTTCTAATAACTGACCATTTTATGAGGTTCACTTACCTTATAGGTCATTATGTAGGTGTCCAGACTGTAGCCCATCTGTTGTCATGCACCGTTTGTCAGCTATCCTCAGCCTCATTCATCACTGGCCAGTTTTTCAACAGATGAGTAGCTCTGACCAGGTATTTTTTCAGGGATGTACAATGTTTTGACCATATCCAGTGACACTGCTAGTGTTGTTATTGTGGGTGTATTTCAGTGGTTTAGTACATACACACAAAACACATTTCCTGATATATCAGAAATTAAGAGTGGCTAAAAACATGTCTTATGTTAATATATAATATTGGAGGTCTTAAATTCATGCTTCAGATGTGTGAAAATAAACAAAAAAACATTCAGTTCAAAAGTAACATACCTGAATTTTTGGACTATTAGGCACACCTAAAATTGTTTCATTTTCCTGAAAATTGTCAATGCGCCTCATAATCCAGTGCGCCTTTTGTAAAAGTTCTACCTGTCTGGTTGTAAGGAGCAGTAAAGCTACTCTGATTAATTACTGGGTAGTACTATGCTGCTACCAGGGCCTGGGTAGTTCTGCTAACTGCAGCTGGCTAGCACTGCTAACCAGTGTTGGGTAGCGCTGCTAACCAGGGTTGGCTAACACTGCTACCCACAGCTGGCTTTGGTTATGTCACTTTTGGACAAAATACTGGAAACCTAAGCTTACTGTAAATAAACAGACGTACTTTACTCACCCAAATAAACTGTTTTCAGCTTCCCCATTAGAAAAGAAACATGGCAACACCCTCGCTCACATCGATGTAGGCGTCCTTACTAGTCTAAAAAAATACGGGAAATAAAAAAAACTACAATACAAACATTGTCAAAATATACATAGACACCAATAAATGTAGGAAAAGCACAGCTAACTATGTCATAACTACAGCTTAACCCTGCCCCCTGTCCATCTGGATGTATTCAAAGTAAAATAGGTTTTTTCTCTCCAGCTCCTTTTCTGAACATTTTTTCATCCACACAGCAAATTTGGCTCTAAAATTGTTTTTATTTATTATATTGTGAACATGCTAGCCTAGCATGGGGAGCTAATGCCTCATAAAGTTGATCATAAGCAAAAAAAAAAAAAAAACATGCCAGTTGCTTCCAGAAGCATCAAGATGCCTCTCCAAACATGAGTCATATTTTCATAACATTTCAGTGTCACACAGACAATAAAAGCCTTTTTTTTTGTTTAGTAAAAATGTAAGCAGGACTGGTATGTTTCACAACTTCCAAGGAAGTTCCACATTTCAGCTATTAATGAAATAATATGGTTTCAGGTTTAGAGTCTCCTTAAGCTCAGACTCTCCAAGTGCTTCAGTCTCTGTAAGTGACTTTTTTTTTCCTAAAGCAGTTGTCAATTCAGTACACACACACAACGACACAACCCCTGAAACACCATTAATCTTTTTACAGTGGCATTCATATCTGTGGCTTTTGACTGGCTTCATTTATTTAATAGATTAGCCCTGATCTGATGCTAATTAGATAGAGCATTTGCTTTGCTAAAGCCAGATACGAAGCAAAATGTGTGTGAGCATGAATGCTCCAAAATAATAAAAAATATGAGAGCGGAACTCTTGACGAAAAGGATTTCTGAGATAATGTGATTATTTTTATGTCACAACAATTTACATCAGCTAGCCCACCAGTTAGTCCCTCTAGCCAAGATGCACAGTTAGCATCAGACTGTCCGCTAGAGTGACCATAAGTCTGGATATGTCCTTTTTTTGTACTTTAATAAATGCGTCCGGTCAGGATTTGGGATATAGTACTGATTTAATGTCAAGAGGTGGAAGAAACATTCCTAACTTTAAATGAAAGTCAGTGTAAAAAGATTTTATTCCAAGTCATTATGCTTTCAAAACTAGTTAAAGTATAAAAGTTGAAGTAATGTAATGGTAAAAAAAATGACAAAAGCTTAGGCCGCACCACAGGAGTCTATAATGCACTAACCCTCCCTCCCCAAAATATATTTTTCTAAAAGCCATAATGACTATAATGTTCTATTAAAATTGTAAATGTTAATGTTAATAGGAGTAACAAGCGTATATTTAAAATATAAGGAGTAGAAAGAACAGATAATTGTGTGAAAATGTAAGGCGTAGAAATAAAAAGAAATAAAAGAAAAAGAAATAAAAATTATTTAACTGAAGTATAGGTAACCAAATTGTCTGCTTAAGTAAAGTAACAGTAAGTATTTTAGCATTGTTACTCGACACATCAGCAGATAAACAATCATAATATTCAGTATACAATTACACTTGTACAATACTTTACATGTACAATATTAATATGTACAGTATTGACATGTATTTACAGTAATTGAATACATTTTTAAACAAATTTGCCACATTTGACAACAGCTAAATAATTTCCATAACACTGATTTTGAGTGATTTCAAACTAAAAGTTAATAAGTGCAATGTTAAGAAGTTAGCTAATGTGAAAAGGTCAAAATGCTCAATGTCAGAGTTAATCTTAAACTGCTATCACATTCTGGATTTATTAAAAAGTAACACAGATACAGATACAGTACAGTATAGATATAGTACAGATTGATAGACCACTCTGAACACTGTTTTTGTGTTGTTCGTGGATGTGTATAATACGGTGGCCGAGAAAGCCCAACGCAGTGCAAATTGAAAAGCGCTGCAAAAGCACAAAACACATCCATCAAAATTACAACACAGGCGCAGCAAATAGAAAAACGCGCTGCAAATAGAAAAACGCACTGCAAATAGAAAAACGCGCTGCAAATAGAACCACAACACAACGGAAGTGAGTCACAACACAACGGAATTTTCCCGGGGGACCTTAAAAGATACTGTACCAGCTAAGCTGCGTCTTCAGTAACGTCTCGGACTTCACTATGTGTACAAAGGACAATAAGTGGCAAACAAGGCGTTTTGTGAAGCAGAACTTTTAATAATATGCACACAACCGTGGTAATCACAGGTAATAAACATAACTTACTTTTCAGAAGCTTGCCACTTACTGTCCTTTGTATACAGTGGGTACAGCATCTTTTAAGGTCCCCCGGGAAAATTCCGTTGTGTTGTGACTCACTTCCGTTGTGTTGTGGTTCTATTTGCAGCGCGTTTTTCTATTTGCAGCGCGTTTTTCTATTTGCAGCGCGTTTTTCTATTTGCAGCGCGTTTTTCTATTTGCAGCGCCTGTGTTGTAATTTTGATGGATGTGTTTTGTGCTTTTGCAGCGCTTTTCAATTTGCACTGCACTGGGCTTTCTCGGCCACCGTAGTATAATGCCCTTTGAAGAGGAGATTTAGCTGTTCTTTTGCTCTACAGTAGTTGTATGGATTTCAAGACACAGAGGACTTACAACCACCTGTTGTCCAGGGGCCAACAAGCAGAATGAATTGCCACTGTATTGTTTCAGGCCTTTCTGTCGCTATGCTGTAAGAGATCCAAAGCCTAAATATTGGCAAACACAAGCTGTTATTAAGACCAACCACTGGTTGAAATATTATTTGTCACTTCAGGGATAAAGTCATGCTCTTCAATTAAAAGAGTCAATCATCTTGCTGGTTATGCTGTGAGTTGAGGAGGGTCAGTTTGCAAGTGTTGGATCCCCCCTGCTCAAGCGCAGTCGCTACACAAAGTCAAAGTTTTAATGTGTTTGTGTTTTTCGTCAGATATATATATATATATTTTAATATGTAGTTTATTTGATAATTAGACCTACGGTTTACAGAATTTTGTCCTTTCGAGTTTAAAGAAATGGAAGGGTGTTCTTTAATGACCGGATATTACTGCCCAGTGGCACTGCAAAGATGGCTGCTGAGTAAACTGACTTGCCTATTAAGACTTTATGAAGGCCAACAGCATGTACTCAAATTGCATATTGCCACAGATGGGCTACACCCAGGTGGACCTACAAGGAAATATTTCTAATACATTAAAACAGACAGTAATAAACTGTCTCTAACCAGCCCTATGGGAATCATCCTGATGTTCTAAGAGAAAGCTTTCCACCCCCTTCAGCATTCTGACATTTCGGCAGGCTTATGCTAATTACTGAGGTGTGGTTCAGCACTTGACTCTCTTTCGTCTGAGATCACTGTGTACCGAGAACAAAGGAAGTTCGGTTTCAGCCTGACACCCAGCGTTCGCCAGCGCTGCCCATCAGCCTGCCAAATAAGAAAAGGAGGAACAAAGAGTGCTGGAGGATCAACATGTCACCAGCTGAACCCCAGTCATAAATCTCACAGCTTTTCTCATATCTTCTAAAGCCATCTGATACATAGTCAGTCTCTATGCAGTCCCAGACTACAGACGGCTTGCGTCGCTCTCTGCTGCAGATCTGCTCACCAGGTTTGCGCTGGGATGCCTGTGCTTGTGTCCCAGGCTGACTTTGTTGAAATGAATGCATTGCTTTTAGCCTTGGTGAACTAATGCGCTAGTCACGTTGTATATGTGGTGTAAACAGGCCGTCGGCATCAGGCATTAGGAGGGCCGATACAGAAATAATAGCCCCCTCGTTCCCCTGTGAGAAAGGGTGGTAGGGGCGCATGCATCTCCACTCTTCCACACCAGCGAATGCTAAAAGGATGAGAAGGGTGGAGGGAAATCACTCAGGCAGACATAATGGCTCTCAGTAAACATGACAACGGCTAATCAGTGCAATGAGTCCTGATCAAGGAGGGCATGTATGTGAGGGAATGTATAGCCACAAGACATCAATCCATCTCAATAAGGTTTAGTGGAGACAACTCTATAAGTGAAGGAGGCTCTAGTACCCTGTGCAAAGTCTACTAAAGGGGTGAAGAGTTTACCTAATTCACAGCTCTGTAATTCTCAAAAATATTGAATGGAGTAACGTGATTGCATAGAACAAAGTTCCACTGCCCCACAAATCAATGCTAGGGGCTGTATTGCCCTCTAACATATGTCTGGTATTAGATATAAGTTTTTATTTATCTGCTCCAGAGAGTCCTATGTGCATTTTCACATGTGTGTTAACTTACAGTTCATAGATTGGTTAGACGAGGGGTCCACAAACATTTGGACATACAGCTAGTAACACACACACACACACACACACACAACAGCCAGGCTGAACATTTTTACAGTAAAGATCACCCAACTCTTGGGTGCTGTTGCAGTGTATTTTTGTGTGTTTCTCACACACACACTGAGATTAAGCAATCTGAAGGGAACGCCCATTAAAACAGACAACCAATAGAGCGGGATGCTTCTATGTGGTGCTGTCTAGTAACCTGGCCATTAGATACATGGAAACGGTTGCTAGGCGCTGCCTAAAAGTGTTGCTAACGGTGCTGCACACTATTGTTACCATGACAACTCGAATGCATCTACCTCTTTCTCTGTCAGCCTGTTAAGAGTCACGAAGGAGGAAATCGTCTGAGCAGTGAAGACCCACATCACACAAAATGACCTGTCACACACCAACTCAAACACGCTGGATCAGGCAATTTAGATTTAACATAATCAGCAGTCACCTGAGCTGCCGTGACCATCATCTAAAATCCCATAGGCAGTTTTGTGTGATAGAGTAAGAGGCTAAGACATCTTCAATAAATTACACCATCAGGGTCACTTTTTTAAATAATGTACGCAGTTACATTTACTCATCGGGATACTTAGCATGCAACATTACTTGGTTAGCTTGGGCATAGAGTACTAAACAATATCAGAGACAGAAAAGACTACAACATCCATGAAAATTCTGTCTTAAAAAGAAAGGTTAGCTTACTGATAGAGACCCTTATTCACCCTCCACACTAATACCAGTAGGGTGAGGTGCACTCCACCAGTGGTAGTGCCAGAAATAAACTAAAATAAACACAAATATAAACATAAACACATACAGTAATCCCTTATAGCAGCTGAGCTTACTGGGAGCTCCCTGACCACCCGATCCCTAAGCCCTCCCCATTAAGCTTAGCACTACCACAATATTTAATGCTATTACATTAAATTATTGCATGATTCTTCTAACTTAGCTTGCCATATTCTGATGATGTTAATTTGCTGTTAACACAGCATTCAAAGAAGTAAACTGCACTAACATGTTAAATCACAGATTTTTTTTGTTTAGTTAAGTTTACTGGATGTCCTTAGAACATTTTTAGTTTAATGTTATTAAACATTCTGGCAAATGTTTGGATGTTACTATTAGTATTAGTCTTCATCTAGCTTGGGATGTTATGTGAGAAATTATTATGAATATTATCAAACCATTTTAAAAACGTTTGTGGAACATTATTTCTATATCATTATTACAGGCAAATCTGGAACCTTCCTGGAACCTTTTTCCAGAGTGTTCTCTGATAGTTGGGCAAGATTTGTATTGTCTCTGTCTAAAACAGAGAAAATATCTGGAATTAGCATTTGTACGAGTACAATATCTGAAAATTAAGTTTTTTGCTAGTAAAATGTTACTATACCTATTTAGAAAATCCTCTAAGTTTCCACTTATCTTAGTTTTTCTAGTTCATTTTTTTAGTATTATTCTCTTGAATTTCTTGTATATAAAGATTTAATTCTTTAATCTTATAAATAATGTGTACATTTTCCTGATACTTCTGCTCTGCCCTCTGTGCTGCTGTAACATTGCAAATGTTGGATTAATAAAGGCTTATCTTTTCTGACCTTAACTGTAGATATTAAACATTTCACAGCTGTTCTCCTAAATGAGAGTTTCTACTAGTAAAAACTGCAGTACAGAGATTCTAAATATGAATTTGACTGCTAAGGACTGTAAGTCTGGTGTAATTTTGGACTAAAACAGCTTCAGGCATATGTTTCTGCTGTGAGCTGAATGGGAATCAAAATAAGAAAACAGCCCCATCTAGTGCCAAACCGAATCACCTACAGCCCCATCCACCCTCAGCTACAGACTCCGAGTACTGTGAACGACTGACTGTACAGATGGGCAGGCCTGCGTATGACACATGTACAGCCCCACACATAGAGCTGTACAATCAGTTCACAGTATTTAGCTATGGATTCGTGCTGAAAGTTAAGTTTATTTGCTTCACACCTCACTTCTAACCTAAAAGAAAAAACAGATATAAAAACAGACATGCCTGAAGAGGGCAGTGTCTTACCAACCGCCCACTTCAACAACACACTCAACAACAACAGCAGCTCTTCTTCTCAGCTGTACACAGAGACAGAAATCACAGCAGGAACAGCAGCAGCAGGTCGAGATGACTTATTCCTGTATAGATCGCTTATTAACCGGTAAGACGCTCATATTAAGAATATGTGACACTACAGTAATATGCATAACTTCTGTTTATTGTGACCAGGAGCTAAATAGTTTAACAGTAGCTAACAGAACCCGGTAACTGTTAAGTGTGAAGGCGAGCGGAGGAACCGGTTACATGAACGTTAAAGCTATTGTTGTAGTTCATGAAGTCCATGAACAAGTTTCACGGGATTTTTTTTAGCGTGTGTAATAATATTAGTAAGCTGGACCTCTTTTTAATAATGTTTAGCTCTTGCCTTTCCCTCGACTCTGCGCTAAACTGAGCTGTCAGTCTGTCAGAACGTTGTAAACGAAGAGCTAACCTAGGCTAGGCTAGCTAACGCGAGTTAGCTAACAAGGGTAGTAACTGTATGTAACGCTATTTAGCTACCGTTAATTATAACGCTACCGTGTTTGTTTTGATGTTTATTAGCTAAGCTAACGCTAAATATAGTTTTTTTGCCATTGACATTTTACATAACAGTGCCCAGTTCTGACAGGAGGCAAAGCAGCACTAGCTATCTGTAAAGGGGAATTCCACCTGTTTCTCAAAATGTCTGGAAAAAGGTTTACATAGCTGGAGGAAAAGAGGAAAACAGCAATTATGAGTAGGAGTGAAGCAAATACCAGTACCTTCTTTCAGTGCTGAAAAGGTGAAGTGAAACATTAAGTACAATAAAATACCGGATACTGAGATGAGTATCTGAAAGTAGGCCATTATACTATATACTAATTTTTCTAACATTAACACCCCACAAGAAGAAACACACACCTAATACCAGCACAGTCTGGAACAATCTAAATCCTGTTTTTACTGCTTGGTATAAGGGCTGTAACTTATGAGTATTTTATTCGACTAATCTGCCAATTATATGCTTGATTATTCGATTAGTCATTTTTATAATTCATTTTTTTGTCACGCCCCTCATTTGTACCACCTACTCATGAGGAAAGCTAAACATTTAGGCCCCAAGACCAATTATGCACTACATTTTGAAACATCATTGGCCAACTAAGCATGAGAAGAGGCCAATCAGGATGCTTAGGATTTGTCACTTTGTTTATATGTTTCTTCCTCTATCACACTTTTTTTTCTGTCACACATTAACAACATGTCGGCAATGAAATTCCATGTCAACAATTTTTTTTTAGAATCGATGTTGTCGATTATGCCGACTAATTGTTGCAGCCCTTGATGCCACCAGATATATCATGCCTCATGCAATTATGGCTTTGTAATTGCATGATTTTTGATGTGTTTTAAACTAACTGTCCTATTAAGGCTTAATGGATGCCATTGTCATGATATTTTAGGTTGAAGTTCATACAACATTGTATAAAAATGGTTGTACTATATTGTACTCATCATCTGTGTGATAGTGAACTGTTTAATATCTAATTTAATTCACACAGGTTTCTTTATGGGCAGCTAAACGACACGACCACGTAGATCTTATGATTACCTCAGGACTGGATCTGACACCTGCGCTGTAAAAGAGAGCTGCTGGAAAGTGAACAGAGCATCTGAGACACCATGTCTGCTGCCTGCCCGCCTCAGTCTCCAGCCGTGGCTAAAACAGAGGTGGCGATGGAGGGATGGTGCCCTCTGCTTGCAGCCACCTTTGCCTACTGGGACAACATCCTGGGGCCTCGTGTCCGGCACATCTGGGCTCCCAAAGGTCAGGGGTCAATGTTGCTTAGTGATGGTGAGGTGACTTTCCTGGCCAACCACACGCTAAATGGCGAGATCCTGCGGAGTGCAGAGAGCGGTGCTGTGGATGTTAAGTTCTTTGTCTTGGCAGAGAAGGGAGTGATCATCGTATCGCTGATCTTCGACGGAGAACTGAAAGGTGACAAAAACACCTGCGCCCTGTCCATCATTCTGCCCCAGTCCGAGCTGAACTTCTACCTGCCCCTGCACAGCGTGTGTGTGGAGAGGCTGAAGCACATTGTTCGCAAAGGACGCATCTGCATGCAGAAGGTTTGTAGTCTCATCCATTCCCAACTTTCATACTTAAGCCCAGAGAATGGCCTTACCTCTCCCCTCATCACACAGCATAATTCTGGCTAACACAGACACCTGGAGGGTAGTTCTTCATGTGTAATCAGCTGTCCAGTGCACTCCTCATTTATTTTTTGGTCGGTACAAATACACAATAAACTCTGTGTTAAACTGGATCATAGTTGCTTTGGTTAATCTTAGCAGCAAACATAGCGGAGCTCTTACAGGTACTGTAATTTGTCTCATTCCATAATTTTTTAATAATTGTTGTGGCCTCCAGTATAAATGAATGCCATGTGAGACGTTTTTTTTGTCAGAGATTAAGCCTTAGTTATAAAGATATAGCACTATAGTGCTAGGTAAAGTTATCCCTCAAACTTAAGGTCAGACTCTTAGCGTCGCTCAGCCGTGGGTTGAGCAGCTTTGCTGGCCTGCAGTGGTCATCCAAACTATGAAGAAAAACATGGAATTATTTAGTAAACAAAAAAGTCTTTAACAAATAAAAATATGGGGGCTTTTTTGGGGACTTTTTCAGCTTTATGAGGTAGAGTCACTTGGAATGGCTTTCAGTTAATAACTGTGCTCAAAAGTAAATTACTTGAATTTATTGTCTTCTTAATGTTTTTGAGAGCTGTGTTGTGTTGTGAAAAGGTAGAGTTGGTATACAGTGAATAACCCTTTTTTGAGTAATATTCAAACCTATATTATGGTAAAAAACTACTAAAACTTTGAAAGCATTTTCAAGTGCAGTCACAAAGACCATCATAAACATTGATGATGAAATGATGAAACTGGCAGAGGAGTTACCTCTGTTGTACAGGATAAGTTCATCAGATAGATATGAGCCACCTAAAAGTTCCACAGAGAGTTTTTTTTTTTTTTTTACACTTTTAACACTTTAATATTACTACATGATTCCTTGTGTGTTCTTAATAGTCTGGATGACTTCAGTATTAATTTCACATTGAATGAGAACTTGTGTCCAAACTTTTGACTGTTGCAGTACATGATCCACACTTTTACTGTTTTAAACTTATTGGACAAACTGTGTATCCATTGGGAGAATTTGTTTTTCTTTAGATTTCAAAAAGAGTATTTTAAGTGTGAAAACCTCTAAATAATCTTGTATTTGCATAGTTGCTGAACTCAGTACACTATTCCCCTGTAATTGTCTCTGTATTTTACTCTCACACTTCTCTAGAACATTCTGGATGCTCATATCAGAATCACTGACAATTCCTCATGGGAATGATGCAACGATTGATTTCCTACAGGGGATTATTTCTGAAGTTCCTGTCACCATTTTCACTGCTCATGCGTTTTCATTTTGTGCAATATAATTGGATTATGTGTTACGAAATTACATGCATAATGTCAGGCACACAGTGATGGAATTTCATCAGGTTTTATTTTCCCCCATAGCCAGGCACTTTAATTAGTTAGCCGTTTTAGAAACTGCCACATGAATTCTCTCTTCTATATACACTGCCTGGCCAAAAAAAAAGTTGCCACCTGGATTTAACCAAACAAATGATCTGGCGTTGCTGCAGTTGTCAGGTCTAGGTTCAGCAACAGTATGTGCTGAATGAATGTGGTCAGCTGACTACATGAATATACTGAATATAGACCAGGTTATTCCATCAATGGATTTTTTCTTCCCTGATGGCACGGCCATATTCCAAGATGACAGTGTCAGGATTCATGGGGCTGGATAGTGAAAGAGTGATCCAGGAAGCATGAGTTCATCATTTTCACACATGGATTATTCACCACAGAGTTCAGACTTTTAGAATCTTTGGGATGTGCTGGAAAAGGCTTTGCAACGGTCAGATTCTACCGTAATCAATGCAAGATCTTGGTGAAAAATTAATGCAACACTAGATTGAACTGAAATTGAACTTTTTTTTGGCCAGTCAGTGTAGGTTGTTATATTTTATTAACAATCAGGAAGTATGGGCCTTATTTAATGGGGCTGCACAATACATTGTTTAAAAATTGCATTATGTACGTATGCATCTTATTTTTATGCTAAATGTCATGCCATTTTTTTTGTTCAACGAGCGAAGCACTTTGTAATTCTGTAATTACAGACTGTAGTTCTTCTGTTTCTCTGCATATTTTAATTCTTCAATGGTCAGGACCCCATTGGGTCACCACAAAGCAGGCACTATATGGGTAGTGCGTCATTTTCAACACTGTAGTGACACTGGCAGGGTGGTGGTGTTTGAGGTGTTAGTGTGTGTTGTGCTGGTATGAGTCGATCAGACACAGCAGTGCTGCTGGAGTTTTTAAACACTGTGTTCACTCTATTAGACACTTCTTCCAAGCTGAACCACCTTGTAGCTGTAAAGTCAAAGACATAAGCTTATCTGTTGCAGTAGTTTGTGTTTGTTATTCTCTAGTCCTTTATCAGTGACCGCAGGATTAAATACAATATTTCAGAGGAAAATTGTGCTAAGAAATTTCTTCAATCCTAATTTCAGATTTGTGTTTTTTTTATGCTCCTATAATAATTAAGGCTTTTGTGCTTAGCAGGGCTGGGTATCTTTGAAATATTTCTATACCTTTTTCAAATTGTGACCAAAAAATACGATAAAAAGTGATAATTATTTTCATACAACATATTTCTTTAACAGACAACATGAAGGATCTCATTCTCATACTGTCACTATGAGAGGCTACCATCTTTTTAGATCTTGTTGGAACAAACAAACCATGAGCATTTTGTTTGTGGTGCTTCTCTATTAAGAACTAAAACAGCAGCCTTACTCAAGTGCAGTGCTTCGACCATAAATGTTTCCCCTAAGCATATTGCTGGATGCATTTTAGTTTTTAAGAGATGCATTTCGTTTTAAGAAACATAAGCATTAGATTGGCAAAATTAAAATATATTTATATTAGTAATGTCATTCACTTCAATGTTAATTATAACCATGATTTAATTTTTAAGGCTGCTGTTTCCCTGTATTTCTGGAAGAGGGACAGTAATAATAGTGTAGTGTCATTTACATCTGGCAGACTATCACTTTTTTTTTTACTATATTTTAATATCTCAGGAGAGAGAGAAAGAGAGGGAGCAAGTGAGCGAAAGACAATAAGAAAAAAAGGAAACTGTGAGAATCATAATTAGATACCGTGTAGATGGGTTTTTAGAATACATTTCCTCTAAAGAATGGTAAGTGATTAAGGCCCATTGTCTACAGTGTTTTAAAAATGCATTATAGTGTCTTTTGAAGTTAAGTACAGACCTCTTAGAATTCTAATTTGGCTTCTTTATTGTATATGTGTATATTTGTATTGCAGGGTTACAGCATTATCGCTATGTTAACATCTGAGATTGTGCCCATCATGGAGCTTTTGTCATCTATGAAGACACATAGTGTTCCAGAAGAAGTTGATGTGAGTCTTTCTTCTGTAATAAACTCTGTTTTTCCCCATTTCTTTTTTTATTTTTATTTTGACAAAACAATCATTTTTTTCCTATGTATTCTTCTTTTACGACAGATCAAAGACACATTGTTGAATGATGATGACATTGGAGACAGCTGTCATGAGGACTTCCTGCACAAGTAAGTGCTGAGAGCTATGATACTATGAGATGTAAAGATAACATACGAAAGTGCAGGGCTATGTCCAACGGCTTTATTTCAGTGTGTGTGTGTGTGTGTGTGTGTGTGTGTGTGTGTGTGTGTGTGTGTGTAAGATGCACTGTAAATAGAACTGGCCTCCAGCTGTTTTTTTGTTCTATGTTTCAGAGCCATCAGCTCTCATCTGCAGACCTGCGGCTGCTCCATTGTTGTTGGCAGCAACCCAGAGAAAGTCAACAAGGTCCACACACACACACACACATATGCTCAGAATGATCATCATCCCACAGTTACTGTATGTTTACATGTTAATAGGTTTACAAACAGTAGGTTCATAAGTGGAATTGCTTTGTGTTGTAGATTGTCCTCACGCTGAGTCTGTTCCTCACTCCCACTGAGAGGAAGTGCTCTCGACTGTGCCGAGCGGATGGCTCCTTCAAGTACGACACTGGCCTCTTTGTTCAGGGGCTGCTTAAGGTACATTACCAAATTCACAGCAGCACCTTAAAATATCATAACGCATGGACACACTGTAAATCAATATTAGCAGGTTCAACCTAGAAACTTAAGTTCACCTACTGCTTTACTGTTTACTTTAATTCATGATTCAATGTCTAGTTTTGCTTTGAACTCCTCTACAAGTTGAATTGACTTAACAATACATGTTGATTTACCTCAAGTTCTTTACATTCTATTTATTGAATACCGTTATTTGCTTTATCATAGTTATTTAAGACAATAAAAAGTTAATTGCTCTTTAAAAGGTTATCATTGCTAGTTCAAATCCCAGTCATGCAGCTTGACATCAGCTGCCAGAGCCCTGAGAGAGCACAATTGGCCTTGCTCTCTCTGGATGGGTAGATGGCGCTCTTTCCGCTCATCGCTCCTAGGGTAATGTTAATCAGTGCAAGGCGTCTGTGAGCTGATGTATCGGAACCGAGTAACTGCGCTTTCTTACGAGTGCGCTGTTATGCTACTCGGTAATGCTGAATCAGCAGCAGTTTGAAAGGAGGCATGTGCTAGTCTTCACCCTTCTTGTGTTGTGGCATCACTAATGATGGGGGATATACAGTTGAGTAACAGCTGAATAGGTGAAACAATCAGCCTAGCAAAATTGAGAAAATAATTAGGAGAAATAAATCTTTAAAAAATTGCATTTGTAGTCTATTACATTATTGGCATACCAGTGGTATAAAATTGTCTTAAAATGACAATCATTTTGATGCATTTAATTCTGCAACAATATGTTATCCAAACAAAAACTATTAACCTGATATGATGCCCACAGAGCTGTAATGTGTGCAGTTTGTTCGAATGCAAATTTTCACAGGTGAGAAGCAGCAGCAGCAGTGAGCTGACTAGAGGCGATCATCCATCAACCTTAGTTGGTGCTAGTTTGTCCTTTTCAGTTTGGTGTGTCTGAGCCCTGAGAGGATCTGTGTGCTCTTTTATCACACAGGACTCCACAGGAAGCTTCGTTCTGCCCTACCGGCAGGTGCTTTACTCCCCATATCCAACTACTCACATAGACGTGGACATTAACACAGTGAAGCAGATGCCGCCGTGCCACGAGCACATGTACCACCAGCGCCGCTACATGAGGTCTGAGCTCAGCGCGCTGTGGAAAGCCGCCAGCGAGGACAACATTAGCCCTGACAACCTCATCAACTCCCAAGACTCCTTCACCCCTGACCTGTAAGACCTGTGATCACCTCCTTCTGCCATCATCCACACATAATCAGACAATTCTTTGCCCATCGAATTTTTGCCCAGCTGTTATGAGGTCAAATAGTAGCGGCCCAAATATTTTTTTGGGCTCTAATGCCTTATGAAAGTTGTATTAATGAAGAGCAGCAAGAGAAATAAATTCGTCAGTACAGCCTCCAGCCAAGCTGTTGCATTCTTTAATAAGGATAAAAGCAACTGGCCCACTGCCAGGGAAAATGATAATTACATGCAAAAATGTTCTTTGGTTTCAATCAATGCAGACTGCTGTTGCTTTGTAAGCATTATAAAGAGATATAATACTGATATACACCCACATACCACATACTACGTTTTTCAAACCCTTTCAGAGGCTTACCAGAGCTGCTCTTTAGTCTCCTACTGTATGACTAATTCTGTGGCTTAAAATCTTAAAGTTGCTAAGCTACTCATTTACCATGGCCTACATATAATAGTCACATTCACCCACAATGACTCACCTGTTCACTGTGAAAGTAATGCACAGGCAACTTCTGTTCATAAAAAGTTGGGACAGTATGACAAATGCAAATTCTAAAAAAGAACTCATTACATTTACATTGCCTTTTATTTTACTGCAGACAGTATGAACCCAAGAAGTTTAATTTAATCTGATCAGCTTCAATTCATTTGTTAAAATACATAAATTCCTGTAATTCAGGCCTGCATTATTCCTCCTATTCCAGAATAAAAAAAATACTTTGCATTGTTGCTATTCCTTCTCAGAACCCGTATAGCATGTTCTTCATTTAAACACATAAATGTACTGTGTGACGTTATTGTCACTTTCTTTTTTTTCCCAAGAATGTTCCACATATACTCTATTAGAGACAAGTTTGGTTTGCAGACAAGCCAGCAGTCCAGTCCCTGTATCCACTTCTTCCACAGTCATACCTTTGGAATGTGTGCAGCATGTGGATTTGCATTGTATTATTGAAAAATGCATATGCACAATTTAAGATATTTTGAGGACAGAATGTTTCTCTATGATCTCAGTATACTTTTCTGTATTAATGCTACCATCACAGAAATGTCCTTTTCATTTTTGGCACAGAGCATATGGTGCCAACGATCTGAAATATTGATTTGTCTGACCACAGTACACATTTTTACTGTATGATGTGAGTCCAAAGAAATCGATACTGCTTCTGGACATGGTAACATAAGGCTTCTGTTTTGCACTGTAAAGTTTTAAGTGGAATTTGTAAATATGCCTCTGTATTGTTTTGCTTGAAAAAACACATTGAAATTATCAATAACTAATTTGTTGAATAGAGAATAACTTAATTAAGTTATGCACTGAAGAGGTGGAAATATGCAGTTCCATACCCCTAGTTCCTTAAATAACATTGTTTTTAAAAATAGATTTCTGACATTTTATGTGTTGCCAATATCCTCTGTCTAAATTAAACCCTCATTCTTTAAACCCTCATTGCTAACAAAATTTTCCCCACTCCAGTTTTTTGCAGTGTGTTGCAGGTCTGAAATATAGTACAAATGAAAATGTTTAAGTAAAGTAAAGTTGACCAGACAAAACATAAAATATATTGGGTTTATGCTGTCAATTAAACCCAATTCAAGTATGTACAAAACACATAACGTTGTTTGCATTTTTCTTTTTTTCTGTTTTTTTTTATTGTCATTCACCATCATGCAAGTATTATTACAAAACATATTTTAGACACCCACGTCCAAAACATGCAATTTGTTAGACATTTCTGTAAGTCACAAAACTTACTTTTTTCTTGTGTTTCTTTTCGTCTTCACTGATTATTTGTATTTTTCAAGTCTTTCTGACGCAATAGTTTTCCTGGAAAAATAGAGATTTCGTTATACAGCCTGTGACATCATGTGACTGGCAGATTTGATAGTTTTTCTGCAAAAACATAGATTTTTGTAGTTATACAATCTGTGACTTTGTGTGACTTTTTTTTTTCATAAATTGAATAAATTCCAAATAGGAAAATATTTTCTTTCTTAAAACAATCAATGAAAAAGCCCATCATTGTTTTTTGGTGCACCTACATACACTGGCCTTTCCATTAACACATCCCAACACATAGACCACCCTTGTGGTCAGTGCTGTCCACCTCTCAAATAATAATAATGATCTAGCCAGATGCAGTAATGTTTTTTTATTGATGAATGTGGTACAGTGGGGAATGACAAACTGCATCAGTAATAAATACAGACAGTAATTGTATTCCTGCATTATACAGCCACTGAGTGCAGATAAAAGGCAAGTCAAACTAATAAACTGCCATTTCAGTGTACAGTTTCCACAATTCCACAAACACATTTCTGTCAAAATACAGTAAAGTTTCCCCTTTCTGTTTTCAGGAATATTTTTCAGGATGTGATGCACAAAGACACACTGGTGAAGTCTTTTATATATGAGGTAAGAGTTTTCCTGTCTTTAGCTCTTCTCTACAGTACTTTGGCATGGCTTTAGAAATAATAATGTGGAGCAGTGAAGTGGCACTTTCATATAAGCTGCCGCTCACAGGGAAGATCATACAAGAGTTTCATATGCACTGGTACTGTACATCTCGTGTGTGTTTGTGTGTGTGTGTAGGTTTTTCTCTTGAAGCCCAGCCTGTCTTTGAGAAGTGTGTACTTGTCCCATTTTCTTCTGCTGCTGCACAGGAAGGCTCTTACACTGCTCCGATATATTGAGGATGAGACGTATGTATTACAGATCACTTTCTATCATGTGTCAAATTTAAACAGTAACATTTTTCATTAGTATTAGGTACAGTTTCATTGTGTATCATAGCTGTCATGAAATAATCTGTGTCTTTAAAATGGCTTCTTAAACCTTGGTGATGTTCAATGAGTCAAATCATTTCAAAACTATTGTATTCAATGAGTCATTTAGGAGCATTTATTGTGGTCCATTCATCATGATATTTTGACACAATAAAGAAAAGCAGCCGGATTCGGATTGTGATAAAGGATTGTTGCATGGCAGCAATGTTTTATTAATAAAAATTGTGTAAACCAGCCCATTGTCATCCTCTTACAGAAGTGCATACACAGATAGGCAGTGCTGTAGTTCTTAAACTGAATTACTCTTAGACTGAGTTGTCTCATGTTATGACTTTGTTGTGTCTTTAATTAGAGAGAAGGTAGATCACTTAGCAGAGTGTTGGTAGAACAGCTGGGACCCCAGTCACATCTGGCATTAACATTAATGCAAGTATAATACAAGTGTGAACGGGGTCCAGTGTGTTTCGAGGATGTGTTGTAATCCGATCTCTCAAACCACATTCTGAGGAGACACTTATGACCACATAATTATTGTGTAGTTTGATTACCATAGTGTCTTGATGTGTTCCTGAAAGCAAAGCACGGACGAGGCTCGCCATGATATATTGTTGAAAAAATTATTGCGATTGTAACTGTATGACCATTTAATGGCATTGATAAAATTCTAATTTAATAGAACAACACCTTAATTAGATCATTAAAAGAGCAGTTTCATTTTAAAGAATATTCAGACACTGGAATTAGTATAATTTTCGGAAAAATAAAGTAAAAATAGATAGATAAATAAATAAATGCCGAATCCCATTTTACCCCTTGGCCCTACCACTCTTAGCCCTACCCCTATAAAAATAGTGTAAAAATAGTGCTGTATATCTGTATCAGGTGCATTAAGGTTTGTCCCATTTCTCAGAAAGAGGATTTTATCCCCCTTGTAACTCAAAAACAAGGAGTAGGGATACAAAAGAGAAATGGGATTAGGCCAAAACCTTAATAAAGAAAAATCTTAAAAATAAAATCTACATACTGACTCCTGTTAATGGGCTCTCCTATTAGGCCAAGAAAAGCATAATGGTCGGTCTATTTTTATGTATTGTTCGATAAGTCACCAACATAATTATTGTCAGTGGCCTAGCAACGCCCACATTAACCACTGCACTGTCAAAACACACATAATACCAGCGAGACCACACTGCCACCTGTCTGCATGTTAGCTAAGAACCCTACAATAACAATCTTTGAATAAATGCTATATTTGTGGCTGGTGCACAAATGAAATCTTGATTTGGGCTCATTTTTTTTTCTGTAATCACCTTCACCTCTAGCGATGAACTTATTACAATTAGAGATGCATTTAGGGGCATTTTCACACTTACCCCGAATAAATGAGACAATTTCTGTGTTCATTTGGGCTCAGCACTTTTATTTTACATTATTTTACATGTTTTATTGTATCCAATAAAAATAAAAAACAACATTTGAGTATTGAGGAACCGTGCTTTTGGGATGCTCTGCATTTTACCATGAAGGAGTTTCTCCAAAACAGCAATAGAATCTGACAAGATTTGTATCCATGCAGGCCAGCACCGTGCTGTCAGTAAACACACTCTCTCCACAAGGTGAGCTTAACTAACACCATAAGCAATCACCTTCCAAATTGAAACAACCCCACATATGGACACAGGCACAGATAGCTTCTGAAACTAGAGCAGTCCACACCAGACTCCATTACAGAGATAAGTCACTAATGTAATTATCGTGACCAGCCCAATACTGTCCACATTAACCACGGCACTGCCGAAACATACATAATACCTGAGCAAGCACACCTCGTCCAGAAAAAATGGCTGGTTTGAAAACACTGTAAGATGTCAGGTGCGTATGGCTTTGATTTTGGAAGTCTTTTGTGATCGGATCACCAAAAACGCATGTTAATATAAGGTGTTAATAGGGCCTGGGTTAACACTGGGTGCTGTCATGACAAACTGAGATTTGGCTCCTCACTCAGGACAGCACAACACATTCTGAGTTCCTGGATCTTGGCACTACATTTGCTAATCAGGAAACCTCTGTGACATGATTAAATCAACAAAAAGGAGCATTTATTCAGGGTGGAGGTCAGTCAAAGGAGAATGGCGTAAAATAATTGGACTAGAAAATAATTAAGATCCTCCTGAAAATCATTATATTTTAAAAGCCTTCCTCTGTTGTTAGGATTGATTGTGGTGATGGTATAGACTCGAGGCTGAATGGTGTGGGAGATCTTTACTGACTCTGGTGGCGTATTGATCACACTTGTTTTGATGATAATGTTATATTGTTTAGTCAGAAGGGGAAGAAGCCGTTCCGGTCCCTGCGCAATCTAAAGACTGACCTGGACTTGACCGTGGAGGGTGACCTGAACATCGTCATGGCGATGGCGGAGAAGCTGCGGGCAGGTCTTCACTACTTCGTGTTTGGGAAGCCATTCTTCACCAGTGTGCAGGAGCGTGACCTACTCATGAGCTTCTGAACTTCTGTGCTCTACACTCACATTGGCACTGTGCCAAAGACTGCAATCCAAAAGACTGTCCAGATTGATGCTGATTCATGTGCTAAATAAACAAGCCAGTGTTCGGTGTATGCTGCTGCTTACATATAGTTAACATATTTCTGATAATACCTGCTGAGCTTGTGTGACCTGTAAGTGTACTTGTTTGTAGTTTGTAGTACTTGTTTGTACTAATGTTTTTTTTTTCTTTTAATGATTGAAAACTTATTCAGATGGATGCTGCACAATAAAGTCTTCATTGTGTTTTAAAGCTGTCAACAAACTTTACATGTATTAATCAATATACATCCAAAAATAGTAGGATATCCAAGACTGTCAGAATAGGTAAAAAGATAATTACAAACACAACCATTTGCAGTAAAACCAAAACCATTCTTTTAGGACTGATTATTGCAATATTACTGTTAAGCATTATTAAGACTATATAAAATCGCTGGAATTTTAATTGGTGTGTGGAATGAAAATGAAGAATGAAAGCCTTTGTATTTTGTTTACTTATATCAACACATTTAGAATCATGTCTTAACAGACAAATACAAAACAAACAAATGGATCTAAAATGTTTATGTTGGTGTCTGTGTGTATTAAATATATTATCCAGAAATGCAGAACATTTCAACCGTAAAAAAATCTATCGGTCATCATCAGTCAATTCTGTAATCATTGAACAATTTAAACCAGTAATAGAATAGATATTTTTTCAATATCAAAATTTTCAGATTTGATCAATAATTAATATACTGTTCCCACCAGAGCAAGTGACATTACATTAGTATGGGTTAGTGTTATTCTAAAACGTAAAAAACAATCATAACTTGCCCTCAAAACAGCTCGTCGCTTAGGTTATTTATCTCCCCAGTAACATTAGTGTTAGTTCTCACTAGTTTTCTTTCTAGATGTCTGGAAAAAATTAGTTGTGGTCCCTGAGGTCTCTGTTATCGAAATGTGGCAGAATTTAAATTCTGCGTAATGTTTCGGTGAAAAAGATCACATTCAACTTAACATCGGACTACTCAAGATAAAAAGCGTTCATTGATTAGGTACTGGACGAAAGTGGGACTAGCTTGTTTTTTTGCTGTTTGCCAATGTGTGAAGATTTTAAACATGCAGAAAAATGACTAATTTGGCCTGTTTGAATGATTGTTGATGTTCAGTAACGATAGAAAAAAGGTTTAGTTTCTAATGAACTTCACCTCAGACAGAGGACTTGACCGGTCTTGTCTACAGTCTTCGAGTTCACCTCACCCTGAGAAAAAATGTCCGGATTGTTATCAGCACATGTTCAAATAAAAGAAGAGGCGTGTTGTTGTTATGTGCAACCTCAGAGCTGCTTGGGATTGTCACCTAACAGGTATAATGCTTCTTTTTTTTTTTTTTTTTGTTTATAATGCTTCTGCTGTAATATCTGAACCATCATTTTGCTGCTGCCCTTCAAATCTTCTATCATGTCCTGGAATCAGGTACAGTCATTTTTATTGTATGTATAAATATTTTATTAATAGTTTGGCAAAAACTGTTAAATATTTACTCATATAGTGTGACGGCGCCTACATTACATACAAAGTAAACAAACTAATCAACCAGAATTGGCACCTTGCGCCAAAGACATTGTCAGAGAGTGTCGCAGCCTGGTACAATGCAGAGTAGAGTTGTCTGATAGATTTACTTCTGCCACAGGCTTCCAGGCGACAACAAGAACAAAAGAAAACTATTTTTCCAGGGAATAAATCACTATAAAAAGCACTATATTTAGTAACAGTTGAGATGTGCCCTTGGTCAATTCCTTCTGTGGTAAGTAAATGTAGGTTTGTACCAAGGACTGCTATTATACAGTTATGGGCTGGTATTACCTATAAAGCGACTCAGATGGAAGCGTAAAATAACCAGCTTAGGTCATCCCTACATAAAATTTGTTAGGGCGATTTTCCTGTTAAAATATAATTTAAACTGTCTCCTATTTTATTAATTAATTAATGGAATTAATAAACCTTAATGTGGGTAGAAAGCAATTTGCGATAAGAGTGTCTCACTTTTGTCCTGTTCCTTGTCCTTTCTGGTCTGTTTTTTCTGGTCTGGATGTTTTTCCATGGTTCTGTTTTGTTTCTGTCTTGTCTCCTCCCTTGTCTCCACCCTAGTTAGTAATGTTTCCACCTGGCTTTTTTTGTTGCCCTGTCCCCATGTTACCTACCCCAGGGGTTCCCAGCCCCTGTGTGTGTTTATAGCCCCTTTCTTTCAGAGTTCCCTTGTCTGGTCTTGTGCATGTTTTACATCTGTAGGATTGTAACCTCCTTGTTTCCTGTAATAGTTCATTTCTTATTTTGTTAGCAAAGACCTGTCAATTAGTTAATCTTGTTTTGTGTATACTTTTCTTTACTTGTATTTTGTTTTCTTGTTAAATAAAATTGCTTTCATTTACGTCCACCATCCTTATCCTTGCTGCATCCCAGACAGAAGACCAGACCGAAAACTTACACAAGTAATCCTTGGACCAGGTGTGCCATTCAACAGACTCCCCTTCCTAATGGCACACCTGTGGGACAGCATGCTCAGGACTCTCCCTTAGGTGCAGGGAAAAAAATTGGGGAGGGGGGGGGGGTTGAAGGTTGGTGCCAATGTCCCATGAACAAGAATACTCATGACATGCATTATTGACTTCCTCATGCTTACACCCATTGAACCCCATTTTAGCACCAACACTGGATTCCAGGGTATCCGTTACTGTTCCAACAGTGGCATCTGCCTGAGCTTCAGTACCAGCTCCAGTGATTCCTGCCGTCCCTGCTCCAGTGTCAGCGTTGGCCGCCGCTCCTGTTTCAGTGCCAGTGGTGCCTGCCGTTCCTGTTCCAGTGCCAGCTGCTCCTGTTCCAGTGCCAGCGGTGCCCGCTGCTCCTGTTCCAGTTCCAGCGGTGCCCGCTACTCCTGTATCAGTGCAGGGGTGCCCGCTGCTCCTGTTTCAGTGCCAGCGGTGCCTGCTGCTCCTGTTCCAGTGCTAACGGTGCCTGCCCCTCATGTTCCTGTACCCGCTGCTCCCTGTTCCACTGTTTCAGAACCCGCTCCCAGAACTATTTATACTGCCTGGTCCCATGTTCCTAGGCCCAAGAACTGTGCCCAGGCTGGCCCCACACTCTATCACAGAATTTGGTCATTCCTTGGCCCTAATCAGTGTTTCTATTTGTACCAGTGTTTTTTCCTGTTTCTGTCTTCATCCCTGTACCAGTGTCTAGTGTTCCAGTTCCCATTCCTGTCACTGTGTTTGTTTCAGTCCCCGTCAATGTTTTTTTTTTTTCTAATTTTTCCCATTTTCTTCCCAATTTACAAGGCCAATTACCCAACCCACTCATTAGCACTCCCCCTATCACTAGTGATGCCCCAAGCCAGGAGGCTGAAGACTAGCACATGCTTCTCCGATAAATGTGAAGTCAGCCACCGCTTCTTTTCGAGCTGCTGCTGATTCAGCATTGCCGAGCAGCCAGCGCGCTTGGAGGAAAGCGCAGATGCTCAGTTCCGATACATCAGCTCACAGACGCCCTGTGCTACAGACATCACCCTAGGAGTGATGTGGGATGAGAGCGCCATCTACCCACCCGGAGGGAGCAGGGCCAATTTTGCTCCCTCTGAGTGCCAGCAGCTTGATGGCAAAGCTGCATGAGCGGGGGTTCGAACCTGCAACCTCCCGCACATCTTTTGTCTAGTCCCCTGTCCAGTCTTTGTTCCCGTCCACTGTCCAGTCTCCGTTCTTGTCTAATCCTTTTTTGTCCCAGTCATGTCATATCTTCTGTTAGTGCCTTGTGGCACATTTCTCCAGTTTTTCTGGTTCCTCTTCTTTACCGGCTCCAAAGGTTTTGTTGTGCCCCGGGAGTTTAGGAGGCAACTTTTGTCATGCTTTTGCCCTGTTCCTAGTCCATTCTGGTCTGTCTCTTCATTTTTCTGGTCTGCTTGATTTCCTATATTTTCTTTCTTGTCTTCCCCCTTGTTTTCACCCTAGGCAGTAGTGTTTCTACCTGTCTCATTTGTTACCCTGCCCCCTCATTACTTTTCCCCAGGTGTTCTTAGCCCTCACTGTTTGTATATATAGCCCCTGGTGTTCAGTGTCCCCTTGTCTGGTCTTATACTTGTTTCACATCTGTATGATTACTCCATCCTTAGTTCCTGTAATAGTTCTGTTAGCAAAGTCCTGTTTTTTTTTTTTTTTGGTTTGTATTATTTATTAATGTGTTAAAATACATTACTTGCATTTATATCCCGTTTTTCCTTGCTGCAACCCTAACACATAAACACAATGGAGGGGAGTTATTTATCAGAATTAAATTATAAGTGACAGTTTTAAAAATGACTCATGTTTAATCAGCTGTGTTTTTCCACAAGGAACCAAAAGTTGGGGATCTCATAGAAATCTTTCGTCCTGTGTATCAACACTGGGCCATGTATGTAGGAAATGGCTATGTCATTCACCTTGCACCACAATGTGAGTACACTATTACACAAGAACTTTGCTTGTGTGTGTCAAATTATTACAAATTCAGCTGGTTTATAACAGTAGGCAAACAAATTGTGTCACAATTTTAACACACATATACATTATGCTGAACTTTATAGGGTAATTATAATTTCTCAGCATGTACTTTTTACTCAAGCGCTCAACCATCCAATAACTCAATAGAAACAGTGAGTTCTGGGTTGCATACTAAAATAAAGAAGAGTGCAACTGAATTTATGACCATTATCTCAATTTGTCTAAGCCTCTAAATATCAGATACATCATTAATAAGGGTGGATTGAATCATAGATTGGCAGACATGCAACAAAATTATCCAGGAGGCAACAGTGATTTGCAATCCTCCTCCTGTTGGAGACCTTTGTTGTCCCAGTTTTCACAACATTAAAATAAGGCTTATATTTGTACTAATACATGATTGTACACAGACATGCTTCTCAGAATTAGGTTCACTTATTAAAACACACACTGATTCTACATTATAATTGACAACAATATCATGTCAACACAATATTATATATTCATTTCTGTTCAGTTTTTGTTGTTGTGTCATAAACCTGACAATTTCATAAGGCAATCCCTGATGAACCTTCTGCATTACTGTATTACCTAAAATACTTAGCGGTAAATGTTGTTGTAGACTTCATGACCAGACTGTGCTCAGAATTTCTTTGTCTGATGCAAGGGCTTAAGAGGTACACTACTAGAACCCAATGTTGATTTATTTGACACATTTTCACCTACAGTTTTTAATTTGGTCAAAAAAGGCTATGTGTGACCTTTGGTCAATATTCTCTCTTCAGAAAATAATATACCATTAAGAATCAAGAGAAATAAGGTTTTGGAAATATAGAAATTCTTTCCTCCCTTATCCTCCCTACTGTGCTTTTGCTACTAATTGAACGCAGAAAAGTATGAACATGCGTAACAGTTCTTTCTGTTTTCTCTTAGCTGAGGTGGCGGGTGCTGGCTCCAGCAGTGTGATGTCAGTGATGAATAATTTGGCACTTGTAAAGAAGGAGAGACTCTCAGACGTGGTGGGAAAGGATGCTTACAAAGTCAACAACCTCTTGGATAATGAGTATAAACCCAGACATATCAATCTGATTCTCAAAGAAGCTCACAGTCTCGTAGGCCAAACGCTGCCTTACAGCATTTTCAGCAGCAACTGTGAGCACTTTGTCACAGATTTAAGATATGGGAAGCCGACGTCGCGCCAGGTGGGTCACGGTCACATGTGTCCGATATTTATACTACAATCTATTAAATTACTATAGGACTCTAAAAGCACATCTAAAGTTAATCATTTAAAGTGGATTTAAGGACTTTTGGTGTACTGTGTACTGCTTTACCTGTTTAAAAAAAAACCTGATTAAACTCACCTTTTAGAAGGTCTGTTGCCACAGGGAAACCAGCAAACTGTGCTGGCCTACCCCTATTTAATATACAGTATGTATATTAGATCTATACTGCATATCAGTCCCAATCAGTCCAAACTATACTTCCGTATGCATCATGCACTACTTTCAACATAATGTTTTCTTTATTGCACTCTAGGTACAACAGGCCATTATTGGAGCAGCTGGAGGTGCAGCTATTGTTGGAGCAGCTGTTCTGGCAGGACTCGGATTTGGAAAAGAGAAGGATAATGAACATAAATCCTACCGTCGCTGAAACAAAGCAATGTAAAATAAAATGATTAGTCACTGTTTCATACAATTTATTTGGTCTAATTACAGCTGCCAACCCTAGTTATATTTAACACATATTTTATATTAATGCAGTTTAATAATAAACAAATGCACTAAAAACTGTGAGATGAAGAGATCTGAAGTGTCTGCTCACGACTCTTTGCTTTTAAGAGAGTCTGATTATAATGCAACAGTGGGTCTCAAGAAAGTTTGGGCAAAGGATTTGAACATGCTATCAAATTATTAAAACTGTGGCATAGGGTTTTCCAGAATTTATAGAAAAAATGTTAAGTTAGACTTAGCATGTGTGCAGCATTATACATACTATTATACATACTATTACAGACAAACCAAGTCTCCCTGAAGCTGCGGGAGTCTCCCGCATTTCGGCAGTGGCTCCCGGAAGCCCGTGAGTCACATATATTCTCCCGGAATTCAGAACGAGCGCCCCAAACGCGCACTGCACGCAAACGCGCACACAGGCGACAGGCTTTTTTCTCTCTAATCGCGTGTGGGAAGGAGAGACAAAACAGAGAGGGTTCTGATTGGCCTGTTCTCTGCAAAGAGTCTGCGAGACAGCCAATCAGTTTTTAGTGTGGGCGGGCCTCCCTGAAATCAACTTTTGCAACTTGGGATGTCTGCTATTATACACATTGGAAAACTCAATACAAGTCATAAAAAAATATGTGAGCTGCAAAACTCTTAGAACTGTTAGAGTAACACAGATTCGCAGAATCTCAGGGAAGTGACATCACTAACACCACAGCAGAAGAAGAATCAACAACAAATGGGACTCGTGAAGTGGAACGAAATTGTTGGATATTTTAAACAAGTGGGACGTGCATTCGCCCCCCTTGCGTTAATACATTGTTGCGCCACCTTTTGCTGCGATTACAGCTGCAAGGCGCTTGGGATATGTCTCTATCAGTTTTGCACATTCTTTCTTGCAACCCTTTCCACAGATTCTCGATTGGGTTCAGGTCTGGACTTTGACTTGGCCATTCTAACAAATCCAACAGTATCTCGGACCTGCCTCGTGTGTTCCTTGGTCTTCATGATCCCCTCTGTGCTTTAAACAGAACTCTGAGACTATCTCAGAGCAGGTGCATTTATATAGGTACTTGATTACACACAGGTGGATTCTATTTATCATCATCAGTCATTTAGTTCAAGATTGGATCATTCAGAGATCCTCACTAAACTTCTGGATATGTACATATGTACAAGATATGTACATATATATTGTGGCGTGGAAGAGGAAGGAAGACCCGTGAGACTCATGCTGAATGCTCAACAGCTCCTTTATTGAACCAGCTTGCCACTCACTTACAGCCTTAAACAAGACTAGAAGAGTTAAAACCATCCCCACAGAGCTAAATAGCCCAAAGGCCACCAACCCAGCTGTGTGTCTCTCAGATGGCAGATCCAGAGTGGTGCCCACCCTCTCTGCATAACCCCTCCCAAGGGAGATGCCCCACCCCTGTCATCCTCGCACACAGGAGAACAGAAACATGCCTGCAGGCAGCCACACACACAACCCAGAGCCGCCACAATATATATATATATATATATATATATATATATATATGTATATATACACACACACATACACATATATATATATATATATAGAGCTTGCTAAACAAACAGCTAACTAGGTAGTATCTTTTCTGTCATTATTCACTACGTTTAGCTAAGTTACTATCTCAGGTTTCACAGTAGTAATTAGCTTCCACACAGTTAGCCTGTATTTATTATTTATTTATCTAGCGTTAGTGTTTAAAGTTCTTTCTTAAATTAGTAAAGACGAGATTTATTACTTAGTTAGGTTAGCATGATCTATCTGATATCTACACTAATGGTAATCTTTCAATGGCAGTTCACAAACAACAGAGCAAATCCATGATTAAAGTTATGATTTCTAGACCATTTTGGCTATATAATATTACCCACAGTTTTTAGCTGAAAGTTTGAAAATAATTTTGAAAATAATGTTTTATGCTTACCTGCTGCAGAGCGGAGGAAAAAAAATTGAAAAACCTATTGGCGTTTTTTTGCTTTTCAATTTGGTTGCATTGAAAAACAAGTGAAAATGATATATTGAAAAAGTTTAACTTAAAGGCAAAAAATCAAATGCTATAATCCAAAGCAAAATAATTTAGTGCTACTAATTTAAATCTGGTGAACTATCTATATATTAAAATAATTACAAAAGTACTAAAATATAATAATTTTGGCCTATAGCCCCCATGCAGTACCTCTGTCCACAGATAAAAAAAAAAACACTGTTGTATATTATTAGCAAATTCCTCCACTTCCTCCAAATAGGTATCTAATCAGCGTTTCTCTGCCTGAATAATTAAGATTAATGAATAATACGCCTTTATGCTAACCTAGCCATGATAACACTGCAGCTGAGCTAACAGAAAACTGGAGCTTTCCAAACCAAAGAGAATGCTGTCAACCTTTTTACTTTCGACTGAATTCTAACTATATCAACTACAAAGACTGTTTTTTTGTTTCTCTTACCTTGTATTAAACCCACACCTTTAAACAGTTTCACTTAAGCAAGAAGTAAACAAAGGTCATTGCCAAGTCTATAGCTATAAATAGAAAATGAGGTTTGTGGGCAGGGTGCTGCTCCACACAGACCTCCGTCAATCAAAGATCACTTTCACCGACCCTGAATCAGGACAACAGCAGAAAGTGAGTATTTATTCTAGGTGGAGGTAAAATAGGTAAAAAAAACATTCTTGCAGGGTTACTATAGATCTTTTGAAACTGTGAAACTAATTATTTGATGTTGAAGGAGTAAATATTGTAATATTGTAACGTATGTATGTGCAGGGCAGAAACGTTGTTATTCATTATCCCAGCCTGTATAATTATGTAGGAGGTCCTTGTTTAATGTAATGAAAATAAGAGTTGTGTCATTCTTAGGTTGTTCCTTATAAAGTGCAATCAGGCCATACCAGCTGCCAGGTGAAGTTTGGGGTGCCTGTCAGACCTTCACTCATGCCACGAAAGAAGGTAAAGCCATCAAACAAAGTCAACGACCATGGTTTATTATAGGCTCCTTTTTTGTATTATGTGGTATTAGTAGGATATATATACTGGTGACACCTGTTTAGACTGCAGTGATCTAAACTTTATGAAGATTATTTAGTATAATTTGCATTTTTTTTCTAAAAGCCGTATTTTACTCTGTCAGGCCCTGGTTTCTCAAGAGAACTTTGTATAGGTGTTTTTTTATTTATTTAAATCCTAAAAAAAAACGTACTCTATACTGGTAGGCAAAGGTTTAAAAAAAAAATCACATCCATTATACTAGGGTTTAAAATACTTCTGTAGATGTTGAAGTATCTACTGAAGCTTTTTACTCAAGTATAAGTTTAAAAGTACTGCTTTCAAAACTCCTTAAATTAACATTAAGACATTAAGAACAAAAGCTTAGACCAGACCACAGGATCCTATAGTGCGATATTGCGATTAACGACGAGTCATTTTAAAGTGGCACTATAAAAAAATAAATTCCTGCTTCTGGGCTCCCAAAGGAGCTTAATGACAGTGTGCCAAAGTCATGATATACTAGCATAATAATACCATTACACCATCTTACAGTGAAACTAATTTTTATTAGTAAGAACAGGCATTGGGCTTAAAAAATATATAAAATATAAAAATAAAAATATATAAAAATATTTTAATTTCCTAAATAACTAATACAAATACAGTACAACCACCTTGTGGGTTCTGAGAAATATTACACAACAAAAAGTAACAACATATAGATTAAAGTAACATTAATTCAACTTTTCTTTAACAATGGACACAAAGACACTTGCAGATTCCTTTTTCTGATCATATATGTATATGCTATAAAACACACATTAGCTCAAAAACACAAGTGTTTATATGATCAAAGACACAGATGGCTCAACAGGCCACACAGCTCTTGCTATAAATTATTTTTTTTTATTGTAACAAATTCTGAGCAAGGAACACCAACATGTTTACTGTGTGGGGCTTAAGGCAGGGTCTCTCTGGGGTAACAATATTCATATTCAATATTCAGCTCGGAAAATAGGGCTGGATGGTTGTGCTTTAAATCAGATCTCAGCTTTGTTTCCACTGTTTTGAAACAAAGTCAACAAACCGGTGTTCTGTCGAACTGTCCTACCCATCGATACATGCTTCCCAAAGGTACTGCGCATGCCCTGACCTACACAATTTAATTATTTCTCTTTTTTTTTATTTACAATTAATCTGTTTGAGGGGGACTTATGTGCATTAAACCACCTGGATGCACTGTCATTGCACAAAAGTGTACATGGAAACAAATAATTACTATTACTATCATAAATAAATACAAAAGCAGTTTGTAATGAGCTATATTTGCCATAACTTTGCCATGATACAATGATTTATGCAATCCAAATCTAATAACGTACATCTACTGGAATTTCACTGGGTACATGACCTAAAATAGTGCTTCTTTTGTATTTTTACAGTTAAATATACATTAGGGCAGCACGGTTTGACAAGGTAGGACAATTCGACATTCGACAACAGATGTTGCTGTCTGACAGATTCGTCGTGAGCACGTCAGCACAGCGCGACCTGCTCTCTTATGTAAACAAACCGACGCGGAAATCCAATGGCTTTTATTGACATCGGCAAAAATGATCATGGTTAAAAATGTACTGACAATAAGTACATAGTTATAGACGCAACAGGCCTACATTACATTTTATCTACTGGTGAACATTTTCATTAAAGGAGCACCTAACTAGGCACTTAATGTCGCAAAACAGTACACCATCCCATTTTCTCTTATGGACCTTTATGACACCCTTTAGGATAATGCAGAGTAGGTGTGGCAGAGACGACACTTCATGACAACACCCTTTTCCAAAGGAAGGGCAGAATTGGCATTTTAAGGCATTTTAAGACATTTTATCAAAATTCCTTGATTTCTGAATTAATTGTAGGTAATATACTCAATCCCTTACATACATTTCAGCAAAAAGGCCAGCTAATAGCACACTTTGTCTCTTAAACCAATTGAACCAATTTCAGTCAAGTAAATGAGAAAGCAGCTTATGTCCACAAAAGCAAAGTCAGCCTGACTTTTTTTAATATAGTTGTTTAATTAGGTCTGTCATTTCCTCTAGAAACAAAAAGTTGGAGATCTCATAGAAGTCTTCCGCCCAGGATATCAGCACTGGGCCATATATGTTGGAGATGGCTATGTCATTCACCTTGCACCCCCATGTAAGTAAACAGGAGACAGAAAAATGCTGCTTCTGTGTGTGAAATATATATGTAAGTTGTCTGGTGTTATCTTTTTTGTGAGATGGATGGATTAGATGTTCCATTCCTAATGTCGTGCAGGAATATAACATTCCTCTACCCCCATTGTCATGTGTGTACCAGGAATACGTCATAGAAGGCATTACCACTCACAGTGGACAGCACAGTGGGTGGTAATGGTCGTGACTGGCAGTGTCTGGCTACAACTGTCCATGTAAACAGACATGTAATTCCGGTAGAAGTCACATGCACAACCCACAGGACATACAGTATGTGCCCTTTTTTTAGATTTCATGGGTATGTCAATTCCTGACAATAACCATAGCAACTTTATATAGTAATGCAATAAGGTCCTTTCTGTTTTCTCTTAGCTGAGACGGCGGGTGCTGGCTCCAGCAGTTTGATGTCAGTGCTGTATGATTCGGCACTTGTAAAGAAGGAGAGACTCTCAGATGTGGTGGGGAATGATGTCTACAGAGTCAACAACCTCTTGGATGATGAGTATGAGCCAAGAGACACCAATCTGCTTCTCAAAAAAGCTCACAGTCTTGTAGGCCAAACGCTGCCTTTCAGCGTTTTCAGCAGGAACTGTGAGCACTTTGTCACAGACTTGAGATATGGGAAGTCAACGTCAAGCCAGGTTGGTTATACAATATTCCACATGTGATCGATATTTATATTACAATCTTTTAAATCCTTTTAAGCTTCTTGACTGACCATCTCAGGTTTGGTTGTAGGGAGCAGTATATTCTACTTTGTGCCAAGTTGGAAATTTAAAATGCAAACTACATTTGATGGAGTTATGCTTCCGTTATTAAACTATAACATACAGAAGTCTGAAGTTTTAATGTTTTAGTATTTTTCAAATTAATCTATAAACTGTATACACTTTAGAACATTGTAGTTTATATTGATTCAACCCTAGGATATACATGACATAGATATACAAATGAATAAGTATGAACATTAGTTCATTTGTGACTTTTGTTTTATTTTAGGTAACAACAGCGGTTATTGGTGGCCTAGCTGTTCTTGGAGTTGGTTTGCTGGCCCTAACAACAGGACTGTTTTCTAAATCTGAAAAAAGAAGCAAAACAAATTCTGTTCATTTCTTTGACTGATTAAATGTGCTGTAAAACATTTTATATGCCCATGAATGAATGAATAAATACAGTCCAACAGAAATGAAGGGCTATGTGAAATAAATTAAGCAGTAGAAACATCAATAGCAGTAATAACATGAACAACAGTCTTGGAAAGATGGTAATCAGTATATGTTAACAAGAATGCAATGATTGACCAAGGACATAGTTGTATGTGTTCATGAAAATGTGGACCAAAGTAAGCATTACAGTAGCCTAAATGTAAACGGTAAGATCCACTGGTGTGTGGTCATCAGTGTTGGGCACGTTACTTTGAAAAAGTAATTAGTTATAGTTACTTGTTACTTCTCCAACAAAGTAACTGAGTTACTCCAATATAAAAGTAACTAGTTACCAGTAAAAGTAACTATTGCCCCCCCACCCTCCGGCCCCCACCTTCTCAGAGCTTGTTTCATAAGCCAGGTGAATAGAGTGCACGACAGCCAATAAGACAATAATCATTGCTTAGGAGGTTATCTCATCCTCCCCTTCCTTGTGACTCACACTTGCACCTTTGTCTGTATGCGCAAAGTAAAAAAAAAAGTTAATTTAGCGTCTAAAGTACCGTGCAGTAACGGGGTGTCGGAAATGGTAACGGTGTTATAGTGACAGTCAGAGTAATTAGAATACTCGTTACTGAAAAAAGTAACAGCGTTAGTAACGTTGTTTATTTCAATGCCATTATTCCCATCACTGGTGGTCATCCTGCAGCCTATCCAGTGGATATAAATTTGGTCAAGCAGCGAGGCGCCACTGTGGCTGCTCCCTCCCCTACCTGGCATACCTGCCCAATATCTACTATTCTACTGTCCCTATCAGCCATGGTAAAAAGCCATTTACTTATCCAAGACCCATAATGGTAAGGAAATACTATGCTCACTGGGACCCCTGTTGGTTGGGCTGGAACTTGATGTACCTAAGGAAGTGTGTGTTTTAGCCCAAACTTCAGTATCTCAGTAAATTTTAATAAAATTTAAGACCACTTGAGACTTTTGGCAGTGTCCACATCTCCATAAAGGTGGTTAGCAGATGGAAGCCTGAAGTGCTGGAATATCTCCTGGTAGAAGCTGCACTGACTTTGGACTTGATGTAACACAGTGGATCAACACCAGCAGATGACATGGCTCTACAAACCATCACTGAACATTAGTAAATTTTACATTTTACTTGGAAATCAAGAGACCAGAGTCAGGAGGAAGAGTGGAGAAACACACAGTCCAAGCTGCTTGAGGTCTAGGTCTACATTTTTGATTTTCAATGGCTGTAAGCCATAATCATTAACAATAAACTTTATTGTTAATTATCTACTTAAATAAAAATAGTTTTACATTTTTAACTGAAATGAACTGAAATAAAGTAACTTGTCAACGATATTCTATTTTTTTTTTATGCACCTGCACATTTAAAACACCAACTTCATCCAAACTATGTAGAACAACATATGGAATTATTAACTAAACAAAAAAGTGTAACAAAACAAAATGTGTTTTAGATTTGAGTTTTTTTTTTTTTTTAGCCACCTCTTGCTTAGATAACAATTTTTCACATCTTGGCATTTTCTCAGTCAGCTTTATGAGTTGGAATGGCTTTAAGTTAACAGCTGTGCTGAACTTGTAGAGAGTTATTTACTTGAATGTATTGCTCTCTTAATGTGTTTGAGAGCATCAGTGGTGTTGTAAGAAGGTAGAGTTGGTATACATTGAATAGCTCTATTTGAGTTCTAATACATATGTTTTTTACTATGTTAACCCTTTTAGACCTTGCAACCATTACAATCAACCTTTTTAAATGTTTTGTTGCACACAATAATAATTAAATAGACCATAAACCAGCCAATAGAAAAGTGCACAACGCCCACTGCATTGGAGTAAAATCAACACTCAACTCAGACTCATTATGGCATGGCAGCAATAGGGCCAATGGCCAACGGGGCAAAGAAAGAGTTTTTTTTTTACTAATTTTATAGACTGTTTCAATGAGGAAAACAATAACAAAGCTACTGCACATGTCTGTTCCTTCGATGCTTCCGGTGATGCTATTTTCAAGTATACAGCTGTCAAAATGAGAGCGCATATTTCACAAGTCTCCCGAAAACAGAGCAAACATACGGTCAGAAATTAGTAAAAAGTGATCAAACCTCTTTTCCTGATCCTTTTGATAAGGATTTAAGAGGGAAGTTTTTCCTCTGATTTAAAACGCTTCCCAGAGGTGACCACTGATACCCAGATGTGTATCACTATCTTGTTGAAAAGTGTGTTTACACCAGAGAGGCAGTGAAAGCTTGCCGCAGTTTGGATGCATATAATTAATGTCTCAGTGGAAAAGTTGGGAATATTTGTTCCTGTAGTAGAGAAGGCATCACTGTAGTGTATGGTGAGGTTGGAGCAAGTCAAACGCTATCCAACACATACTCTGCATGGTTTATAGATAAGAAGGAGGGAGAAGTTGTGAGCGGACACTGTAACTGCAGGGCAGGTTAGCAGTGTGAAAAACGAAAGCAGGCGTGTTTACTATGGAGGACCAAAAATGACATAAGTATAAATAAATAAATGTTAAAATTAAATAAATAAATAAATAAATAAATGTTGACATAAATAAATGCACATATAAATGAATAAATAAATATATAATTAATATAATTAATTTATTTACCTATACAATTATTTCTGCACGTATTTATTTATTTATTTATTTATTTATGTGTGCATTTATTTATATATTTATTAATTTCAACATTAATTCATTTATTAATTTATTTATTTATACATTTCTATGTGTATTTATTTATACTTATGTAATTTTTGGTCCTCCATAGTTTACTTGTTTAAAGAACAATTTGACCTGATTTTCAATGTTTGTGACTCTCAGATTAGGTGAAGTTTGCATTCATGTTAAGTTAAAAAAGTTACGTCCACTGTTTTGAACACTGTTTACCGCTAAACGGAAGTGTCCTAGGAACAGCTACGTCACTTCCTACGCTCATGAATATTCCTCTGAAACGGTCTATATTATTTGGAACATATTTTATCATGATTAGAGGTTGTTTTTTTTAAGAAAAAGGTATATCAATATCAAATAAAAAAATGTTAAAACACATCCAATGGATTTGATTAGATTTTTTTAACATGCAGTTTTTATAAGGATATTAAGCATCTTCTTTTTTAAGCCAGGCGGACACTGTGCGATTTTTTTAATCGGATGCGTTCACAATCACATGTTTTCCATGAGCTCTTTAGTGAGGTAGTTTGGTTCTTTTGTGGCACGGCTTTGTATTTACTGTGTACTTAATATATAAAATAGGAACACACATTGACCCACACAGTGTCATGTGATAATGTGACATAGAGCTTTCCCATGATGCATTGGGGTGCAGTTGAATTTTTAAATTTGATTAATAATTAAGGAATTATGTATGGAGGATTTTTTTCTGAGGTATTGGGGTGTTAGTTTGTGGTGAAATAGATGTTTTAGGGTTGTTGTTTTGCGATTTTTGGTGTTTTTGGGTAATTCTGAGCAGTCACCATGAAGAAGTAAAGCGAGGGGGGACCATGCTTTAAAAGACCCCCCGTCTCCCAGACTCTAATGTATTGGCTCTGTAGTCAGTACTGAACACTGGGAAACTGGTACTTGTCTAAAGTATGTGAAATCAAAAACACAAGGGAAAACTAATGGGAAAAACTGGGTATTCAGGGAAATAAGTGGAATTTATTATTATTTTTTTTTGTTCACTTTTTCATCTCTTTTACCAAAGTTTACTTATTTTACAATATACATCCTACTTACAATCACATGTTTTCCATGAGCTCTTTAGTGAGGTAGTTTGGTTCTTTTGTGGCACGGGTTTATATTTACTGTGTACTTTTTAATATATAAAATAGGAACACACACTGACCCACACAGTGTCATGTGATACTGTGACATAGAGCTTTCCCATGATGCATTGGGGTGCAGTTGAATTTTTAAATTTGATTAATAATTAAGGAATTATGTATGGAGGATTTTTTCTGAGGTATTGGGGTGTTAGTTTGTGGTGAAATAGATGTTTTAGGGTTGTTGTTTTGCGTTTTTTGGTGTTTTTGGGTAATTCTGAGCAGTCACCATGAAGAAGTAAAGCGTGGGGGGGGACCATGCTTTAAAAGACCCCCGTCTCCCAGGCTTTAATGTATTGGCTGTGTAGTCAGTACTGAGCACTGGGAAACTGGTACTTGTCTAAAGTATGTGAAATCAAAAACACAAGGGAAATCTAATGGGAAAAACTGGGTATTCAGGGAAATAAGTGGAATTTATTATTATTTTTTTTTTCTGTTCACTTTTTAATCTCTTTTACCAAAGTTTACTTATTTTACAATATACATTCTACTTACAATCACATGTTTTCCAGGAGCTCTTTAGTGAGGTAGTTTGGTTCTTTTGTGGCACGGCTTTATATTTACTGTGTACTTTTTAATATATAAAATAGGAACACACACTGACCCACACAGTGTCATGTGATACTGTGACATAGAGCTTTCCCATGATGCATTGGGGTGCAGTTGAATTTTTAAATTTGATTAATAATTAAGGAATTATGTATGGAGGATTTTTTCTGAGTTATTGGGGTGTTAGTTTGTGGTGAAATAGATGTTTTAGGGTTGTTGTTTTGCGTTTTTTGGTGTTTTTGGGTAATTCTGAGCAGTCACCATGAAGAAGTAAAGCGTGGGGGGGACCATGCTTTAAAAGACCCCCGTCTCCCAGGCTTTAATGTATTGGCTGTGTAGTCAGTACTGAGCACTGGGAAACTGGTACTTGTCTAAAGTATGTGAAATCAAAAACACAAGGGAAATCTAATGGGAAAAACTGGGTATTCAGGGAAATAAGTGGAATTTATTATTTTTTTTTTTCTGTTCACTTTTTAATCTCTTTTACCAAAGTTTACTTATTTTACAATATACATCCTACTTACAATCACATGTTTTCCATGAGCTCTTTAGTGAGGTAGTTTGGTTCTTTTGTGGCACGGCTTTATATTTACTGTGTACTTTTTAATATATAAAATAGGAACACACACTGACCCACACAGTGTCATGTGATACTGTGACATAGAGCTTTCCCATGATGCATTGGGGTGCAGTTGAATTTTTAAATTTGATTAATAATTAAGGAATTATGTATGGAGGATTTTTTCTGAGCTATTGGGGTGTTAGTTTGTGGTGAAATAGATGTTTTAGGGTTGTTGTTTTGCGTTTTTTGGTGTTTTTGGGTAATTCTGAGCAGTCACCATGAAGAAGTAAAGCGTGGGGGGGACCATGCTTTAAAAGACCCCCCGTCTCCCAGGCTTTAATGTATTGGCTGTGTAGTCAGTACTGAACACTGGGAAACTGGTACTTGTCTAAAGTATGTGAAATCAAAAACACAAGGGAAATCTAATGGGAAAAACTGGGTATTCAGGGAAATAAGTGGAATTTATTATTATTTTTTTTTTCTGTTCACTTTTTAATCTCTTTTACCAAAGTTTACTTATTTTACAATATACATTCTACTTACAATCACATGTTTTCCAGGAGCTCTTTAGTGAGGTAGTTTGGTTCTTTTGTGGCACGGCTTTATATTTACTGTGTACTTTTTAATATATAAAATAGGAACACACACTGACCCACACAGTGTCATGTGATACTGTGACATAGAGCTTTCCCATGATGCATTGGGGTGCAGTTGAATTTTTAAATTTGATTAATAATTAAGGAATTATGTATGGAGGATTTTTTCTGAGTTATTGGGGTGTTAGTTTGTGGTGAAATAGATGTTTTAGGGTTGTTGTTTTGCGTTTTTTGGTGTTTTTGGGTAATTCTGAGCAGTCACCATGAAGAAGTAAAGCGTGGGGGGGACCATGCTTTAAAAGACCCCCGTCTCCCAGGCTTTAATGTATTGGCTGTGTAGTCAGTACTGAGCACTGGGAAACTGGTACTTGTCTAAAGTATGTGAAATCAAAAACACAAGGGAAATCTAATGGGAAAAACTGGGTATTCAGGGAAATAAGTGGAATTTATTATTTTTTTTTTTTCTGTTCACTTTTTAATCTCTTTTACCAAAGTTTACTTATTTTACAATATACATCCTACTTACAATCACATGTTTTCCATGAGCTCTTTAGTGAGGTAGTTTGGTTCTTTTGTGGCACGGCTTTATATTTACTGTGTACTTTTTAATATATAAAATAGGAACACACACTGACCCACACAGTGTCATGTGATACTGTGACATAGAGCTTTCCCATGATGCATTGGGGTGCAGTTGAATTTTTAAATTTGATTAATAATTAAGGAATTATGTATGGAGGATTTTTTCTGAGCTATTGGGGTGTTAGTTTGTGGTGAAATAGATGTTTTAGGGTTGTTGTTTTGCGTTTTTTGGTGTTTTTGGGTAATTCTGAGCAGTCACCATGAAGAAGTAAAGCGTGGGGGGGACCATGCTTTAAAAGACCCCCCGTCTCCCAGGCTTTAATGTATTGGCTGTGTAGTCAGTACTGAACACTGGGAAACTGGTACTTGTCTAAAGTATGTGAAATCAAAAACACAAGGGAAATGTAATGGGAAAAACTGGGTATTCAGGGAAATAAGTGGAATTTATTATTATTTTTTTTTTCTGTTCACTTTTTAATCTCTTTTACCAAAGTTTACTTATTTTACAATATACATCCTACTTACAATCACATGTTTTCCATGAGCTCTTTAGTGAGTTTGGTTCTTTTGTGGCACGGCTTTATATTTACTGTTGTTACGACCCTATAGGTCATAATTGCTGATTATTGTTTTAGCAAATTAGTCAATGGGGCAGCAACACTTGCAAAGTTTTTACAAAACCCACGGTAGTAACCCGCCATACCTAAAAAACGTCTAAGGTCACGTTTTGTTTTTGGCACAGGAACATCAATAATAGCCTGAACTTTCGCCTCAAGAGGGCGCACTTCACCTTGACCAACCTCTTTTCCCAAATATACTACTCTTGCTTTACCAAACTCACATTTAGCAAGATTAAGTGTCAGATTTTTGTCTTGTAATCGGTCAAAAACATTGCGGAGATTTGCCATATGTTCATCCCAATGTTGTGCATACAAAATAACATCGTCCAAATATGTCTCACAGTTATCTACATTTGCAAAGATTTTCCACATTAATCTTTGAAATGTAGCAGGAGCATTCCGTAACCCAAATGCCATGACTGAGTACTGTAAAAAGTTGTCTGGAGTCACAAAAGCTGAAATTTCAGCAGCAGCAGGGGTTAAAGGTACTTGCCAATATCCCTTCAATAGGTCTAGCTTAGTCACAAACTTAGCATTCCCAACCCTATCTATGCAATCTTCCATTCTAGGCAAAGGGAAAGAGTCTGGCTTAGTAACGGAGTTGTCTTTTCTATAGTCAGTACAAAATCTACTGGAGCCATCAGGCTTGGGAACCAACAGGGAAGGAGAACTCCAGGAGCTCTTACTAGGTGTGGCTAAACCATTTTCTAACAGATACTGAACCTCTTTTTGCATTTGCTGACGTTTAGTGGGATTTACACGATACGCATGTTGCTTGATAGGTTGGTGTCCCTGAACATCAATGTCATGACTTAGCACGTTCGTTTGAGTTGGAACATCAGAAAACAAAGAAGGATAGTCACAGATTAATTCAATTACATCTTTTTGCTTTTCGTTAGAAAGATGCATTAGATGGGCATTTAAATCACTTAAAATCACAGAATTTTGAAGCCTAGGACTAACAAGAAGACCATCACGAAAAGTTATGTCATCAGCACTCGGATTTTCTGCATCCTGCACAACAGCAGTTGCAACTACTGGTTTCAGATCAGGACTAATGGGAGAAAGTTGTTCTCTTGGCACATACGGTTTCAACATGTTGATGTGGCAGACACGGCTTTTCCTACGCCGATCTGGGGTTTGAATGGCATAATCTGTGGCACTTAGCTTACGCTCTACAATGTACGGTCCTGAAAATTTTGCACATAGTGCTGAACCAGGCAAAGGTAGCAAAACGAGAACTTGGTCACCACTTTTAAATTCTCGTTGCACTGCTTGAGTGTCAAATCTTGCTTTCATTTTGGACTGAGAATTAGCTAGAGCAGTTTTTGCAAATTCATTTGCTTGGTACAATCTCTCACGAACCGAACTAACATACTCCAACACACTTTTTTCCTCACTGCTCTCTGAAACTAGCTGTTCCCTAAGCAATTTTAGTGGCCCACGGACTGAATGACCAAAAACCAATTCGGAAGGACTAAGGCCAAGAGACTCTTGCACTGTTTCGCGAATAGCAAACAGTAAAAAGGGGATTCCCTCATCCCATTCCTTTCCGGAATCCAAACAGTAAGTGCGAAGCATTGCCTTGAGAGTTTGGTGAAATCTCTCGAGTGCCCCCTGAGACTCTGGGTGATATGCACTGGACATGCAATGCTTAATTTGCAATAGCTTCATAACTTGGGCAAACAAACGAGAGGTAAAATTTGATCCCTGATCAGTCTGAATATGCTTGGGCAGACCAAAAGTAGAAAAGAATTTAACAAGTGCCTTTACAATGCCCTTTGCTTTTAAATTGCGAAGTGGGATGGCCTCAGGATACCGAGTAGCTGCACACATTAGAGTTAGCAAGTGCACGTTACCCGACTTGGACTTTGGAAGAGGACCTACACAGTCTATAATGAGATGCTCAAATGGGGCTCCTAACACAGGAATTGGGTGAAGTGGGGCTAAAGGAATAGCTTGATTAGGTTTACCAGTGACTTGGCATGCATGACACGAGTGACAGTATTTGACTACATCCCGCTTAAGACCTGGCCAAAAGAAATAGCGCAGAATTCTGTGGTAAGTTTTACGAATTCCTAAATGGCCGGACAGTACGTGATCATGGGCTAAAGTAAGAATTTGTTGCCGATAGTTAGTAGGAACAACGAGTTGATAAACAACACTCCAATCCATTTTTTCTAAACGTGTGGGAGTCCATTTTCTCATTAGTACACCATTTTGGTAGAAATACGCTACAGCGCTATCAGGCACTTCCTTGTCAGTAACTGTATTCGCTCTACAACTAGAAAGAGAGGGGTCTTTACTCTGCTCCTCAATTAAGAAGTCCTTCCCAAATTTTGTTCCAGAGACAGGATTGCACTCCAACTCATCCTGATTCTGAGACAAGATCTCAAAAGGCAAAATTTCACAACTTATTGGCACTGCGGATTCGGAATTCATGAACGTGTCAGAAAGATCAATTTGGTCTGCAAATTTACGTGCTTGTGCACGAGTCACTGCACATGCAGGGAACACATTGTCAACTACAGGAGGAACTGGCTCATCTACAACCTCAGGCAAAGGATTCACCTTTCCACCTGCCAGATCATTGCCCAAAATAAAATGAATGCCTTTCATGGGAAATTGTGAGCGAATTCCTACTTTTACATTACCAGTTACAAGCTTAGACTGGAGATGTACTGTGTGCAAAGGGACTCTACATACCCCTAACTCTATTCCTTGTACAAGTACATCTGAACCACAAGCAGAAAACTCAGAAAAAGGTAAAATTGAGTCTAAAATGAAAGACTGTGCCGCTCCAGTGTCTCTCAACATTTTAACTGGAATCTGAACTGCACTATCCCCAGTAAGTGAGACCAGACCTTCTAAGATAAAAGGTGTGTAGACTGAATCAGTTAAAATCTCATCAGCCAAGACATTTTGAGCATGAATAAAACCAACTGTTTTGGGTGTTTTTACAAATGTCTTAGGCTGAGAGTGTGGTGGCTTAGCTTCCAACAGAGGACAGGCAGCAATCAAGTGATCAGTTTCTCGACAATAAAAACAAGCACGTGGGCTATTCGAAACGGGTCGAGCCAAATTTGGGTTTTTGCCAGAATTTTGAGAGTTTCTAAAAGAGAATCGTTTTTGTGAATTAGAGTCTTGTCGAGGCGGAGAACAGAACACATTTTTGTGCGTCAACACAAACTCATCTGCAAGCACTGCAGCTTGGGAAACGGTACGCACCTTTTGCTCATTAAGATAAACTACAAGACGTTCAGACAAGCCATTTTTAAACTCCTCCAACAAAATCAGCTCTTTTAGTTGAGCAAAATTCTCAACTTTACAAGCGACACACCATTTGTCAAAAAGAACGGCCTTCTCTCTAGCAAATTCGACAAAGGTGTGATTGGCAGTTTTCACATGACTTCTAAATCTTTGACGGTATGCTTCAGGAACCAATTCATATGCACGCAAAACAGTAGCTTTAACTGTAGCATAATCTAGACTTTGTTCAATTGACAATGCGGCACAAACTTCCTGGGCTTTACCAACCAGCTTGCACTGTAAAAGCAAAGCCCAGACTTCTTTTGGCCAGAGTAAGGCCGTAGCTATACGCTCAAAAGCAGCAAAATAAGAATCTACTTCTGTTTCTCTAAATGTAGGAACAATGTTAATATACTTACTTACGTCAAACCCAGGTGAGACAGCAGGGGCAGGACCAGAAGTAGGGACTGAACCAGAAGTGGAGGGACGCGCAGCAGCAACTGCACCATGGTGTGGAAAAGGAGCCACAGTTGGTTGTCCAGTAGCACGCAAGCGAAGAAGTTCAGTCTCATGCTCTTGACGCTTAACTTCCAACCTTAGCTCCTCAAGCCGAATACTCAACTGCAACCTCTCAATAGGATCCAAAGTACTGGAATCCTGTACTGGAGCAGGAGCAGGAGTAGAAGCAGTAGGTGCAAACTGTGCTATACGTTGAGCAGGACTCTCAGGATCTATGCCAGGAGAGGTTGGAGAAGCCATTTCCACCTCAACTAAACCCTCTTCCTCTAAAGCAACACCTGGAGAAACTGACTCAGGCAAAGCAGGCAACACTCCATCATCCACTAACTTCTGTAACACTGCTTCCCTAATCACACTCTTACGGGCAGAACGTGATACACTAACATTGTAAAAACCAGCCAAATGCAGTAAGTCATCCTTCCGACACTGCTCAAACACATGCATAGAAGGAGCACAAACAAACTTTTCTAGTTCAAAAGCCATCACTAAAAGAATTAAGCTACTGCATACCACCACACGCAAAAGAAAACTGCCAATAGACCCCAAAACATGAGCAGGACGAGCCCCCAAATTATGTTACGACCTGGTCTAGGTCAGCCCGTAACATAGAATAACGAGGCCCCCATGCCCTCCTGGTTCCCCAACCACACATACTCCTGTTAGTCAAAAGGTTTAGTTTATTTAACAAATTGTAAAGAATACAAGGCTTAAATCAAAGGGGAGATAACAGTAAGGGATGAAAGAGAAAATAATAAACAAAACAAAACTAACTTCAAGATTAAGAGAACTAACTTAACTAACAAAGAAAAGAAAATGAAATACAAATCACTAACCTAACTCCCTAATTAAACAAACCAAGAGAAAACATAGAAAAAAATAAACTCTTTCTCCCACTGAGAGAACTTGTTAGAATAGGCTTATTTTCTCCCCACTGAGAGACCAGAAACAACAGTGTTCACACCAAATAACATGATTTTACCATCAGCTTAGTTCTAACACTTTAACAGCTACAAACTTTAGACAGACCATGTGGCAGGGAACCAGGAACACACAGGAGCCATGTTGGAAGCCAAGCACCACCCCCGCACTTCCTGTTCCTGTTCCCTTTTATGGTTGGTTCCCCCTGGTGGTGACCAATCAGTTTAGGTTTGCATCACGCAGTAACCTGCAGTAGGAAGACACACTTAAACAGAAAGAAAAAAAAACAATAATCAGCAATTATGACCTATAGGGTCGTAACACTGTGTACTTTTTAATATATAAAATAGGAACACACACTGACCCACACAGTGTCATGTGATACTGTGACATAGAGCTTTCCCATGATGCATTGGGGTGCAGTTGAATTGTTAAATTTGATTAATAATTAAGGAATTATGTATGGAGGATTTTTTCTGAGGTATTGGGGTGTTAGTTTGTGGTGAAATAGATGTTTTAGGGTTGTTGTTTTGCGTTTTTTGGTGTTTTTTGGTAATTCTGAGCAGTCACCATGAAGAAGTAAAGCGTGGGGGCGACCATGCTTTAAAAGACCCCCGTCTCCCAGGCTTTAATGTATTGGCTGTGTAGTCAGTACTGAACACTGGGAAACTGGTACTTGTCTAAAGTATGTGAAATCAAAAACACAAGGGAAATCTAATGGGAAAAACTGGGTATTCAGGGAAATAAGTGGAATTTATTATTTTTTTTTTTTCTGTTCACTTTTTAATCTCTTTTACCAAAGTTTACTTATTTTACAATATACATTCTACTTACAATCACATGTTTTCCATGAGCTCTTTAGTGAGGTAGTTTGGTTCTTTTGTGGCACGGCTTTATATTTACTGTGTACTTTTTAATATATAAAATAGGAACACACACTGACCCACACAGTGTCATGTGATACTGTGACATAGAGCTTTCCCATGATGCATTGGGGTGCAGTTGAATTGTTAAATTTGATTAATAATTAAGGAATTATGTATGGAGGATTTTTTCTGAGGTATTGGGGTGTTAGTTTGTGGTGAAATAGATGTTTTAGGGTTGTTGTTTTGCGTTTTTTGGTAATTCTGAGCAGTCACCATGAAAAAGTAAAGCGTGGGGGGGGACCATGCTTTAAAAGACCCCCGTCTCCCAGGCTTTAATGTATTGGCTGTGTAGTCAGTACTGAACACTGGGAAACTGGTACTTGTCTAAAGTATGTGAAATCAAAAACACAAGGGAAATCTAATGGGAAAAACTGGGTATTCAGGGAAATAATTGGAATTTATTATTATTTTTTTTTTCTGTTCACTTTTTAATCTCTTTTACCAAAGTTTACTTATTTTACAATATACATTCTACTTACAATCACATGTTTTCCATGAGCTCTTTAGTGAGGTAGTTTGGTTCTTTTGTGGCACGGCTTTATATTTACTGTGTACTTTTTAATATATAAAATAGGAACACACACTGACCCACACAGTGTCATGTGATACTGTGACATAGAGCTTTCCCATGATGCATTGGGGTGCAGTTGAATTTTTAAATTTGATTAATAATTAAGGAATTATGTATGGAGGATTTTTTCTGAGGTATTGGGGTGTTAGTTTGTGGTGAAATAGATGTTTTAGGGTTGTTGTTTTGCGTTTTTTGGTGTTTTTTGGTAATTCTGAGCAGTCACCATGAAGAAGTAAAGCGTGGGGGGGACCATGCTTTAAAAGACCCCCGTCTCCCAGGCTTTAATGTATTGGCTGTGTAGTCAGTACTGAACACTGGGAAACTGGTACTTGTCTAAAGTATATGAAATCAAAAACACAAGGGAAATCTAATGGGAAAAACTGGGTATTCAGGGAAATAAGTGGAATTTATTATTATTTTTTTTTTTCTGTTCACTTTTTAATCTCTTTTACCAAAGTTTACTTATTTTACAATATACATTCTACTTACAATCACATGTTTTCCATGAGCTCTTTAGTGAGGTAGTTTGGTTCTTTTGTGGCACGGCTTTATATTTACTGTGTACTTTTTAATATATAAAATAGGAACACACACTGACCCACACAGTGTCATGTGATACTGTGACATAGAGCTTTCCCATGATGCATTGGGGTGCAGTTGAATTTTTAAATTTGATTAATAATTAAGGAATTATGTATGGAGGATTTTTTCTGAGGTATTGGGGTGTTAGTTTGTGGTGAAATAGATGTTTTAGGGTTGTTGTTTTGCGTTTTTTGGTGTTTTTTGGTAATTCTGAGCAGTCACCATGAAGAAGTAAAGCGTGGGGGGGGGGGGGGGCCATGCTTTAAAAGACCCCCGTCTCCCAGGCTTTAATGTATTGGCTGTGTAGTCAGTACTGAACACTGGGAAACTGGTACTTGTCTAAAGTATGTGAAATCAAAAACACAAGGGAAATCTAATGGGAAAAACTGGGTATTCAGGGAAATAAGTGGAATTTATTATTTTTTTTTTTTCTGTTCACTTTTTAATCTCTTTTACCAAAGTTTACTTATTTTACAATATACATTCTACTTACAATCACATGTTTTCCATGAGCTCTTTAGTGAGGTAGTTTGGTTCTTTTGTGGCACGGCTTTATATTTACTGTGTACTTTTTAATATATAAAATAGGAACACACACTGACCCACACAGTGTCATGTGATACTGTGACATAGAGCTTTCCCATGATGCATTGGGGTGCAGTTGAATTGTTAAATTTGATTAATAATTAAGGAATTATGTATGGAGGATTTTTTCTGAGGTATTGGGGTGTTAGTTTGTGGTGAAATAGATGTTTTAGGGTTGTTGTTTTGCGTTTTTTGGTGTTTTTTGGTAATTCTGAGCAGTCACCATGAAGAAGTAAAGCGTGGGGGGGGGGGGGGACCATGCTTTAAAAGACCCCCGTCTCCCAGGCTTTAATGTATTGGCTGTGTAGTCAGTACTGAACACTGGGAAACTGGTACTTGTCTAAAGTATGTGAAATCAAAAACACAAGGGAAATCTAATGGGAAAAACTGGGTATTCAGGGAAATAAGTGGAATTTATTATTTTTTTTTTTTTCTGTTCACTTTTTAATCTCTTTTACCAAAGTTTACTTATTTTACAATATACATTCTACTTACAATCACATGTTTTCCATGAGCTCTTTAGTGAGGTCGTTTGGTTCTTTTGTGGCACGGCTTTATATTTACTGTGTACTTTTTAATATATAAAATAGGAACACACACTGACCCACACAGTGTCATGTGATACTGTGACATAGAGCTTTCCCATGATGCATTGGGGTGCAGTTGAATTGTTAAATTTGATTAATAATTAAGGAATTATGTATGGAGGATTTTTTCTGAGGTATTGGGGTGTTAGTTTGTGGTGAAATAGATGTTTTAGGGTTGTTGTTTTGCGTTTTTTGGTGTTTTTTGGTAATTCTGAGCAGTCACCATGAAGAAGTAAAGCGTGGGGGGGGGGGGGGGGGCATGCTTTAAAAGACCCCCGTCTCCCAGGCTTTAATGTATTGGCTGTGTAGTCAGTACTGAACACTGGGAAACTGGTACTTGTCTAAAGTATGTGAAATCAAAAACACAAGGGAAATCTAATGGGAAAAACTGGGTATTCAGGGAAATAAGTGGAATTTATTATTATTTTTTTTTTCTGTTCACTTTTTAATCTCTTTTACCAAAGTTTACTTATTTTACAATATACATTCTACTTACAATCACATGTTTTCCATGAGCTCTTTAGTGAGGTAGTTTGGTTCTTTTGTGGCACGGCTTTATATTTACTGTGTACTTTTTAATATATAAAATAGGAACACACACTGACCCACACAGTGTCATGTGATACTGTGACATAGAGCTTTCCCATGATGCATTGGGGTGCAGTTGAATTTTTAAATTTGATTAATAATTAAGGAATTATGTATGGAGGATTTTTTCTGAGGTATTGGGGTGTTAGTTTGTGGTGAAATAGATGTTTTAGGGTTGTTGTTTTGCGTTTTTTGGTGTTTTTTGGTAATTCTGAGCAGTCACCATGAAGAAGTAAAGCGTGGGGGGGGGGGGGGACCATGCTTTAAAAGACCCCCGTCTCCCAGGCTTTAATGTATTGGCTGTGTAGTCAGTACTGAACACTGGGAAACTGGTACTTGTCTAAAGTATGTGAAATCAAAAACACAAGGGAAATCTAATGGGAAAAACTGGGTATTCAGGGAAATAAGTGGAATTTATTATTTTTTTTTTTTTCTGTTCACTTTTTAATCTCTTTTACCAAAGTTTACTTATTTTACAATATACATTCTACTTACAATCACATGTTTTCCATGAGCTCTTTAGTGAGGTCGTTTGGTTCTTTTGTGGCACGGCTTTATATTTACTGTGTACTTTTTAATATATAAAATAGGAACACACACTGACCCACACAGTGTCATGTGATACTGTGACATAGAGCTTTCCCATGATGCATTGGGGTGCAGTTGAATTGTTAAATTTGATTAATAATTAAGGAATTATGTATGGAGGATTTTTTCTGAGGTATTGGGGTGTTAGTTTGTGGTGAAATAGATGTTTTAGGGTTGTTGTTTTGCGTTTTTTGGTGTTTTTTGGTAATTCTGAGCAGTCACCATGAAGAAGTAAAGCGTGGGGGGGGGGGGGGGGGGCATGCTTTAAAAGACCCCCGTCTCCCAGGCTTTAATGTATTGGCTGTGTAGTCAGTACTGAACACTGGGAAACTGGTACTTGTCTAAAGTATGTGAAATCAAAAACACAAGGGAAATCTAATGGGAAAAACTGGGTATTCAGGGAAATAAGTGGAATTTATTATTATTTTTTTTTTCTGTTCACTTTTTAATCTCTTTTACCAAAGTTTACTTATTTTACAATATACATTCTACTTACAATCACATGTTTTCCATGAGCTCTTTAGTGAGGTAGTTTGGTTCTTTTGTGGCACGGCTTTATATTTACTGTGTACTTTTTAATATATAAAATAGGAACACACACTGACCCACACAGTGTCATGTGATACTGTGACATAGAGCTTTCCCATGATGCATTGGGGTGCAGTTGAATTTTTAAATTTGATTAATAATTAAGGAATTATGTATGGAGGATTTTTTCTGAGGTATTGGGGTGTTAGTTTGTGGTGAAATAGATGTTTTAGGGTTGTTGTTTTGCGTTTTTTGGTGTTTTTTGGTAATTCTGAGCAGTCACCATGAAGAAGTAAAGCGTGGGGGGGGGGGGGGGCCATGCTTTAAAAGACCCCCGTCTCCCAGGCTTTAATGTATTGGCTGTGTAGTCAGTACTGAACACTGGGAAACTGGTACTTGTCTAAAGTATGTGAAATCAAAAACACAAGGGAAATCTAATGGGAAAAACTGGGTATTCAGGGAAATAAGTGGAATTTATTATTTTTTTTTTTTCTGTTCACTTTTTAATCTCTTTTACCAAAGTTTACTTATTTTACAATATACATTCTACTTACAATCACATGTTTTCCATGAGCTCTTTAGTGAGGTAGTTTGGTTCTTTTGTGGCACGGCTTTATATTTACTGTGTACTTTTTAATATATAAAATAGGAACACACACTGACCCACACAGTGTCATGTGATACTGTGACATAGAGCTTTCCCATGATGCATTGGGGTGCAGTTGAATTGTTAAATTTGATTAATAATTAAGGAATTATGTATGGAGGATTTTTTCTGAGGTATTGGGGTGTTAGTTTGTGGTGAAATAGATGTTTTAGGGTTGTTGTTTTGCGTTTTTTGGTGTTTTTTGGTAATTCTGAGCAGTCACCATGAAGAAGTAAAGCGTGGGGGGGGGGGGGGACCATGCTTTAAAAGACCCCCGTCTCCCAGGCTTTAATGTATTGGCTGTGTAGTCAGTACTGAACACTGGGAAACTGGTACTTGTCTAAAGTATGTGAAATCAAAAACACAAGGGAAATCTAATGGGAAAAACTGGGTATTCAGGGAAATAAGTGGAATTTATTATTTTTTTTTTTTTCTGTTCACTTTTTAATCTCTTTTACCAAAGTTTACTTATTTTACAATATACATTCTACTTACAATCACATGTTTTCCATGAGCTCTTTAGTGAGGTCGTTTGGTTCTTTTGTGGCACGGCTTTATATTTACTGTGTACTTTTTAATATATAAAATAGGAACACACACTGACCCACACAGTGTCATGTGATACTGTGACATAGAGCTTTCCCATGATGCATTGGGGTGCAGTTGAATTGTTAAATTTGATTAATAATTAAGGAATTATGTATGGAGGATTTTTTCTGAGGTATTGGGGTGTTAGTTTGTGGTGAAATAGATGTTTTAGGGTTGTTGTTTTGCGTTTTTTGGTGTTTTTTGGTAATTCTGAGCAGTCACCATGAAGAAGTAAAGCGTGGGGGGGGGGGGGGGGGCATGCTTTAAAAGACCCCCGTCTCCCAGGCTTTAATGTATTGGCTGTGTAGTCAGTACTGAACACTGGGAAACTGGTACTTGTCTAAAGTATGTGAAATCAAAAACACAAGGGAAATCTAATGGGAAAAACTGGGTATTCAGGGAAATAAGTGGAATTTATTATTATTTTTTTTTCTGTTCACTTTTTAATCTCTTTTACCAAAGTTTACTTATTTTACAATATACATTCTACTTACAATCACATGTTTTCCATGAGCTCTTTAGTGAGGTAGTTTGGTTCTTTTGTGGCACGGCTTTATATTTACTGTGTACTTTTTAATATATAAAATAGGAACACACACTGACCCACACAGTGTCATGTGATACTGTGACATAGAGCTTTCCCATGATGCATTGGGGTGCAGTTGAATTTTTAAATTTGATTAATAATTAAGGAATTATGTATGGAGGATTTTTTCTGAGGTATTGGGGTGTTAGTTTGTGGTGAAATAGATGTTTTAGGGTTGTTGTTTTGCGTTTTTTGGTGTTTTTGGGTAATTCTGAGCAGTCACCATGAAGAAGTAAAGCGTGGGGGGGACCATGCTTTAAAAGACCCCCGTCTCCCAGGCTTTAATGTATTGGCTGTGTAGTCAGTACTGAACACTGGGAAACTGGTACTTGTCTAAAGTATGTGAAATCAAAAACACAAGGGAAATCTAATGGGAAAAACTGGGTATTCAGGGAAATAAGTGGAATTTATTATTATTTTTTTTTCTGTTCACTTTTTAATCTCTTTTACCAAAGTTTACTTATTTTACAATATACATCCTACTTACAATCACATGTTTTCCATGAGCTCTTTAGTGAGGTAGTTTGGTTCTTTTGTGGCACGGCTTTATATTTACTGTGTACTTTTTAATATATAAAATAGGAACACACACTGACCCACACAGTGTCATGTGATACTGTGACATAGAGCTTTCCCATGATGCATTGGGGTGCAGTTGAATTGTTAAATTTGATTAATAATTAAGGAATTATGTATGGAGGATTTTTTCTGAGGTATTGGGGTGTTAGTTTGTGGTGAAATAGATGTTTTAGGGTTGTTGTTTTGCGTTTTTTGGTGTTTTTGGGTAATTCTGAGCAGTCACCATGAAGAAGTAAAGCGTGGGGGGGGAACCATGCTTTAAAAGACCCCCGTCTCCCAGGCTTTAATGTATTGGCTGTGTAGTCAGTACTGAACACTGGGAAACTGGTACTTGTCTAAAGTATATGAAATCAAAAACACAAGGGAAATCTAATAGGAAAAACTGGGTATTCAGGGAAATAAGTGGAATTTATTATTTTTTTTTTTTTCTGTTCACTTTTTAATCTCTTTTACCAAAGTTTACTTATTTTACAATATACATTCTACTTACAATCACATGTTTTCCATGAGCTCTTTAATGAGGTAGTTTGGTTCTTTTGTGGCACGGCTTTATATTTACTGTGTACTTTTTAATATATAAAATAGGAACACACACTGACCCACACAGTGTCATGTGATACTGTGACATAGAGCTTTCCCATGATGCATTGGGGTGCAGTTGAATTTTTAAATTTGATTAATAATTAAGGAATTATGTATGGAGGATTTTTTCTGAGGTATTGGGGTGTTAGTTTGTGGTGAAATAGATGTTTTAGGGTTGTTGTTTTGCGTTTTTTGGTGTTTTTTGGTAATTCTGAGCAGTCACCATGAAGAAGTAAAGCGTGGGGGGGGGGGGGGCCATGCTTTAAAAGACCCCCGTCTCCCAGGCTTTAATGTATTGGCTGTGTAGTCAGTACTGAACACTGGGAAACTGGTACTTGTCTAAAGTATGTGAAATCAAAAACACAAGGGAAATCTAATGGGAAAAACTGGGTATTCAGGGAAATAAGTGGAATTTATTGTTTTTTTTTTTTGCTGTTCACTTTTTAATCTCTTTTACCAAAGTTTACTTATTTTACAATATACATTCTACTTACAATCACATGTTTTCCATGAGCTCTTTAGTGAGGTAGTTTGGTTCTTTTGTGGCACGGCTTTATATTTACTGTGTACTTTTTAATATATAAAATAGGAACACACACTGACCCACACAGTGTCATGTGATACTGTGACATAGAGCTTTCCCATGATGCATTGGGGTGCAGTTGAATTTTTAAATTTGATTAATAATTAAGGAATTATGTATGGAGGATTTTTTCTGAGGTATTGGGGTGTTAGTTTGTGGTGAAATAGATGTTTTAGGGTTGTTGTTTTGCGTTTTTTGGTGTTTTTGGGTAATTCTGAGCAGTCACCATGAAGAAGTAAAGCGTGGGGGGGACCATGCTTTAAAAGACCCCCGTCTCCCAGGCTTTAATGTATTGGCTGTGTAGTCAGTACTGAACACTGGGAAACTGGTACTTGTCTAAAGTATGTGAAATCAAAAACACAAGGGAAATCTAATGGGAAAAACTGGGTATTCAGGGAAATAAGTGGAATTTATTATTATTTTTTTTTCTGTTCACTTTTTAATCTCTTTTACCAAAGTTTACTTATTTTACAATATACATCCTACTTACAATCACATGTTTTCCATGAGCTCTTTAGTGAGGTAGTTTGGTTCTTTTGTGGCACGGCTTTATATTTACTGTGTACTTTTTAATATATAAAATAGGAACACACACTGACCCACACAGTGTCATGTGATACTGTGACATAGAGCTTTCCCATGATGCATTGGGGTGCAGTTGAATTGCTAAATTTGATTAATAATTAAGGAATTATGTATGGAGGATTTTTTCTGAGGTATTGGGGTGTTAGTTTGTGGTGAAATAGATGTTTTAGGGTTGTTGTTTTGCGTTTTTTGGTGTTTTTGGGTAATTCTGAGCAGTCACCATGAAGAAGTAAAGCGTGGGGGGGGACCATGCTTTAAAAGACCCCCGTCTCCCAGGCTTTAATGTATTGGCTGTGTAGTCAGTACTGAACACTGGGAAACTGGTACTTGTCTAAAGTATGTGAAATCAAAAACACAAGGGAAATCTAATGGGAAAAACTGGGTATTCAGGGAAATAAGTGGAATTTATTATTTTTTTTTTTTCTGTTCACTTTTTAATCTCTTTTACCAAAGTTTACTTATTTTACAATATACATCCTACTTACAATCACATGTTTTCCATGAGCTCTTTAGTGAGGTAGTTTGGTTCTTTTGTGGCACGGCTTTATATTTACTGTGTACTTTTTAATATATAAAATAGGAACACACACTGACCCACACAGTGTCATGTGATACTGTGACATAGAGCTTTCCCATGATGCATTGGGGTGCAGTTGAATTGTTAAATTTGATTAATAATTAAGGAATTATGTATGGAGGATTTTTTCTGAGGTATTGGGGTGTTAGTTTGTGGTGAAATAGATGTTTTAGGGTTGTTGTTTTGCGTTTTTTGGTGTTTTTGGGTAATTCTGAGCAGTCACCATGAAGAAGTAAAGCGTGGGGGGGGACCATGCTTTAAAAGACCCCCGTCTCCCAGGCTTTAATGTATTGGCTGTGTAGTCAGTACTGAACACTGGGAAACTGGTACTTGTCTAAAGTATGTGAAATCAAAAACACAAGGGAAATCTAATGGGAAAAACTGGGTATTCAGGGAAATAAGTGGAATTTATTATTATTTTTTTTTTTCTGTTCACTTTTTAATCTCTTTTACCAAAGTTTACTTATTTTACAATATACATTCTACTTACAATCACATGTTTTCCATGAGCTCTTTAGTGAGGTAGTTTGGTTCTTTTGTGGCACGGCTTTATATTTACTGTGTACTTTTTAATATATAAAATAGGAACACACACTGACCCACACAGTGTCATGTGATACTGTGACATAGAGCTTTCCCATGATGCATTGGGGTGCAGTTGAATTTTTAAATTTGATTAATAATTAAGGAATTATGTATGGAGGATTTTTTCTGAGGTATTGGGGTGTTAGTTTGTGGTGAAATAGATGTTTTAGGGTTGTTGTTTTGCGTTTTTTGGTGTTTTTGGGTAATTCTGAGCAGTCACCATGAAGAAGTAAAGCGTGGGGGGGGACCATGCTTTAAAAGACCCCCGTCTCCCAGGCTTTAATGTATTGGCTGTGTAGTCAGTACTGAACACTGGGAAACTGGTACTTGTCTAAAGTATGTGAAATCAAAAACACAAGGGAAATCTAATGGGAAAAACTGGGTATTCAGGGAAATAAGTGGAATTTATTATTTTTTTTTTTCTGTTCACTTTTTAATCTCTTTTACCAAAGTTTACTTATTTTACAATATACATCCTACTTACAATCACATGTTTTCCATGAGCTCTTTAGTGAGGTAGTTTGGTTCTTTTGTGGCACGGCTTTATATTTACTGTGTACTTTTTAATATATAAAATAGGAACACACACTGACCCACACAGTGTCATGTGATACTGTGACATAGAGCTTTCCCATGATGCATTGGGGTGCAGTTGAATTGTTAAATTTGATTAATAATTAAGGAATTATGTATGGAGGATTTTTTCTGAGGTATTGGGGTGTTAGTTTGTGGTGAAATAGATGTTTTAGGGTTGTTGTTTTGCGTTTTTTGGTAATTCTGAGCAGTCACCATGAAGAAGTAAAGCGTGGGGGGGACCATGCTTTAAAAGACCCCCGTCTCCCAGGCTTTAATGTATTGGCTGTGTAGTCAGTACTGAACACTGGGAAACTGGTACTTGTCTAAAGTATGTGAAATCAAAAACACAAGGGAAATCTAATGGGAAAAACTGGGTATTCAGGGAAATAAGTGGAATTTATTTATTTTTTTTTTTCTGTTCACTTTTTAATCTCTTTTACCAAAGTTTACTTATTTTACAATATACATTCTACTTACAATCACATGTTTTCCATGAGCTCTTTAGTGAGGTAGTTTGGTTCTTTTGTGGCACGGCTTTATATTTACTGTGTACTTTTTAATATATAAAATAGGAACACACACTGACCCACACAGTGTCATGTGATACTGTGACATAGAGCTTTCCCATGATGCATTGGGGTGCAGTTGAATTTTTAAATTTGATTAATAATTAAGGAATTATGTATGGAGGATTTTTTCTGAGGTATTGGGGTGTTAGTTTGTGGTGAAATAGATGTTTTAGGGTTGTTGTTTTGCGTTTTTTGGTGTTTTTTGGTAATTCTGAGCAGTCACCATGAAGAAGTAAAGCGTGGGGGGGACCATGCTTTAAAAGACCCCCGTCTCCCAGGCTTTAATGTATTGGCTGTGTAGTCAGTACTGAACACTGGGAAACTGGTACTTGTCTAAAGTATGTGAAATCAAAAACACAAGGGAAATCTAATGGGAAAAACTGGGTATTCAGGGAAATAAGTGGAATTTATTATTATTTTTTTTTCTGTTCACTTTTTAATCTCTTTTACCAAAGTTTACTTATTTTACAATATACATCCTACTTACAATCACATGTTTTCCATGAGCTCTTTAGTGAGGTAGTTTGGTTCTTTTGTGGCACGGCTTTATATTTACTGTGTACTTTTTAATATATAAAATAGGAACACACACTGACCCACACAGTGTCATGTGATACTGTGACATAGAGCTTTCCCATGATGCATTGGGGTGCAGTTGAATTGCTAAATTTGATTAATAATTAAGGAATTATGTATGGAGGATTTTTTCTGAGGTATTGGGGTGTTAGTTTGTGGTGAAATAGATGTTTTAGGGTTGTTGTTTTGCGTTTTTTGGTGTTTTTGGGTAATTCTGAGCAGTCACCATGAAGAAGTAAAGCGTGGGGGGGGACCATGCTTTAAAAGACCCCCGTCTCCCAGGCTTTAATGTATTGGCTGTGTAGTCAGTACTGAACACTGGGAAACTGGTACTTGTCTAAAGTATGTGAAATCAAAAACACAAGGGAAATCTAATGGGAAAAACTGGGTATTCAGGGAAATAAGTGGAATTTATTATTTTTTTTTTTTCTGTTCACTTTTTAATCTCTTTTACCAAAGTTTACTTATTTTACAATATACATCCTACTTACAATCACATGTTTTCCATGAGCTCTTTAGTGAGGTAGTTTGGTTCTTTTGTGGCACGGCTTTATATTTACTGTGTACTTTTTAATATATAAAATAGGAACACACACTGACCCACACAGTGTCATGTGATACTGTGACATAGAGCTTTCCCATGATGCATTGGGGTGCAGTTGAATTGTTAAATTTGATTAATAATTAAGGAATTATGTATGGAGGATTTTTTCTGAGGTATTGGGGTGTTAGTTTGTGGTGAAATAGATGTTTTAGGGTTGTTGTTTTGCGTTTTTTGGTGTTTTTGGGTAATTCTGAGCAGTCACCATGAAGAAGTAAAGCGTGGGGGGGGACCATGCTTTAAAAGACCCCCGTCTCCCAGGCTTTAATGTATTGGCTGTGTAGTCAGTACTGAACACTGGGAAACTGGTACTTGTCTAAAGTATGTGAAATCAAAAACACAAGGGAAATCTAATGGGAAAAACTGGGTATTCAGGGAAATAAGTGGAATTTATTATTATTTTTTTTTTTCTGTTCACTTTTTAATCTCTTTTACCAAAGTTTACTTATTTTACAATATACATTCTACTTACAATCACATGTTTTCCATGAGCTCTTTAGTGAGGTAGTTTGGTTCTTTTGTGGCACGGCTTTATATTTACTGTGTACTTTTTAATATATAAAATAGGAACACACACTGACCCACACAGTGTCATGTGATACTGTGACATAGAGCTTTCCCATGATGCATTGGGGTGCAGTTGAATTTTTAAATTTGATTAATAATTAAGGAATTATGTATGGAGGATTTTTTCTGAGGTATTGGGGTGTTAGTTTGTGGTGAAATAGATGTTTTAGGGTTGTTGTTTTGCGTTTTTTGGTGTTTTTGGGTAATTCTGAGCAGTCACCATGAAGAAGTAAAGCGTGGGGGGGGACCATGCTTTAAAAGACCCCCGTCTCCCAGGCTTTAATGTATTGGCTGTGTAGTCAGTACTGAACACTGGGAAACTGGTACTTGTCTAAAGTATGTGAAATCAAAAACACAAGGGAAATCTAATGGGAAAAACTGGGTATTCAGGGAAATAAGTGGAATTTATTATTTTTTTTTTTCTGTTCACTTTTTAATCTCTTTTACCAAAGTTTACTTATTTTACAATATACATCCTACTTACAATCACATGTTTTCCATGAGCTCTTTAGTGAGGTAGTTTGGTTCTTTTGTGGCACGGCTTTATATTTACTGTGTACTTTTTAATATATAAAATAGGAACACACACTGACCCACACAGTGTCATGTGATACTGTGACATAGAGCTTTCCCATGATGCATTGGGGTGCAGTTGAATTGTTAAATTTGATTAATAATTAAGGAATTATGTATGGAGGATTTTTTCTGAGGTATTGGGGTGTTAGTTTGTGGTGAAATAGATGTTTTAGGGTTGTTGTTTTGCGTTTTTTGGTAATTCTGAGCAGTCACCATGAAGAAGTAAAGCGTGGGGGGGGAACCATGCTTTAAAAGACCCCCGTCTCCCAGGCTTTAATGTATTGGCTGTGTAGTCAGTACTGAACACTGGGAAACTGGTACTTGTCTAAAGTATGTGAAATCAAAAACACAAGGGAAATCTAATGGGAAAAACTGGGTATTCAGGGAAATAAGTGGAATTTATTATTTTTTTTTTTTTCTGTTCACTTTTTAATCTCTTTTACCAAAGTTTACTTATTTTACAATATACATTCTACTTACAATCACATGTTTTCCATGAGCTCTTTAATGAGGTAGTTTGGTTCTTTTGTGGCACGGCTTTATATTTACTGTGTACTTTTTAATATATAAAATAGGAACACACACTGACCCACACAGTGTCATGTGATACTGTGACATAGAGCTTTCCCATGATGCATTGGGGTGCAGTTGAATTTTTAAATTTGATTAATAATTAAGGAATTATGTATGGAGGATTTTTTCTGAGGTATTGGGGTGTTAGTTTGTGGTGAAATAGATGTTTTAGGGTTGTTGTTTTGCGTTTTTTGGTGTTTTTTGGTAATTCTGAGCAGTCACCATGAAGAAGTAAAGCGTGGGGGGGGGGGGGGGGGGGGCCATGCTTTAAAAGACCCCCGTCTCCCAGGCTTTAATGTATTGGCTGTGTAGTCAGTACTGAACACTGGGAAACTGGTACTTGTCTAAAGTATGTGAAATCAAAAACACAAGGGAAATCTAATGGGAAAAACTGGGTATTCAGGGAAATAAGTGGAATTTATTATTTTTTTTTTTCTGTTCACTTTTTAATCTCTTTTACCAAAGTTTACTTATTTTACAATATACATCCTACTTACAATCACATGTTTTCCATGAGCTCTTTAGTGAGGTAGTTTGGTTCTTTTGTGGCACGGCTTTATATTTACTGTGTACTTTTTAATATATAAAATAGGAACACACACTGACCCACACAGTGTCATGTGATACTGTGACATAGAGCTTTCCCATGATGCATTGGGGTGCAGTTGAATTGTTAAATTTGATTAATAATTAAGGAATTATGTATGGAGGATTTTTTCTGAGGTATTGGGGTGTTAGTTTGTGGTGAAATAGATGTTTTAGGGTTGTTGTTTTGCGTTTTTTGGTGTTTTTGGGTAATTCTGAGCAGTCACCATGAAGAAGTAAAGCGTGGGGGGGGGACCATGCTTTAAAAGACCCCCGTCTCCCAGGCTTTAATGTATTGGCTGTGTAGTCAGTACTGAACACTGGGAAACTGGTACTTGTCTAAAGTATGTGAAATCAAAAACACAAGGGAAATCTAATGGGAAAAACTGGGTATTCAGGGAAATAAGTGGAATTTATTATTATTTTTTTTTTCTGTTCACTTTTTAATCTCTTTTACCAAAGTTTACTTATTTTACAATATACATCCTACTTACAATCACATGTTTTCCATGAGCTCTTTAGTGAGGTAGTTTGGTTCTTTTGTGGCACGGCTTTATATTTACTGTGTACTTTTTAATATATAAAATAGGAACACACACTGACCCACACAGTGTCATGTGATACTGTGACATAGAGCTTTCCCATGATGCATTGGGGTGCAGTTGAATTGCTAAATTTGATTAATAATTAAGGAATTATGTATGGAGGATTTTTTCTGAGGTATTGGGGTGTTAGTTTGTGGTGAAATAGATGTTTTAGGGTTGTTGTTTTGCGTTTTTTGGTGTTTTTGGGTAATTCTGAGCAGTCACCATGAAGAAGTAAAGCGTGGGGGGGGACCATGCTTTAAAAGACCCCCGTCTCCCAGGCTTTAATGTATTGGCTGTGTAGTCAGTACTGAACACTGGGAAACTGGTACTTGTCTAAAGTATGTGAAATCAAAAACACAAGGGAAATCTAATGGGAAAAACTGGGTATTCAGGGAAATAAGTGGAATTTATTATTTTTTTTTTTCTGTTCACTTTTTAATCTCTTTTACCAAAGTTTACTTATTTTACAATATACATCCTACTTACAATCACATGTTTTCCATGAGCTCTTTAGTGAGGTAGTTTGGTTCTTTTGTGGCACGGCTTTATATTTACTGTGTACTTTTTAATATATAAAATAGGAACACACACTGACCCACACAGTGTCATGTGATACTGTGACATAGAGCTTTCCCATGATGCATTGGGTGCAGTTGAATTGTTAAATTTGATTAATAATTAAGGAATTATGTATGGAGGATTTTTTCTGAGGTATTGGGGTGTTAGTTTGTGGTGAAATAGATGTTTTAGGGTTGTTGTTTTGCGTTTTTTGGTGTTTTTGGGTAATTCTGAGCAGTCACCATGAAGAAGTAAAGCGTGGGGGGGGGGCCATGCTTTAAAAGACCCCCGTCTCCCAGGCTTTAATGTATTGGCTGTGTAGTCAGTACTGAACACTGGGAAACTGGTACTTGTCTAAAGTATGTGAAATCAAAAACACAAGGGAAATCTAATGGGAAAAACTGGGTATTCAGGGAAATAAGTGGAATTTATTTATTTTTTTTTTTCTGTTCACTTTTTAATCTCTTTTACCAAAGTTTACTTATTTTCCAATATACATCCTACTTACAATCACATGTTTTCCATGAGCTCTTTAGTGAGGTAGTTTGGTTCTTTTGTGGCACGGCTTTATATTTACTGTGTACTTTTTAATATATAAAATAGGAACACACACTGACCCACACAGTGTCATGTGATACTGTGACATAGAGCTTTCCCATGATGCATTGGGGTGCAGTTGAATTGTTAAATTTGATTAATAATTAAGGAATTATGTATGGAGGATTTTTTCTGAGGTATTGGGGTGTTAGTTCGTGGTGAAATAGATGTTTTAGGGTTGTTGTTTTGCGTTTTTTGGTGTTTTTGGGTAATTCTGAGCAGTCACCATGAAGAAGTAAAGCGTGGGGGGGGGACCATGCTTTAAAAGACCCCCGTCTCCCAGGCTTTAATGTATTGGCTGTGTAGTCAGTACTGAACACTGGGAAACTGGTACTTGTCTAAAGTATGTGAAATCAAAAACACAAGGGAAATCTAATGGGAAAAACTGGGTATTCAGGGAAATAAGTGGAATTTATTATTTTTTTTTTTTTCTGTTCACTTTTTAATCTCTTTTACCAAAGTTTACTTATTTTACAATATACATTCTACTTACAATCACATGTTTTCCATGAGCTCTTTAGTGAGGTAGTTTGGTTCTTTTGTGGCACGGCTTTATATTTACTGTGTACTTTTTAATATATAAAATAGGAACACACACTGACCCACACAGTGTCATGTGATACTGTGACATAGAGCTTTCCCATGATGCATTGGGGTGCAGTTGAATTTTTAAATTTGATTAATAATTAAGGAATTATGTATGGAGGATTTTTTCTGAGGTATTGGGGTGTTAGTTTGTGGTGAAATAGATGTTTTAGGGTTGTTGTTTTGCGTTTTTTGGTGTTTTTGGGTAATTCTGAGCAGTCACCATGAAGAAGTAAAGCGTGGGGGGGGACCATGCTTTAAAAGACCCCCGTCTCCCAGGCTTTAATGTATTGGCTGTGTAGTCAGTACTGAACACTGGGAAACTGGTACTTGTCTAAAGTATGTGAAATCAAAAACACAAGGGAAATCTAATGGGAAAAACTGGGTATTCAGGGAAATAAGTGGAATTTATTATTTTTTTTTTTCTGTTCACTTTTTAATCTCTTTTACCAAAGTTTACTTATTTTCCAATATACATCCTACTTACAATCACATGTTTTCCATGAGCTCTTTAGTGAGGTAGTTTGGTTCTTTTGTGGCACGGCTTTATATTTACTGTGTACTTTTTAATATATAAAATAGGAACACACACTGACCCACACAGTGTCATGTGATACTGTGACATAGAGCTTTCCCATGATGCATTGGGGTGCAGTTGAATTGTTAAATTTGATTAATAATTAAGGAATTATGTATGGAGGATTTTTTCTGAGGTATTGGGGTGTTAGTTTGTGGTGAAATAGATGTTTTAGGGTTGTTGTTTTGCGTTTTTTGGTAATTCTGAGCAGTCACCATGAAGAAGTAAAGCGTGGGGGGGACCATGCTTTAAAAGACCCCCGTCTCCCATGCTTTAATGTATTGGCTGTGTAGTCAGTACTGAACACTGGGAAACTGGTACTTGTCTAAAGTATGTGAAATCAAAAACACAAGGGAAATCTAATGGGAAAAACTGGGTATTCAGGGAAATAAGTGGAACTTATTATTATTTTTTTTTTCTGTTTACTTTTTAATCTCTTTTACCAAAGTTTACTTATTTTACAATATACATTCTACTTACAATCACATGTTTTCCATGAGCTCTTTAGTGAGGTAGTTTGGTTCTTTTGTGGCACGGCTTTATATTTACTGTGTACTTTTTAATATATAAAATAGGAACACACACTGACCCACACAGTGTCATGTGATACTGTGACATAGAGCTTTCCCATGATGCATTGGGGTGCAGTTGAATTTTTAAATTTGATTAATAATTAAGGAATTATGTATGAAGGATTTTTTCTGAGGTATTGGGGTGTTAGTTTGTGGTGAAATAGATGTTTTAGGGTTGTTGTTTTGCGTTTTTTGGTGTTTTTGGGAAATTCTGAGCAGTCACCATGAAGAAGTAAAGCGTGGGGGGGGGGGCCATGCTTTAAAAGACCCCCGTCTCCCAGGCTTTAATGTATTGGCTGTGTAGTCAGTACTGAACACTGGGAAACTGGTACTTGTCTAAAGTATGTGAAATCAAAAACACAAGGGAAATCTAATGGGAAAAACTGGGTATTCAGGGAAATAAGTGGAATTTATTATTATTTTTTTTTTCTGTTCACTTTTTAATCTCTTTTACCAAAGTTTACTTATTTTACAATATACATTCTACTTACAATCACATGTTTTCCATGAGCTCTTTAGTGAGGTAGTTTGGTTCTTTTGTGGCACGGCTTTATATTTACTGTGTACTTTTTAATATATAAAATAGGAACACACACTGACCCACACAGTGTCATGTGATACTGTGACATAGAGCTTTCCCATGATGCATTGGGGTGCAGTTGAATTGTTAAATTTGATTAATAATTAAGGAATTATGTATGGAGGATTTTTTCTGAGGTATTGGGGTGTTAGTTTGTGGTGAAATAGATGTTTTAGGGTTGTTGTTTTGCGTTTTTTGGTAATTCTGAGCAGTCACCATGAAGAAGTAAAGCGTGGGGGGGACCATGCTTTAAAAGACCCCCGTCTCCCATGCTTTAATGTATTGGCTGTGTAGTCAGTACTGAACACTGGGAAACTGGTACTTGTCTAAAGTATGTGAAATCAAAAACACAAGGGAAATCTAATGGGAAAAACTGGGTATTCAGGGAAATAAGTGGAACTTATTATTATTTTTTTTTTCTGTTTACTTTTTAATCTCTTTTACCAAAGTTTACTTATTTTACAATATACATTCTACTTACAATCACATGTTTTCCATGAGCTCTTTAGTGAGGTAGTTTGGTTCTTTTGTGGCACGGCTTTATATTTACTGTGTACTTTTTAATATATAAAATAGGAACACACACTGACCCACACAGTGTCATGTGATACTGTGACATAGAGCTTTCCCATGATGCATTGGGGTGCAGTTGAATTTTTAAATTTGATTAATAATTAAGGAATTATGTATGAAGGATTTTTTCTGAGGTATTGGGGTGTTAGTTTGTGGTGAAATAGATGTTTTAGGGTTGTTGTTTTGCGTTTTTTGGTGTTTTTGGGAAATTCTGAGCAGTCACCATGAAGAAGTAAAGCGTGGGGGGGGGGGCCATGCTTTAAAAGACCCCCGTCTCCCAGGCTTTAATGTATTGGCTGTGTAGTCAGTACTGAACACTGGGAAACTGGTACTTGTCTAAAGTATGTGAAATCAAAAACACAAGGGAAATCTAATGGGAAAAACTGGGTATTCAGGGAAATAAGTGGAATTTATTTATTTTTTTTTTTCTGTTCACTTTTTAATCTCTTTTACCAAAGTTTACTTATTTTCCAATATACATCCTACTTACAATCACATGTTTTCCATGAGCTCTTTAGTGAGGTAGTTTGGTTCTTTTGTGGCACGGCTTTATATTTACTGTGTACTTTTTAATATATAAAATAGGAACACACACTGACCCACACAGTGTCATGTGATACTGTGACATAGAGCTTTCCCATGATGCATTGGGGTGCAGTTGAATTGTTAAATTTGATTAATAATTAAGGAATTATGTATGGAGGATTTTTTCTGAGGTATTGGGGTGTTAGTTCGTGGTGAAATAGATGTTTTAGGGTTGTTGTTTTGCGTTTTTTGGTGTTTTTCGGTAATTCTGAGCAGTCACCATGAAGAAGTAAAGCGTGGGGGGGACCATGCTTTAAAAGACCCCCGTCTCCCAGGCTTTAATGTATTGGCTGTGTAGTCAGTACTGAACACTGGGAAACTGGTACTTGTCTAAAGTATGTGAAATCAAAAACACAAGGGAAATCTAATGGGAAAAACTGGGTATTCAGGGAAATAAGTGGAATTTATTTATTTATTTTTTTTCTGTTCACTTTTTAATCTCTTTTATCAAAGTTTACTTATTTTACAATATACATTCTACTTACAATCACATGTTTTCCATGAGCTCTTTAGTGAGGTAGTTTGGTTCTTTTGTGGCACGGCTTTATATTTACTGTGTACTTTTTAATATATAAAATAGGAACACACACTGACCCACACAGTGTCATGTGATACTGTGACATAGAGCTTTCCCATGATGCATTGGGGTGCAGTTGAATTTTTAAATTTGATTAATAATTAAGGAATTATGTATGGAGGATTTTTTCTGAGGTATTGGGGTGTTAGTTTGTGGTGAAATAGATGTTTTAGGGTTGTTGTTTTGCGTTTTTTGGTGTTTTTGGGTAATTCTGAGCAGTCACCATGAAGAAGTAAAGCGTGGGGGGGGACCATGCTTTAAAAGACCCCCGTCTCCCAGGCTTTAATGTATTGGCTGTGTAGTCAGTACTGAACACTGGGAAACTGGTACTTGTCTAAAGTATGTGAAATCAAAAACACAAGGGAAATCTAATGGGAAAAACTGGGTATTCAGGGAAATAAGTGGAATTTATTATTTTTTTTTTTCTGTTCACTTTTTAATCTCTTTTACCAAAGTTTACTTATTTTCCAATATACATCCTACTTACAATCACATGTTTTCCATGAGCTCTTTAGTGAGGTAGTTTGGTTCTTTTGTGGCACGGCTTTATATTTACTGTGTACTTTTTAATATATAAAATAGGAACACACACTGACCCACACAGTGTCATGTGATACTGTGACATAGAGCTTTCCCATGATGCATTGGGGTGCAGTTGAATTGTTAAATTTGATTAATAATTAAGGAATTATGTATGGAGGATTTTTTCTGAGGTATTGGGGTGTTAGTTTGTGGTGAAATAGATGTTTTAGGGTTGTTGTTTTGCGTTTTTTGGTAATTCTGAGCAGTCACCATGAAGAAGTAAAGCGTGGGGGGGACCATGCTTTAAAAGACCCCCGTCTCCCATGCTTTAATGTATTGGCTGTGTAGTCAGTACTGAACACTGGGAAACTGGTACTTGTCTAAAGTATGTGAAATCAAAAACACAAGGGAAATCTAATGGGAAAAACTGGGTATTCAGGGAAATAAGTGGAACTTATTATTATTATTTTTTTCTGTTTACTTTTTAATCTCTTTTACCAAAGTTTACTTATTTTACAATATACATTCTACTTACAATCACATGTTTTCCATGAGCTCTTTAGTGAGGTAGTTTGGTTCTTTTGTGGCACGGCTTTATATTTACTGTGTACTTTTTAATATATAAAATAGGAACACACACTGACCCACACAGTGTCATGTGATACTGTGACATAGAGCTTTCCCATGATGCATTGGGGTGCAGTTGAATTTTTAAATTTGATTAATAATTAAGGAATTATGTATGAAGGATTTTTTCTGAGGTATTGGGGTGTTAGTTTGTGGTGAAATAGATGTTTTAGGGTTGTTGTTTTGCGTTTTTTGGTGTTTTTGGGAAATTCTGAGCAGTCACCATGAAGAAGTAAAGCGTGGGGGGGACCATGCTTTAAAAGACCCCCCCGTCTCCCAGGCTTTAATGTATTGGCTGTGTAGTCAGTACTGAACACTGGGAAACTGGTACTTGTCTAAAGTATGTGAAATCAAAAACACAAGGGAAATCTAATGGGAAAAACTGGGTATTCAGGGAAATAAGTGGAATTTATTATTATTTTTTTTTTTCTGTTCACTTTTTAATCTCTTTTACCAAAGTTTACTTATTTTACAATATACATTCTACTTACAATCACATGTTTTCCATGAGCTCTTTAGTGAGGTAGTTTGGTTCTTTTGTGGCACGGCTTTATATTTACTGTGTACTTTTTAATATATAAAATAGGAACACACACTGACCCACACAGTGTCATGTGATACTGTGACATAGAGCTTTCCCATGATGCATTGGGGTGCAGTTGAATTTTTAAATTTGATTAATAATTAAGGAATTATGTATGGAGGATTTTTTCTGAGGTATTGGGGTGTTAGTTTGTGGTGAAATAGATGTTTTAGGGTTGTTGTTTTGCGTTTTTTGGTGTTTTTTGGTAATTCTGAGCAGTCACCATGAAGAAGTAAAGCGTGGGGGGGGGGGGCCATGCTTTAAAAGACCCCCGTCTCCCAGGCTTTAATGTATTGGCTGTGTAGTCAGTACTGAACACTGGGAAACTGGTACTTGTCTAAAGTATGTGAAATCAAAAACACAAGGGAAATCTAATGGGAAAAACTGGGTATTCAGGGAAATAAGTGGAATTTATTATTATTTTTTTTTTCTGTTCACTTTTTAATCTCTTTTACCAAAGTTTACTTATTTTACAATATACATTCTACTTACAATCACATGTTTTCCATGAGCTCTTTAGTGAGGTAGTTTGGTTCTTTTGTGGCACGGCTTTATATTTACTGTGTACTTTTTAATATATAAAATAGGAACACACACTGACCCACACAGTGTCATGTGATACTGTGACATAGAGCTTTCCCATGATGCATTGGGGTGCAGTTGAATTGTTAAATTTGATTAATAATTAAGGAATTATGTATGGAGGATTTTTTCTGAGGTATTGGGGTGTTAGTTTGTGGTGAAATAGATGTTTTAGGGTTGTTGTTTTGCGTTTTTTGGTGTTTTTGGGTAATTCTGAGCAGTCACCATGAAGAAGTAAAGCGTGGGGGGGACCATGCTTTAAAAGACCCCCGTCTCCCAGGCTTTAATGTATTGGCTGTGTTGTCAGTACTGAACACTGGGAAACTGGTACTTGTCTAAAGTATGTGAAATCAAAAACACAAGGGAAATCTAATGGGAAAAACTGGGTATTCAGGGAAATAAGTGGAATTTATTTATTTTTTTTTTTCTGTTCACTTTTTAATCTCTTTTACCAAAGTTTACTTATTTTCCAATATACATCCTACTTACAATCACATGTTTTCCATGAGCTCTTTAGTGAGGTAGTTTGGTTCTTTTGTGGCACGGCTTTATATTTACTGTGTACTTTTTAATATATAAAATAGGAACACACACTGACCCACACAGTGTCATGTGATACTGTGACATAGAGCTTTCCCATGATGCATTGGGGTGCAGTTGAATTGTTAAATTTGATTAATAATTAAGGAATTATGTATGGAGGATTTTTTCTGAGGTATTGGGGTGTTAGTTCGTGGTGAAATAGATGTTTTAGGGTTGTTGTTTTGCGTTTTTTGGTGTTTTTGGGTAATTCTGAGCAGTCACCATGAAGAAGTAAAGCGTGGGGGGGGACCATGCTTTAAAAGACCCCCGTCTCCCAGGCTTTAATGTATTGGCTGTGTAGTCAGTACTGAACACTGGGAAACTGGTACTTGTCTAAAGTATGTGAAATCAAAAACACAAGGGAAATCTAATGGGAAAAACTGGGTATTCAGGGAAATAAGTGGAATTTTTTTATTTATTTTTTTTCTGTTCACTTTTTAATCTCTTTTATCAAAGTTTACTTATTTTACAATATACATTCTACTTACAATCACATGTTTTCCATGAGCTCTTTAGTGAGGTAGTTTGGTTCTTTTGTGGCACGGCTTTATATTTACTGTGTACTTTTTAATATATAAAATAGGAACACACACTGACCCACACAGTGTCATGTGATACTGTGACATAGAGCTTTCCCATGATGCATTGGGGTGCAGTTGAATTTTTAAATTTGATTAATAATTAAGGAATTATGTATGGAGGATTTTTTCTGAGGTATTGGGGTGTTAGTTTGTGGTGAAATAGATGTTTTAGGGTTGTTGTTTTGCGTTTTTTGGTGTTTTTGGGTAATTCTGAGCAGTCACCATGAAGAAGTAAAGCGTGGGGGGGGACCATGCTTTAAAAGACCCCCGTCTCCCAGGCTTTAATGTATTGGCTGTGTAGTCAGTACTGAACACTGGGAAACTGGTACTTGTCTAAAGTATGTGAAATCAAAAACACAAGGGAAATCTAATGGGAAAAACTGGGTATTCAGGGAAATAAGTGGAATTTATTATTATTTTTTTTTTCTGTTCACTTTTTAATCTCTTTTACCAAAGTTTACTTATTTTACAATATACATTCTACTTACAATCACATGTTTTCCATGAGCTCTTTAGTGAGGTAGTTTGGTTCTTTTGTGGCACGGCTTTATATTTACTGTGTACTTTTTAATATATAAAATAGGAACACACACTGACCCACACAGTGTCATGTGATACTGTGACATAGAGCTTTCCCATGATGCATTGGGGTGCAGTTGAATTGTTAAATTTGATTAATAATTAAGGAATTATGTATGGAGGATTTTTTCTGAGGTATTGGGGTGTTAGTTTGTGGTGAAATAGATGTTTTAGGGTTGTTGTTTTGCGTTTTTTGGTGTTTTTGGGTAATTCTGAGCAGTCACCATGAAGAAGTAAAGCGTGGGGGGGACCATGCTTTAAAAGACCCCCGTCTCCCAGGCTTTAATGTATTGGCTGTGTTGTCAGTACTGAACACTGGGAAACTGGTACTTGTCTAAAGTATGTGAAATCAAAAACACAAGGGAAATCTAATGGGAAAAACTGGGTATTCAGGGAAATAAGTGGAATTTATTTATTTTTTTTTTTCTGTTCACTTTTTAATCTCTTTTACCAAAGTTTACTTATTTTCCAATATACATCCTACTTACAATCACATGTTTTCCATGAGCTCTTTAGTGAGGTAGTTTGGTTCTTTTGTGGCACGGCTTTATATTTACTGTGTACTTTTTAATATATAAAATAGGAACACACACTGACCCACACAGTGTCATGTGATACTGTGACATAGAGCTTTCCCATGATGCATTGGGGTGCAGTTGAATTGTTAAATTTGATTAATAATTAAGGAATTATGTATGGAGGATTTTTTCTGAGGTATTGGGGTGTTAGTTCGTGGTGAAATAGATGTTTTAGGGTTGTTGTTTTGCGTTTTTTGGTGTTTTTGGGTAATTCTGAGCAGTCACCATGAAGAAGTAAAGCGTGGGGGGGGACCATGCTTTAAAAGACCCCCGTCTCCCAGGCTTTAATGTATTGGCTGTGTAGTCAGTACTGAACACTGGGAAACTGGTACTTGTCTAAAGTATGTGAAATCAAAAACACAAGGGAAATCTAATGGGAAAAACTGGGTATTCAGGGAAATAAGTGGAATTTATTTATTTATTTTTTTTCTGTTCACTTTTTAATCTCTTTTATCAAAGTTTACTTATTTTACAATATACATTCTACTTACAATCACATGTTTTCCATGAGCTCTTTAGTGAGGTAGTTTGGTTCTTTTGTGGCACGGCTTTATATTTACTGTGTACTTTTTAATATATAAAATAGGAACACACACTGACCCACACAGTGTCATGTGATACTGTGACATAGAGCTTTCCCATGATGCATTGGGGTGCAGTTGAATTTTTAAATTTGATTAATAATTAAGGAATTATGTATGGAGGATTTTTTCTGAGGTATTGGGGTGTTAGTTTGTGGTGAAATAGATGTTTTAGGGTTGTTGTTTTGCGTTTTTTGGTGTTTTTGGGTAATTCTGAGCAGTCACCATGAAGAAGTAAAGCGTGGGGGGGGACCATGCTTTAAAAGACCCCCGTCTCCCAGGCTTTAATGTATTGGCTGTGTAGTCAGTACTGAACACTGGGAAACTGCTACTTGTCTAAAGTATGTGAAATCAAAAACACAAGGGAAATCTAATGGGAAAAACTGGGTATTCAGGGAAATAAGTGGAATTTATTTATTTTTTTTTTTCTGTTCACTTTTTAATCTCTTTTACCAAAGTTTACTTATTTTACAATATACATCCTACTTACAATCACATGTTTTCCATGAGCTCTTTAGTGAGGTAGTTTGGTTCTTTTGTGGCACGGCTTTATATTTACTGTGTACTTTTTAATATATAAAATAGGAACACACACTGACCCACACAGTGTCATGTGATACTGTGACATAGAGCTTTCCCATGATGCATTGGGGTGCAGTTGAATTTTTAAATTTGATTAATAATTAAGGATTTATGTATGGAGGATTTTTTCTGAGGTATTGGGGTGTTAGTTTGTGGTGAAATAGATGTTTTAGGGTTGTTGTTTTGCGTTTTTTGGTGTTTTTGGGTAATTCTGAGCAGTCACCATGAAGAAGTAAAGCGTGGGGGGGGACCATGCTTTAAAAGACCCCCGTCTCCCAGGCTTTAATGTATTGGCTGTGTAGTCAGTACTGAACACTGGGAAACTGGTACTTGTCTAAAGTATGTGAAATCAAAAACACAAGGGAAATCTAATGGGAAAAACTGGGTATTCAGGGAAATAAGTGGAACTTATTATTATTTTTTTTTTCTGTTCACTTTTTAATCTCTTTTACCAAAGTTTACTTATTTTACAATATACATTCTACTTACAATCACATGTTTTCCATGAGCTCTTTAGTGAGGTAGTTTGGTTCTTTTGTGGCACGGCTTTATATTTACTGTGTACTTTTTAATATATAAAATAGGAACACACACTGACCCACACAGTGTCATGTGATACTGTGACATAGAGCTTTCCCATGATGCATTGGGGTGCAGTTGAATTTTTAAATTTGATTAATAATTAAGGAATTATGTATGAAGGATTTTTTCTGAGGTATTGGGGTGTTAGTTTGTGGTGAAATAGATGTTTTAGGGTTGTTGTTTTGCGTTTTTTGGTGTTTTTGGGAAATTCTGAGCAGTCACCATGAAGAAGTAAAGCGTGGGGGGGACCATGCTTTAAAAGACCCCCCCGTCTCCCAGGCTTTAATGTATTGGCTGTGTAGTCAGTACTGAACACTGGGAAACTGGTACTTGTCTAAAGTATGTGAAATCAAAAACACAAGGGAAATCTAATGGGAAAAACTGGGTATTCAGGGAAATAAGTGGAATTCATTATTATTTTTTTTTTCTGTTCACTTTTTAATCTCTTTTACCAAAGTTTACTTATTTTACAATATACATCCTACTTACAATCACATGTTTTCCATGAGCTCTTTAGTGAGGTAGTTTGGTTCTTTTGTGGCACGGCTTTATATTTACTGTGTACTTTTTAATATATAAAATAGGAACACACACTGACCCACACAGTGTCATGTGATACTGTGACATAGAGCTTTCCCATGATGCATTGGGGTGCAGTTGAATTTTTAAATTTGATTAATAATTAAGGAATTATGTATGGAGGATTTTTTCTGAGGTATTGGGGTGTTAGTTTGTGGTGAAATAGATGTTTTAGGGTTGTTGTTTTGCGTTTTTTGGTGTTTTTTTGGTAATTCTGAGCAGTCACCATGAAGAAGTAAAGCGTGGGGGGGGGGCCATGCTTTAAAAGACCCCCGTCTCCCAGGCTTTAATGTATTGGCTGTGTAGTCAGTACTGAACACTGGGAAACTGGTACTTGTCTAAAGTATGTGAAATCAAAAACACAAGGGAAATCTAATGGGAAAAACTGGGTATTCAGGGAAATAAGTGGAATTTATTATTATTTTTTTTTTCTTTTCACTTTTTAATCTCTTTTACCAAAGTTTACTTATTTTACAATATACATTCTACTTACAATCACATGTTTTCCATGAGCTCTTTAGTGAGGTAGTTTGGTTCTTTTGTGGCACGGCTTTATATTTACTGTGTACTTTTTAATATATAAAATAGGAACACACACTGACCCACACAGTGTCATGTGATACTGTGACATAGAGCTTTCCCATGATGCATTGGGGTGCAGTTGAATTTTTAAATTTGATTAATAATTAAGGAATTATGTATGGAGGATTTTTTCTGAGGTATTGGGGTGTTAGTTTGTGGTGAAATAGATGTTTTAGGGTTGTTGTTTTGCGTTTTTTGGTGTTTTTGGGTAATTCTGAGCAGTCACCATGAAGAAGTAAAGCGTGGGGGGGGACCATGCTTTAAAAGACCCCCGTCTCCCAGGCTTTAATGTATTGGCTGTGTAGTCAGTACTGAACACTGGGAAACTGGTACTTGTCTAAAGTATGTGAAATCAAAAACACAAGGGAAATCTAATGGGAAAAACTGGGTATTCAGGGAAATAAGTGGAATTTATTTATTTTTTTTTTTCTGTTCACTTTTTAATCTCTTTTACCAAAGTTTACTTATTTTACAATATACATCCTACTTACAATCACATGTTTTCCATGAGCTCTTTAGTGAGGTAGTTTGGTTCTTTTGTGGCACGGCTTTATATTTACTGTGTACTTTTTAATATATAAAATAGGAACACACACTGACCCACACAGTGTCATGTGATACTGTGACATAGAGCTTTCCCATGATGCATTGGGGTGCAGTTGAATTTTTAAATTTGATTAATAATTAAGGATTTATGTATGGAGGATTTTTTCTGAGGTATTGGGGTGTTAGTTTGTGGTGAAATAGATGTTTTAGGGTTGTTGTTTTGCGTTTTTTGGTGTTTTTGGGTAATTCTGAGCAGTCACCATGAAGAAGTAAAGCGTGGGGGGGGACCATGCTTTAAAAGACCCCCGTCTCCCAGGCTTTAATGTATTGGCTGTGTAGTCAGTACTGAACACTGGGAAACTGGTACTTGTCTAAAGTATGTGAAATCAAAAACACAAGGGAAATCTAATGGGAAAAACTGGGTATTCAGGGAAATAAGTGGAATTTATTATTATTTTTTTTTTCTGTTCACTTTTTAATCTCTTTTACCAAAGTTTACTTATTTTAAAATATACATTCTACTTACAATCACATGTTTTCCATGAGCTCTTTAGTGAGGTAGTTTGGTTCTTTTGTGGCACGGCTTTATATTTACTGTGTACTTTTTAATATATAAAATAGGAACACACACTGACCCACACAGTGTCATGTGATACTGTGACATAGAGCTTTCCCATGATGCATTGGGGTGCAGTTGAATTGTTAAATTTGATTAATAATTAAGGAATTATGTATGGAGGATTTTTTCTGAGGTATTGGGGTGTTAGTTTGTGGTGAAATAGATGTTTTAGGGTTGTTGTTTTGCGTTTTTTGGTGTTTTTGGGAAATTCTGAGCAGTCACCATGAAGAAGTAAAGCGTGGGGGGGACCATGCTTTAAAAGACCCCCCCGTCTCCCAGGCTTTAATGTATTGGCTGTGTAGTCAGTACTGAACACTGGGAAACTGGTACTTGTCTAAAGTATGTGAAATCAAAAACACAAGGGAAATCTAATGGGAAAAACTGGGTATTCAGGGAAATAAGTGGAACTTATTATTATTTTTTTTTTCTGTTCACTTTTTAATCTCTTTTACCAAAGTTTACTTATTTTACAATATACATTCTACTTACAATCACATGTTTTCCATGAGCTCTTTAGTGAGGTAGTTTGGTTCTTTTGTGGCACGGCTTTATATTTACTGTGTACTTTTTAATATATAAAATAGGAACACACACTGACCCACACAGTGTCATGTGATACTGTGACATAGAGCTTTCCCATGATGCATTGGGGTGCAGTTGAATTTTTAAATTTGATTAATAATTAAGGAATTATGTATGAAGGATTTTTTCTGAGGTATTGGGGTGTTAGTTTGTGGTGAAATAGATGTTTTAGGGTTGTTGTTTTGCGTTTTTTGGTGTTTTTGGGAAATTCTGAGCAGTCACCATGAAGAAGTAAAGCGTGGGGGGGACCATGCTTTAAAAGACCCCCCCGTCTCCCAGGCTTTAATGTATTGGCTGTGTAGTCAGTACTGAACACTGGGAAACTGGTACTTGTCTAAAGTATGTGAAATCAAAAACACAAGGGAAATCTAATGGGAAAAACTGGGTATTCAGGGAAATAAGTGGAATTCATTATTATTTTTTTTTTTCTGTTCACTTTTTAATCTCTTTTACCAAAGTTTACTTATTTTACAATATACATTCTACTTACAATCACATGTTTTCCATGAGCTCTTTAGTGAGGTAGTTTGGTTCTTTTGTGGCACGGCTTTATATTTACTGTGTACTTTTTAATATATAAAATAGGAACACACACTGACCCACACAGTGTCATGTGATACTGTGACATAGAGCTTTCCCATGATGCATTGGGGTGCAGTTGAATTTTTAAATTTGATTAATAATTAAGGAATTATGTATGGAGGATTTTTTCTGAGGTATTGGGGTGTTAGTTTGTGGTGAAATAGATGTTTTAGGGTTGTTGTTTTGCGTTTTTTGGTGTTTTTTTGGTAATTCTGAGCAGTCACCATGAAGAAGTAAAGCGTGGGGGGGGGGCCATGCTTTAAAAGACCCCCGTCTCCCAGGCTTTAATGTATTGGCTGTGTAGTCAGTACTGAACACTGGGAAACTGGTACTTGTCTAAAGTATGTGAAATCAAAAACACAAGGGAAATCTAATGGGAAAAACTGGGTATTCAGGGAAATAAGTGGAATTTATTATTTTTTTTTTTTTTCTTTTCACTTTTTAATCTCTTTTACCAAAGTTTACTTATTTTACAATATACATTCTACTTACAATCACATGTTTTCCATGAGCTCTTTAGTGAGGTAGTTTGGTTCTTTTGTGGCACGGCTTTATATTTACTGTGTACTTTTTAATATATAAAATAGGAACACACACTGACCCACACAGTGTCATGTGATACTGTGACATAGAGCTTTCCCATGATGCATTGGGGTGCAGTTGAATTTTTAAATTTGATTAATAATTAAGGAATTATGTATGGAGGATTTTTTCTGAGGTATTGGGGTGTTAGTTTGTGGTGAAATAGATGTTTTAGGGTTGTTGTTTTGCGTTTTTTGGTGTTTTTGGGTAATTCTGAGCAGTCACCATGAAGAAGTAAAGCGTGGGGGGGACCATGCTTTAAAAGACCCCCGTCTCCCAGGCTTTAATGTATTGGCTGTGTAGTCAGTACTGAACACTGGGAAACTGGTACTTGTCTAAAGTATGTGAAATCAAAAACACAAGGGAAATCTAATGGGAAAAACTGGGTATTCAGGGAAATAAGTGGAATTTATTTATTTTTTTTTTTCTGTTCACTTTTTAATCTCTTTTACCAAAGTTTACTTATTTTACAATATACATCCTACTTACAATCACATGTTTTCCATGAGCTCTTTAGTGAGGTAGTTTGGTTCTTTTGTGGCACGGCTTTATATTTACTGTGTACTTTTTAATATATAAAATAGGAACACACACTGACCCACACAGTGTCATGTGATACTGTGACATAGAGCTTTCCCATGATGCATTGGGGTGCAGTTGAATTTTTAAATTTGATTAATAATTAAGGAATTATGTATGGAGGATTTTTTCTGAGGTATTGGGGTGTTAGTTTGTGGTGAAATAGATGTTTTAGGGTTGTTGTTTTGCGTTTTTTGGTGTTTTTGGGTAATTCTGAGCAGTCACCATGAAGAAGTAAAGCGTGGGGGGGACCATGCTTTAAAAGACCCCCGTCTCCCAGGCTTTAATGTATTGGCTGTGTTGTCAGTACTGAACACTGGGAAACTGGTACTTGTCTAAAGTATGTGAAATCAAAAACACAAGGGAAATCTAATGGGAAAAACTGGGTATTCAGGGAAATAAGTGGAATTTATTTATTTTTTTTTTTCTGTTCACTTTTTAATCTCTTTTACCAAAGTTTACTTATTTTCCAATATACATCCTACTTACAATCACATGTTTTCCATGAGCTCTTTAGTGAGGTAGTTTGGTTCTTTTGTGGCACGGCTTTATATTTACTGTGTACTTTTTAATATATAAAATAGGAACACACACTGACCCACACAGTGTCATGTGATACTGTGACATAGAGCTTTCCCATGATGCATTGGGGTGCAGTTGAATTGTTAAATTTGATTAATAATTAAGGAATTATGTATGGAGGATTTTTTCTGAGGTATTGGGGTGTTAGTTCGTGGTGAAATAGATGTTTTAGGGTTGTTGTTTTGCGTTTTTTGGTGTTTTTGGGTAATTCTGAGCAGTCACCATGAAGAAGTAAAGCGTGGGGGGGGACCATGCTTTAAAAGACCCCCGTCTCCCAGGCTTTAATGTATTGGCTGTGTAGTCAGTACTGAACACTGGGAAACTGGTACTTGTCTAAAGTATGTGAAATCAAAAACACAAGGGAAATCTAATGGGAAAAACTGGGTATTCAGGGAAATAAGTGGAATTTATTATTATTATTTTTTTTCTGTTCACTTTTTAATCTCTTTTACCAAAGTTTACTTATTTTACAATATACATTCTACTTACAATCACATGTTTTCCATGAGCTCTTTAGTGAGGTAGTTTGGTTCTTTTGTGGCACGGCTTTATATTTACTGTGTACTTTTTAATATATAAAATAGGAACACACACTGACCCACACAGTGTCATGTGATACTGTGACATAGAGCTTTCCCATGATGCATTGGGGTGCAGTTGAATTTTTAAATTTGATTAATAATTAAGGAATTATGTATGGAGGATTTTTTCTGAGGTATTGGGGTGTTAGTTTGTGGTGAAATAGATGTTTTAGGGTTGTTGTTTTGCGTTTTTTGGTGTTTTTTGGTAATTCTGAGCAGTCACCATGAAGAAGTAAAGCGTGGGGGGGGGGGGGGCCATGCTTTAAAAGACCCCCGTGTCCCAGGCTTTAATGTATTGGCTGTGTAGTCAGTACTGAACACTGGGAAACTGGTACTTGTCTAAAGTATGTGAAATCAAAAACACAAGGGAAATCTAATGGGAAAAACTGGGTATTCAGGGAAATAAGTGGAATTTATTATTATTATTTTTTTCTGTTCACTTTTTAATCTCTTTTACCAAAGTTTACTTATTTTACAATATACATTCTACTTACAATCACATGTTTTCCATGAGCTCTTTAGTGAGGTAGTTTGGTTCTTTTGTGGCACGGCTTTATATTTACTGTGTACTTTTTAATATATAAAATAGGAACACACACTGACCCACACAGTGTCATGTGATACTGTGACATAGAGCTTTCCCATGATGCATTGGGGTGCAGTTGAATTGTTAAATTTGATTAATAATTAAGGAATTATGTATGGAAGATTTTTTCTGAGGTATTGGGGTGTTAGTTTGTGGTGAAATAGATGTTTTAGGGTTGTTGTTTTGCGTTTTTTGGTGTTTTTGGGTAATTCTGAGCAGTCACCATGAAGAAGTAAAGCGTGGGGGGGACCATGCTTTAAAAGACCCCCGTCTCCCAGGCTTTAATGTATTGGCTGTGTAGTCAGTACTGAACACTGGGAAACTGGTACTTGTCTAAAGTATGTGAAATCAAAAACACAAGGGAAATCTAATGGGAAAAACTGGGTATTCAGGGAAATAAGTGGAATTTATTATTATTTTTTTTTCTGTTCACTTTTTAATCTCTTTTACCAAAGTTTACTTATTTTACAATATACATCCTACTTACAATCACATGTTTTCCATGAGCTCTTTAGTGAGGTAGTTTGGTTCTTTTGTGGCACGGCTTTATATTTACTGTGTACTTTTTAATATATAAAATAGGAACACACACTGACCCACACAGTGTCATGTGATACTGTGACATAGAGCTTTCCCATGATGCATTGGGGTGCAGTTGAATTGTTAAATTTGATTAATAATTAAGGAATTATGTATGGAGGATTTTTTCTGAGGTATTGGGGTGTTAGTTTGTGGTGAAATAGATGTTTTAGGGTTGTTGTTTTGCGTTTTTTGGTGTTTTTCGGTAATTCTGAGCAGTCACCATGAAGAAGTAAAGCGTGGGGGGGGAACCATGCTTTAAAAGACCCCCGTCTCCCAGGCTTTAATGTATTGGCTGTGTAGTCAGTACTGAACACTGGGAAACTGGTACTTGTCTAAAGTATATGAAATCAAAAACTCAAGGGAAATCTAATGGGAAAAACTGGGTATTCAGGGAAATAAGTGGAATTTATTATTTTTTTTTTTTCTGTTCACTTTTTAATCTCTTTTACCAAAGTTTACTTATTTTACAATATACATTCTACTTACAATCACATGTTTTCCATGAGCTCTTTAATGAGGTAGTTTGGTTCTTTTGTGGCACGGCTTTATATTTACTGTGTACTTTTTAATATATAAAATAGGAACACACACTGACCCACACAGTGTCATGTGATACTGTGACATAGAGCTTTCCCATGATGCATTGGGGTGCAGTTGAATTTTTAAATTTGATTAATAATTAAGGAATTATGTATGGAGGATTTTTTCTGAGGTATTGGGGTGTTAGTTTGTGGTGAAATAGATGTTTTAGGGTTGTTGTTTTGCGTTTTTTGGTGTTTTTTGGTAATTCTGAGCAGTCACCATGAAGAAGTAAAGCGTGGGGGGGGGGGCCATGCTTTAAAAGACCCCCGTCTCCCAGGCTTTAATGTATTGGCTGTGTAGTCAGTACTGAACACTGGGAAACTGGTACTTGTCTAAAGTATGTGAAATCAAAAACACAAGGGAAATCTAATGGGAAAAACTGGGTATTCAGGGAAATAAGTGGAATTTATTATTATTTTTTTTTCTGTTCACTTTTTAATCTCTTTTACCAAAGTTTACTTATTTTACAATATACATCCTACTTACAATCACATGTTTTCCATGAGCTCTTTAGTGAGGTAGTTTGGTTCTTTTGTGGCACGGCTTTATATTTACTGTGTACTTTTTAATATATAAAATAGGAACACACACTGACCCACACAGTGTCATGTGATACTGTGACATAGAGCTTTCCCATGATGCATTGGGGTGCAGTTGAATTGTTAAATTTGATTAATAATTAAGGAATTATGTATGGAGGATTTTTTCTGAGGTATTGGGGTGTTAGTTTGTGGTGAAATAGATGTTTTAGGGTTGTTGTTTTGCGTTTTTTGGTGTTTTTCGGTAATTCTGAGCAGTCACCATGAAGAAGTAAAGCGTGGGGGGGGAACCATGCTTTAAAAGACCCCCGTCTCCCAGGCTTTAATGTATTGGCTGTGTAGTCAGTACTGAACACTGGGAAACTGGTACTTGTCTAAAGTATATGAAATCAAAAACTCAAGGGAAATCTAATGGGAAAAACTGGGTATTCAGGGAAATAAGTGGAATTTATTATTTTTTTTTTTTCTGTTCACTTTTTAATCTCTTTTACCAAAGTTTACTTATTTTACAATATACATTCTACTTACAATCACATGTTTTCCATGAGCTCTTTAATGAGGTAGTTTGGTTCTTTTGTGGCACGGCTTTATATTTACTGTGTACTTTTTAATATATAAAATAGGAACACACACTGACCCACACAGTGTCATGTGATACTGTGACATAGAGCTTTCCCATGATGCATTGGGGTGCAGTTGAATTTTTAAATTTGATTAATAATTAAGGAATTATGTATGGAGGATTTTTTCTGAGGTATTGGGGTGTTAGTTTGTGGTGAAATAGATGTTTTAGGGTTGTTGTTTTGCGTTTTTTGGTGTTTTTTGGTAATTCTGAGCAGTCACCATGAAGAAGTAAAGCGTGGGGGGGGGGGCCATGCTTTAAAAGACCCCCGTCTCCCAGGCTTTAATGTATTGGCTGTGTAGTCAGTACTGAACACTGGGAAACTGGTACTTGTCTAAAGTATGTGAAATCAAAAACACAAGGGAAATCTAATGGGAAAAACTGGGTATTCAGGGAAATAAGTGGAATTTATTGTTTTTTTTTTTCTGTTCACTTTTTAATCTCTTTTACCAAAGTTTACTTATTTTACAATATACATTCTACTTACAATCACATGTTTTCCATGAGCTCTTTAGTGAGGTAGTTTGGTTCTTTTGTGGCACGGCTTTATATTTACTGTGTACTTTTTAATATATAAAATAGGAACACACACTGACCCACACAGTGTCATGTGATACTGTGACATAGAGCTTTCCCATGATGCATTGGGGTGCAGTTGAATTTTTAAATTTGATTAATAATTAAGGAATTATGTATGGAGGATTTTTTCTGAGGTATTGGGGTGTTAGTTTGTGGTGAAATAGATGTTTTAGGGTTGTTGTTTTGCGTTTTTTGGTGTTTTTGGGTAATTCTGAGCAGTCACCATGAAGAAGTAAAGCGTGGGGGGGGGGCCATGCTTTAAAAGACCCCCGTCTCCCAGGCTTTAATGTATTGGCTGTGTAGTCAGTACTGAACACTGGGAAACTGGTACTTGTCTAAAGTATGTGAAATCAAAAACACAAGGGAAATCTAATGGGAAAAACTGGGTATTCAGGGAAATAAGTGGAATTTATTATTGTTTTTTTTCTGTTCACTTTTTAATCTCTTTTACCAAAGTTTACTTATTTTACAATATACATCCTACTTACAATCACATGTTTTCCATGAGCTCTTTAGTGAGGTAGTTTGGTTCTTTTGTGGCACGGCTTTATATTTACTGTGTACTTTTTAATATATAAAATAGGAACACACACTGACCCACACAGTGTCATGTGATACTGTGACATAGAGCTTTCCCATGATGCATTGGGGTGCAGTTGAATTTTTAAATTTGATTAATAATTAAGGAATTATGTATGGAGGATTTTTTCTGAGGTATTGGGGTGTTAGTTTGTGGTGAAATAGATGTTTTAGGGTTGTTGTTTTGCGTTTTTTGGTGTTTTTGGGTAATTCTGAGCAGTCACCATGAAGAAGTAAAGCGTGGGGGGGGACCATGCTTTAAAAGACCCCCGTCTCCCAGGCTTTAATGTATTGGCTGTGTAGTCAGTACTGAACACTGGGAAACTGGTACTTGTCTAAAGTATGTGAAATCAAAAACACAAGGGAAATCTAATGGGAAAAACTGGGTATTCAGGGAAATAAGTGGAATTTATTATTTTTTTTTTTCTGTTCACTTTTTAATCTCTTTTACCAAAGTTTACTTATTTTCCAATATACATCCTACTTACAATCACATGTTTTCCATGAGCTCTTTAGTGAGGTAGTTTGGTTCTTTTGTGGCACGGCTTTATATTTACTGTGTACTTTTTAATATATAAAATAGGAACACACACTGACCCACACAGTGTCATGTGATACTGTGACATAGAGCTTTCCCATGATGCATTGGGGTGCAGTTGAATTGTTAAATTTGATTAATAATTAAGGAATTATGTATGGAGGATTTTTTCTGAGGTATTGGGGTGTTAGTTTGTGGTGAAATAGATGTTTTAGGGTTGTTGTATTGCGTTTTTTGGTGTTTTTGGGAAATTCTGAGCAGTCACCATGAAGAAGTAAAGCGTGGGGGGGACCATGCTTTAAAAGACCCCCCCGTCTCCCAGGCTTTAATGTATTGGCTGTGTAGTCAGTACTGAACACTGGGAAACTGGTACTTGTCTAAAGTATGTGAAATCAAAAACACAAGGGAAATCTAATGGGAAAAACTGGGTATTCAGGGAAATAAGTGGAACTTATTATTATTATTTTTTTCTGTTCACTTTTTAATCTCTTTTACCAAAGTTTACTTATTTTACAATATACATTCTACTTACAATCACATGTTTTCCATGAGCTCTTTAGTGAGGTAGTTTGGTTCTTTTGTGGCACGGCTTTATATTTACTGTGTACTTTTTAATATATAAAATAGGAACACACACTGACCCACACAGTGTCATGTGATACTGTGACATAGAGCTTTCCCATGATGCATTGGGGTGCAGTTGAATTTTTAAATTTGATTAATAATTAAGGAATTATGTATGAAGGATTTTTTCTGAGGTATTGGGGTGTTAGTTTGTGGTGAAATAGATGTTTTAGGGTTGTTGTTTTGCGTTTTTTGGTGTTTTTGGGAAATTCTGAGCAGTCACCATGAAGAAGTAAAGCGTGGGGGGGACCATGCTTTAAAAGACCCCCGTCTCCCAGGCTTTAATGTATTGGCTGTGTAGTCAGTACTGAACACTGGGAAACTGGTACTTGTCTAAAGTATGTGAAATCAAAAACACAAGGGAAATCTAATGGGAAAAACTGGGTATTCAGGGAAATAAGTGGAATTTATTATTATTTTTTTTTTCTGTTCACTTTTTAATCTCTTTTACCAAAGTTTACTTATTTTACAATATACATTCTACTTACAATCACATGTTTTCCATGAGCTCTTTAGTGAGGTAGTTTGGTTCTTTTGTGGCACGGCTTTATATTTACTGTGTACTTTTTAATATATAAAATAGGAACACACACTGACCCACACAGTGTCATGTGATACTGTGACATAGAGCTTTCCCATGATGCATTGGGGTGCAGTTGAATTTTTAAATTTGATTAATAATTAAGGAATTATGTATGGAGGATTTTTTCTGAGGTATTGGGGTGTTAGTTTGTGGTGAAATAGATGTTTTAGGGTTGTTGTTTTGTGTTTTTTGGTGTTTTTTGGTAATTCTGAGCAGTCACCATGAAGAAGTAAAGCGTGGGGGGGGGGGGCCATGCTTTAAAAGACCCCCGTCTCCCAGGCTTTAATGTATTGGCTGTGTAGTCAGTACTGAACACTGGGAAACTGGTACTTGTCTAAAGTATGTGAAATCAAAAACACAAGGGAAATCTAATGGGAAAAACTGGGTATTCAGGGAAATAAGTGGAATTTATTATTATTTTTTTTTCTGTTCACTTTTTAATCTCTTTTACCAAAGTTTACTTATTTTACAATATACATCCTACTTACAATCACATGTTTTCCATGAGCTCTTTAGTGAGGTAGTTTGGTTCTTTTGTGGCACGGCTTTATATTTACTGTGTACTTTGTAATATATAAAATAGGAACACACACTGACCCACACAGTGTCATGTGATACTGTGACATAGAGCTTTCCCATGATGCATTGGGGTGCAGTTGAATTTTTAAATTTGATTAATAATTAAGGAATTATGTATGGAGGATTTTTTCTGAGTTATTGGGGTGTTAGTTTGTGGTGAAATAGATGTTTTAGGGTTGTTGTTTTGCGTTTTTTGGTGTTTTTGGGTAATTCTGAGCAGTCACCATGAAGAAGTAAAGCGTGGGGGGGACCATGCTTTAAAAGACCCCCCGTCTCCCAGGCTTTAATGTATTGGCTGTGTAGTCAGTACTGAACACTGGGAAACTGGTACTTGTCTGAAGTATGTGAAATCAAAAACACAAGGGAAATGTAATGGGAAAAACTGGGTATTCAGGGAAATAAGTGGAATTTATTATTATTTTTTTTTTCTGTTCACTTTTTAATCTCTTTTACCAAAGTTTACTTATTTTACAATATACATCCTACTTACAATCACATGTTTTCCATGAGCTCTTTAGTGAGGTAGTTTGGTTCTTTTGTGGCACGGCTTTATATTTACTGTTGTTACGACCCTATAGGTCATAATTGCTGATTATTGTTTTAGCAAATTAGTCAATGGGGCAGCAACACTTGCAAAGTTTTTACAAAACCCACGGTAGTAACCCGCCATACCTAAAAAACGTCTAAGGTCACGTTTTGTTTTTGGCACAGGAACATCAATAATAGCCTGAACTTTCGCCTCAAGAGGGCGCACTTCACCTTGACCAACCTCTTTTCCCAAATATACTACTCTTGCTTTACCAAACTCACATTTAGCAAGATTAAGTGTCAGATTTTTGTCTTGTAATCGGTCAAAAACATTGCGGAGATTTGCCATATGTTCATCCCAATGTTGTGCATACAAAATAACATCGTCCAAATATGTCTCACAGTTATCTACATTTGCAAAGATTTTCCACATTAATCTTTGAAATGTAGCAGGAGCATTCCGTAACCCAAATGCCATGACTGAGTACTGTAAAAAGTTGTCTGGAGTCACAAAAGCTGAAATTTCAGCAGCAGCAGGGGTTAAAGGTACTTGCCAATATCCCTTCAATAGGTCTAGCTTAGTCACAAACTTAGCATTCCCAACCCTATCTATGCAATCTTCCATTCTAGGCAAAGGGAAAGAGTCTGGCTTAGTAACGGAGTTGTCTTTTCTATAGTCAGTACAAAATCTACTGGAGCCATCAGGCTTGGGAACCAACAGGGAAGGAGAACTCCAGGAGCTCTTACTAGGTGTGGCTAAACCATTTTCTAACAGATACTGAACCTCTTTTTGCATTTGCTGACGTTTAGTGGGATTTACACGATACGCATGTTGCTTGATAGGTTGGTGTCCCTGAACATCAATGTCATGACTTAGCACGTTCGTTTGAGTTGGAACATCAGAAAACAAAGAAGGATAGTCACAGATTAATTCAATTACATCTTTTTGCTTTTCGTTAGAAAGATGCATTAGATGGGCATTTAAATCACTTAAAATCACAGAATTTTGAAGCCTAGGACTAACAAGAAGACCATCACGAAAAGTTATGTCATCAGCACTCGGATTTTCTGCATCCTGCACAACAGCAGTTGCAACTACTGGTTTCAGATCAGGACTAATGGGAGAAAGTTGTTCTCTTGGCACATACGGTTTCAACATGTTGATGTGGCAGACACGGCTTTTCCTACGCCGATCTGGGGTTTGAATGGCATAATCTGTGGCACTTAGCTTACGCTCTACAATGTACGGTCCTGAAAATTTTGCACATAGTGCTGAACCAGGCAAAGGTAGCAAAACGAGAACTTGGTCACCACTTTTAAATTCTCGTTGCACTGCTTGAGTGTCAAATCTTGCTTTCATTTTGGACTGAGAATTAGCTAGAGCAGTTTTTGCAAATTCATTTGCTTGGTACAATCTCTCACGAACCGAACTAACATACTCCAACACACTTTTTTCCTCACTGCTCTCTGAAACTAGCTGTTCCCTAAGCAATTTTAGTGGCCCACGGACTGAATGACCAAAAACCAATTCGGAAGGACTAAGGCCAAGAGACTCTTGCACTGTTTCGCGAATAGCAAACAGTAAAAAGGGGATTCCCTCATCCCATTCCTTTCCGGAATCCAAACAGTAAGTGCGAAGCATTGCCTTGAGAGTTTGGTGAAATCTCTCGAGTGCCCCCTGAGACTCTGGGTGATATGCACTGGACATGCAATGCTTAATTTGCAATAGCTTCATAACTTGGGCAAACAAACGAGAGGTAAAATTTGATCCCTGATCAGTCTGAATATGCTTGGGCAGACCAAAAGTAGAAAAGAATTTAACAAGTGCCTTTACAATGCCCTTTGCTTTTAAATTGCGAAGTGGGATGGCCTCAGGATACCGAGTAGCTGCACACATTAGAGTTAGCAAGTACACGTTACCCGACTTGGACTTTGGAAGAGGACCTACACAGTCTATAATGAGATGCTCAAATGGGGCTCCTAACACAGGAATTGGGTGAAGTGGGGCTAAAGGAATAGCTTGATTAGGTTTACCAGTGACTTGGCATGCATGACACGAGTGACAGTATTTGACTACATCCCGCTTAAGACCTGGCCAAAAGAAATAGCGCAGAATTCTGTGGTAAGTTTTACGAATTCCTAAATGGCCGGACAGTACGTGATCATGGGCTAAAGTAAGAATTTGTTGCCGATAGTTAGTAGGAACAACGAGTTGATAAACAACACTCCAATCCATTTTTTCTAAACGTGTGGGAGTCCATTTTCTCATTAGTACACCATTTTGGTAGAAATACGCTACAGCGCTATCAGGCACTTCCTTGTCAGTAACTGTATTCGCTCTACAACTAGAAAGAGAGGGGTCTTTACTCTGCTCCTCAATTAAGAAGTCCTTCCCAAATTTTGTTCCAGAGACAGGATTGCACTCCAACTCATCCTGATTCTGAGACAAGATCTCAAAAGGCAAAATTTCACAACTTATTGGCACTGCGGATTCGGAATTCATGAACGTGTCAGAAAGATCAATTTGGTCTGCAAATTTACGTGCTTGTGCACGAGTCACTGCACATGCAGGGAACACATTGTCAACTACAGGAGGAACTGGCTCATCTACAACCTCAGGCAAAGGATTCACCTTTCCACCTGCCAGATCATTGCCCAAAATAAAATGAATGCCTTTCATGGGAAATTGTGAGCGAATTCCTACTTTTACATTACCAGTTACAAGCTTAGACTGGAGATGTACTGTGTGCAAAGGGACTCTACATACCCCTAACTCTATTCCTTGTACAAGTACATCTGAACCACAAGCAGAAAACTCAGAAAAAGGTAAAATTGAGTCTAAAATGAAAGACTGTGCCGCTCCAGTGTCTCTCAACATTTTAACTGGAATCTGAACTGCACTATCCCCAGTAAGTGAGACCAGACCTTCTAAGATAAAAGGTGTGTAGACTGAATCAGTTAAAATCTCATCAGCCAAGACATTTTGAGCATGAATAAAACCAACTGTTTTGGGTGTTTTTACAAATGTCTTAGGCTGAGAGTGTGGTGGCTTAGCTTCCAACAGAGGACAGGCAGCAATCAAGTGATCAGTTTCTCGACAATAAAAACAAGCACGTGGGCTATTCGAAACGGGTCGAGCCAAATTTGGGTTTTTGCCAGAATTTTGAGAGTTTCTAAAAGAGAATCGTTTTTGTGAATTAGAGTCTTGTCGAGGCGGAGAACAGAACACATTTTTGTGCGTCAACACAAACTCATCTGCAAGCACTGCAGCTTGGGAAACGGTACGCACCTTTTGCTCATTAAGATAAACTACAAGACGTTCAGACAAGCCATTTTTAAACTCCTCCAACAAAATCAGCTCTTTTAGTTGAGCAAAATTCTCAACTTTACAAGCGACACACCATTTGTCAAAAAGAACGGCCTTCTCTCTAGCAAATTCGACAAAGGTGTGATTGGCAGTTTTCACATGACTTCTAAATCTTTGACGGTATGCTTCAGGAACCAATTCATATGCACGCAAAACAGTAGCTTTAACTGTAGCATAATCTAGACTTTGTTCAATTGACAATGCGGCACAAACTTCCTGGGCTTTACCAACCAGCTTGCACTGTAAAAGCAAAGCCCAGACTTCTTTTGGCCAGAGTAAGGCCGTAGCTATACGCTCAAAAGCAGCAAAATAAGAATCTACTTCTGTTTCTCTAAATGTAGGAACAATGTTAATATACTTACTTACGTCAAACCCAGGTGAGACAGCAGGGGCAGGACCAGAAGTAGGGACTGAACCAGAAGTGGAGGGACGCGCAGCAGCAACTGCACCATGGTGTGGAAAAGGAGCCACAGTTGGTTGTCCAGTAGCACGCAAGCGAAGAAGTTCAGTCTCATGCTCTTGACGCTTAACTTCCAACCTTAGCTCCTCAAGCCGAATACTCAACTGCAACCTCTCAATAGGATCCAAAGTACTGGAATCCTGTACTGGAGCAGGAGCAGGAGTAGAAGCAGTAGGTGCAAACTGTGCTATACGTTGAGCAGGACTCTCAGGATCTATGCCAGGAGAGGTTGGAGAAGCCATTTCCACCTCAACTAAACCCTCTTCCTCTAAAGCAACACCTGGAGAAACTGACTCAGGCAAAGCAGGCAACACTCCATCATCCACTAACTTCTGTAACACTGCTTCCCTAATCACACTCTTACGGGCAGAACGTGATACACTAACATTGTAAAAACCAGCCAAATGCAGTAAGTCATCCTTCCGACACTGCTCAAACACATGCATAGAAGGAGCACAAACAAACTTTTCTAGTTCAAAAGCCATCACTAAAAGAATTAAGCTACTGCATACCACCACACGCAAAAGAAAACTGCCAATAGACCCCAAAACATGAGCAGGACGAGCCCCCAAATTATGTTACGACCTGGTCTAGGTCAGCCCGTAACATAGAATAACGAGGCCCCCATGCCCTCCTGGTTCCCCAACCACACATACTCCTGTTAGTCAAAAGGTTTAGTTTATTTAACAAATTGTAAAGAATACAAGGCTTAAATCAAAGGGGAGATAACAGTAAGGGATGAAAGAGAAAATAATAAACAAAACAAAACTAACTTCAAGATTAAGAGAACTAACTTAACTAACAAAGAAAAGAAAATGAAATACAAATCACTAACCTAACTCCCTAATTAAACAAACCAAGAGAAAACATAGAAAAAAATAAACTCTTTCTCCCACTGAGAGAACTTGTTAGAATAGGCTTATTTTCTCCCCACTGAGAGACCAGAAACAACAGTGTTCACACCAAATAACATGATTTTACCATCAGCTTAGTTCTAACACTTTAACAGCTACAAACTTTAGACAGACCATGTGGCAGGGAACCAGGAACACACAGGAGCCATGTTGGAAGCCAAGCACCACCCCCGCACTTCCTGTTCCTGTTCCCTTTTATGGTTGGTTCCCCCTGGTGGTGACCAATCAGTTTAGGTTTGCATCACGCAGTAACCTGCAGTAGGAAGACACACTTAAACAGAAAGAAAAAAAAAACAATAATCAGCAATTATGACCTATAGGGTCGTAACACTGTGTACTTTTTAATATATAAAATAGGAACACACACTGACCCACACAGTGTCATGTGATACTGTGACATAGAGCTTTCCCATGATGCATTGGGGTGCAGTTGAATTGTTAAATTTGATTAATAATAAAGGAATTATGTATGGAGGATTTTTTCTGAGGTATTGGGGTGTTAGTTTGTGGTGAAATAGATGTTTTAGGGTTGTTGTTTTGCGTTTTTTGGTGTTTTTTGGTAATTCTGAGCAGTCACCATGAAGAAGTAAAGCGTGGGGGGCGACCATGCTTTAAAAGACCCCCGTCTCCCAGGCTTTAATGTATTGGCTGTGTAGTCAGTACTGAACACTGGGAAACTGGTACTTGTCTAAAGTATGTGAAATCAAAAACACAAGGGAAATCTAATGGGAAAAACTGGGTATTCAGGGAAATAAGTGGAATTTATTATTTTTTTTTTTTTTCTGTTCACTTTTTAATCTCTTTTACCAAAGTTTACTTATTTTACAATATACATTCTACTTACAATCACATGTTTTCCATGAGCTCTTTAGTGAGGTAGTTTGGTTCTTTTGTGGCACGGCTTTATATTTACTGTGTACTTTTTAATATATAAAATAGGAACACACACTGACCCACACAGTGTCATGTGATACTGTGACATAGAGCTTTCCCATGATGCATTGGGGTGCAGTTGAATTGTTAAATTTGATTAATAATTAAGGAATTATGTATGGAGGATTTTTTCTGAGGTATTGGGGTGTTAGTTTGTGGTGAAATAGATGTTTTAGGGTTGTTGTTTTGCGTTTTTTGGTGTTTTTTGGTAATTCTGAGCAGTCACCATGAAGAAGTAAAGCGTGGGGGGGACCATGCTTTAAAAGACCCCCGTCTCCCAGGCTTTAATGTATTGGCTGTGTAGTCAGTACTGAACACTGGGAAACTGGTACTTGTCTAAAGTATATGAAATCAAAAACACAAGGGAAATCTAATGGGAAAAACTGGGTATTCAGGGAAATAAGTGGAATTTATTATTATTTTTTTTTTCTGTTCACTTTTTAATCTCTTTTACCAAAGTTTGCTTATTTTACAATATACATTCTACTTACAATCACATGTTTTCCATGAGCTCTTTAGTGAGGTAGTTTGGTTCTTTTGTGGCACGGCTTTATATTTACTGTGTACTTTTTAATATATAAAATAGGAACACACACTGACCCACACAGTGTCATGTGATACTGTGACATAGAGCTTTCCCATGATGCATTGGGGTGCAGTTGAATTGTTAAATTTGATTAATAATTAAGGAATTATGTATGGAGGATTTTTTCTGAGGTATTGGGGTGTTAGTTTGTGGTGAAATAGATGTTTTAGGGTTGTTGTTTTGCGTTTTTTGGTGTTTTTTGGTAATTCTGAGCAGTCACCATGAAGAAGTAAAGCGTGGGGGGGGGGGGGGGGGCCATGCTTTAAAAGACCCCCGTCTCCCAGGCTTTAATGTATTGGCTGTGTAGTCAGTACTGAACACTGGGAAACTGGTACTTGTCTAAAGTATGTGAAATCAAAAACACAATGGAAATCTAATGGGAAAAACTGGGTATTCAGGGAAATAAGTGGAATTTATTATTATTTTTTTTTCTGTTCACTTTTTAATCTCTTTTACCAAAGTTTACTTATTTTACAATATACATCCTACTTACAATCACATGTTTTCCATGAGCTCTTTAGTGAGGTAGTTTGGTTCTTTTGTGGCACGGCTTTATATTTACTGTGTACTTTTTAATATATAAAATAGGAACACACACTGACCCACACAGTGTCATGTGATACTGTGACATAGAGCTTTCCCATGATGCATTGGGGTGCAGTTGAATTGTTAAATTTGATTAATAATTAAGGAATTATGTATGGAGGATTTTTTCTGAGGTATTGGGGTGTTAGTTTGTGGTGAAATAGATGTTTTAGGGTTGTTGTTTTGCGTTTTTTGGTGTTTTTGGGTAATTCTGAGCAGTCACCATGAAGAAGTAAAGCGTGGGGGGGGAACCATGCTTTAAAAGACCCCCGTCTCCCAGGCTTTAATGTATTGGCTGTGTAGTCAGTACTGAACACTGGGAAACTGGTACTTGTCTAAAGTATATGAAATCAAAAACACAAGGGAAATCTAATGGGAAAAACTGGGTATTCAGGGAAATAAGTGGAATTTATTATTTTTTTTTTTTTCTGTTCACTTTTTAATCTCTTTTACCAAAGTTTACTTATTTTACAATATACATTCTACTTACAATCACATGTTTTCCATGAGCTCTTTAATGAGGTAGTTTGGTTCTTTTGTGGCACGGCTTTATATTTACTGTGTACTTTTTAATATATAAAATAGGAACACACACTGACCCACACAGTGTCATGTGATACTGTGACATAGAGCTTTCCCATGATGCATTGGGGTGCAGTTGAATTTTTAAATTTGATTAATAATTAAGGAATTATGTATGGAGGATTTTTTCTGAGGTATTGGGGTGTTAGTTTGTGGTGAAATAGATGTTTTAGGGTTGTTGTTTTGCGTTTTTTGGTGTTTTTGGGTAATTCTGAGCAGTCACCATGAAGAAGTAAAGCGTGGGGGGGGGGGGGCCATGCTTTAAAAGACCCCCGTCTCCCAGGCTTTAATGTATTGGCTGTGTAGTCAGTACTGAACACTGGGAAACTGGTACTTGTCTAAAGTATGTGAAATCAAAAACACAAGGGAAATCTAATGGGAAAAACTGGGTATTCAGGGAAATAAGTGGAATTTATTGTTTTTTTTTTTTCTGTTCACTTTTTAATCTCTTTTACCAAAGTTTACTTATTTTACAATATACATTCTACTTACAATCACATGTTTTCCATGAGCTCTTTAGTGAGGTAGTTTGGTTCTTTTGTGGCACGGCTTTATATTTACTGTGTACTTTTTAATATATAAAATAGGAACACACACTGACCCACACAGTGTCATGTGATACTGTGACATAGAGCTTTCCCATGATGCATTGGGGTGCAGTTGAATTTTTAAATTTGATTAATAATTAAGGAATTATGTATGGAGGATTTTTTCTGAGGTATTGGGGTGTTAGTTTGTGGTGAAATAGATGTTTTAGGGTTGTTGTTTTGCGTTTTTTGGTGTTTTTGGGTAATTCTGAGCAGTCACCATGAAGAAGTAAAGCGTGGGGGGGACCATGCTTTAAAAGACCCCCGTCTCCCAGGCTTTAATGTATTGGCTGTGTAGTCAGTACTGAACACTGGGAAACTGGTACTTGTCTAAAGTATGTGAAATCAAAAACACAAGGGAAATCTAATGGGAAAAACTGGGTATTCAGGGAAATAAGTGGAATTTATTATTATTTTTTTTTTCTGTTCACTTTTTAATCTCTTTTACCAAAGTTTACTTATTTTACAATATACATCCTACTTACAATCACATGTTTTCCATGAGCTCTTTAGTGAGGTAGTTTGGTTCTTTTGTGGCACGGCTTTATATTTACTGTGTACTTTTTAATATATAAAATAGGAACACACACTGACCCACACAGTGTCATGTGATACTGTGACATAGAGCTTTCCCATGATGCATTGGGGTGCAGTTGAATTGCTAAATTTGATTAATAATTAAGGAATTATGTATGGAGGATTTTTTCTGAGGTATTGGGGTGTTAGTTTGTGGTGAAATAGATGTTTTAGGGTTGTTGTTTTGCGTTTTTTGGTGTTTTTGGGTAATTCTGAGCAGTCACCATGAAGAAGTAAAGCGTGGGGGGGGGACCATGCTTTAAAAGACCCCCGTCTCCCAGGCTTTAATGTATTGGCTGTGTAGTCAGTACTGAACACTGGGAAACTGGTACTTGTCTAAAGTATGTGAAATCAAAAACACAAGGGAAATCTAATGGGAAAAACTGGGTATTCAGGGAAATAAGTGGAATTTATTATTTTTTTTTTTCTGTTCACTTTTTAATCTCTTTTACCAAAGTTTACTTATTTTCCAATATACATCCTACTTACAATCACATGTTTTCCATGAGCTCTTTAGTGAGGTAGTTTGGTTCTTTTGTGGCACGGCTTTATATTTACTGTGTACTTTTTAATATATAAAATAGGAACACACACTGACCCACACAGTGTCATGTGATACTGTGACATAGAGCTTTCCCATGATGCATTGGGGTGCAGTTGAATTGTTAAATTTGATTAATAATTAAGGAATTATGTATGGAGGATTTTTTCTGAGGTATTGGGGTGTTAGTTTGTGGTGAAATAGATGTTTTAGGGTTGTTGTTTTGCGTTTTTTGGTAATTCTGAGCAGTCACCATGAAGAAGTAAAGCGTGGGGGGGACCATGCTTTAAAAGACCCCCGTCTCCCATGCTTTAATGTATTGGCTGTGTAGTCAGTACTGAACACTGGGAAACTGGTACTTGTCTAAAGTATGTGAAATCAAAAACACAAGGGAAATCTAATGGGAAAAACTGGGTATTCAGGGAAATAAGTGGAACTTATTATTATTATTTTTTTCTGTTCACTTTTTAATCTCTTTTACCAAAGTTTACTTATTTTACAATATACATTCTACTTACAATCACATGTTTTCCATGAGCTCTTTAGTGAGGTAGTTTGGTTCTTTTGTGGCACGGCTTTATATTTACTGTGTACTTTTTAATATATAAAATAGGAACACACACTGACCCACACAGTGTCATGTGATACTGTGACATAGAGCTTTCCCATGATGCATTGGGGTGCAGTTGAATTTTTAAATTTGATTAATAATTAAGGAATTATGTATGAAGGATTTTTTCTGAGGTATTGGGGTGTTAGTTTGTGGTGAAATAGATGTTTTAGGGTTGTTGTTTTGCGTTTTTTGGTGTTTTTGGGAAATTCTGAGCAGTCACCATGAAGAAGTAAAGCGTGGGGGGGACCATGCTTTAAAAGACCCCCCCGTCTCCCAGGCTATAATGTATTGGCTGTGTAGTCAGTACTGAACACTGGGAAACTGGTACTTGTCTAAAGTATGTGAAATCAAAACACAAGGGAAATCTAATGGGAAAAACTGGGTATTCAGGGAAATAAGTGGAATTTATTATTATTTTTTTTTTCTGTTCACTTTTTAATCTCTTTTACCAAAGTTTACTTATTTTACAATATACATTCTACTTACAATCACATGTTTTCCATGAGCTCTTTAGTGAGGTAGTTTGGTTCTTTTGTGGCACGGCTTTATATTTACTGTGTACTTTTTAATATATAAAATAGGAACACACACTGACCCACACAGTGTCATGTGATACTGTGACATAGAGCTTTCCCATGATGCATTGGGGTGCAGTTGAATTTTTAAATTTGATTAATAATTAAGGAATTATGTATGGAGGATTTTTTCTGAGGTATTGGGGTGTTAGTTTGTGGTGAAATAGATGTTTTAGGGTTGTTGTTTTGCGTTTTTTGGTGTTTTTTGGTAATTCTGAGCAGTCACCATGAAGAAGTAAAGCGTGGGGGGGGGGGCCATGCTTTAAAAGACCCCCGTCTCCCAGGCTTTAATGTATTGGCTGTGTAGTCAGTACTGAACACTGGGAAACTGGTACTTGTCTAAAGTATGTGAAATCAAAAACACAAGGGAAATCTAATGGGAAAAACTGGGTATTCAGGGAAATAAGTGGAATTTATTATTATTTTTTTTTTCTGTTCACTTTTTAATCTCTTTTACCAAAGTTTACTTATTTTACAATATACATTCTACTTACAATCACATGTTTTCCATGAGCTCTTTAGTGAGGTAGTTTGGTTCTTTTGTGGCACGGCTTTATATTTACTGTGTACTTTTTAATATATAAAATAGGAACACACACTGACCCACACAGTGTCATGTGATACTGTGACATAGAGCTTTCCCATGATGCATTGGGGTGCAGTTGAATTGTTAAATTTGATTAATAATTAAGGAATTATGTATGGAGGATTTTTTCTGAGGTATTGGGGTGTTAGTTTGTGGTGAAATAGATGTTTTAGGGTTGTTGTTTTGCGTTTTTTGGTGTTTTTGGGTAATTCTGAGCAGTCACCATGAAGAAGTAAAGCGTGGGGGGGACCATGCTTTAAAAGACCCCCGTCTCCCAGGCTTTAATGTATTGGCTGTGTTGTCAGTACTGAACACTGGGAAACTGGTACTTGTCTAAAGTATGTGAAATCAAAAACACAAGGGAAATCTAATGGGAAAAACTGGGTATTCAGGGAAATAAGTGGAATTTATTATTTTTTTTTTTTTCTGTTCACTTTTTAATCTCTTTTACCAAAGTTTACTTATTTTCCAATATACATCCTACTTACAATCACATGTTTTCCATGAGCTCTTTAGTGAGGTAGTTTGGTTCTTTTGTGGCACGGCTTTATATTTACTGTGTACTTTTTAATATATAAAATAGGAACACACACTGACCCACACAGTGTCATGTGATACTGTGACATAGAGCTTTCCCATGATGCATTGGGGTGCAGTTGAATTGTTAAATTTGATTAATAATTAAGGAATTATGTATGGAGGATTTTTTCTGAGGTATTGGGGTGTTAGTTCGTGGTGAAATAGATGTTTTAGGGTTGTTGTTTTGCGTTTTTTGGTGTTTTTGGGTAATTCTGAGCAGTCACCATGAAGAAGTAAAGCGTGGGGGGGACCATGCTTTAAAAGACCCCCGTCTCCCAGGCTTTAATGTATTGGCTGTGTAGTCAGTACTGAACACTGGGAAACTGGTACTTGTCTAAAGTATGTGAAATCAAAAACACAAGGGAAATCTAATGGGAAAAACTGGGTATTCAGGGAAATAAGTGGAATTTATTTATTTTTTTTTTTCTGTTCACTTTTTAATCTCTTTTATCAAAGTTTACTTATTTTACAATATACATTCTACTTACAATCACATGTTTTCCATGAGCTCTTTAGTGAGGTAGTTTGGTTCTTTTGTGGCACGGCTTTATATTTACTGTGTACTTTTTAATATATAAAATAGGAACACACACTGACCCACACAGTGTCATGTGATACTGTGACATAGAGCTTTCCCATGATGCATTGGGGTGCAGTTGAATTTTTAAATTTGATTAATAATTAAGGAATTATGTATGGAGGATTTTTTCTGAGGTATTGGGGTGTTAGTTTGTGGTGAAATAGATGTTTTAGGGTTGTTGTTTTGCGTTTTTTGGTGTTTTTGGGTAATTCTGAGCAGTCACCATGAAGAAGTAAAGCGTGGGGGGGGACCATGCTTTAAAAGACCCCCGTCTCCCAGGCTTTAATGTATTGGCTGTGTAGTCAGTACTGAACACTGGGAAACTGGTACTTGTCTAAAGTATGTGAAATCAAAAACACAAGGGAAATCTAATGGGAAAAACTGGGTATTCAGGGAAATAAGTGGAATTTATTTATTTTTTTTTTTCTGTTCACTTTTTAATCTCTTTTACCAAAGTTTACTTATTTTACAATATACATCCTACTTACAATCACATGTTTTCCATGAGCTCTTTAGTGAGGTAGTTTGGTTCTTTTGTGGCACGGCTTTATATTTACTGTGTACTTTTTAATATATAAAATAGGAACACACACTGACCCACACAGTGTCATGTGATACTGTGACATAGAGCTTTCCCATGATGCATTGGGGTGCAGTTGAATTTTTAAATTTGATTAATAATTAAGGATTTATGTATGGAGGATTTTTTCTGAGGTATTGGGGTGTTAGTTTGTGGTGAAATAGATGTTTTAGGGTTGTTGTTTTGCGTTTTTTGGTGTTTTTTGGTAATTCTGAGCAGTCACCATGAAGAAGTAAAGCGTGGGGGGGGACCATGCTTTAAAAGACCCCCGTCTCCCAGGCTTTAATGTATTGGCTGTGTAGTCAGTACTGAACACTGGGAAACTGGTACTTGTCTAAAGTATGTGAAATCAAAAACACAAGGGAAATCTAATGGGAAAAACTGGGTATTCAGGGAAATAAGTGGAATTTATTATTATTTTTTTTTTCTGTTCACTTTTTAATCTCTTTTACCAAAGTTTACTTATTTTAAAATATACATTCTACTTACAATCACATGTTTTCCATGAGCTCTTTAGTGAGGTAGTTTGGTTCTTTTGTGGCACGGCTTTATATTTACTGTGTACTTTTTAATATATAAAATAGGAACACACACTGACCCACACAGTGTCATGTGATACTGTGACATAGAGCTTTCCCATGATGCATTGGGGTGCAGTTGAATTGTTAAATTTGATTAATAATTAAGGAATTATGTATGGAGGATTTTTTCTGAGGTATTGGGGTGTTAGTTTGTGGTGAAATAGATGTTTTAGGGTTGTTGTTTTGCGTTTTTTGGTGTTTTTCGGAAATTCTGAGCAGTCACCATGAAGAAGTAAAGCGTGGGGGGGACCATGCTTTAAAAGACCCCCCCGTCTCCCAGGCTTTAATGTATTGGCTGTGTAGTCAGTACTGAACACTGGGAAACTGGTACTTGTCTAAAGTATGTGAAATCAAAAACACAAGGGAAATCTAATGGGAAAAACTGGGTATTCAGGGAAATAAGTGGAACTTATTATTATTTTTTTTTCTGTTCACTTTTTAATCTCTTTTACCAAAGTTTACTTATTTTACAATATACATTCTACTTACAATCACATGTTTTCCATGAGCTCTTTAGTGAGGTAGTTTGGTTCTTTTGTGGCACGGCTTTATATTTACTGTGTACTTTTTAATATATAAAATAGGAACACACACTGACCCACACAGTGTCATGTGATACTGTGACATAGAGCTTTCCCATGATGCATTGGGGTGCAGTTGAATTTTTAAATTTGATTAATAATTAAGGAATTATGTATGAAGGATTTTTTCTGAGGTATTGGGGTGTTAGTTTGTGGTGAAATAGATGTTTTAGGGTTGTTGTTTTGCGTTTTTTGGTGTTTTTGGGAAATTCTGAGCAGTCACCATGAAGAAGTAAAGCGTGGGGGGGACCATGCTTTAAAAGACCCCCCCGTCTCCCAGGCTTTAATGTATTGGCTGTGTAGTCAGTACTGAACACTGGGAAACTGGTACTTGTCTAAAGTATGTGAAATCAAAAACACAAGGGAAATCTAATGGGAAAAACTGGGTATTCAGGGAAATAAGTGGAATTTATTTATTTTTTTTTTTCTGTTCACTTTTTAATCTCTTTTATCAAAGTTTACTTATTTTACAATATACATTCTACTTACAATCACATGTTTTCCATGAGCTCTTTAGTGAGGTAGTTTGGTTCTTTTGTGGCACGGCTTTATATTTACTGTGTACTTTTTAATATATAAAATAGGAACACACACTGACCCACACAGTGTCATGTGATACTGTGACATAGAGCTTTCCCATGATGCATTGGGGTGCAGTTGAATTTTTAAATTTGATTAATAATTAAGGAATTATGTATGGAGGATTTTTTCTGAGGTATTGGGGTGTTAGTTTGTGGTGAAATAGATGTTTTAGGGTTGTTGTTTTGCGTTTTTTGGTGTTTTTGGGTAATTCTGAGCAGTCACCATGAAGAAGTAAAGCGTGGGGGGGGACCATGCTTTAAAAGACCCCCGTCTCCCAGGCTTTAATGTATTGGCTGTGTAGTCAGTACTGAACACTGGGAAACTGGTACTTGTCTAAAGTATGTGAAATCAAAAACACAAGGGAAATCTAATGGGAAAAACTGGGTATTCAGGGAAATAAGTGGAATTTATTTTTTTTTTTTTTTCTGTTCACTTTTTAATCTCTTTTACCAAAGTTTACTTATTTTACAATATACATCCTACTTACAATCACATGTTTTCCATGAGCTCTTTAGTGAGGTAGTTTGGTTCTTTTGTGGCACGGCTTTATATTTACTGTGTACTTTTTAATATATAAAATAGGAACACACACTGACCCACACAGTGTCATGTGATACTGTGACATAGAGCTTTCCCATGATGCATTGGGGTGCAGTTGAATTTTTAAATTTGATTAATAATTAAGGATTTATGTATGGAGGATTTTTTCTGAGGTATTGGGGTGTTAGTTTGTGGTGAAATAGATGTTTTAGGGTTGTTGTTTTGCGTTTTTTGGTGTTTTTGGGTAATTCTGAGCAGTCACCATGAAGAAGTAAAGCGTGGGGGGGGACCATGCTTTAAAAGACCCCCGTCTCCCAGGCTTTAATGTATTGGCTGTGTAGTCAGTACTGAACACTGGGAAACTGGTACTTGTCTAAAGTATGTGAAATCAAAAACACAAGGGAAATCTAATGGGAAAAACTGGGTATTCAGGGAAATAAGTGGAACTTATTATTATTTTTTTTTTCTGTTCACTTTTTAATCTCTTTTACCAAAGTTTACTTATTTTACAATATACATTCTACTTACAATCACATGTTTTCCATGAGCTCTTTAGTGAGGTAGTTTGGTTCTTTTGTGGCACGGCTTTATATTTACTGTGTACTTTTTAATATATAAAATAGGAACACACACTGACCCACACAGTGTCATGTGATACTGTGACATAGAGCTTTCCCATGATGCATTGGGGTGCAGTTGAATTTTTAAATTTGATTAATAATTAAGGAATTATGTATGAAGGATTTTTTCTGAGGTATTGGGGTGTTAGTTTGTGGTGAAATAGATGTTTTAGGGTTGTTGTTTTGCGTTTTTTGGTGTTTTTGGGAAATTCTGAGCAGTCACCATGAAGAAGTAAAGCGTGGGGGGGACCATGCTTTAAAAGACCCCCCCGTCTCCCAGGCTTTAATGTATTGGCTGTGTAGTCAGTACTGAACACTGGGAAACTGGTACTTGTCTAAAGTATGTGAAATCAAAAACACAAGGGAAATCTAATGGGAAAAACTGGGTATTCAGGGAAATAAGTGGAATTCATTATTATTTTTTTTTTCTGTTCACTTTTTAATCTCTTTTACCAAAGTTTACTTATTTTACAATATACATTCTACTTACAATCACATGTTTTCCATGAGCTCTTTAGTGAGGTAGTTTGGTTCTTTTGTGGCACGGCTTTATATTTACTGTGTACTTTTTAATATATAAAATAGGAACACACACTGACCCACACAGTGTCATGTGATACTGTGACATAGAGCTTTCCCATGATGCATTGGGGTGCAGTTGAATTTTTAAATTTGATTAATAATTAAGGAATTATGTATGGAGGATTTTTTCTGAGGTATTGGGGTGTTAGTTTGTGGTGAAATAGATGTTTTAGGGTTGTTGTTTTGCGTTTTTTGGTGTTTTTTGGTAATTCTGAGCAGTCACCATGAAGAAGTAAAGCGTGGGGGGGGGGCCATGCTTTAAAAGACCCCCGTCTCCCAGGCTTTAATGTATTGGCTGTGTAGTCAGTACTGAACACTGGGAAACTGGTACTTGTCTAAAGTATGTGAAATCAAAAACACAAGGGAAATCTAATGGGAAAAACTGGGTATTCAGGGAAATAAGTGGAATTTATTATTATTTTTTTTTTCTGTTCACTTTTTAATCTCTTTTACCAAAGTTTACTTATTTTACAATATACATTCTACTTACAATCACATGTTTTCCATGAGCTCTTTAGTGAGGTAGTTTGGTTCTTTTGTGGCACGGCTTTATATTTACTGTGTACTTTTTAATATATAAAATAGGAACACACACTGACCCACACAGTGTCATGTGATACTGTGACATAGAGCTTTCCCATGATGCATTGGGGTGCAGTTGAATTGTTAAATTTGATTAATAATTAAGGAATTATGTATGGAGGATTTTTTCTGAGGTATTGGGGTGTTAGTTTGTGGTGAAATAGATGTTTTAGGGTTGTTGTTTTGCGTTTTTTGGTGTTTTTGGGTAATTCTGAGCAGTCACCATGAAGAAGTAAAGCGTGGGGGGGGACCATGCTTTAAAAGACCCCCGTCTCCCAGGCTTTAATGTATTGGCTGTGTAGTCAGTACTGAACACTGGGAAACTGGTACTTGTCTAAAGTATGTGAAATCAAAAACACAAGGGAAATCTAATGGGAAAAACTGGGTATTCAGGGAAATAAGTGGAATTTATTATTATTATTTTTTTCTGTTCACTTTTTAATCTCTTTTACCAAAGTTTACTTATTTTAAAATATACATTCTACTTACAATCACATGTTTTCCATGAGCTCTTTAGTGAGGTAGTTTGGTTCTTTTGTGGCACGGCTTTATATTTACTGTGTACTTTTTAATATATAAAATAGGAACACACACTGACCCACACAGTGTCATGTGATACTGTGACATAGAGCTTTCCCATGATGCATTGGGGTGCAGTTGAATTTTTAAATTTGATTAATAATTAAGGAATTATGTATGGAGGATTTTTTCTGAGGTATTGGGGTGTTAGTTTGTGGTGAAATAGATGTTTTAGGGTTGTTGTTTTGCGTTTTTTGGTGTTTTTGGGTAATTCTGAGCAGTCACCATGAAGAAGTAAAGCGTGGGGGGGGACCATGCTTTAAAAGACCCCCGTCTCCCAGGCTTTAATGTATTGGCTGTGTAGTCAGTACTGAACACTGGGAAACTGGTACTTGTCTAAAGTATGTGAAATCAAAAACACAAGGGAAATCTAATGGGAAAAACTGGGTATTCAGGGAAATAAGTGGAATTTATTATTATTTTTTTTTTCTGTTCACTTTTTAATCTCTTTTACCAAAGTTTACTTATTTTACAATATACATCCTACTTACAATCACATGTTTTCCATGAGCTCTTTAGTGAGGTAGTTTGGTTCTTTTGTGGCACGGCTTTATATTTACTGTGTACTTTTTAATATATAAAATAGGAACACACACTGACCCACACAGTGTCATGTGATACTGTGACATAGAGCTTTCCCATGATGCATTGGGGTGCAGTTGAATTGTTAAATTTGATTAATAATTAAGGAATTATGTATGGAGGATTTTTTCTGAGGTATTGGGGTGTTAGTTTGTGGTGAAATAGATGTTTTAGGGTTGTTGTTTTGCGTTTTTTGGTGTTTTTTGGTAATTCTGAGCAGTCACCATGAAGAAGTAAAGCGTGGGGGGGACCATGCTTTAAAAGACCCCCGTCTCCCAGGCTTTAATGTATTGGCTGTGTAGTCAGTACTGAACACTGGGAAACTGGTACTTGTCTAAAGTATGTGAAATCAAAAACACAAGGGAAATCTAATGGGAAAAACTGGGTATTCAGGGAAATAAGTGGATTTTTTTTTTTTTTTTTTCTGTTCACTTTTTAATCTCTTTTACCAAAGTTTACTTATTTTACAATATACATCCTACTTACAATCACATGTTTTCCATGAGCTCTTTAGTGAGGTAGTTTGGTTCTTTTGTGGCACGGCTTTATATTTACTGTGTACTTTTTAATATATAAAATAGGAACACACACTGACCCACACAGTGTCATGTGATACTGTGACATAGAGCTTTCCCATGATGCATTGGGGTGCAGTTGAATTTTTAAATTTGATTAATAATTAAGGAATTATGTATGGAGGATTTTTTCTGAGGTATTGGGGTGTTAGTTTGTGGTGAAATAGATGTTTTAGGGTTGTTGTTTTGCGTTTTTTGGTGTTTTTGGGTAATTCTGAGCAGTCACCATGAAGAAGTAAAGCGTGGGGCGGGACCATGCTTTAAAAGACCCCCGTCTCCCAGGCTTTAATGTATTGGCTGTGTAGTCAGTACTGAACACTGGGAAACTGGTACTTGTCTAAAGTATGTGAAATCAAAAACACAAGGGAAATCTAATGGGAAAAACTGGGTATTCAGGGAAATAAGTGGAATTTATTTATTTTTTTTTTCTGTTCACTTTTTAATCTCTTTTACCAAAGTTTACTTATTTTACAATATACATTCTACTTACAATCACATGTTTTCCATGAGCTCTTTAGTGAGGTAGTTTGGTTCTTTTGTGGCACGGCTTTATATTTACTGTGTACTTTTTAATATATAAAATAGGAACACACACTGACCCACACAGTGTCATGTGATACTGTGACATAGAGCTTTCCCATGATGCATTGGGGTGCAGTTGAATTTTTAAATTTGATTAATAATTAAGGAATTATGTATGGAGGATTTTTTCTGAGGTATTGGGGTGTTAGTTTGTGGTGAAATAGATGTTTTAGGGTTGTTGTTTTGCGTTTTTTGGTGTTTTTTGGTAATTCTGAGCAGTCACCATGAAGAAGTAAAGCGTGGGGGGGACCATGCTTTAAAAGACCCCCGTCTCCCAGGCTTTAATGTATTGGCTGTGTAGTCAGTACTGAACACTGGGAAACTGGTACTTGTCTAAAGTATGTGAAATCAAAACACAAGGGAAATCTAATGGGAAAAACTGGGTATTCAGGGAAATAAGTGGATTTTTTTTTTTTTTTCTGTTCACTTTTTAATCTCTTTTACCAAAGTTTACTTATTTTACAATATACATCCTACTTACAATCACATGTTTTCCATGAGCTCTTTAGTGAGGTAGTTTGGTTCTTTTGTGGCACGGCTTTATATTTACTGTGTACTTTTTAATATATAAAATAGGAACACACACTGACCCACACAGTGTCATGTGATACTGTGACATAGAGCTTTCCCATGATGCATTGGGGTGCAGTTGAATTGTTAAATTTGATTAATAATTAAGGAATTATGTATGGAGGATTTTTTCTGAGGTATTGGGGTGTTAGTTTGTGGTGAAATAGATGTTTTAGGGTTGTTGTTTTGCGTTTTTTGGTGTTTTTGGGTAATTCTGAGGAGTCACCATGAAGAAGTAAAGCGTGGGGGGGACCATGCTTTAAAAGACCCCCCGTCTCCCAGGCTTTAATGTATTGGCTGTGTAGTCAGTACTGAACACTGGGAAACTGGTACTTGTCTAAAGTTTGTGAAATCAAAAACACAAGGGAAATCTAATGGGAAAAACTGGGTATTCAGGGAAATAAGTGGAATTTATTATTATTTTTTTTTCTGTTCACTTTTTAATCTCTTTTACCAAAGTTTACTTATTTTACAATATACATCCTACTTACAATCACATGTTTTCCATGAGCTCTTTAGTGAGGTAGTTTGGTTCTTTTGTGGCACGGCTTTATATTTACTGTGTACTTTTTAATATATAAAATAGGAACACACACTGACCCACACAGTGTCATGTGATACTGTGACATAGAGCTTTCCCATGATGCATTGGGGTGCAGTTGAATTGTTAAATTTGATTAATAATTAAGGAATTATGTATGGAGGATTTTTTCTGAGGTATTGGGGTGTTAGTTTGTGGTGAAATAGATGTTTTAGGGTTGTTGTTTTGCGTTTTTTGGTGTTTTTTGGTAATTCTGAGCAGTCACCATGAAGAAGTAAAGCGTGGGGGGGACCATGCTTTAAAAGACCCCCGTCTCCCAGGCTTTAATGTATTGGCTGTGTAGTCAGTACTGAACACTGGGAAACTGGTACTTGTCTAAAGTATGTGAAATCAAAAACACAAGGGAAATCTAATGGGAAAAACTGGGTATTCAGGGAAATAAGTGGATTTTTTTTTTTTTTTTTTCTGTTCACTTTTTAATCTCTTTTACCAAAGTTTACTTATTTTACAATATACATCCTACTTACAATCACATGTTTTCCATGAGCTCTTTAGTGAGGTAGTTTGGTTCTTTTGTGGCACGGCTTTATATTTACTGTGTACTTTTTAATATATAAAATAGGAACACACACTGACCCACACAGTGTCATGTGATACTGTGACATAGAGCTTTCCCATGATGCATTGGGGTGCAGTTGAATTTTTAAATTTGATTAATAATTAAGGAATTATGTATGGAGGATTTTTTCTGAGGTATTGGGGTGTTAGTTTGTGGTGAAATAGATGTTTTAGGGTTGTTGTTTTGCGTTTTTTGGTGTTTTTGGGTAATTCTGAGCAGTCACCATGAAGAAGTAAAGCGTGGGGCGGGACCATGCTTTAAAAGACCCCCGTCTCCCAGGCTTTAATGTATTGGCTGTGTAGTCAGTACTGAACACTGGGAAACTGGTACTTGTCTAAAGTATGTGAAATCAAAAACACAAGGGAAATCTAATGGGAAAAACTGGGTATTCAGGGAAATAAGTGGAATTTATTTATTTTTTTTTTCTGTTCACTTTTTAATCTCTTTTACCAAAGTTTACTTATTTTACAATATACATTCTACTTACAATCACATGTTTTCCATGAGCTCTTTAGTGAGGTAGTTTGGTTCTTTTGTGGCACGGCTTTATATTTACTGTGTACTTTTTAATATATAAAATAGGAACACACACTGACCCACACAGTGTCATGTGATACTGTGACATAGAGCTTTCCCATGATGCATTGGGGTGCAGTTGAATTTTTAAATTTGATTAATAATTAAGGAATTATGTATGGAGGATTTTTTCTGAGGTATTGGGGTGTTAGTTTGTGGTGAAATAGATGTTTTAGGGTTGTTGTTTTGCGTTTTTTGGTGTTTTTTGGTAATTCTGAGCAGTCACCATGAAGAAGTAAAGCGTGGGGGGGACCATGCTTTAAAAGACCCCCGTCTCCCAGGCTTTAATGTATTGGCTGTGTAGTCAGTACTGAACACTGGGAAACTGGTACTTGTCTAAAGTATGTGAAATCAAAACACAAGGGAAATCTAATGGGAAAAACTGGGTATTCAGGGAAATAAGTGGATTTTTTTTTTTTTTTCTGTTCACTTTTTAATCTCTTTTACCAAAGTTTACTTATTTTACAATATACATCCTACTTACAATCACATGTTTTCCATGAGCTCTTTAGTGAGGTAGTTTGGTTCTTTTGTGGCACGGCTTTATATTTACTGTGTACTTTTTAATATATAAAATAGGAACACACACTGACCCACACAGTGTCATGTGATACTGTGACATAGAGCTTTCCCATGATGCATTGGGGTGCAGTTGAATTGTTAAATTTGATTAATAATTAAGGAATTATGTATGGAGGATTTTTTCTGAGGTATTGGGGTGTTAGTTTGTGGTGAAATAGATGTTTTAGGGTTGTTGTTTTGCGTTTTTTGGTGTTTTTGGGTAATTCTGAGGAGTCACCATGAAGAAGTAAAGCGTGGGGGGGACCATGCTTTAAAAGACCCCCCGTCTCCCAGGCTTTAATGTATTGGCTGTGTAGTCAGTACTGAACACTGGGAAACTGGTACTTGTCTAAAGTTTGTGAAATCAAAAACACAAGGGAAATCTAATGGGAAAAACTGGGTATTCAGGGAAATAAGTGGAATTTATTATTATTTTTTTTTCTGTTCACTTTTTAATCTCTTTTACCAAAGTTTACTTATTTTACAATATACATCCTACTTACAATCACATGTTTTCCATGAGCTCTTTAGTGAGGTAGTTTGGTTCTTTTGTGGCACGGCTTTATATTTACTGTGTACTTTTTAATATATAAAATAGAAACACACACTGACCCACACAGTGTCATGTGATACTGTGACATAGAGCTTTCCCATGATGCATTGGGGTGCAGTTGAATTGTTAAATTTGATTAATAATTAAGGAATTATGTATGGAGGATTTTTTCTGAGGTATTGGGGTGTTAGTTTGTGGTGAAATAGATGTTTTAGGGTTGTTGTTTTGCGTTTTTTGGTGTTTTTGGGAAATTCTGAGCAGTCACCATGAAGAAGTAAAGCGTGGGGGGGACCATGCTTTAAAAGACCCCCCCGTCTCCCAGGCTTTAATGTATTGGCTGTGTAGTCAGTACTGAACACTGGGAAACTGGTACTTGTCTAAAGTATGTGAAATCAAAAACACAAGGGAAATCTAATGGGAAAAACTGGGTATTCAGGGAAATAAGTGGAACTTATTATTATTTTTTTTTTCTGTTCACTTTTTAATCTCTTTTACCAAAGTTTACTTATTTTACAATATACATTCTACTTACAATCACATGTTTTCCATGAGCTCTTTAGTGAGGTAGTTTGGTTCTTTTGTGGCACGGCTTTATATTTACTGTGTACTTTTTAATATATAAAATAGGAACACACACTGACCCACACAGTGTCATGTGATACTGTGACATAGAGCTTTCCCATGATGCATTGGGGTGCAGTTGAATTTTTAAATTTGATTAATAATTAAGGAATTATGTATGAAGGATTTTTTCTGAGGTATTGGGGTGTTAGTTTGTGGTGAAATAGATGTTTTAGGGTTGTTGTTTTGCGTTTTTTGGTGTTTTTGGGAAATTCTGAGCAGTCACCATGAAGAAGTAAAGCGTGGGGGGGACCATGCTTTAAAAGACCCCCCCGTCTCCCAGGCTTTAATGTATTGGCTGTGTAGTCAGTACTGAACACTGGGAAACTGGTACTTGTCTAAAGTATGTGAAATCAAAAACACAAGGGAAATCTAATGGGAAAAACTGGGTATTCAGGGAAATAAGTGGAATTCATTATTATTTTTTTTTCTGTTCACTTTTTAATCTCTTTTACCAAAGTTTACTTATTTTACAATATACATTCTACTTACAATCACATGTTTTCCATGAGCTCTTTAGTGAGGTAGTTTGGTTCTTTTGTGGCACGGCTTTATATTTACTGTGTACTTTTTAATATATAAAATAGGAACACACACTGACCCACACAGTGTCATGTGATACTGTGACATAGAGCTTTCCCATGATGCATTGGGGTGCAGTTGAATTTTTAAATTTGATTAATAATTAAGGAATTATGTATGGAGGATTTTTTCTGAGGTATTGGGGTGTTAGTTTGTGGTGAAATAGATGTTTTAGGGTTGTTGTTTTGCGTTTTTTGGTGTTTTTTGGTAATTCTGAGCAGTCACCATGAAGAAGTAAAGCGTGGGGGGGGGGGCCATGCTTTAAAAGACCCCCGTCTCCCAGGCTTTAATGTATTGGCTGTGTAGTCAGTACTGAACACTGGGAAACTGGTACTTGTCTAAAGTATGTGAAATCAAAAACACAAGGGAAATCTAATGGGAAAAACTGGGTATTCAGGGAAATAAGTGGAATTTATTATTATTATTTTTTTTCTGTTCACTTTTTAATCTCTTTTACCAAAGTTTACTTATTTTACAATATACATTCTACTTACAATCACATGTTTTCCATGAGCTCTTTAGTGAGGTAGTTTGGTTCTTTTGTGGCACGGCTTTATATTTACTGTGTACTTTTTAATATATAAAATAGGAACACACACTGACCCACACAGTGTCATGTGATACTGTGACATAGAGCTTTCCCATGATGCATTGGGGTGCAGTTGAATTGTTAAATTTGATTAATAATTAAGGAATTATGTATGGAGGATTTTTTCTGAGGTATTGGGGTGTTAGTTTGTGGTGAAATAGATGTTTTAGGGTTGTTGTTTTGCGTTTTTTGGTGTTTTTGGGTAATTCTGAGCAGTCACCATGAAGAAGTAAAGCGTGGGGGGGGACCATGCTTTAAAAGACCCCCGTCTCCCAGGCTTTAATGTATTGGCTGTGTAGTCAGTACTGAACACTGGGAAACTGGTACTTGTCTAAAGTATGTGAAATCAAAAACACAAGGGAAATCTAATGGGAAAAACTGGGTATTCAGGGAAATAAGTGGAATTTATTATTATTATTTTTTTCTGTTCACTTTTTAATCTCTTTTACCAAAGTTTACTTATTTTAAAATATACATTCTACTTACAATCACATGTTTTCCATGAGCTCTTTAGTGAGGTAGTTTGGTTCTTTTGTGGCACGGCTTTATATTTACTGTGTACTTTTTAATATATAAAATAGGAACACACACTGACCCACACAGTGTCATGTGATACTGTGACATAGAGCTTTCCCATGATGCATTGGGGTGCAGTTGAATTTTTAAATTTGATTAATAATTAAGGAATTATGTATGGAGGATTTTTTCTGAGGTATTGGGGTGTTAGTTTGTGGTGAAATAGATGTTTTAGGGTTGTTGTTTTGCGTTTTTTGGTGTTTTTGGGTAATTCTGAGCAGTCACCATGAAGAAGTAAAGCGTGGGGGGGACCATGCTTTAAAAGACCCCCGTCTCCCAGGCTTTAATGTATTGGCTGTGTAGTCAGTACTGAACACTGGGAAACTGGTACTTGTCTAAAGTATGTGAAATCAAAAACACAAGGGAAATCTAATGGGAAAAACTGGGTATTCAGGGAAATAAGTGGAATTTATTATTATTTTTTTTTTCTGTTCACTTTTTAATCTCTTTTACCAAAGTTTACTTATTTTACAATATACATCCTACTTACAATCACATGTTTTCCATGAGCTCTTTAGTGAGGTAGTTTGGTTCTTTTGTGGCACGGCTTTATATTTACTGTGTACTTTTTAATATATAAAATAGGAACACACACTGACCCACACAGTGTCATGTGATACTGTGACATAGAGCTTTCCCATGATGCATTGGGGTGCAGTTGAATTGTTAAATTTGATTAATAATTAAGGAATTATGTATGGAGGATTTTTTCTGAGGTATTGGGGTGTTAGTTTGTGGTGAAATAGATGTTTTAGGGTTGTTGTTTTGCGTTTTTTGGTGTTTTTTGGTAATTCTGAGCAGTCACCATGAAGAAGTAAAGCGTGGGGGGGACCATGCTTTAAAAGACCCCCGTCTCCCAGGCTTTAATGTATTGGCTGTGTAGTCAGTACTGAACACTGGGAAACTGGTACTTGTCTAAAGTATGTGAAATCAAAAACACAAGGGAAATCTAATGGGAAAAACTGGGTATTCAGGGAAATAAGTGGATTTTTTTTTTTTTTTTTCTGTTCACTTTTTAATCTCTTTTACCAAAGTTTACTTATTTTACAATATACATCCTACTTACAATCACATGTTTTCCATGAGCTCTTTAGTGAGGTAGTTTGGTTCTTTTGTGGCACGGCTTTATATTTACTGTGTACTTTTTAATATATAAAATAGGAACACACACTGACCCACACAGTGTCATGTGATACTGTGACATAGAGCTTTCCCATGATGCATTGGGGTGCAGTTGAATTTTTAAATTTGATTAATAATTAAGGAATTATGTATGGAGGATTTTTTCTGAGGTATTGGGGTGTTAGTTTGTGGTGAAATAGATGTTTTAGGGTTGTTGTTTTGCGTTTTTTGGTGTTTTTGGGTAATTCTGAGCAGTCACCATGAAGAAGTAAAGCGTGGGGCGGGACCATGCTTTAAAAGACCCCCGTCTCCCAGGCTTTAATGTATTGGCTGTGTAGTCAGTACTGAACACTGGGAAACTGGTACTTGTCTAAAGTATGTGAAATCAAAAACACAAGGGAAATCTAATGGGAAAAACTGGGTATTCAGGGAAATAAGTGGAATTTATTTATTTTTTTTTTTCTGTTCACTTTTTAATCTCTTTTACCAAAGTTTACTTATTTTACAATATACATTCTACTTACAATCACATGTTTTCCATGAGCTCTTTAGTGAGGTAGTTTGGTTCTTTTGTGGCACGGCTTTATATTTACTGTGTACTTTTTAATATATAAAATAGGAACACACACTGACCCACACAGTGTCATGTGATACTGTGACATAGAGCTTTCCCATGATGCATTGGGGTGCAGTTGAATTTTTAAATTTGATTAATAATTAAGGAATTATGTATGGAGGATTTTTTCTGAGGTATTGGGGTGTTAGTTTGTGGTGAAATAGATGTTTTAGGGTTGTTGTTTTGCGTTTTTTGGTGTTTTTTGGTAATTCTGAGCAGTCACCATGAAGAAGTAAAGCGTGGGGGGGACCATGCTTTAAAAGACCCCCGTCTCCCAGGCTTTAATGTATTGGCTGTGTAGTCAGTACTGAACACTGGGAAACTGGTACTTGTCTAAAGTATGTGAAATCAAAACACAAGGGAAATCTAATGGGAAAAACTGGGTATTCAGGGAAATAAGTGGATTTTTTTTTTTTTTTCTGTTCACTTTTTAATCTCTTTTACCAAAGTTTACTTATTTTACAATATACATCCTACTTACAATCACATGTTTTCCATGAGCTCTTTAGTGAGGTAGTTTGGTTCTTTTGTGGCACGGCTTTATATTTACTGTGTACTTTTTAATATATAAAATAGGAACACACACTGACCCACACAGTGTCATGTGATACTGTGACATAGAGCTTTCCCATGATGCATTGGGGTGCAGTTGAATTGTTAAATTTGATTAATAATTAAGGAATTATGTATGGAGGATTTTTTCTGAGGTATTGGGGTGTTAGTTTGTGGTGAAATAGATGTTTTAGGGTTGTTGTTTTGCGTTTTTTGGTGTTTTTGGGTAATTCTGAGGAGTCACCATGAAGAAGTAAAGCGTGGGGGGGACCATGCTTTAAAAGACCCCCCGTCTCCCAGGCTTTAATGTATTGGCTGTGTAGTCAGTACTGAACACTGGGAAACTGGTACTTGTCTAAAGTTTGTGAAATCAAAAACACAAGGGAAATCTAATGGGAAAAACTGGGTATTCAGGGAAATAAGTGGAATTTATTATTATTTTTTTTTCTGTTCACTTTTTAATCTCTTTTACCAAAGTTTACTTATTTTACAATATACATCCTACTTACAATCACATGTTTTCCATGAGCTCTTTAGTGAGGTAGTTTGGTTCTTTTGTGGCACGGCTTTATATTTACTGTGTACTTTTTAATATATAAAATAGAAACACACACTGACCCACACAGTGTCATGTGATACTGTGACATAGAGCTTTCCCATGATGCATTGGGGTGCAGTTGAATTGTTAAATTTGATTAATAATTAAGGAATTATGTATGGAGGATTTTTTCTGAGGTATTGGGGTGTTAGTTTGTGGTGAAATAGATGTTTTAGGGTTGTTGTTTTGCGTTTTTTGGTGTTTTTGGGTAATTCTGAGCAGTCACCATGAAGAAGTAAAGCGTGGGGGGGACCATGCTTTAAAAGACCCCCGTCTCCCAGGCTTTAATGTATTGGCTGTGTAGTCAGTACTGAACACTGGGAAACTGGTACTTGTCTAAAGTATGTGAAATCAAAAACACAAGGGAAATCTAATGGGAAAAACTGGGTATTCAGGGAAATAAGTGGAATTTATTATTATTTTTTTTTTCTGTTCACTTTTTAATCTCTTTTACCAAAGTTTACTTATTTTACAATATACATCCTACTTACAATCACATGTTTTCCATGAGCTCTTTAGTGAGGTAGTTTGGTTCTTTTGTGGCACGGCTTTATATTTACTGTGTACTTTTTAATATATAAAATAGGAACACACACTGACCCACACAGTGTCATGTGATACTGTGACATAGAGCTTTCCCATGATGCATTGGGGTGCAGTTGAATTGTTAAATTTGATTAATAATTAAGGAATTATGTATGGAGGATTTTTTCTGAGGTATTGGGGTGTTAGTTTGTGGTGAAATAGATGTTTTAGGGTTGTTGTTTTGCGTTTTTTGGTGTTTTTTGGTAATTCTGAGCAGTCACCATGAAGAAGTAAAGCGTGGGGGGGACCATGCTTTAAAAGACCCCCGTCTCCCAGGCTTTAATGTATTGGCTGTGTAGTCAGTACTGAACACTGGGAAACTGGTACTTGTCTAAAGTATGTGAAATCAAAAACACAAGGGAAATCTAATGGGAAAAACTGGGTATTCAGGGAAATAAGTGGATTTTTTTTTTTTTTTTTCTGTTCACTTTTTAATCTCTTTTACCAAAGTTTACTTATTTTACAATATACATCCTACTTACAATCACATGTTTTCCATGAGCTCTTTAGTGAGGTAGTTTGGTTCTTTTGTGGCACGGCTTTATATTTACTGTGTACTTTTTAATATATAAAATAGGAACACACACTGACCCACACAGTGTCATGTGATACTGTGACATAGAGCTTTCCCATGATGCATTGGGGTGCAGTTGAATTTTTAAATTTGATTAATAATTAAGGAATTATGTATGGAGGATTTTTTCTGAGGTATTGGGGTGTTAGTTTGTGGTGAAATAGATGTTTTAGGGTTGTTGTTTTGCGTTTTTTGGTGTTTTTGGGTAATTCTGAGCAGTCACCATGAAGAAGTAAAGCGTGGGGCGGGACCATGCTTTAAAAGACCCCCGTCTCCCAGGCTTTAATGTATTGGCTGTGTAGTCAGTACTGAACACTGGGAAACTGGTACTTGTCTAAAGTATGTGAAATCAAAACACAAGGGAAATCTAATGGGAAAAACTGGGTATTCAGGGAAATAAGTGGATTTTTTTTTTTTTTTCTGTTCACTTTTTAATCTCTTTTACCAAAGTTTACTTATTTTACAATATACATCCTACTTACAATCACATGTTTTCCATGAGCTCTTTAGTGAGGTAGTTTGGTTCTTTTGTGGCACGGCTTTATATTTACTGTGTACTTTTTAATATATAAAATAGAAACACACACTGACCCACACAGTGTCATGTGATACTGTGACATAGAGCTTTCCCATGATGCATTGGGGTGCAGTTGAATTGTTAAATTTGATTAATAATTAAGGAATTATGTATGGAGGATTTTTTCTGAGGTATTGGGGTGTTAGTTTGTGGTGAAATATATGTTTTAGGGTTGTTGTTTTGCGTTTTTTGGTGTTTTTGGGTAATTCTGAGCAGTCACCATGAAGAAGTAAAGCGTGGGGGGGGGACCATGCTTTAAAAGACCCCCGTCTCCCAGGCTTTAATGTATTGGCTGTGTAGTCAGTACTGAACACTGGGAAACTGGTACTTGTCTAAAGTATGTGAAATCAAAAACACAAGGGAAATCTAATGGGAAAAACTGGGTATTCAGGGAAATAAGTGGAATTTATTATTATTATTTTTTTCTGTTCACTTTTTAATCTCTTTTACCAAAGTTTACTTATTTTACAATATACATCCTACTTACAATCACATGTTTTCCATGAGCTCTTTAGTGAGGTAGTTTGGTTCTTTTGTGGCACGGCTTTATATTTACTGTGTACTTTTTAATATATAAAATAGGAACACACACTGACCCACACAGTGTCATGTGATACTGTGACATAGAGCTTTCCCATGATGCATTGGGGTGCAGTTGAATTGTTAAATTTGATTAATAATTAAGGAATTATGTATGGAGGATTTTTTCTGAGGTATTGGGGTGTTAGTTTGTGGTGAAATAGATGTTTTAGGGTTGTTGTTTTGCGTTTTTTGGTGTTTTTGGGTAATTCTGAGCAGTCACCATGAAGAAGTAAAGCGTGGGGGGGACCATGCTTTAAAAGACCCCCCGTCTCCCAGGCTTTAATGTATTGGCTGTGTAGTCAGTACTGAACACTGGGAAACTGGTACTTGTCTAAAGTATGTGAAATCAGAAACACAAGGGAAATCTAATGGGAAAAACTGGGTATTCAGGGAAATAAGTGGAATTTATTATTATTTTTTTTTTCTGTTCACTTTTTAATCTCTTTTACCAAAGTTTACTTATTTTACAATATACATCCTACTTACAATCACATGTTTTCCATGAGCTCTTTAGTGAGGTAGTTTGGTTCTTTTGTGGCACGGCTTTATATTTACTGTGTACTTTTTAATATATAAAATAGGAACACACACTGACCCACACAGTGTCATGTGATACTGTGACATAGAGCTTTCCCATGATGCATTGGGGTGCAGTTGAATTTTTAAATTTGATTAATAATTAAGGAATTATGTATGGAGGATTTTTTCTGAGGTATTGGGGTGTTAGTTTGTGGTGAAATAGATGTTTTAGGGTTGTTGTTTTGCGTTTTTTGGTGTTTTTGGGTAATTCTGAGCAGTCACCATGAAGAAGTAAAGCGTGGGGCGGGACCATGCTTTAAAAGACCCCCGTCTCCCAGGCTTTAATGTATTGGCTGTGTAGTCAGTACTGAACACTGGGAAACTGGTACTTGTCTAAAGTATGTGAAATCAAAACACAAGGGAAATCTAATGGGAAAAACTGGGTATTCAGGGAAATAAGTGGATTTTTTTTTTTTTTTCTGTTCACTTTTTAATCTCTTTTACCAAAGTTTACTTATTTTACAATATACATCCTACTTACAATCACATGTTTTCCATGAGCTCTTTAGTGAGGTAGTTTGGTTCTTTTGTGGCACGGCTTTATATTTACTGTGTACTTTTTAATATATAAAATAGAAACACACACTGACCCACACAGTGTCATGTGATACTGTGACATAGAGCTTTCCCATGATGCATTGGGGTGCAGTTGAATTGTTAAATTTGATTAATAATTAAGGAATTATGTATGGAGGATTTTTTCTGAGGTATTGGGGTGTTAGTTTGTGGTGAAATATATGTTTTAGGGTTGTTGTTTTGCGTTTTTTGGTGTTTTTGGGTAATTCTGAGCAGTCACCATGAAGAAGTAAAGCGTGGGGGGGGGACCATGCTTTAAAAGACCCCCGTCTCCCAGGCTTTAATGTATTGGCTGTGTAGTCAGTACTGAACACTGGGAAACTGGTACTTGTCTAAAGTATGTGAAATCAAAAACACAAGGGAAATCTAATGGGAAAAACTGGGTATTCAGGGAAATAAGTGGAATTTATTATTATTTTATATTTCTGTTCACTTTTTAATCTCTTTTACCAAAGTTTACTTATTTTACAATATACATCCTACTTACAATCACATGTTTTCCATGAGCTCTTTAGTGAGGTAGTTTGGTTCTTTTGTGGCACGGCTTTATATTTACTGTGTACTTTTTAATATATAAAATAGGAACACACACTGACCCACACAGTGTCATGTGATACTGTGACATAGAGCTTTCCCATGATGCATTGGGGTGCAGTTGAATTGTTAAATTTGATTAATAATTAAGGAATTATGTATGGAGGATTTTTTCTGAGGTATTGGGGTGTTAGTTTGTGGTGAAATAGATGTTTTAGGGTTGTTGTTTTGCGTTTTTTGGTGTTTTTGGGTAATTCTGAGCAGTCACCATGAAGAAGTAAAGCGTGGGGGGGACCATGCTTTAAAAGACCCCCCGTCTCCCAGGCTTTAATGTATTGGCTGTGTAGTCAGTACTGAACACTGGGAAACTGGTACTTGTCTAAAGTATGTGAAATCAGAAACACAAGGGAAATCTAATGGGAAAAACTGGGTATTCAGGGAAATAAGTGGAATTTATTATTATTTTTTTTTTCTGTTCACTTTTTAATCTCTTTTACCAAAGTTTACTTATTTTACAATATACATCCTACTTACAATCACATGTTTTCCATGAGCTCTTTAGTGAGGTAGTTTGGTTCTTTTGTGGCATGGCTTTATATTTACTGTGTACTTTTTAATATATAAAATAGGAACACACACTGACCCACACAGTGTCATGTGATACTGTGACATAGAGCTTTCCCATGATGCATTGGGGTGCAGTTGAATTGTTAAATTTGATTAATAATTAAGGAATTATGTATGGAGGATTTTTTCTGAGGTATTGGGGTGTTAGTTTGTGGTGAAATAGATGTTTTAGGGTTGTTGTTTTGCGTTTTTTGGTGTTTTTTGGTAATTCTGAGCAGTCACCATGAAGAAGTAAAGCGTGGGGGGGACCATGCTTTAAAAGACCCCCGTCTCCCAGGCTTTAATGTATTGGCTGTGTAGTCAGTACTGAACACTGGGAAACTGGTACTTGTCTAAAGTATGTGAAATCAAAAACACAAGGGAAATCTAATGGGAAAAACTGGGTATTCAGGGAAATAAGTGGATTTTTTTTTTTTTTTCTGTTCACTTTTTAATCTCTTTTACCAAAGTTTACTTATTTTACAATATACATCCTACTTACAATCACATGTTTTCCATGAGCTCTTTAGTGAGGTAGTTTGGTTCTTTTGTGGCACGGCTTTATATTTACTGTGTACTTTTTAATATATAAAATAGGAACACACACTGACCCACACAGTGTCATGTGATACTGTGACATAGAGCTTTCCCATGATGCATTGGGGTGCAGTTGAATTGTTAAATTTGATTAATAATTAAGGAATTATGTATGGAGGATTTTTTCTGAGGTATTGGGGTGTTAGTTTGTGGTGAAATAGATGTTTTAGGGTTGTTGTTTTGCGTTTTTTGGTGTTTTTGGGTAATTCTGAGGAGTCACCATGAAGAAGTAAAGCGTGGGGGGGACCATGCTTCAAAAGACCCCCCGTCTCCCAGGCTTTAATGTATTGGCTGTGTAGTCAGTACTGAACACTGGGAAACTGGTACTTGTCTAAAGTATGTGAAATCAAAAACACAAGGGAAATCTAATGGGAAAAACTGGGTATTCAGGGAAATAAGTGGAATTTATTATTATTTTTTTTTTCTGTTCACTTTTTAATCTCTTTTACCAAAGTTTACTTATTTTACAATATACATCCTACTTACAATCACATGTTTTCCATGAGCTCTTTAGTGAGGTAGTTTGGTTCTTTTGTGGCACGGCTTTATATTTACTGTGTACTTTTTAATATATAAAATAGGAACACACACTGACCCACACAGTGTCATGTGATACTGTGACATAGAGCTTTCCCATGATGCATTGGGGTGCAGTTGAATTGTTAAATTTGATTAATAATTAAGGAATTATGTATGGAGGATTTTTTCTGAGGTATTGGGGTGTTAGTTTGTGGTGAAATAGATGTTTTAGGGTTGTTGTTTTGCGTTTTTTGGTGTTTTTGGGTAATTCTGAGGAGTCACCATGAAGAAGTAAAGCGTGGGGGGGACCATGCTTTAAAAGACCCCCCGTCTCCCAGGCTTTAATGTATTGGCTGTGTAGTCAGTACTGAACACTGGGAAACTGGTACTTGTCTAAAGTTTGTGAAATCAAAAACACAAGGGAAATCTAATGGGAAAAACTGGGTATTCAGGGAAATAAGTGGAATTTATTATTATTTTTTTTTCTGTTCACTTTTTAATCTCTTTTACCAAAGTTTACTTATTTTACAATATACATTCTACTTACAATCACATGTTTTCCATGAGCTCTTTAGTGAGGTAGTTTGGTTCTTTTGTGGCACGGCTTTATATTTACTGTGTACTTTTTAATATATAAAATAGGAACACACACTGACCCACACAGTGTCATGTGATACTGTGACATAGAGCTTTCCCATGATGCATTGGGGTGCAGTTGAATTTTTAAATTTGATTAATAATTAAGGAATTATGTATGGAGGATTTTTTCTGAGGTATTGGGGTGTTAGTTTGTGGTGAAATAGATGTTTTAGGGTTGTTGTTTTGCGTTTTTTGGTGTTTTTGGGTAATTCTGAGCAGTCACCATGAAGAAGTAAAGCGTGGGGGGGACCATGCTTTAAAAGACCCCCGTCTCCCAGGCTTTAATGTATTGGCTGTGTAGTCAGTACTGAACACTGGGAAACTGGTACTTGTCTAAAGTATGTGAAATCAAAACACAAGGGAAATCTAATGGGAAAAACTGGGTATTCAGGGAAATAAGTGGATTTTTTTTTTTTTTTCTGTTCACTTTTTAATCTCTTTTACCAAAGTTTACTTATTTTACAATATACATCCTACTTACAATCACATGTTTTCCATGAGCTCTTTAGTGAGGTAGTTTGGTTCTTTTGTGGCACGGCTTTATATTTACTGTGTACTTTTTAATATATAAAATAGGAACACACACTGACCCACACAGTGTCATGTGATACTGTGACATAGAGCTTTCCCATGATGCATTGGGGTGCAGTTGAATTGTTAAATTTGATTAATAATTAAGGAATTATGTATGGAGGATTTTTTCTGAGGTATTGGGGTGTTAGTTTGTGGTGAAATAGATGTTTTAGGGTTGTTGTTTTGCGTTTTTTGGTGTTTTTTGGTAATTCTGAGGAGTCACCATGAAGAAGTAAAGCGTGGGGGGGACCATGCTTTAAAAGACCCCCCGTCTCCCAGGCTTTAATGTATTGGCTGTGTAGTCAGTACTGAACACTGGGAAACTGGTACTTGTCTAAAGTTTGTGAAATCAAAAACACAAGGGAAATCTAATGGGAAAAACTGGGTATTCAGGGAAATAAGTGGAATTTATTATTATTTTTTTTTCTGTTCACTTTTTAATCTCTTTTACCAAAGTTTACTTATTTTACAATATACATCCTACTTACAATCACATGTTTTCCATGAGCTCTTTAGTGAGGTAGTTTGGTTCTTTTGTGGCACGGCTTTATATTTACTGTGTACTTTTTAATATATAAAATAGAAACACACACTGACCCACACAGTGTCATGTGATACTGTGACATAGAGCTTTCCCATGATGCATTGGGGTGCAGTTGAATTGTTAAATTTGATTAATAATTAAGGAATTATGTATGGAGGATTTTTTCTGAGGTATTGGGGTGTTAGTTTGTGGTGAAATAGATGTTTTAGGGTTGTTGTTTTGCGTTTTTTGGTGTTTTTGGGTAATTCTGAGCAGTCACCATGAAGAAGTAAAGCGTGGGGGGGACCATGCTTTAAAAGACCCCCGTCTCCCAGGCTTTAATGTATTGGCTGTGTAGTCAGTACTGAACACTGGGAAACTGGTACTTGTCTAAAGTATGTGAAATCAAAAACACAAGGGAAATCTAATGGGAAAAACTGGGTATTCAGGGAAATAAGTGGAATTTATTATTATTTTTTTTTTCTGTTCACTTTTTAATCTCTTTTACCAAAGTTTACTTATTTTACAATATACATCCTACTTACAATCACATGTTTTCCATGAGCTCTTTAGTGAGGTAGTTTGGTTCTTTTGTGGCACGGCTTTATATTTACTGTGTACTTTTTAATATATAAAATAGGAACACACACTGACCCACACAGTGTCATGTGATACTGTGACATAGAGCTTTCCCATGATGCATTGGGGTGCAGTTGAATTGTTAAATTTGATTAATAATTAAGGAATTATGTATGGAGGATTTTTTCTGAGGTATTGGGGTGTTAGTTTGTGGTGAAATAGATGTTTTAGGGTTGTTGTTTTGCGTTTTTTGGTGTTTTTGGGTAATTCTGAGCAGTCACCATGAAGAAGTAAAGCGTGGGGGGGACCATGCTTTAAAAGACCCCCCGTCTCCCAGGCTTTAATGTATTGGCTGTGTAGTCAGTACTGAACACTGGGAAACTGGTACTTGTCTAAAGTATGTGAAATCAAAAACACAAGGGAAATCTAATGGGAAAAACTGGGTATTCAGGGAAATAAGTGGAATTTATTATTATTTTTTTTTTCTGTTCACTTTTTAATCTCTTTTACCAAAGTTTACTTATTTTACAATATACATCCTACTTACAATCACATGTTTTCCATGAGCTCTTTAGTGAGGTAGTTTGGTTCTTTTGTGGCACGGCTTTATATTTACTGTGTACTTTTTAATATATAAAATAGGAACACACACTGACCCACACAGTGTCATGTGATACTGTGACATAGAGCTTTCCCATGATGCATTGGGGTGCAGTTGAATTGTTAAATTTGATTAATAATTAAGGAATTATGTATGGAGGATTTTTTCTGAGGTATTTCGGTGTTAGTTTGTGGTGAAATAGATGTTTTAGGGTTGTTGTTTTGCGTTTTTTGGTGTTTTTTGGTAATTCTGAGCAGTCACCATGAAGAAGTAAAGCGTGGGGGGGACCATGCTTTAAAAGACCCCCGTCTCCCAGGCTTTAATGTATTGGCTGTGTAGTCAGTACTGAACACTGGGAAACTGGTACTTGTCTAAAGTATGTGAAATCAAAAACACAAGGGAAATCTAATGGGAAAAACTGGGTATTCAGGGAAATAAGTGGATTTTTTTTTTTTTTTTTTCTGTTCACTTTTTAATCTCTTTTACCAAAGTTTACTTATTTTACAATATACATCCTACTTACAATCACATGTTTTCCATGAGCTCTTTAGTGAGGTAGTTTGGTTCTTTTGTGGCACGGCTTTATATTTACTGTGTACTTTTTAATATATAAAATAGGAACACACACTGACCCACACAGTGTCATGTGATACTGTGACATAGAGCTTTCCCATGATGCATTGGGGTGCAGTTGAATTGTTAAATTTGATTAATAATTAAGGAATTATGTATGGAGGATTTTTTCTGAGGTATTGGGGTGTTAGTTTGTGGTGAAATAGATGTTTTAGGGTTGTTGTTTTGCGTTTTTTGGTGTTTTTGGGTAATTCTGAGGAGTCACCATGAAGAAGTAAAGCGTGGGGGGGACCATGCTTTAAAAGACCCCCGTCTCCCAGGCTTTAATGTATTGGCTGTGTAGTCAGTACTGAACACTGGGAAACTGGTACTTGTCTAAAGTATGTGAAATCAAAAACACAAGGGAAATCTAATGGGAAAAACTGGGTATTCAGGGAAATAAGTGGATTTTTTTTTTTTTTTTTCTGTTCACTTTTTAATCTCTTTTACCAAAGTTTACTTATTTTACAATATACATCCTACTTACAATCACATGTTTTCCATGAGCTCTTTAGTGAGGTAGTTTGGTTCTTTTGTGGCACGGCTTTATATTTACTGTGTACTTTTTAATATATAAAATAGGAACACACACTGACCCACACAGTGTCATGTGATACTGTGACATAGAGCTTTCCCATGATGCATTGGGGTGCAGTTGAATTGTTAAATTTGATTAATAATTAAGGAATTATGTATGGAGGATTTTTTCTGAGGTATTGGGGTGTTAGTTTGTGGTGAAATAGATGTTTTAGGGTTGTTGTTTTGCGTTTTTTGGTGTTTTTGGGTAATTCTGAGCAGTCACCATGAAGAAGTAAAGCGTGGGGGGGACCATGCTTTAAAAGACCCCCGTCTCCCAGGCTTTAATGTATTGGCTGTGTAGTCAGTACTGAACACTGGGAAACTGGTACTTGTCTAAAGTATGTGAAATCAAAAACACAAGGGAAATCTAATGGGAAAAACTGGGTATTCAGGGAAATAAGTGGAATTTATTATTATTTTTTTTTTCTGTTCACTTTTTAATCTCTTTTACCAAAGTTTACTTATTTTACAATATACATCCTACTTACAATCACATGTTTTCCATGAGCTCTTTAGTGAGGTAGTTTGGTTCTTTTGTGGCACGGCTTTATATTTACTGTGTACTTTTTAATATATAAAATAGGAACACACACTGACCCACACAGTGTCATGTGATACTGTGACATAGAGCTTTCCCATGATGCATTGGGGTGCAGTTGAATTGTTAAATTTGATTAATAATTAAGGAATTATGTATGGAGGATTTTTTCTGAGGTATTGGGGTGTTAGTTTGTGGTGAAATAGATGTTTTAGGGTTGTTGTTTTGCGTTTTTTGGTGTTTTTCGGTAATTCTGAAGAGTCACCATGAAGAAGTAAAGCGTGGGGGGGACCATGCTTTAAAAGACCCCCCGTCTCCCAGGCTTTAATGTATTGGCTGTGTAGTCAGTACTGAACACTGGGAAACTGGTACTTGTCTAAAGTTTGTGAAATCAAAAACACAAGGGAAATCTAATGGGAAAAACTGGGTATTCAGGGAAATAAGTGGAATTTATTATTATTTTTTTTTCTGTTCACTTTTTAATCTCTTTTACCAAAGTTTACTTATTTTACAATATACATTCTACTTACAATCACATGTTTTCCATGAGCTCTTTAGTGAGGTAGTTTGGTTCTTTTGTGGCACGGCTTTATATTTACTGTGTACTTTTTAATATATAAAATAGGAACACACACTGACCCACACAGTGTCATGTGATACTGTGACATAGAGCTTTCCCATGATGCATTGGGGTGCAGTTGAATTTTTAAATTTGATTAATAATTAAGGAATTATGTATGGAGGATTTTTTCTGAGGTATTGGGGTGTTAGTTTGTGGTGAAATAGATGTTTTAGGGTTGTTGTTTTGCGTTTTTTGGTGTTTTTTGGTAATTCTGAGCAGTCACCATGAAGAAGTAAAGCGTGGGGGGGACCATGCTTTAAAAGACCCCCGTCTCCCAGGCTTTAATGTATTGGCTGTGTAGTCAGTACTGAACACTGGGAAACTGGTACTTGTCTAAAGTATGTGAAATCAAAAACACAAGGGAAATCTAATGGGAAAAACTGGGTATTCAGGGAAATAAGTGGATTTTTTTTTTTTTTTCTGTTCACTTTTTAATCTCTTTTACCAAAGTTTACTTATTTTACAATATACATCCTACTTACAATCACATGTTTTCCATGAGCTCTTTAGTGAGGTAGTTTGGTTCTTTTGTGGCACGGCTTTATATTTACTGTGTACTTTTTAATATATAAAATAGGAACACACACTGACCCACACAGTGTCATGTGATACTGTGACATAGAGCTTTCCCATGATGCATTGGGGTGCAGTTGAATTGTTAAATTTGATTAATAATTAAGGAATTATGTATGGAGGATTTTTTCTGAGGTATTGGGGTGTTAGTTTGTGGTGAAATAGATGTTTTAGGGTTGTTGTTTTGCGTTTTTTGGTGTTTTTCGGTAATTCTGAGGAGTCACCATGAAGAAGTAAAGCGTGGGGGGGACCATGCTTTAAAAGACCCCCCGTCTCCCAGGCTTTAATGTATTGGCTGTGTAGTCAGTACTGAACACTGGGAAACTGGTACTTGTCTAAAGTTTGTGAAATCAAAAACACAAGGGAAATCTAATGGGAAAAACTGGGTATTCAGGGAAATAAGTGGAATTTATTATTATTTTTTTTTCTGTTCACTTTTTAATCTCTTTTACCAAAGTTTACTTATTTTACAATATACATTCTACTTACAATCACATGTTTTCCATGAGCTCTTTAGTGAGGTAGTTTGGTTCTTTTGTGGCACGGCTTTATATTTACTGTGTACTTTTTAATATATAAAATAGGAACACACACTGACCCACACAGTGTCATGTGATACTGTGACATAGAGCTTTCCCATGATGCATTGGGGTGCAGTTGAATTTTTAAATTTGATTAATAATTAAGGAATTATGTATGGAGGATTTTTTCTGAGGTATTGGGGTGTTAGTTTGTGGTGAAATAGATGTTTTAGGGTTGTTGTTTTGCGTTTTTTGGTGTTTTTTGGTAATTCTGAGCAGTCACCATGAAGAAGTAAAGCGTGGGGGGGACCATGCTTTAAAAGACCCCCGTCTCCCAGGCTTTAATGTATTGGCTGTGTAGTCAGTACTGAACACTGGGAAACTGGTACTTGTCTAAAGTATGTGAAATCAAAAACACAAGGGAAATCTAATGGGAAAAACTGGGTATTCAGGGAAATAAGTGGATTTTTTTTTTTTTTTCTGTTCACTTTTTAATCTCTTTTACCAAAGTTTACTTATTTTACAATATACATCCTACTTACAATCACATGTTTTCCATGAGCTCTTTAGTGAGGTAGTTTGGTTCTTTTGTGGCACGGCTTTATATTTACTGTGTACTTTTTAATATATAAAATAGGAACACACACTGACCCACACAGTGTCATGTGATACTGTGACATAGAGCTTTCCCATGATGCATTGGGGTGCAGTTGAATTGTTAAATTTGATTAATAATTAAGGAATTATGTATGGAGGATTTTTTCTGAGGTATTGGGGTGTTAGTTTGTGGTGAAATAGATGTTTTAGGGTTGTTGTTTTGCGTTTTTTGGTGTTTTTGGGTAATTCTGAGCAGTCACCATGAAGAAGTAAAGCGTGGGGGGGACCATGCTTTAAAAGACCCCCGTCTCCCAGGCTTTAATGTATTGGCTGTGTAGTCAGTACTGAACACTGGGAAACTGGTACTTGTCTAAAGTATGTGAAATCAAAAACACAAGGGAAATCTAATGGGAAAAACTGGGTATTCAGGGAAATAAGTGGAATTTATTATTTTTTTTTTTTCTGTTCACTTTTTAATCTCTTTTACCAAAGTTTACTTATTTTACAATATACATTCTACTTACAATCACATGTTTTCCATGAGCTCTTTAGTGAGGTAGTTTGGTTCTTTTGTGGCACGGCTTTATATTTACTGTGTACTTTTTAATATATAAAATAGGAACACACACTGACCCACACAGTGTCATGTGATACTGTGACATAGAGCTTTCCCATGATGCATTGGGGTGCAGTTGAATTTTTAAATTTGATTAATAATTAAGGAATTATGTATGGAGGATTTTTTCTGAGGTATTGGGGTGTTAGTTTGTGGTGAAATAGATGTTTTAGGGTTGTTGTTTTGCGTTTTTTGGTGTTTTTGGGTAATTCTGAGCAGTCACCATGAAGAAGTAAAGCGTGGGGGGGACCATGCTTTAAAAGACCCCCGTCTCCCAGGCTTTAATGTATTGGCTGTGTAGTCAGTACTGAACACTGGGAAACTGGTACTTGTCTAAAGTATGTGAAATCAAAAACACAAGGGAAATCTAATGGGAAAAACTGGGTATTCAGGGAAATAAGTGGATTTTTTTTTTTTTTTCTGTTCACTTTTTAATCTCTTTTACCAAAGTTTACTTATTTTACAATATACATCCTACTTACAATCACATGTTTTCCATGAGCTCTTTAGTGAGGTAGTTTGGTTCTTTTGTGGCACGGCTTTATATTTACTGTGTACTTTTTAATATATAAAATAGGAACACACACTGACCCACACAGTGTCATGTGATACTGTGACATAGAGCTTTCCCATGATGCATTGGGGTGCAGTTGAATTTTTAAATTTGATTAATAATTAAGGAATTATGTATGGAGGATTTTTTCTGAGGTATTGGGGTGTTAGTTTGTGGTGAAATAGATGTTTTAGGGTTGTTGTTTTGCGTTTTTTGGTGTTTTTGGGTAATTCTGAGCAGTCACCATGAAGAAGTAAAGCGTGGGGGGGACCATGCTTTAAAAGACCCCCGTCTCCAAGGCTTTAATGTATTGGCTGTGTAGTCAGTACTGAACACTGGGAAACTGGTACTTGTCTAAAGTATGTGAAATCAAAAACACAAGGGAAATCTAATGGGAAAAACTGGGTATTCAGGGAAATAAGTGGAATTTATTATTATTTTTTTTTCTGTTCACTTTTTAATCTCTTTTACCAAAGTTTACTTATTTTACAATATACATTCTACTTACAATCACATGTTTTCCATGAGCTCTTTAGTGAGGTAGTTTGGTTCTTTTGTGGCACGGCTTTATATTTACTGTGTACTTTTTAATATATAAAATAGGAACACACACTGACCCACACAGTGTCATGTGATACTGTGACATAGAGCTTTCCCATGATGCATTGGGGTGCAGTTGAATTTTTAAATTTGATTAATAATTAAGGAATTATGTATGGAGGATTTTTTCTGAGGTATTGGGGTGTTAGTTTGTGGTGAAATAGATGTTTTAGGGTTGTTGTTTTGCGTTTTTTGGTGTTTTTTGGTAATTCTGAGCAGTCACCATGAAGAAGTAAAGCGTGGGGGGGACCATGCTTTAAAAGACCCCCGTCTCCCAGGCTTTAATGTATTGGCTGTGTAGTCAGTACTGAACACTGGGAAACTGGTACTTGTCTAAAGTTTGTGAAATCAAAAACACAAGGGAAATCTAATGGGAAAAACTGGGTATTCAGGGAAATAAGTGGAATTTATTATTATTTTTTTTTTCTGTTCACTTTTTAATCTCTTTTACCAAAGTTTACTTATTTTACAATATACATTCTACTTACAATCACATGTTTTCCATGAGCTCTTTAGTGAGGTAGTTTGGTTCTTTTGTGGCACGGCTTTATATTTACTGTGTACTTTTTAATATATAAAATAGGAACACACACTGACCCACACAGTGTCATGTGATACTGTGACATAGAGCTTTCCCATGATGCATTGGGGTGCAGTTGAATTTTTAAATTTGATTAATAATTAAGGAATTATGTATGGAGGATTTTTTCTGAGGTATTGGGGTGTTAGTTTGTGGTGAAATAGATGTTTTAGGGTTGTTGTTTTGCGTTTTTTGGTGTTTTTTGGTAATTCTGAGCAGTCACCATGAAGAAGTAAAGCGTGGGGGGGACCATGCTTTAAAAGACCCCCGTCTCCCAGGCTTTAATGTATTGGCTGTGTAGTCAGTACTGAACACTGGGAAACTGGTACTTGTCTAAAGTATGTGAAATCAAAAACACAAGGGAAATCTAATGGGAAAAACTGGGTATTCAGGGAAATAAGTGGAATTTATTAATATTTTTTTTTCTGTTCACTTTTTAATCTCTTTTACCAAAGTTTACTTATTTTACAATATACATCCTACTTACAATCACATGTTTTCCATGAGCTCTTTAGTGAGGTAGTTTGGTTCTTTTGTGGCACGGCTTTATATTTACTGTGTACTTTTTAATATATAAAATAGGAACACACACTGACCCACACAGTGTCATGTGATACTGTGACATAGAGCTTTCCCATGATGCATTGGGGTGCAGTTGAATTTTTAAATTTGATTAATAATTAAGGAATTATGTATGGAGGATTTTTTCTGAGGTATTGGGGTGTTAGTTTGTGGTGAAATAGATGTTTTAGGGTTGTTGTTTTGCGTTTTTTGGTGTTTTTGGGTAATTCTGAGCAGTCACCATGAAGAAGTAAAGCGTGGGGGGGACCATGCTTTAAAAGACCCCCGTCTCCAAGGCTTTAATGTATTGGCTGTGTAGTCAGTACTGAACACTGGGAAACTGGTACTTGTCTAAAGTATGTGAAATCAAAAACACAAGGGAAATCTAATGGGAAAAACTGGGTATTCAGGGAAATAAGTGGAATTTATTATTATTTTTTTTTCTGTTCACTTTTTAATCTCTTTTACCAAAGTTTACTTATTTTACAATATACATTCTACTTACAATCACATGTTTTCCATGAGCTCTTTAGTGAGGTAGTTTGGTTCTTTTGTGGCACGGCTTTATATTTACTGTGTACTTTTTAATATATAAAATAGGAACACACACTGACCCACACAGTGTCATGTGATACTGTGACATAGAGCTTTCCCATGATGCATTGGGGTGCAGTTGAATTTTTAAATTTGATTAATAATTAAGGAATTATGTATGGAGGATTTTTTCTGAGGTATTGGGGTGTTAGTTTGTGGTGAAATAGATGTTTTAGGGTTGTTGTTTTGCGTTTTTTGGTGTTTTTGGGTAATTCTGAGCAGTCACCATGAAGAAGTAAAGCGTGGGGGGGACCATGCTTTAAAAGACCCCCGTCTCCCAGGCTTTAATGTATTGGCTGTGTAGTCAGTACTGAACACTGGGAAACTGGTACTTGTCTAAAGTATGTGAAATCAAAAACACAAGGGAAATCTAATGGGAAAAACTGGGTATTCAGGGAAATAAGTGGAATTTATTATTATTTTTTTTTCTGTTCACTTTTTAATCTCTTTTACCAAAGTTTACTTATTTTACAATATACATTCTACTTACAATCACATGTTTTCCATGAGCTCTTTAGTGAGGTAGTTTGGTTCTTTTGTGGCACGGCTTTATATTTACTGTGTACTTTTTAATATATAAAATAGGAACACACACTGACCCACACAGTGTCATGTGATACTGTGACATAGAGCTTTCCCATGATGCATTGGGGTGCAGTTGAATTTTTAAATTTGATTAATAATTAAGGAATTATGTATGGAGGATTTTTTCTGAGGTATTGGGGTGTTAGTTTGTGGTGAAATAGATGTTTTAGGGTTGTTGTTTTGCGTTTTTTGGTGTTTTTTGGTAATTCTGAGCAGTCACCATGAAGAAGTAAAGCGTGGGGGGGACCATGCTTTAAAAGACCCCCGTCTCCCAGGCTTTAATGTATTGGCTGTGTAGTCAGTACTGAACACTGGGAAACTGGTACTTGTCTAAAGTTTGTGAAATCAAAAACACAAGGGAAATCTAATGGGAAAAACTGGGTATTCAGGGAAATAAGTGGATTTTTTTTTTTTTTTTCTGTTCACTTTTTAATCTCTTTTACCAAAGTTTACTTATTTTACAATATACATCCTACTTACAATCACATGTTTTCCATGAGCTCTTTAGTGAGGTAGTTTGGTTCTTTTGTGGCACGGCTTTATATTTACTGTGTACTTTTTAATATATAAAATAGGAACACACACTGACCCACACAGTGTCATGTGATACTGTGACATAGAGCTTTCCCATGATGCATTGGGGTGCAGTTGAATTGTTAAATTTGATTAATAATTAAGGAATTATGTATGGAGGATTTTTTCTGAGGTATTGGGGTGTTAGTTTGTGGTGAAATAGATGTTTTAGGGTTGTTGTTTTGCGTTTTTTGGTGTTTTTGGGTAATTCTGAGGAGTCACCATGAAGAAGTAAAGCGTGGCGGGGACCATGCTTTAAAAGACCCCCCGTCTCCCAGGCTTTAATGTATTGGCTCTGTAGTCAGTACTGAACACTGGGAAACTGGTACTTGTCTAAAGTTTGTGAAATCAAAAACACAAGGGAAATCTAATGGGAAAAACTGGGTATTCAGGGAAATAAGTGGAATTTATTATTTTTTTTTTTCTGTTCACTTTTTAATCTCTTTTACCAAAGTTTACTTATTTTACAATATACATTCTACTTACAATCACATGTTTTCCATGAGCTCTTTAGTGAGGTAGTTTGGTTCTTTTGTGGCACGGCTTTATATTTACTGTGTACTTTTTAATATATAAAATAGGAACACACACTGACCCACACAGTGTCATGTGATACTGTGACATAGAGCTTTCCCATGATGCATTGGGGTGCAGTTGAATTGTTAAATTTGATTAATAATTAAGGAATTATGTATGGAGGATTTTTTCTGAGGTATTGGGGTGTTAGTTTGTGGTGAAATAGATGTTTTAGGGTTGTTGTTTTGCGTTTTTTGGTGTTTTTTGGTAATTCTGAGCAGTCACCATGAAGAAGTAAAGCGTGGGGGGGACCATGCTTTAAAAGACCCCCGTCTCCCAGGCTTTAATGTATTGGCTGTGTAGTCAGTACTGAACACTGGGAAACTGGTAATTGTCTAAAGTATGTGAAATCAAAAACACAAGGGAAATCTAATGGGAAAAACTGGGTATTCAGGGAAATAAGTGGATTTTTTTTTTTTCTTTCTGTTCACTTTTTAATCTCTTTTACCAAAGTTTACTTATTTTACAATATACATCCTACTTACAATCACATGTTTTCCATGAGCTCTTTAGTGAGGTAGTTTGGTTCTTTTGTGGCACGGCTTTATATTTACTGTGTACTTTTTAATATATAAAATAGGAACACACACTGACCCACACAGTGTCATGTGATACTGTGACATAGAGCTTTCCCATGATGCATTGGGGTGCAGTTGAATTGTTAAATTTGATTAATAATTAAGGAATTATGTATGGAGGATTTTTTCTGAGGTATTGGGGTGTTAGTTTGTGGTGAAATAGATGTTTTAGGGTTGTTGTTTTGCGTTTTTTGGTGTTTTTTGGTAATTATGAGCAGTCACCATGAAGAAGTAAAGCGTGGGGGGGACCATGCTTTAAAAGACCCCCGTCTCCCAGGCTTTAATGTATTGGCTGTGTAGTCAGTACTGAACACTGGGAAACTGGTACTTGTCTAAAGTATGTGAAATCAAAAACACAAGGGAAATCTAATGGGAAAAACTGGGTATTCAGGGAAATAAGTGGATTTTTTTTTTTTTTTCTGTTCACTTTTTAATCTCTTTTACCAAAGTTTACTTATTTTACAATATACATCCTACTTACAATCACATGTTTTCCATGAGCTCTTTAGTGAGGTAGTTTGGTTCTTTTGTGGCACGGCTTTATATTTACTGTGTACTTTTTAATATATAAAATAGGAACACACACTGACCCACACAGTGTCATGTGATACTGTGACATAGAGCTTTCCCATGATGCATTGGGGTGCAGTTGAATTTTTAAATTTGATTAATAATTAAGGAATTATGTATGGAGGATTTTTTCTGAGGTATTGGGGTGTTAGTTTGTGGTGAAATAGATGTTTTAGGGTTGTTGTTTTGCGTTTTTTGGTGTTTTTTGGTAATTCTGAGCAGTCACCATGAAGAAGTAAAGCGTGGGGGGGACCATGCTTTAAAAGACCCCCGTCTCCCAGGCTTTAATGTATTGGCTGTGTAGTCAGTACTGAACACTGGGAAACTGGTACTTGTCTAAAGTATGTGAAATCAAAAACACAAGGGAAATCTAATGGGAAAAACTGGGTATTCAGGGAAATAAGTGGATTTTTTTTTTTTTTTTTCTGTTCACTTTTTAATCTCTTTTACCAAAGTTTACTTATTTTACAATATACATCCTACTTACAATCACATGTTTTCCATGAGCTCTTTAGTGAGGTAGTTTGGTTCTTTTGTGGCACGGCTTTATATTTACTGTGTACTTTTTAATATATAAAATAGGAACACACACTGACCCACACAGTGTCATGTGATACTGTGACATAGAGCTTTCCCATGATGCATTGGGGTGCAGTTGAATTGTTAAATTTGATTAATAATTAAGGAATTATGTATGGAGGATTTTTTCTGAGGTATTGGGGTGTTAGTTTGTGGTGAAATAGATGTTTTAGGGTTGTTGTTTTGCGTTTTTTGGTGTTTTTGGGTAATTCTGAGGAGTCACCATGAAGAAGTAAAGCGTGGGGGGGACCATGCTTTAAAAGACCCCCCATCTCCCAGGCTTTAATGTATTGGCTCTGTAGTCAGTACTGAACACTGGGAAACTGGTACTTGTCTAAAGTTTGTGAAATCAAAAACACAAGGGAAATCTAATGGGAAAAACTGGGTATTCAGGGAAATAAGTGGAATTTATTATTTTTTTTTTTTCTGTTCACTTTTTAATCTCTTTTACCAAAGTTTACTTATTTTACAATATACATTCTACTTACAATCACATGTTTTCCATGAGCTCTTTAGTGAGGTAGTTTGGTTCTTTTGTGGCACGGCTTTATATTTACTGTGTACTTTTTAATATATAAAATAGGAACACACACTGACCCACACAGTGTCATGTGATACTGTGACATAGAGCTTTCCCATGATGCATTGGGGTGCAGTTGAATTTTTAAATTTGATTAATAATTAAGGAATTATGTATGGAGGATTTTTTCTGAGGTATTGGGGTGTTAGTTTGTGGTGAAATAGATGTTTTAGGGTTGTTGTTTTGCGTTTTTTGGTGTTTTTTGGTAATTCTGAGCAGTCACCATGAAGAAGTAAAGCGTGGGGGGGACCATGCTTTAAAAGACCCCCGTCTCCCAGGCTTTAATGTATTGGCTGTGTAGTCAGTACTGAACACTGGGAAACTGGTAATTGTCTAAAGTATGTGAAATCAAAAACACAAGGGAAATCTAATGGGAAAAACTGGGTATTCAGGGAAATAAGTGGATTTTTTTTTTTTCTTTCTGTTCACTTTTTAATCTCTTTTACCAAAGTTTACTTATTTTACAATATACATCCTACTTACAATCACATGTTTTCCATGAGCTCTTTAGTGAGGTAGTTTGGTTCTTTTGTGGCACGGCTTTATATTTACTGTGTACTTTTTAATATATAAAATAGGAACACACACTGACCCACACAGTGTCATGTGATACTGTGACATAGAGCTTTCCCATGATGCATTGGGGTGCAGTTGAATTTTTAAATTTGATTAATAATTAAGGAATTATGTATGGAGGATTTTTTCTGAGGTATTGGGGTGTTAGTTTGTGGTGAAATAGATGTTTTAGGGTTGTTGTTTTGCGTTTTTTGGTGTTTTTTGGTAATTCTGAGCAGTCACCATGAAGAAGTAAAGCGTGGGGGGGGACCATGCTTTAAAAGACCCCCGTCTCCCAGGCTTTAATGTATTGGCTGTGTAGTCAGTACTGAACACTGGGAAACTGGTACTTGTCTAAAGTATGTGAAATCAAAAACACAACGGAAATCTAATGGGAAAAACTGGGTATTCAGGGAAATAAGTGGAATTTATTATTTTTTTTTTTTTCTGTTCACTTTTTAATCTCTTTTACCAAAGTTTACTTATTTTACAATATACATTCTACTTACAATCACATGTTTTCCATGAGCTCTTTAGTGAGGTAGTTTGGTTCTTTTGTGGCACGGCTTTATATTTACTGTGTACTTTTTAATATATAAAATAGGAACACACACTGACCCACACAGTGTCATGTGATACTGTGACATAGAGCTTTCCCATGATGCATTGGGGTGCAGTTGAATTTTTAAATTTGATTAATAATTAAGGAATTATGTATGGAGGATTTTTTCTGAGGTATTGGGGTGTTAGTTTGTGGTGAAATAGATGTTTTAGGGTTGTTGTTTTGCGTTTTTTTGGTGTTTTTGGGTAATTCTGAGCAGTCACCATGAAGAAGTAAAGCGTCGGGGGGGACCATGCTTTAAAAGACCCCCGTCTCCCAGGCTTTAATGTATTGGCTGTGTAGTCAGTACTGAACACTGGGAAACTGGTACTTGTCTAAAGTATGTGAAATCAAAAACACAACGGAAATCTAATGGGAAAAACTGGGTATTCAGGGAAATAAGTGGAATTTATTTTTTTTTTTTTTTTCTGTTCACTTTTTAATCTCTTTTACCAAAGTTTACTTATTTTACAATATACATTCTACTTACAATCACATGTTTTCCATGAGCTCTTTAGTGAGGTAGTTTGGTTCTTTTGTGGCACGGCTTTATATTTACTGTGTACTTTTTAATATATAAAATAGGAACACACACTGACCCACACAGTGTCATGTGATACTGTGACATAGAGCTTTCCCATGATGCATTGGGGTGCAGTTGAATTTTTAAATTTGATTAATAATTAAGGAATTATGTATGGAGGATTTTTTCTGAGGTATTGGGGTGTTAGTTTGTGGTGAAATAGATGTTTTAGGGTTGTTGTTTTGCGTTTTTTGGTGTTTTTTGGTAATTCTGAGCAGTCACCATGAAGAAGTAAAGCGTGGGGGGGACCATGCTTTAAAAGACCCCCGTCTCCAAGGCTTTAATGTATTGGCTGTGTAGTCAGTACTGAACACTGGGAAACTGGTACTTGTCTAAAGTATGTGAAATCAAAAACACAAGGGAAATCTAATGGGAAAAACTGGGTATTCAGGGAAATAAGTGGAATTTATTATTATTTTTTTTTTCTGTTCACTTTTTAATCTCTTTTACCAAAGTTTACTTATTTTACAATATACATTCTACTTACAATCACATGTTTTCCATGAGCTCTTTAGTGAGGTAGTTTGGTTCTTTTGTGGCACGGCTTTATATTTACTGTGTACTTTTTAATATATAAAATAGGAACACACACTGACCCACACAGTGTCATGTGATACTGTGACATAGAGCTTTCCCATGATGCATTGGGGTGCAGTTGAATTTTTAAATTTGATTAATAATTAAGGAATTATGTATGGAGGATTTTTTCTGAGGTATTGGGGTGTTAGTTTGTGGTGAAATAGATGTTTTAGGGTTGTTGTTTTGCGTTTTTTGGTGTTTTTTGGTAATTCTGAGCAGTCACCATGAAGAAGTAAAGCGTGGGGGGGACCATGCTTTAAAAGACCCCCGTCTCCAAGGCTTTAATGTATTGGCTGTGTAGTCAGTACTGAACACTGGGAAACTGGTACTTGTCTAAAGTATGTGAAATCAAAAACACAAGGGAAATCTAATGGGAAAAACTGGGTATTCAGGGAAATAAGTGGAATTTATTTTTTTTTTTTTCTGTTCACTTTTTAATCTCTTTTACCAAAGTTTACTTATTTTACAATATACATTCTACTTACAATCACATGTTTTCCATGAGCTCTTTAGTGAGGTAGTTTGGTTCTTTTGTGGCACGGCTTTATATTTACTGTGTACTTTTTAATATATAAAATAGGAACACACACTGACCCACACAGTGTCATGTGATACTGTGACATAGAGCTTTCCCATGATGCATTGGGGTGCAGTTGAATTTTTAAATTTGATTAATAATTAAGGAATTATGTATGGAGGATTTTTTCTGAGGTATTGGGGTGTTAGTTTGTGGTGAAATAGATGTTTTAGGGTTGTTGTTTTGCGTTTTTTGGTGTTTTTGGGTAATTCTGAGCAGTCACCATGAAGAAGTAAAGCGTGGGGGGGGACCATGCTTTAAAAGACCCCCGTCTCCCAGGCTTTAATGTATTGGCTGTATAGTCAGTACTGAACACTGGGAAACTGGTACTTGTCTAAAGTATGTGAAATCAAAAACACAAGGGAAATCTAATGGGAAAAACTGGGTATTCAGGGAAATAAGTGGAATTTATTATTTTTTTTTTTTTCTGTTCACTTTTTAATCTCTTTTACCAAAGTTTACTTATTTTACAATATACATTCTACTTACAATCACATGTTTTCCATGAGCTCTTTAGTGAGGTAGTTTGGTTCTTTTGTGGCACGGCTTTATATTTACTGTGTACTTTTTAATATATAAAATAGGAACACACACTGACCCACACAGTGTCATGTGATACTGTGACATAGAGCTTTCCCATGATGCATTGGGGTGCAGTTGAATTTTTAAATTTGATTAATAATTAAGGAATTATGTATGGAGGATTTTTTCTGAGGTATTGGGGTGTTAGTTTGTGGTGAAATAGATGTTTTAGGGTTGTTGTTTTGCGTTTTTTGGTGTTTTTGGGTAATTCTGAGCAGTCACCATGAAGAAGTAAAGCGTGGGGGGGGACCATGCTTTAAAAGACCCCCGTCTCCCAGGCTTTAATGTATTGGCTGTGTAGTCAGTACTGAACACTGGGAAACTGGTACTTGTCTAAAGTATGTGAAATCAAAAACACAAGGGAAATCTAATGGGAAAAACTGGGTATTCAGGGAAATAAGTGGAATTTATTATTATTTTTTTTTTCTGTTCACTTTTTAATCTCTTTTACCAAAGTTTACTTATTTTACAATATACATTCTACTTACAATCACATGTTTTCCATGAGCTCTTTAGTGAGGTAGTTTGGTTCTTTTGTGGCACGGCTTTATATTTACTGTGTACTTTTTAATATATAAAATAGGAACACACACTGACCCACACAGTGTCATGTGATACTGTGACATAGAGCTTTCCCATGATGCATTGGGGTGCAGTTGAATTTTTAAATTTGATTAATAATTAAGGAATTATGTATGGAGGATTTTTTCTGAGGTATTGGGGTGTTAGTTTGTGGTGAAATAGATGTTTTAGGGTTGTTGTTTTGCGTTTTTTGGTGTTTTTTGGTAATTCTGAGCAGTCACCATGAAGAAGTAAAGCGTGGGGGGGACCATGCTTTAAAAGACCCCCGTCTCCAAGGCTTTAATGTATTGGCTGTGTAGTCAGTACTGAACACTGGGAAACTGGTACTTGTCTAAAGTATGTGAAATCAAAAACACAAGGGAAATCTAATGGGAAAAACTGGGTATTCAGGGAAATAAGTGGAATTTATTATTATTTTTTTTTTCTGTTCACTTTTTAATCTCTTTTACCAAAGTTTACTTATTTTACAATATACATTCTACTTACAATCACATGTTTTCCATGAGCTCTTTAGTGAGGTAGTTTGGTTCTTTTGTGGCACGGCTTTATATTTACTGTGTACTTTTTAATATATAAAATAGGAACACACACTGACCCACACAGTGTCATGTGATACTGTGACATAGAGCTTTCCCATGATGCATTGGGGTGCAGTTGAATTTTTAAATTTGATTAATAATTAAGGAATTATGTATGGAGGATTTTTTCTGAGGTATTGGGGTGTTAGTTTGTGGTGAAATAGATGTTTTAGGGTTGTTGTTTTGCGTTTTTTGGTGTTTTTTGGTAATTCTGAGCAGTCACCATGAAGAAGTAAAGCGTGGGGGGGACCATGCTTTAAAAGACCCCCGTCTCCAAGGCTTTAATGTATTGGCTGTGTAGTCAGTACTGAACACTGGGAAACTGGTACTTGTCTAAAGTATGTGAAATCAAAAACACAAGGGAAATCTAATGGGAAAAACTGGGTATTCAGGGAAATAAGTGGAATTTATTTTTTTTTTTTTCTGTTCACTTTTTAATCTCTTTTACCAAAGTTTACTTATTTTACAATATACATTCTACTTACAATCACATGTTTTCCATGAGCTCTTTAGTGAGGTAGTTTGGTTCTTTTGTGGCACGGCTTTATATTTACTGTGTACTTTTTAATATATAAAATAGGAACACACACTGACCCACACAGTGTCATGTGATACTGTGACATAGAGCTTTCCCATGATGCATTGGGGTGCAGTTGAATTTTTAAATTTGATTAATAATTAAGGAATTATGTATGGAGGATTTTTTCTGAGGTATTGGGGTGTTAGTTTGTGGTGAAATAGATGTTTTAGGGTTGTTGTTTTGCGTTTTTTGGTGTTTTTGGGTAATTCTGAGCAGTCACCATGAAGAAGTAAAGCGTGGGGGGGGACCATGCTTTAAAAGACCCCCGTCTCCCAGGCTTTAATGTATTGGCTGTATAGTCAGTACTGAACACTGGGAAACTGGTACTTGTCTAAAGTATGTGAAATCAAAAACACAAGGGAAATCTAATGGGAAAAACTGGGTATTCAGGGAAATAAGTGGAATTTATTATTTTTTTTTTTTCTGTTCACTTTTTAATCTCTTTTACCAAAGTTTACTTATTTTACAATATACATTCTACTTACAATCACATGTTTTCCATGAGCTCTTTAGTGAGGTAGTTTGGTTCTTTTGTGGCACGGCTTTATATTTACTGTGTACTTTTTAATATATAAAATAGGAACACACACTGACCCACACAGTGTCATGTGATACTGTGACATAGAGCTTTCCCATGATGCATTGGGGTGCAGTTGAATTTTTAAATTTGATTAATAATTAAGGAATTATGTATGGAGGATTTTTTCTGAGGTATTGGGGTGTTAGTTTGTGGTGAAATAGATGTTTTAGGGTTGTTGTTTTGCGTTTTTTGGTGTTTTTTGGTAATTCTGAGCAGTCACCATGAAGAAGTAAAGCGTGGGGGGGACCATGCTTTAAAAGACCCCCCGTCTCCAAGGCTTTAATGTATTGGCTGTGTAGTCAGTACTGAACACTGGGAAACTGGTACTTGTCTAAAGTATGTGAAATCAAAAACACAAGGGAAATCTAATGGGAAAAACTGGGTATTCAGGGAAATAAGTGGAATTTATTATTATTTTTTTTTTCTGTTCACTTTTTAATCTCTTTTACCAAAGTTTACTTATTTTACAATATACATTCTACTTACAATCACATGTTTTCCATGAGCTCTTTAGTGAGGTAGTTTGGTTCTTTTGTGGCACGGCTTTATATTTACTGTGTACTTTTTAATATATAAAATAGGAACACACACTGACCCACACAGTGTCATGTGATACTGTGACATAGAGCTTTCCCATGATGCATTGGGGTGCAGTTGAATTTTTAAATTTGATTAATAATTAAGGAATTATGTATGGAGGATTTTTTCTGAGGTATTGGGGTGTTAGTTTGTGGTGAAATAGATGTTTTAGGGTTGTTGTTTTGCGTTTTTTGGTGTTTTTTGGTAATTCTGAGCAGTCACCATGAAGAAGTAAAGCGTGGGGGGGACCATGCTTTAAAAGACCCCCGTCTCCAAGGCTTTAATGTATTGGCTGTGTAGTCAGTACTGAACACTGGGAAACTGGTACTTGTCTAAAGTATGTGAAATCAAAAACACAAGGGAAATCTAATGGGAAAAACTGGGTATTCAGGGAAATAAGTGGAATTTATTTTTTTTTTTTTTCTGTTCACTTTTTAATCTCTTTTACCAAAGTTTACTTATTTTACAATATACATTCTACTTACAATCACATGTTTTCCATGAGCTCTTTAGTGAGGTAGTTTGGTTCTTTTGTGGCACGGCTTTATATTTACTGTGTACTTTTTAATATATAAAATAGGAACACACACTGACCCACACAGTGTCATGTGATACTGTGACATAGAGCTTTCCCATGATGCATTGGGGTGCAGTTGAATTTTTAAATTTGATTAATAATTAAGGAATTATGTATGGAGGATTTTTTCTGAGGTATTGGGGTGTTAGTTTGTGGTGAAATAGATGTTTTAGGGTTGTTGTTTTGCGTTTTTTTGGTGTTTTTGGGTAATTCTGAGCAGTCACCATGAAGAAGTAAAGCGTGGGGGGGGACCATGCTTTAAAAGACCCCCGTCTCCCAGGCTTTAATGTATTGGCTGTGTAGTCAGTACTGAACACTGGGAAACTGGTACTTGTCTAAAGTATGTGAAATCAAATTCACAAGGGAAATCTAATGGGAAAAACTGGGTATTCAGGGAAATAAGTGGATTTTTTTTTTTTTTTTCTGTTCACTTTTTAATCTCTTTTACCAAAGTTTACTTATTTTACAATATACATCCTACTTACAATCACATGTTTTCCATGAGCTCTTTAGTGAGGTAGTTTGGTTCTTTTGTGGCACGGCTTTATATTTACTGTGTACTTTTTAATATATAAAATAGGAACACACACTGACCCACACAGTGTCATGTGATACTGTGACATAGAGCTTTCCCATGATGCATTGGGGTGCAGTTGAATTGTTAAATTTGATTAATAATTAAGGAATTATGTATGGAGGATTTTTTCTGAGGTATTGGGGTGTTAGTTTGTGGTGAAATAGATGTTTTAGGGTTGTTGTTTTGCGTTTTTTGGTGTTTTTTGGTAATTCTGAGCAGTCACCATGAAGAAGTAAAGCGTGGGGGGGACCATGCTTTAAAAGACCCCCGTCTCCCAGGCTTTAATGTATTGGCTGTATAGTCAGTACTGAACACTGGGAAACTGGTACTTGTCTAAAGTATGTGAAATCAAAAACACAAGGGAAATCTAATGGGAAAAACTGGGTATTCAGGGAAATAAGTGGAATTTATTATTTTTTTTTTTTCTGTTCACTTTTTAATCTCTTTTACCAAAGTTTACTTATTTTACAATATACATTCTACTTACAATCACATGTTTTCCATGAGCTCTTTAGTGAGGTAGTTTGGTTCTTTTGTGGCACGGCTTTATATTTACTGTGTACTTTTTAATATATAAAATAGGAACACACACTGACCCACACAGTGTCATGTGATACTGTGACATAGAGCTTTCCCATGATGCATTGGGGTGCAGTTGAATTTTTAAATTTGATTAATAATTAAGGAATTATGTATGGAGGATTTTTTCTGAGGTATTGGGGTGTTAGTTTGTGGTGAAATAGATGTTTTAGGGTTGTTGTTTTGCGTTTTTTTGGTGTTTTTGGGTAATTCTGAGCAGTCACCATGAAGAAGTAAAGCGTGGGGGGGGACCATGCTTTAAAAGACCCCCGTCTCCCAGGCTTTAATGTATTGGCTGTGTAGTCAGTACTGAACACTGGGAAACTGGTACTTGTCTAAAGTATGTGAAATCAAAAACACAAGGGAAATCTAATGGGAAAAACTGGGTATTCAGGGAAATAAGTGGAATTTATTATTTTTTTTTTTTCTGTTCACTTTTTAATCTCTTTTACCAAAGTTTACTTATTTTACAATATACATTCTACTTACAATCACATGTTTTCCATGAGCTCTTTAGTGAGGTAGTTTGGTTCTTTTGTGGCACGGCTTTATATTTACTGTGTACTTTTTAATATATAAAATAGGAACACACACTGACCCACACAGTGTCATGTGATACTGTGACATAGAGCTTTCCCATGATGCATTGGGGTGCAGTTGAATTTTTAAATTTGATTAATAATTAAGGAATTATGTATGGAGGATTTTTTCTGAGGTATTGGGGTGTTAGTTTGTGGTGAAATAGATGTTTTAGGGTTGTTGTTTTGCGTTTTTTGGTGTTTTTTGGTAATTCTGAGCAGTCACCATGAAGAAGTAAAGCGTGGGGGGGGACCATGCTTTAAAAGACCCCCGTCTCCAAGGCTTTAATGTATTGGCTGTGTAGTCAGTACTGAACACTGGGAAACTGGTACTTGTCTAAAGTATGTGAAATCAAAAACACAAGGGAAATCTAATGGGAAAAACTGGGTATTCAGGGAAATAAGTGGAATTTATTATTATTTTTTTTTTCTGTTCACTTTTTAATCTCTTTTACCAAAGTTTACTTATTTTACAATATACATTCTACTTACAATCACATGTTTTCCATGAGCTCTTTAGTGAGGTAGTTTGGTTCTTTTGTGGCACGGCTTTATATTTACTGTGTACTTTTTAATATATAAAATAGGAACACACACTGACCCACACAGTGTCATGTGATACTGTGACATAGAGCTTTCCCATGATGCATTGGGGTGCAGTTGAATTTTTAAATTTGATTAATAATTAAGGAATTATGTATGGAGGATTTTTTCTGAGGTATTGGGGTGTTAGTTTGTGGTGAAATAGATGTTTTAGGGTTGTTGTTTTGCGTTTTTTGGTGTTTTTTGGTAATTCTGAGCAGTCACCATGAAGAAGTAAAGCGTGGGGGGGACCATGCTTTAAAAGACCCCCGTCTCCAAGGCTTTAATGTATTGGCTGTGTAGTCAGTACTGAACACTGGGAAACTGGTACTTGTCTAAAGTATGTGAAATCAAAAACACAAGGGAAATCTAATGGGAAAAACTGGGTATTCAGGGAAATAAGTGGAATTTATTTTTTTTTTTTTTCTGTTCACTTTTTAATCTCTTTTACCAAAGTTTACTTATTTTACAATATACATTCTACTTACAATCACATGTTTTCCATGAGCTCTTTAGTGAGGTAGTTTGGTTCTTTTGTGGCACGGCTTTATATTTACTGTGTACTTTTTAATATATAAAATAGGAACACACACTGACCCACACAGTGTCATGTGATACTGTGACATAGAGCTTTCCCATGATGCATTGGGGTGCAGTTGAATTTTTAAATTTGATTAATAATTAAGGAATTATGTATGGAGGATTTTTTCTGAGGTATTGGGGTGTTAGTTTGTGGTGAAATAGATGTTTTAGGGTTGTTGTTTTGCGTTTTTTTGGTGTTTTTGGGTAATTCTGAGCAGTCACCATGAAGAAGTAAAGCGTGGGGGGGGACCATGCTTTAAAAGACCCCCGTCTCCCAGGCTTTAATGTATTGGCTGTGTAGTCAGTACTGAACACTGGGAAACTGGTACTTGTCTAAAGTATGTGAAATCAAAAACACAAGGGAAATCTAATGGGAAAAACTGGGTATTCAGGGAAATAAGTGGATTTTTTTTTTTTTTTCTGTTCACTTTTTAATCTCTTTTACCAAAGTTTACTTATTTTACAATATACATCCTACTTACAATCACATGTTTTCCATGAGCTCTTTAGTGAGGTAGTTTGGTTCTTTTGTGGCACGGCTTTATATTTACTGTGTACTTTTTAATATATAAAATAGGAACACACACTGACCCACACAGTGTCATGTGATACTGTGACATAGAGCTTTCCCATGATGCATTGGGGTGCAGTTGAATTGTTAAATTTGATTAATAATTAAGGAATTATGTATGGAGGATTTTTTCTGAGGTATTGGGGTGTTAGTTTGTGGTGAAATAGATGTTTTAGGGTTGTTGTTTTGCGTTTTTTGGTGTTTTTTGGTAATTCTGAGCAGTCACCATGAAGAAGTAAAGCGTGGGGGGGACCATGCTTTAAAAGACCCCCGTCTCCCAGGCTTTAATGTATTGGCTGTGTAGTCAGTACTGAACACTGGGAAACTGGTACTTGTCTAAAGTATGTGAAATCAAAAACACAAGGGAAATCTAATGGGAAAAACTGGGTATTCAGGGAAATAAGTGGAATTTATTATTTTTTTTTTTTTCTGTTCACTTTTTAATCTCTTTTACCAAAGTTTACTTATTTTACAATATACATTCTACTTACAATCACATGTTTTCCATGAGCTCTTTAGTGAGGTAGTTTGGTTCTTTTGTGGCACGGCTTTATATTTACTGTGTACTTTTTAATATATAAAATAGGAACACACACTGACCCACACAGTGTCATGTGATACTGTGACATAGAGCTTTCCCATGATGCATTGGGGTGCAGTTGAATTTTTAAATTTGATTAATAATTAAGGAATTATGTATGGAGGATTTTTTCTGAGGTATTGGGGTGTTAGTTTGTGGTGAAATAGATGTTTTAGGGTTGTTGTTTTGCGTTTTTTGGTGTTTTTTGGTAATTCTGAGCAGTCACCATGAAGAAGTAAAGCGTGGGGGGGGACCATGCTTTAAAAGACCCCCGTCTCCAAGGCTTTAATGTATTGGCTGTGTAGTCAGTACTGAACACTGGGAAACTGGTACTTGTCTAAAGTATGTGAAATCAAAAACACAAGGGAAATCTAATGGGAAAAACTGGGTATTCAGGGAAATAAGTGGAATTTATTATTATTTTTTTTTTCTGTTCACTTTTTAATCTCTTTTACCAAAGTTTACTTATTTTACAATATACATTCTACTTACAATCACATGTTTTCCATGAGCTCTTTAGTGAGGTAGTTTGGTTCTTTTGTGGCACGGCTTTATATTTACTGTGTACTTTTTAATATATAAAATAGGAACACACACTGACCCACACAGTGTCATGTGATACTGTGACATAGAGCTTTCCCATGATGCATTGGGGTGCAGTTGAATTTTTAAATTTGATTAATAATTAAGGAATTATGTATGGAGGATTTTTTCTGAGGTATTGGGGTGTTAGTTTGTGGTGAAATAGATGTTTTAGGGTTGTTGTTTTGCGTTTTTTGGTGTTTTTTGGTAATTCTGAGCAGTCACCATGAAGAAGTAAAGCGTGGGGGGGACCATGCTTTAAAAGACCCCCGTCTCCAAGGCTTTAATGTATTGGCTGTGTAGTCAGTACTGAACACTGGGAAACTGGTACTTGTCTAAAGTATGTGAAATCAAAAACACAAGGGAAATCTAATGGGAAAAACTGGGTATTCAGGGAAATAAGTGGAATTTATTTTTTTTTTTTTTCTGTTCACTTTTTAATCTCTTTTACCAAAGTTTACTTATTTTACAATATACATTCTACTTACAATCACATGTTTTCCATGAGCTCTTTAGTGAGGTAGTTTGGTTCTTTTGTGGCACGGCTTTATATTTACTGTGTACTTTTTAATATATAAAATAGGAACACACACTGACCCACACAGTGTCATGTGATACTGTGACATAGAGCTTTCCCATGATGCATTGGGGTGCAGTTGAATTTTTAAATTTGATTAATAATTAAGGAATTATGTATGGAGGATTTTTTCTGAGGTATTGGGGTGTTAGTTTGTGGTGAAATAGATGTTTTAGGGTTGTTGTTTTGCGTTTTTTTGGTGTTTTTGGGTAATTCTGAGCAGTCACCATGAAGAAGTAAAGCGTGGGGGGGGACCATGCTTTAAAAGACCCCCGTCTCCCAGGCTTTAATGTATTGGCTGTGTAGTCAGTACTGAACACTGGGAAACTGGTACTTGTCTAAAGTATGTGAAATCAAAAACACAAGGGAAATCTAATGGGAAAAACTGGGTATTCAGGGAAATAAGTGGATTTTTTTTTTTTTTTTTCTGTTCACTTTTTAATCTCTTTTACCAAAGTTTACTTATTTTACAATATACATCCTACTTACAATCACATGTTTTCCATGAGCTCTTTAGTGAGGTAGTTTGGTTCTTTTGTGGCACGGCTTTATATTTACTGTGTACTTTTTAATATATAAAATAGGAACACACACTGACCCACACAGTGTCATGTGATACTGTGACATAGAGCTTTCCCATGATGCATTGGGGTGCAGTTGAATTGTTAAATTTGATTAATAATTAAGGAATTATGTATGGAGGATTTTTTCTGAGGTATTGGGGTGTTAGTTTGTGGTGAAATAGATGTTTTAGGGTTGTTGTTTTGCGTTTTTTGGTGTTTTTTGGTAATTCTGAGCAGTCACCATGAAGAAGTAAAGCGTGGGGGGGACCATGCTTTAAAAGACCCCCGTCTCCCAGGATTTAATGTATTGGCTGTGTAGTCAGTACTGAACACTGGGAAACTGGTACTTGTCTAAAGTATGTGAAATCAAAAACACAAGGGAAATCTAATGGGAAAAACTGGGTATTCAGGGAAATAAGTGGAATTTATTATTATTTTTTTTTTTCTGTTCACTTTTTAATCTCTTTTACCAAAGTTTACTTATTTTACAATATACATTCTACTTACAATCACATGTTTTCCATGAGCTCTTTAGTGAGGTAGTTTGGTTCTTTTGTGGCACGGCTTTATATTTACTGTGTACTTTTTAATATATAAAATAGGAACACACACTGACCCACACAGTGTCATGTGATACTGTGACATAGAGCTTTCCCATGATGCATTGGGGTGCAGTTGAATTTTTAAATTTGATTAATAATTAAGGAATTATGTATGGAGGATTTTTTCTGAGGTATTGGGGTGTTAGTTTGTGGTGAAATAGATGTTTTAGGGTTGTTGTTTTGCGTTTTTTGGTGTTTTTTGGTAATTCTGAGCAGTCACCATGAAGAAGTAAAGCGTGGGGGGGACCATGCTTTAAAAGACCCCCGTCTCCCTGGCTTTAATGTATTGGCTGTGTAGTCAGTACTGAACACTGGGAAACTGGTACTTGTCTAAAGTATGTGAAATCAAAAACACAAGGGAAATCTAATGGGAAAAACTGGGTATTCAGGGAAATAAGTGGAATTTATTATTATTTTTTTTTTCTGTTCACTTTTTAATCTCTTTTACCAAAGTTTACTTATTTTACAATATACATTCTACTTACAATCACATGTTTTCCATGAGCTCTTTAGTGAGGTAGTTTGGTTCTTTTGTGGCACGGCTTTATATTTACTGTGTACTTTTTAATATATAAAATAGGAACACACACTGACCCACACAGTGTCATGTGATACTGTGACATAGAGCTTTCCCATGATGCATTGGGGTGCAGTTGAATTTTTAAATTTGATTAATAATTAAGGAATTATGTATGGAGGATTTTTTCTGAGGTATTGGGGTGTTAGTTTGTGGTGAAATAGATGTTTTAGGGTTGTTGTTTTGCGTTTTTTTGGTGTTTTTGGGTAATTCTGAGCAGTCACCATGAAGAAGTAAAGCGTGGGGGGGGACCATGCTTTAAAAGACCCCCGTCTCCCAGGCTTTAATGTATTGGCTGTGTAGTCAGTACTGAACACTGGGAAACTGGTACTTGTCTAAAGTATGTGAAATCAAAAACACAAGGGAAATCTAATGGGAAAAACTGGGTATTCAGGGAAATAAGTGGATTTTTTTTTTTTTTTTTCTGTTCACTTTTTAATCTCTTTTACCAAAGTTTACTTATTTTACAATATACATCCTACTTACAATCACATGTTTTCCATGAGCTCTTTAGTGAGGTAGTTTGGTTCTTTTGTGGCACGGCTTTATATTTACTGTGTACTTTTTAATATATAAAATAGGAACACACACTGACCCACACAGTGTCATGTGATACTGTGACATAGAGCTTTCCCATGATGCATTGGGGTGCAGTTGAATTGTTAAATTTGATTAATAATTAAGGAATTATGTATGGAGGATTTTTTCTGAGGTATTGGGGTGTTAGTTTGTGGTGAAATAGATGTTTTAGGGTTGTTGTTTTGCGTTTTTTGGTGTTTTTTGGTAATTCTGAGCAGTCACCATGAAGAAGTAAAGCGTGGGGGGGACCATGCTTTAAAAGACCCCCGTCTCCCAGGATTTAATGTATTGGCTGTGTAGTCAGTACTGAACACTGGGAAACTGGTACTTGTCTAAAGTATGTGAAATCAAAAACACAAGGGAAATCTAATGGGAAAAACTGGGTATTCAGGGAAATAAGTGGAATTTATTATTTTTTTTTTTTTTCTGTTCACTTTTTAATCTCTTTTACCAAAGTTTACTTATTTTACAATATACATTCTACTTACAATCACATGTTTTCCATGAGCTCTTTAGTGAGGTAGTTTGGTTCTTTTGTGGCACGGCTTTATATTTACTGTGTACTTTTTAATATATAAAATAGGAACACACACTGACCCACACAGTGTCATGTGATACTGTGACATAGAGCTTTCCCATGATGCATTGGGGTGCAGTTGAATTTTTAAATTTGATTAATAATTAAGGAATTATGTATGGAGGATTTTTTCTGAGGTATTGGGGTGTTAGTTTGTGGTGAAATAGATGTTTTAGGGTTGTTGTTTTGCGTTTTTTGGTGTTTTTTGGTAATTCTGAGCAGTCACCATGAAGAAGTAAAGCGTGGGGGGGACCATGCTTTAAAAGACCCCCGTCTCCCTGGCTTTAATGTATTGGCTGTGTAGTCAGTACTGAACACTGGGAAACTGGTACTTGTCTAAAGTATGTGAAATCAAAAACACAAGGGAAATCTAATGGGAAAAACTGGGTATTCAGGGAAATAAGTGGAATTTATTATTATTTTTTTTTTCTGTTCACTTTTTAATCTCTTTTACCAAAGTTTACTTATTTTACAATATACATTCTACTTACAATCACATGTTTTCCATGAGCTCTTTAGTGAGGTAGTTTGGTTCTTTTGTGGCACGGCTTTATATTTACTGTGTACTTTTTAATATATAAAATAGGAACACACACTGACCCACACAGTGTCATGTGATACTGTGACATAGAGCTTTCCCATGATGCATTGGGGTGCAGTTGAATTTTTAAATTTGATTAATAATTAAGGAATTATGTATGGAGGATTTTTTCTGAGGTATTGGGGTGTTAGTTTGTGGTGAAATAGATGTTTTAGGGTTGTTGTTTTGCGTTTTTTGGTGTTTTTGGTAATTCTGAGCAGTCACCATGAAGAAGTAAAGCGTGGGGGGGACCATGCTTTAAAAGACCCCCGTCTCCAAGGCTTTAATGTATTGGCTGTGTAGTCAGTACTGAACACTGGGAAACTGGTACTTGTCTAAAGTATGTGAAATCAAAAACACAAGGGAAATCTAATGGGAAAAACTGGGTATTCAGGGAAATAAGTGGAATTTATTTTTTTTTTTTTCTGTTCACTTTTTAATCTCTTTTACCAAAGTTTACTTATTTTACAATATACATTCTACTTACAATCACATGTTTTCCATGAGCTCTTTAGTGAGGTAGTTTGGTTCTTTTGTGGCACGGCTTTATATTTACTGTGTACTTTTTAATATATAAAATAGGAACACACACTGACCCACACAGTGTCATGTGATACTGTGACATAGAGCTTTCCCATGATGCATTGGGGTGCAGTTGAATTGTTAAATTTGATTAATAATTAAGGAATTATGTATGGAGGATTTTTTCTGAGGTATTGGGGTGTTAGTTTGTGGTGAAATAGATGTTTTAGGGTTGTTGTTTTGCGTTTTTTTGGTGTTTTTGGGTAATTCTGAGCAGTCACCATGAAGAAGTAAAGCGTGGGGGGGGGGGACCATGCTTTAAAAGACCCCCGTCTCCCAGGCTTTAATGTATTGGCTGTGTAGTCAGTACTGAACACTGGGAAACTGGTACTTGTCTAAAGTATGTGAAATCAAAAACACAAGGGAAATCTAATGGGAAAAACTGGGTATTCAGGGAAATAAGTGGAATTTATTATTATTTTTTTTTCTGTTCACTTTTTAATCTCTTTTACCAAAGTTTACTTATTTTACAATATACATTCTACTTACAATCACATGTTTTCCATGAGCTCTTTAGTGAGGTAGTTTGGTTCTTTTGTGGCACGGCTTTATATTTACTGTGTACTTTTTAATATATAAAATAGGAACACACACTGACCCACACAGTGTCATGTGATACTGTGACATAGAGCTTTCCCATGATGCATTGGGGTGCAGTTGAATTTTTAAATTTGATTAATAATTAAGGAATTATGTATGGAGGATTTTTTCTGAGGTATTGGGGTGTTAGTTTGTGGTGAAATAGATGTTTTAGGGTTGTTGTTTTGCGTTTTTTGGTGTTTTTGGGTAATTCTGAGCAGTCACCATGAAGAAGTAAAGCGTGGGGGGGGACCATGCTTTAAAAGACCCCCGTCTCCCAGGCTTTAATGTATTGGCTGTGTAGTCAGTACTGAACACTGGGAAACTGGTACTTGTCTAAAGTATGTGAAATCAAAAACACAAGGGAAATCTAATGGGAAAAACTGGGTATTCAGGGAAATAAGTGGATTTTTTTTTTTTTTCTGTTCACTTTTTAATCTCTTTTACCAAAGTTTACTTATTTTACAATATACATCCTACTTACAATCACATGTTTTCCATGAGCTCTTTAGTGAGGTAGTTTGGTTCTTTTGTGGCACGGCTTTATATTTACTGTGTACTTTTTAATATATAAAATAGGAACACACACTGACCCACACAGTGTCATGTGATACTGTGACATAGAGCTTTCCCATGATGCATTGGGGTGCAGTTGAATTTTTAAATTTGATTAATAATTAAGGAATTATGTATGGAGGATTTTTTCTGAGGTATTGGGGTGTTAGTTTGTGGTGAAATAGATGTTTTAGGGTTGTTGTTTTGCGTTTTTTGGTGTTTTTTGGTAATTCTGAGCAGTCACCATGAAGAAGTAAAGCGTGGGGGGGACCATGCTTTAAAAGACCCCCGTCTCCAAGGCTTTAATGTATTGGCTGTGTAGTCAGTACTGAACACTGGGAAACTGGTACTTGTCTAAAGTATGTGAAATCAAAAACACAAGGGAAATCTAATGGGAAAAACTGGGTATTCAGGGAAATAAGTGGAATTTATTCTTTTTTTTTTTCTGTTCACTTTTTAATCTCTTTTACCAAAGTTTACTTATTTTACAATATACATTCTACTTACAATCACATGTTTTCCATGAGCTCTTTAGTGAGGTAGTTTGGTTCTTTTGTGGCACGGCTTTATATTTACTGTGTACTTTTTAATATATAAAATAGGAACACACACTGACCCACACAGTGTCATGTGATACTGTGACATAGAGCTTTCCCATGATGCATTGGGGTGCAGTTGAATTTTTAAATTTGATTAATAATTAAGGAATTATGTATGGAGGATTTTTTCTGAGGTATTGGGGTGTTAGTTTGTGGTGAAATAGATGTTTTAGGGTTGTTGTTTTGCGTTTTTTGGTGTTTTTTGGTAATTCTGAGCAGTCACCATGAAGAAGTAAAGCGTGGGGGGGACCATGCTTTAAAAGACCCCCATCTCCAAGGCTTTAATGTATTGGCTGTGTAGTCAGTACTGAACACTGGGAAACTGGTACTTGTCTAAAGTATGTGAAATCAAAAACACAAGGGAAATCTAATGGGAAAAACTGGGTATTCAGGGAAATAAGTGGAATTTATTATTATTTTTTTTTTTTTCTGTTCACTTTTTAATCTCTTTTACCAAAGTTTACTTATTTTACAATATACATTCTACTTACAATCACATGTTTTCCATGAGCTCTTTAGTGAGGTAGTTTGGTTCTTTTGTGGCACGGCTTTATATTTACTGTGTACTTTTTAATATATAAAATAGGAACACACACTGACCCACACAGTGTCATGTGATACTGTGACATAGAGCTTTCCCATGATGCATTGGGGTGCAGTTGAATTTTTAAATTTGATTAATAATTAAGGAATTATGTATGGAGGATTTTTTCTGAGGTATTGGGGTGTTAGTTTGTGGTGAAATAGATGTTTTAGGGTTGTTGTTTTGCGTTTTTTGGTGTTTTTGGGTAATTCTGAGCAGTCACCATGAAGAAGTAAAGCGTGGGGGGGACCATGCTTTAAAAGACCCCCGTCTCCCTGGCTTTAATGTATTGGCTGTGTAGTCAGTACTGAACACTGGGAAACTGGTACTTGTCTAAAGTATGTGAAATCAAAAACACAAGGGAAATCTAATGGGAAAAACTGGGTATTCAGGGAAATAAGTGGATTTTTTTTTTTTTTTCTGTTCACTTTTTAATCTCTTTTACCAAAGTTTACTTATTTTCCAATATACATCCTACTTACAATCACATGTTTTCCATGAGCTCTTTAGTGAGGTAGTTTGGTTCTTTTGTGGCACGGCTTTATATTTACTGTGTACTTTTTAATATATAAAATAGGAACACACACTGACCCACACAGTGTCATGTGATACTGTGACATAGAGCTTTCCCATGATGCATTGGGGTGCAGTTGAATTGTTAAATTTGATTAATAATTAAGGAATTATGTATGGAGGATTTTTTCTGAGGTATTGGGGTGTTAGTTTGTGGTGAAATAGATGTTTTAGGGTTGTTGTTTTGCGTTTTTTGGTGTTTTTGGGTAATTCTGAGCAGTCACCATGAAGAAGTAAAGCGTGGGGGGGACCATGCTTTAAAAGACCCCCGTCTCCCTGGCTTTAATGTATTGGCTGTGTAGTCAGTACTGAACACTGGGAAACTGGTACTTGTCTAAAGTATGTGAAATCAAAAACACAAGGGAAATCTAATGGGAAAAACTGGGTATTCAGGGAAATAAGTGGATTTTTTTTTTTTTTTTCTGTTCACTTTTTAATCTCTTTTACCAAAGTTTACTTATTTTCCAATATACATCCTACTTACAATCACATGTTTTCCATGAGCTCTTTAGTGAGGTAGTTTGGTTCTTTTGTGGCACGGCTTTATATTTACTGTGTACTTTTTAATATATAAAATAGGAACACACACTGACCCACACAGTGTCATGTGATACTGTGACATAGAGCTTTCCCATGATGCATTGGGGTGCAGTTGAATTGTTAAATTTGATTAATAATTAAGGAATTATGTATGGAGGATTTTTTCTGAGGTATTGGGGTGTTAGTTTGTGGTGAAATAGATGTTTTAGGGTTGTTGTTTTGCGTTTTTTGGTGTTTTTAGGTAATTCTGAGCAGTCACCATGAAGAAGTAAAGCGTGGGGGGGACCATGCTTTAAAAGACCCCCGTCTCCCAGGCTTTAATGTATTGGCTGTGTAGTCAGTACTGAACACTGGGAAACTGGTACTTGTCTAAAGTATGTGAAATCAAAAACACAAGGGAAATCTAATGGGAAAAACTGGGTATTCAGGGAAATAAGTGGAATTTATTATTATTTTTTTTTTCTGTTCACTTTTTAATCTCTTTTACCAAAGTTTACTTATTTTACAATATACATTCTACTTACAATCACATGTTTTCCATGAGCTCTTTAGTGAGGTAGTTTGGTTCTTTTGTGGCACGGCTTTATATTTACTGTGTACTTTTTAATATATAAAATAGGAACACACACTGACCCACACAGTGTCATGTGATACTGTGACATAGAGCTTTCCCATGATGCATTGGGGTGCAGTTGAATTTTTAAATTTGATTAATAATTAAGGAATTATGTATGGAGGATTTTTTCTGAGGTATTGGGGTGTTAGTTTGTGGTGAAATAGATGTTTTAGGGTTGTTGTTTTGCGTTTTTTTGGTGTTTTTGGGTAATTCTGAGCAGTCACCATGAAGAAGTAAAGCGTGGGGGGGGACCATGCTTTAAAAGACCCCCGTCTCCCAGGCTTTAATGTATTGGCTGTGTAGTCAGTACTGAACACTGGGAAACTGGTACTTGTCTAAAGTATGTGAAATCAAAAACACAAGGGAAATCTAATGGGAAAAACTGGGTATTCAGGGAAATAAGTGGATTTTTTTTTTTTTTTTCTGTTCACTTTTTAATCTCTTTTACCAAAGTTTACTTATTTTACAATATACATCCTACTTACAATCACATGTTTTCCATGAGCTCTTTAGTGAGGTAGTTTGGTTCTTTTGTGGCACGGCTTTATATTTACTGTGTACTTTTTAATATATAAAATAGGAACACACACTGACCCACACAGTGTCATGTGATACTGTGACATAGAGCTTTCCCATGATGCATTGGGGTGCAGTTGAATTGTTAAATTTGATTAATAATTAAGGAATTATGTATGGAGGATTTTTTCTGAGGTATTGGGGTGTTAGTTTGTGGTGAAATAGATGTTTTAGGGTTGTTGTTTTGCGTTTTTTGGTGTTTTTGGGTAATTCTGAGCAGTCACCATGAAGAAGTAAAGCGTGGGGGGGACCATGCTTTAAAAGACCCCCGTCTCCCAGGCTTTAATGTATTGGCTGTGTAGTCAGTACTGAACACTGGGAAACTGGTACTTGTCTAAAGTATGTGAAATCAAAAACACAAGGGAAATCTAATGGGAAAAACTGGGTATTCAGGGAAATAAGTGGAATTTATTATTTTTTTTTTTTCTGTTCACTTTTTAATCTCTTTTACCAAAGTTTACTTATTTTACAATATACATTCTACTTACAATCACATGTTTTCCATGAGCTCTTTAGTGAGGTAGTTTGGTTCTTTTGTGGCACGGCTTTATATTTACTGTGTACTTTTTAATATATAAAATAGGAACACACACTGACCCACACAGTGTCATGTGATACTGTGACATAGAGCTTTCCCATGATGCATTGGGGTGCAGTTGAATTTTTAAATTTGATTAATAATTAAGGAATTATGTATGGAGGATTTTTTCTGAGGTATTGGGGTGTTAGTTTGTGGTGAAATAGATGTTTTAGGGTTGTTGTTTTGCGTTTTTTTGGTGTTTTTGGGTAATTCTGAGCAGTCACCATGAAGAAGTAAAGCGTGGGGGGGGGGGACCATGCTTTAAAAGACCCCCGTCTCCCAGGCTTTAATGTATTGGCTGTGTAGTCAGTACTGAACACTGGGAAACTGGTACTTGTCTAAAGTATGTGAAATCAAAAACACAAGGGAAATCTAATGGGAAAAACTGGGTATTCAGGGAAATAAGTGGATTTTTTATTTTTTTTTCTGTTCACTTTTTAATCTCTTTTACCAAAGTTTACTTATTTTACAATATACATCCTACTTACAATCACATGTTTTCCATGAGCTCTTTAGTGAGGTAGTTTGGTTCTTTTGTGGCACGGCTTTATATTTACTGTGTACTTTTTAATATATAAAATAGGAACACACACTGACCCACACAGTGTCATGTGATACTGTGACATAGAGCTTTCCCATGATGCATTGGGGTGCAGTTGAATTGTTAAATTTGATTAATAATTAAGGAATTATGTATGGAGGATTTTTTCTGAGGTATTGGGGTGTTAGTTTGTGGTGAAATAGATGTTTTAGGGTTGTTGTTTTGCGTTTTTTGGTGTTTTTGGGTAATTCTGAGCAGTCACCATGAAGAAGTAAAGCGTGGGGGGGGGGACCATGCTTTAAAAGACCCCCGTCTCCCAGGCTTTAATGTATTGGCTGTGTAGTCAGTACTGAACACTGGGAAACTGGTACTTGTCTAAAGTATGTGAAATCAAAAACACAAGGGAAATCTATTGGGAAAAACTGGGTATTCAGGGAAATAAGTGGAATTTATTATTATTTTTTTTTCTGTTCACTTTTTAATCTCTTTTACCAAAGTTTACTTATTTTACAATATACATTCTACTTACAATCACATGTTTTCCATGAGCTCTTTAGTGAGGTAGTTTGGTTCTTTTGTGGCACGGCTTTATATTTACTGTGTACTTTTTAATATATAAAATAGGAACACACACTGACCCACACAGTGTCATGTGATACTGTGACATAGAGCTTTCCCATGATGCATTGGGGTGCAGTTGAATTTTTAAATTTGATTAATAGTTAAGGAATTATGTATGGAGGATTTTTTCTGAGGTATTGGGGTGTTAGTTTGTGGTGAAATAGATGTTTTAGGGTTGTTGTTTTGCGTTTTTTGGTGTTTTTTGGTAATTCTGAGCAGTCACCATGAAGAAGTAAAGCGTGGGGGGGGACCATGCTTTAAAAGACCCCCGTCTCCAAGGCTTTAATGTATTGGCTGTGTAGTCAGTACTGAACACTGGGAAACTGGTACTTGTCTAAAGTATGTGAAATCAAAAACACAAGGGAAATCTAATGGGAAAAACTGGGTATTCAGGGAAATAAGTGGAATTTATTTTTTTTTTTTTCTGTTCACTTTTTAATCTCTTTTACCAAAGTTTACTTATTTTACAATATACATTCTACTTACAATCACATGTTTTCCATGAGCTCTTTAGTGAGGTAGTTTGGTTCTTTTGTGGCACGGCTTTATATTTACTGTGTACTTTTTAATATATAAAATAGGAACACACACTGACCCACACAGTGTCATGTGATACTGTGACATAGAGCTTTCCCATGATGCATTGGGGTGCAGTTGAATTTTTAAATTTGATTAATAATTAAGGAATTATGTATGGAGGATTTTTTCTGAGGTATTGGGGTGTTAGTTTGTGGTGAAATAGATGTTTTAGGGTTGTTGTTTTGCGTTTTTTTGGTGTTTTTGGGTAATTCTGAGCAGTCACCATGAAGAAGTAAAGCGTGGGGGGGGGGACCATGCTTTAAAAGACCCCCGTCTCCCAGGCTTTAATGTATTGGCTGTGTAGTCAGTACTGAACACTGGGAAACTGGTACTTGTCTAAAGTATGTGAAATCAAAAACACAAGGGAAATCTAATGGGAAAAACTGGGTATTCAGGGAAATAAGTGGATTTTTTTTTTTTTTTCTGTTCACTTTTTAATCTCTTTTACCAAAGTTTTCTTATTTTACAATATACATCCTACTTACAATCACATGTTTTCCATGAGCTCTTTAGTGAGGTAGTTTGGTTCTTTTGTGGCACGGCTTTATATTTACTGTGTACTTTTTAATATATAAAATAGGAACACACACTGACCCACACAGTGTCATGTGATACTGTGACATAGAGCTTTCCCATGATGCATTGGGGTGCAGTTGAATTGTTAAATTTGATTAATAATTAAGGAATTATGTATGGAGGATTTTTTCTGAGGTATTGGGGTGTTAGTTTGTGGTGAAATAGATGTTTTAGGGTTGTTGTTTTGCGTTTTTTGGTGTTTTTGGGTAATTCTGAGCAGTCACCATGAAGAAGTAAAGCGTGGGGGGGACCATGCTTTAAAAGACCCCCGTCTCCCAGGCTTTAATGTATTGGCTGTGTAGTCAGTACTGAACACTGGGAAACTGGTACTTGTCTAAAGTATGTGAAATCAAAAACACAAGGGAAATCTAATGGGAAAAACTGGGTATTCAGGGAAATAAGTGGAATTTATTATTATTTTTTTTTCTGTTCACTTTTTAATCTCTTTTACCAAAGTTTACTTATTTTACAATATACATTCTACTTACAATCACATGTTTTCCATGAGCTCTTTAGTGAGGTAGTTTGGTTCTTTTGTGGCACGGCTTTATATTTACTGTGTACTTTTTAATATATAAAATAGGAACACACACTGACCCACACAGTGTCATGTGATACTGTGACATAGAGCTTTCCCATGATGCATTGGGGTGCAGTTGAATTTTTAAATTTGATTAATAATTAAGGAATTATGTATGGAGGATTTTTTCTGAGGTATTGGGGTGTTAGTTTGTGGTGAAATAGATGTTTTAGGGTTGTTGTTTTGCGTTTTTTGGTGTTTTTGGGTAATTCTGAGCAGTCACCATGAAGAAGTAAAGCGTGGGGGGGACCATGCTTTAAAAGACCCCCGTCTCCAAGGCTTTAATGTATTGGCTGTGTAGTCAGTACTGAACACTGGGAAACTGGTACTTGTCTAAAGTATGTGAAATCAAAAACACAAGGGAAATCTAATGGGAAAAACTGGGTATTCAGGGAAATAAGTGGAATTTATTTTTTTTTTTTTTCTGTTCACTTTTTAATCTCTTTTACCAAAGTTTACTTATTTTACAATATACATTCTACTTACAATCACATGTTTTCCATGAGCTCTTTAGTGAGGTAGTTTGGTTCTTTTGTGGCACGGCTTTATATTTACTGTGTACTTTTTAATATATAAAATAGGAACACACACTGACCCACACAGTGTCATGTGATACTGTGACATAGAGCTTTCCCATGATGCATTGGGGTGCAGTTGAATTTTTAAATTTGATTAATAATTAAGGAATTATGTATGGAGGATTTTTTCTGAGGTATTGGGGTGTTAGTTTGTGGTGAAATAGATGTTTTAGGGTTGTTGTTTTGCGTTTTTTTGGTGTTTTTGGGTAATTCTGAGCAGTCACCATGAAGAAGTAAAGCGTGGGGGGGGACCATGCTTTAAAAGACCCCCGTCTCCCAGGCTTTAATGTATTGGCTGTGTAGTCAGTACTGAACACTGGGAAACTGGTACTTGTCTAAAGTATGTGAAATCAAAAACACAAGGGAAATCTAATGGGAAAAACTGGGTATTCAGGGAAATAAGTGGATTTTTTTTTTTTTTTCTGTTCACTTTTTAATCTCTTTTACCAAAGTTTACTTATTTTACAATATACATCCTACTTACAATCACATGTTTTCCATGAGCTCTTTAGTGAGGTAGTTTGGTTCTTTTGTGGCACGGCTTTATATTTACTGTGTACTTTTTAATATATAAAATAGGAACACACACTGACCCACACAGTGTCATGTGATACTGTGACATAGAGCTTTCCCATGATGCATTGGGGTGCAGTTGAATTGTTAAATTTGATTAATAATTAAGGAATTATGTATGGAGGATTTTTTCTGAGGTATTGGGGTGTTAGTTTGTGGTGAAATAGATGTTTTAGGGTTGTTGTTTTGCGTTTTTTGGTGTTTTTTGGTAATTCTGAGCAGTCACCATGAAGAAGTAAAGCGTGGAGGGGACCATGCTTTAAAAGACCCCCCGTCTCCCAGGCTTTAATGTATTGGCTGTGTAGTCAGTACTGAACACTGGGAAACTGGTACTTGTCTAAAGTATGTGAAATCAAAAACACAAGGGAAATCTAATGGGAAAAACTGGGTATTCAGGGAAATAAGTGGATTTTTTTTTTTTTTCTGTTCACTTTTTAATCTCTTTTACCAAAGTTTACTTATTTTACAATATACATCCTACTTACAATCACATGTTTTCCATGAGCTCTTTAGTGAGGTAGTTTGGTTCTTTTGTGGCACGGCTTTATATTTACTGTGTACTTTTTAATATATAAAATAGGAACACACACTGACCCACACAGTGTCATGTGATACTGTGACATAGAGCTTTCCCATGATGCATTGGGGTGCAGTTGAATTTTTAAATTTGATTAATAATTAAGGAATTATGTATGGAGGATTTTTTCTGAGGTATTGGGGTGTTAGTTTGTGGTGAAATAGATGTTTTAGGGTTGTTGTTTTGCGTTTTTTGGTGTTTTTGGGTAATTCTGAGCAGTCACCATGAAGAAGTAAAGCGTGGGGGGGACCATGCTTTAAAAGACCCCCGTCTCCAAGGCTTTAATGTATTGGCTGTGTAGTCAGTACTGAACACTGGGAAACTGGTACTTGTCTAAAGTATGTGAAATCAAAAACACAAGGGAAATCTAATGGGAAAAACTGGGTATTCAGGGAAATAAGTGGAATTTATTATTTTTTTTTTTTTCTGTTCACTTTTTAATCTCTTTTACCAAAGTTTACTTATTTTACAATATACATTCTACTTACAATCACATGTTTTCCATGAGTTCTTTAGTGAGGTAGTTTGGTTCTTTTGTGGCACGGCTTTATATTTACTGTGTACTTTTTAATATATAAAATAGGAACACACACTGACCCACACAGTGTCATGTGATACTGTGACATAGAGCTTTCCCATGATGCATTGGGGTGCAGTTGAATTTTTAAATTTGATTAATAATTAAGGAATTATGTATGGAGGATTTTTTCTGAGGTATTGGGGTGTTAGTTTGTGGTGAAATAGATGTTTTAGGGTTGTTGTTTTGCGTTTTTTGGTGTTTTTTGGTAATTCTGAGCAGTCACCATGAAGAAGTAAAGCGTGGGGGGGACCATGCTTTAAAAGACCCCCATCTCCAAGGCTTTAATGTATTGGCTGTGTAGTCAGTACTGAACACTGGGAAACTGGTACTTGTCTAAAGTATGTGAAATCAAAAACACAAGGGAAATCTAATGGGAAAAACTGGGTATTCAGGGAAATAAGTGGAATTTATTATTATTTTTTTTTTTCTGTTCACTTTTTAATCTCTTTTACCAAAGTTTACTTATTTTACAATATACATTCTACTTACAATCACATGTTTTCCATGAGCTCTTTAGTGAGGTAGTTTGGTTCTTTTGTGGCACGGCTTTATATTTACTGTGTACTTTTTAATATATAAAATAGGAACACACACTGACCCACACAGTGTCATGTGATACTGTGACATAGAGCTTTCCCATGATGCATTGGGGTGCAGTTGAATTGTTAAATTTGATTAATAATTAAGGAATTATGTATGGAGGATTTTTTCTGAGGTATTGGGGTGTTAGTTTGTGGTGAAATAGATGTTTTAGGGTTGTTGTTTTGCGTTTTTTGGTGTTTTTGGGTAATTCTGAGCAGTCACCATGAAGAAGTAAAGCGTGGGGGGGACCATGCTTTAAAAGACCCCCGTCTCCCTGGCTTTAATGTATTGGCTGTGTAGTCAGTACTGAACACTGGGAAACTGGTACTTGTCTAAAGTATGTGAAATCAAAAACACAAGGGAAATCTAATGGGAAAAACTGGGTATTCAGGGAAATAAGTGGATTTTTTTTTTTTTTTTTCTGTTCACTTTTTAATCTCTTTTACCAAAGTTTACTTATTTTACAATATACATCCTACTTACAATCACATGTTTTCCATGAGCTCTTTAGTGAGGTAGTTTGGTTCTTTTGTGGCACGGCTTTATATTTACTGTGTACTTTTTAATATATAAAATAGGAACACACACTGACCCACACAGTGTCATGTGATACTGTGACATAGAGCTTTCCCATGATGCATTGGGGTGCAGTTGAATTGTTAAATTTGATTAATAATTAAGGAATTATGTATGGAGGATTTTTTCTGAGGTATTGGGGTGTTAGTTTGTGGTGAAATAGATGTTTTAGGGTTGTTGTTTTGCGTTTTTTGGTGTTTTTTGGTAATTCTGAGCAGTCACCATGAAGAAGTAAAGCGTGGGGGGGACCATGCTTTAAAAGACCCCCGTCTCCCAGGCTTTAATGTATTGGCTGTGTAGTCAGTACTGAACACTGGGAAACTGGTACTTGTCTAAAGTATGTGAAATCAAAAACACAAGGGAAATCTAATGGGAAAAACTGGGTATTCAGGGAAATAAGTGGAATTTATTATTATTTTTTTTTTCTGTTCACTTTTTAATCTCTTTTACCAAAGTTTACTTATTTTACAATATACATTCTACTTACAATCACATGTTTTCCATGAGCTCTTTAGTGAGGTAGTTTGGTTCTTTTGTGGCACGGCTTTATATTTACTGTGTACTTTTTAATATATAAAATAGGAACACACACTGACCCACACAGTGTCATGTGATACTGTGACATAGAGCTTTCCCATGATGCATTGGGGTGCAGTTGAATTTTTAAATTTGATTAATAATTAAGGAATTATGTATGGAGGATTTTTTCTGAGGTATTGGGGTGTTAGTTTGTGGTGAAATAGATGTTTTAGGGTTGTTGTTTTGCGTTTTTTTGGTGTTTTTGGGTAATTCTGAGCAGTCACCATGAAGAAGTAAAGCGTGGGGGGGGACCATGCTTTAAAAGACCCCCGTCTCCCAGGCTTTAATGTATTGGCTGTGTAGTCAGTACTGAACACTGGGAAACTGGTACTTGTCTAAAGTATGTGAAATCAAAAACACAAGGGAAATCTAATGGGAAAAACTGGGTATTCAGGGAAATAAGTGGATTTTTTTTTTTTTTTTTTCTGTTCACTTTTTAATCTCTTTTACCAAAGTTTACTTATTTTACAATATACATCCTACTTACAATCACATGTTTTCCATGAGCTCTTTAGTGAGGTAGTTTGGTTCTTTTGTGGCACGGCTTTATATTTACTGTGTACTTTTTAATATATAAAATAGGAACACACACTGACCCACACAGTGTCATGTGATACTGTGACATAGAGCTTTCCCATGATGCATTGGGGTGCAGTTGAATTGTTAAATTTGATTAATAATTAAGGAATTATGTATGGAGGATTTTTTCTGAGGTATTGGGGTGTTAGTTTGTGGTGAAATAGATGTTTTAGGGTTGTTGTTTTGCGTTTTTTTGGTGTTTTTTGGTAATTCTGAGCAGTCACCATGAAGAAGTAAAGCGTGGGGGGGACCATGCTTTAAAAGACCCCCGTCTCCCAGGCTTTAATGTATTGGCTGTGTAGTCAGTACTGAACACTGGGAAACTGGTACTTGTCTAAAGTATGTGAAATCAAAAACACAAGGGAAATCTAATGGGAAAAACTGGGTATTCAGGGAAATAAGTGGATTTTTTTTTTTTTTTCTGTTCACTTTTTAATCTCTTTTACCAAAGTTTACTTATTTTACAATATACATCCTACTTACAATCACATGTTTTCCATGAGCTCTTTAGTGAGGTAGTTTGGTTCTTTTGTGGCACGGCTTTATATTTACTGTGTACTTTTTAATATATAAAATAGGAACACACACTGACCCACACAGTGTCATGTGATACTGTGACATAGAGCTTTCCCATGATGCATTGGGGTGCAGTTGAATTGTTAAATTTGATTAATAATTAAGGAATTATGTATGGAGGATTTTTTCTGAGGTATTGGGGTGTTAGTTTGTGGTGAAATAGATGTTTTAGGGTTGTTGTTTTGCGTTTTTTGGTGTTTTTGGGTAATTCTGAGCAGTCACCATGAAGAAGTAAAGCGTGGGGGGGACCATGCTTTAAAAGACCCCCGTCTCCCAGGCTTTAATGTATTGGCTGTGTAGTCAGTACTGAACACTGGGAAACTGGTACTTGTCTAAAGTATGTGAAATCAAAAACACAAGGGAAATCTAATGGGAAAAACTGGGTATTCAGGGAAATAAGTGGAATTTATTATTTTTTTTTTTTCTGTTCACTTTTTAATCTCTTTTACCAAAGTTTACTTATTTTACAATATACATTCTACTTACAATCACATGTTTTCCATGAGCTCTTTAGTGAGGTAGTTTGGTTCTTTTGTGGCACGGCTTTATATTTACTGTGTACTTTTTAATATATAAAATAGGAACACACACTGACCCACACAGTGTCATGTGATACTGTGACATAGAGCTTTCCCATGATGCATTGGGGTGCAGTTGAATTTTTAAATTTGATTAATAGTTAAGGAATTATGTATGGAGGATTTTTTCTGAGGTATTGGGGTGTTAGTTTGTGGTGAAATAGATGTTTTAGGGTTGTTGTTTTGCGTTTTTTGGTGTTTTTTGGTAATTCTGAGCAGTCACCATGAAGAAGTAAAGCGTGGGGGGGACCATGCTTTAAAAGACCCCCGTCTCCCAGGCTTTAATGTATTGGCTGTGTAGTCAGTACTGAACACTGGGAAACTGGTACTTGTCTAAAGTATGTGAAATCAAAAACACAAGGGAAATCTAATGGGAAAAACTGGGTATTCAGGGAAATAAGTGGATTTTTTTTTTTTTTCTGTTCACTTTTTAATCTCTTTTACCAAAGTTTACTTATTTTACAATATACATCCTACTTACAATCACATGTTTTCCATGAACTCTTTAGTGAGGTAGTTTGGTTCTTTTGTGGCACGGCTTTATATTTACTGTGTACTTTTTAATATATAAAATAGGAACACACACTGACCCACACAGTGTCATGTGATACTGTGACATAGAGCTTTCCCATGATGCATTGGGGTGCAGTTGAATTGTTAAATTTGATTAATAATTAAGGAATTATGTATGGAGGATTTTTTCTGAGGTATTGGGGTGTTAGTTTGTGGTGAAATAGATGTTTTAGGGTTGTTGTTTTGCGTTTTTTGGTGTTTTTGGGTAATTCTGAGCAGTCACCATGAAGAAGTAAAGCGTGGGGGGGACCATGCTTTAAAAGACCCCCGTCTCCCAGGCTTTAATGTATTGGCTGTGTAGTCAGTACTGAACACTGGGAAACTGGTACTTGTCTAAAGTATGTGAAATCAAAAACACAAGGGAAATCTAATGGGAAAAACTGGGTATTCAGGGAAATAAGTGGAATTTATTATTATTTTTTTTTCTGTTCACTTTTTAATCTCTTTTACCAAAGTTTACTTATTTTACAATATACATTCTACTTACAATCACATGTTTTCCATGAGCTCTTTAGTGAGGTAGTTTGGTTCTTTTGTGGCACGGCTTTATATTTACTGTGTACTTTTTAATATATAAAATAGGAACACACACTGACCCACACAGTGTCATGTGATACTGTGACATAGAGCTTTCCCATGATGCATTGGGGTGCAGTTGAATTTTTAAATTTGATTAATAGTTAAGGAATTATGTATGGAGGATTTTTTCTGAGGTATTGGGGTGTTAGTTTGTGGTGAAATAGATGTTTTAGGGTTGTTGTTTTGCGTTTTTTTGGTGTTTTTTGGTAATTCTGAGCAGTCACCATGAAGAAGTAAAGCGTGGGGGGGACCATGCTTTAAAAGACCCCCGTCTCCCAGGCTTTAATGTATTGGCTGTGTAGTCAGTACTGAACACTGGGAAACTGGTACTTGTCTAAAGTATGTGAAATCAAAAACACAAGGGAAATCTAATGGGAAAAACTGGGTATTCAGGGAAATAAGTGGATTTTTTTTTTTTTTTTCTGTTCACTTTTTAATCTCTTTTACCAAAGTTTACTTATTTTACAATATACATTCTACTTACAATCACATGTTTTCCATGAGCTCTTTAGTGAGGTAGTTTGGTTCTTTTGTGGCACGGCTTTATATTTACTGTGTACTTTTTAATATATAAAATAGGAACACACACTGACCCACACAGTGTCATGTGATACTGTGACATAGAGCTTTCCCATGATGCATTGGGGTGCAGTTGAATTTTTAAATTTGATTAATAATTAAGGAATTATGTATGGAGGATTTTTTCTGAGGTATTGGGGTGTTAGTTTGTGGTGAAATAGATGTTTTAGGGTTGTTGTTTTGCGTTTTTTGGTGTTTTTTGGTAATTCTGAGCAGTCACCATGAAGAAGTAAAGCGTGGGGGGGACCATGCTTTAAAAGACCCCCGTCTCCAAGGCTTTAATGTATTGGCTGTGTAGTCAGTACTGAACACTGGGAAACTGGTACTTGTCTAAAGTATGTGAAATCAAAAACACAAGGGGAATCTAATGGGAAAAACTGGGTATTCAGGGAAATAAGTGGAATTTATTATTATTTTTTTTTCTGTTCACTTTTTAATCTCTTTTACCAAAGTTTACTTATTTTACAATATACATTCTACTTACAATCACATGTTTTCCATGAGCTCTTTAGTGAGGTAGTTTGGTTCTTTTGTGGCACGGCTTTATATTTACTGTGTACTTTTTAATATATAAAATAGGAACACACACTGACCCACACAGTGTCATGTGATACTGTGACATAGAGCTTTCCCATGATGCATTGGGGTGCAGTTGAATTTTTAAATTTGATTAATAATTAAGGAATTATGTATGGAGGATTTTTTCTGAGGTATTGGGGTGTTAGTTTGTGGTGAAATAGATGTTTTAGGGTTGTTGTTTTGCGTTTTTTTGGTGTTTTTGGGTAATTCTGAGCAGTCACCATGAAGAAGTAAAGCGTGGGGGGGGACCATGCTTTAAAAGACCCCCGTCTCCCAGGCTTTAATGTATTGGCTGTGTAGTCAGTACTGAACACTGGGAAACTGGTACTTGTCTAAAGTATGTGAAATCAAAAACACAAGGGAAATCTAATGGGAAAAACTGGGTATTCAGGGAAATAAGTGGAATTTATTATTATTTTTTTTTTCTGTTCACTTTTTAATCTCTTTTACCAAAGTTTACTTATTTTACAATATACATTCTACTTACAATCACATGTTTTCCATGAGCTCTTTAGTGAGGTAGTTTGGTTCTTTTGTGGCACGGCTTTATATTTACTGTGTACTTTTTAATATATAAAATAGGAACACACACTGACCCACACAGTGTCATGTGATACTGTGACATAGAGCTTTCCCATGATGCATTGGGGTGCAGTTGAATTTTTAAATTTGATTAATAATTAAGGAATTATGTATGGAGGATTTTTTCTGAGGTATTGGGGTGTTAGTTTGTGGTGAAATAGATGTTTTAGGGTTGTTGTTTTGCGTTTTTTGGTGTTTTTTGGTAATTCTGAGCAGTCACCATGAAGAAGTAAAGCGTGGGGGGGACCATGCTTTAAAAGACCCCCGTCTCCCAGGCTTTAATGTATTGGCTGTGTAGTCAGTACTGAACACTGGGAAACTGGTACTTGTCTAAAGTATGTGAAATCAAAAACACAAGGGAAATCTAATGGGAAAAACTGGGTATTCAGGGAAATAAGTGGAATTTATTAATATTTTTTTTTTCTGTTCACTTTTTAATCTCTTTTACCAAAGTTTACTTATTTTACAATATACATCCTACTTACAATCACATGTTTTCCATGAGCTCTTTAGTGAGGTAGTTTGGTTCTTTTGTGGCACGGCTTTATATTTACTGTGTACTTTTTAATATATAAAATAGGAACACACACTGACCCACACAGTGTCATGTGATACTGTGACATAGAGCTTTCCCATGATGCATTGGGGTGCAGTTGAATTTTTAAATTTGATTAATAATTAAGGAATTATGTATGGAGGATTTTTTCTGAGGTATTGGGGTGTTAGTTTGTGGTGAAATAGATGTTTTAGGGTTGTTGTTTTGCGTTTTTTGGTGTTTTTGGGTAATTCTGAGCAGTCACCATGAAGAAGTAAAGCGTGGGGGGGACCATGCTTTAAAAGACCCCCGTCTCCAAGGCTTTAATGTATTGGCTGTGTAGTCAGTACTGAACACTGGGAAACTGGTACTTGTCTAAAGTATGTGAAATCAAAAACACAAGGGAAATCTAATGGGAAAAACTGGGTATTCAGGGAAATAAGTGGAATTTATTATTATTTTTTTTTTCTGTTCACTTTTTAATCTCTTTTACCAAAGTTTACTTATTTTACAATATACATTCTACTTACAATCACATGTTTTCCATGAGCTCTTTAGTGAGGTAGTTTGGTTCTTTTGTGGCACGGCTTTATATTTACTGTGTACTTTTTAATATATAAAATAGGAACACACACTGACCCACACAGTGTCATGTGATACTGTGACATAGAGCTTTCCCATGATGCATTGGGGTGCAGTTGAATTTTTAAATTTGATTAATAATTAAGGAATTATGTATGGAGGATTTTTTCTGAGGTATTGGGGTGTTAGTTTGTGGTGAAATAGATGTTTTAGGGTTGTTGTTTTGCTTTTTTTGGTGTTTTTTGGTAATTCTGAGCAGTCACCATGAAGAAGTAAAGCGTAGGGGGGACCATGCTTTAAAAGACCCCCGTCTCCCAGGCTTTAATGTATTCGCTGTGTAGTCAGTACTGAACACTGGGAAACTGGTACTTGTCTAAAGTATGTGAAATCAAAAACACAAGGGAAATCTAATGGGAAAAACTGGGTATTCAGGGAAATAAGTGGAATTTATTATTTTTTTTTTTTTCTGTTCACTTTTTAATCTCTTTTACCAAAGTTTACTTATTTTACAATATACATCCTACTTACAATCACATGTTTTCCATGAGCTCTTTAGTGAGGTAGTTTGGTTCTTTTGTGGCACGGCTTTATATTTACTGTGTACTTTTTAATATATAAAATAGGAACACACACTGACCCACACAGTGTCATGTGATACTGTGACATAGAGCTTTCCCATGATGCATTGGGGTGCAGTTGAATTTTTAAATTTGATTAATAATTAAGGAATTATGTATGGAGGATTTTTTCTGAGGTATTGGGGTGTTAGTTTGTGGTGAAATAGATGTTTTAGGGTTGTTGTTTTGCTTTTTTTGGTGTTTTTGGGTAATTCTGAGCAGTCACCATGAAGAAGTAAAGCGTAGGGGGGACCATGCTTTAAAAGACCCCCGTCTCCCAGGCTTTAATGTATTGGCTGTGTAGTCAGTACTGAACACTGGGAAACTGGTACTTGTCTAAAGTATGTGAAATCAAAAACACAAGGGAAATCTAATGGGAAAAACTGGGTATTCAGGGAAATAAGTGGATTTTTTTTTTTTTTTTCTGTTCACTTTTTAATCTCTTTTACCAAAGTTTACTTATTTTACAATATACATTCTACTTACAATCACATGTTTTCCATGAGCTCTTTAGTGAGGTAGTTTGGTTCTTTTGTGGCACGGCTTTATATTTACTGTGTACTTTTTAATATATAAAATAGGAACACACACTGACCCACACAGTGTCATGTGATACTGTGACATAGAGCTTTCCCATGATGCATTGGGGTGCAGTTGAATTTTTAAATTTGATTAATAATTAAGGAATTATGTATGGAGGATTTTTTCTGAGGTATTGGGGTGTTAGTTTGTGGTGAAATAGATGTTTTAGGGTTGTTGTTTTGCGTTTTTTGGTGTTTTTTGGTAATTCTGAGCAGTCACCATGAAGAAGTAAAGCGTGGGGGGGACCATGCTTTAAAAGACCCCCGTCTCCAAGGCTTTAATGTATTGGCTGTGTAGTCAGTACTGAACACTGGGAAACTGGTACTTGTCTAAAGTATGTGAAATCAAAAACACAAGGGAAATCTAATGGGAAAAACTGGGTATTCAGGGAAATAAGTGGAATTTATTATTATTTTTTTTTCTGTTCACTTTTTAATCTCTTTTACCAAAGTTTACTTATTTTACAATATACATTCTACTTACAATCACATGTTTTCCATGAGCTCTTTAGTGAGGTAGTTTGGTTCTTTTGTGGCACGGCTTTATATTTACTGTGTACTTTTTAATATATAAAATAGGAACACACACTGACCCACACAGTGTCATGTGATACTGTGACATAGAGCTTTCCCATGATGCATTGGGGTGCAGTTGAATTTTTAAATTTGATTAATAATTAAGGAATTATGTATGGAGGATTTTTTCTGAGGTATTGGGGTGTTAGTTTGTGGTGAAATAGATGTTTTAGGGTTGTTGTTTTGCGTTTTTTTGGTGTTTTTGGGTAATTCTGAGCAGTCACCATGAAGAAGTAAAGCGTGGGGGGGGACCATGCTTTAAAAGACCCCCGTCTCCCAGGCTTTAATGTATTGGCTGTGTAGTCAGTACTGAACACTGGGAAACTGGTACTTGTCTAAAGTATGTGAAATCAAAAACACAAGGGAAATCTAATGGGAAAAACTGGGTATTCAGGGAAATAAGTGGAATTTATTATTATTTTTTTTTTCTGTTCACTTTTTAATCTCTTTTACCAAAGTTTACTTATTTTACAATATACATTCTACTTACAATCACATGTTTTCCATGAGCTCTTTAGTGAGGTAGTTTGGTTCTTTTGTGGCACGGCTTTATATTTACTGTGTACTTTTTAATATATAAAATAGGAACACACACTGACCCACACAGTGTCATGTGATACTGTGACATAGAGCTTTCCCATGATGCATTGGGGTGCAGTTGAATTTTTAAATTTGATTAATAATTAAGGAATTATGTATGGAGGATTTTTTCTGAGGTATTGGGGTGTTAGTTTGTGGTGAAATAGATGTTTTAGGGTTGTTGTTTTGCGTTTTTTGGTGTTTTTTGGTAATTCTGAGCAGTCACCATGAAGAAGTAAAGCGTGGGGGGGACCATGCTTTAAAAGACCCCCGTCTCCCAGGCTTTAATGTATTGGCTGTGTAGTCAGTACTGAACACTGGGAAACTGGTACTTGTCTAAAGTATGTGAAATCAAAAACACAAGGGAAATCTAATGGGAAAAACTGGGTATTCAGGGAAATAAGTGGAATTTATTAATATTTTTTTTTTCTGTTCACTTTTTAATCTCTTTTACCAAAGTTTACTTATTTTACAATATACATCCTACTTACAATCACATGTTTTCCATGAGCTCTTTAGTGAGGTAGTTTGGTTCTTTTGTGGCACGGCTTTATATTTACTGTGTACTTTTTAATATATAAAATAGGAACACACACTGACCCACACAGTGTCATGTGATACTGTGACATAGAGCTTTCCCATGATGCATTGGGGTGCAGTTGAATTTTTAAATTTGATTAATAATTAAGGAATTATGTATGGAGGATTTTTTCTGAGGTATTGGGGTGTTAGTTTGTGGTGAAATAGATGTTTTAGGGTTGTTGTTTTGCGTTTTTTGGTGTTTTTGGGTAATTCTGAGCAGTCACCATGAAGAAGTAAAGCGTGGGGGGGACCATGCTTTAAAAGACCCCCGTCTCCAAGGCTTTAATGTATTGGCTGTGTAGTCAGTACTGAACACTGGGAAACTGGTACTTGTCTAAAGTATGTGAAATCAAAAACACAAGGGAAATCTAATGGGAAAAACTGGGTATTCAGGGAAATAAGTGGAATTTATTATTATTTTTTTTTTCTGTTCACTTTTTAATCTCTTTTACCAAAGTTTACTTATTTTACAATATACATTCTACTTACAATCACATGTTTTCCATGAGCTCTTTAGTGAGGTAGTTTGGTTCTTTTGTGGCACGGCTTTATATTTACTGTGTACTTTTTAATATATAAAATAGGAACACACACTGACCCACACAGTGTCATGTGATACTGTGACATAGAGCTTTCCCATGATGCATTGGGGTGCAGTTGAATTTTTAAATTTGATTAATAATTAAGGAATTATGTATGGAGGATTTTTTCTGAGGTATTGGGGTGTTAGTTTGTGGTGAAATAGATGTTTTAGGGTTGTTGTTTTGCTTTTTTTGGTGTTTTTTGGTAATTCTGAGCAGTCACCATGAAGAAGTAAAGCGTAGGGGGGACCATGCTTTAAAAGACCCCCGTCTCCCAGGCTTTAATGTATTCGCTGTGTAGTCAGTACTGAACACTGGGAAACTGGTACTTGTCTAAAGTATGTGAAATCAAAAACACAAGGGAAATCTAATGGGAAAAACTGGGTATTCAGGGAAATAAGTGGAATTTATTATTTTTTTTTTTTTCTGTTCACTTTTTAATCTCTTTTACCAAAGTTTACTTATTTTACAATATACATCCTACTTACAATCACATGTTTTCCATGAGCTCTTTAGTGAGGTAGTTTGGTTCTTTTGTGGCACGGCTTTATATTTACTGTGTACTTTTTAATATATAAAATAGGAACACACACTGACCCACACAGTGTCATGTGATACTGTGACATAGAGCTTTCCCATGATGCATTGGGGTGCAGTTGAATTTTTAAATTTGATTAATAATTAAGGAATTATGTATGGAGGATTTTTTCTGAGGTATTGGGGTGTTAGTTTGTGGTGAAATAGATGTTTTAGGGTTGTTGTTTTGCTTTTTTTGGTGTTTTTGGGTAATTCTGAGCAGTCACCATGAAGAAGTAAAGCGTAGGGGGGACCATGCTTTAAAAGACCCCCGTCTCCCAGGCTTTAATGTATTGGCTGTGTAGTCAGTACTGAGCACTTGGAAACTGGTACTTGTCTAAAGTATGTGAAATCAAAAACACAAGGGAAATCTAATGGGAAAAACTGGGTATTCAGGGAAATAAATGGAATTTATTATTATTTTTTTTTTCTGTTCACTTTTTAATCTCTTTTACCAAAGTTTACTTATTTTAGAATATACATTCTACTTACAATCACATGTTTTCCATGAGCTCTTTAGTGAGGTAGTTTGGTTCTTTTGTGGCACGGCTTTATATTTACTGTGTACTTTTTAATATATAAAATAGGAACACACACTGACCCACACAGTGTCATGTGATACTGTGACATAGAGCTTTCCCATGATGCATTGGGGTGCAGTTGAATTGTTAAATTTGATTAATAATTAAGGAATTATGTATGGAGGATTTTTTCTGAGGTATTGGGGTGTTAGTTTGTGGTGAAATAGATGTTTTAGGGTTGTTGTTTTGCGTTTTTTGGTGTTTTTGGGTAATTCTGAGCAGTCACCATGAAGAAGTAAAGCGTGGGGGGGACCATGCTTTAAAAAGACCCCCGTCTCCCAGGCTTTAATGTATTGGCTGTGTAGTCAGTACTGAACACTGGGAAACTGGTACTTGTCTAAAGTATGTGAAATCAAAAACACAAGGGAAATCTAATGGGAAAAACTGGGTATTCAGGGAAATAAGTGGAATTTATTATTTTTTTTTTCTGTTCACTTTTTAATCTCTTTTACCAAAGTTTACTTATTTTAGAATATACATTCTACTTACAATCACATGTTTTCCATGAGCTCTTTAGTGAGGTAGTTTGGTTCTTTTGTGGCACGGCTTTATATTTACTGTGTACTTTTTAATATATAAAATAGGAACACACACTGACCCACACAGTGTCATGTGATACTGTGACATAGAGCTTTCCCATGATGCATTGGGGTGCAGTTGAATTTTTAAATTTGATTAATAATTAAGGAATTATGTATGGAAGATTTTTTCTGAGGTATTGGGGTGTTAGTTTGTGGTGAAATAGATGTTTTAGGGTTGTTGTTTTGCGTTTTTTGGTGTTTTTGGGTAATTCTGAGCAGTCACCATGAAGAAGTAAAGCGTGGGGGGGACCATGCTTTAAAAGACCCCCCGTCTCCCAGGCTTTAATGTATTGGCTGTGTAGTCAGTACTGAACACTGGGAAACTGGTACTTGTCTAAAGTATGTGAAATCAAAAACACAAGGGAAATCTAATGGGAAAAACTGGGTATTCAGGGAAATAAGTGGAATTTATTATTATTTTTTTTTTCTGTTCACTTTTTAATCTCTTTTACCAAAGTTTACTTATTTTAGAATATACATTCTACTTACAATCACATGTTTTCCATGAGCTCTTTAGTGAGGTAGTTTGGTTCTTTTGTGGCACGGCTTTATATTTACTGTGTACTTTTTAATATATAAAATAGGAACACACACTGACCCACACAGTGTCATGTGATACTGTGACATAGAGCTTTCCCATGATGCATTGGGGTGCAGTTGAATTGTTAAATTTGATTAATAATTAAGGAATTATGTATGGAGGATTTTTTCTGAGGTATTGGGGTGTTAGTTTGTGGTGAAATAGATGTTTTAGGGTTGTTGTTTTGCGTTTTTTGGTGTTTTTGGGTAATTCTGAGCAGTCACCATGAAAAAGTAAAGCGTGGGGGGGACCATGCTTTAAAAAGACCCCCGTCTCCCAGGCTTTAATGTATTGGCTGTGTAGTCAGTACTGAACACTGGGAAACTGGTACTTGTCTAAAGTATGTGAAATCAAAAACACAAGGGAAATCTAATGGGAAAAACTGGGTATTCAGGGAAATAAGTGGAATTTATTATTTTTTTTTTTCTGTTCACTTTTTAATCTCTTTTACCAAAGTTTACTTATTTTAGAATATACATTCTACTTACAATCACATGTTTTCCATGAGCTCTTTAGTGAGGTAGTTTGGTTCTTTTGTGGCACGGCTTTATATTTACTGTGTACTTTTTAATATATAAAATAGGAACACACACTGACCCACACAGTGTCATGTGATACTGTGACATAGAGCTTTCCCATGATGCATTGGGGTGCAGTTGAATTGTTAAATTTGATTAATAATTAAGGAATTATGTATGGAGGATTTTTTCTGAGGTATTGGGGTGTTAGTTTGTGGTGAAATAGATGTTTTAGGGTTGTTGTTTTGCGTTTTTTGGTGTTTTTTGGTAATTCTGAGCAGTCACCATGAAGAAGTAAAGCGTGGGGGGGACCATGCTTTAAAAAGACCCCCGTCTCCCAGGCTTTAATGTATTGGCTGTGTAGTCAGTACTGAACACTGGGAAACTGGTACTTGTCTAAAGTATGTGAAATCAAAAACACAAGGGAAATCTAATGGGAAAAACTGGGTATTCAGGGAAATAAGTGGAATTTATTATTTTTTTTTTTCTGTTCACTTTTTAATCTCTTTTACCAAAGTTTACTTATTTTAGAATATACATTCTACTTACAATCACATGTTTTCCATGAGCTCTTTAGTGAGGTAGTTTGGTTCTTTTGTGGCACGGCTTTATATTTACTGTGTACTTTTTAATATATAAAATAGGAACACACACTGACCCACACAGTGTCATGTGATACTGTGACATAGAGCTTTCCCATGATGCATTGGGGTGCAGTTGAATTGTTAAATTTGATTAATAATTAAGGAATTATGTATGGAGGATTTTTTCTGAGGTATTGGGGTGTTAGTTTGTGGTGAAATAGATGTTTTAGGGTTGTTGTTTTGCGTTTTTTGGTGTTTTTTGGTAATTCTGAGCAGTCACCATGAAGAAGTAAAGCGTGGGGGGGACCATGCTTTAAAAGACCCCCGTCTCCCAGGCTTTAATGTATTGGCTGTGTAGTCAGTACTGAACACTGGGAAACTGGTACTTGTCTAAAGTATGTGAAATCAAAAACACAAGGGAAATCTAATGGGAAAAACTGGGTATTCAGGGAAATAAGTGGAATTTATTATTTTTTTTTTTCTGTTCACTTTTTAATCTCTTTTACCAAAGTTTACTTATTTTAGAATATACATTCTACTTACAATCACATGTTTTCCATGAGCTCTTTAGTGAGGTAGTTTGGTTCTTTTGTGGCACGGCTTTATATTTACTGTGTACTTTTTAATATATAAAATAGGAACACACACTGACCCACACAGTGTCATGTGATACTGTGACATAGAGCTTTCCCATGATGCATTGGGGTGCAGTTGAATTTTTAAATTTGATTAATAATTAAGGAATTATGTATGGAAGATTTTTTCTGAGGTATTGGGGTGTTAGTTTGTGGTGAAATAGATGTTTTAGGGTTGTTGTTTTGCGTTTTTTGGTGTTTTTGGGTAATTCTGAGCAGTCACCATGAAGAAGTAAAGCGTGGGGGGGACCATGCTTTAAAAGACCCCCGTCTCCCAGGCTTTAATGTATTGTCTGTGTAGTCAGTACTGAACACTGGGAAACTGGTACTTGTCTAAAGTATGTGAAATCAAAAACACAAGGGAAATCTAATGGGAAAAACTGGGTATTCAGGGAAATAAGTGGAATTTATTATTATTATTTTTTTTCTGTTCACTTTTTAATCTCTTTTACCAAAGTTTACTTATTTTACAATATACATTCTACTTACAATCACATGTTTTCCATGAGCTCTTTAGTGAGGTAGTTTGGTTCTTTTGTGGCACGGCTTTATATTTACTGTGTACTTTTTAATATATAAAATAGGAACACACACTGACCCACACAGTGTCATGTGATACTGTGACATAGAGCTTTCCCATGATGCATTGGGGTGCAGTTGAATTGTTAAATTTGATTAATAATTAAGGAATTATGTATGGAGGATTTTTTCTGAGGTATTGGGGTGTTAGTTTGTGGTGAAATAGATGTTTTAGGGTTGTTGTTTTGCGTTTTTTGGTGTTTTTGGGTAATTCTGAGCAGTCACCATGAAGAAGTAAAGCGTGGGGGGGACCATGCTTTAAAAGACCCCCGTCTCCCAGGCTTTAATGTATTGGCTGTGTAGTCAGTACTGAACACTGGGAAACTGGTACTTGTCTAAAGTATGTGAAATCAAAAACACAAGGGAAATCTAATGGGAAAAACTGGGTATTCAGGGAAATAAGTGGAATTTATTATTATTTTTTTTTCTGTTCACTTTTTAATCTCTTTTACCAAAGTTTACTTATTTTACAATATACATTCTACTTACAATCACATGTTTTCCATGAGCTCTTTAGTGAGGTAGTTTGGTTCTTTTGTGGCACGGCTTTATATTTACTGTGTACTTTTTAATATATAAAATAGGAACACACACTGACCCACACAGTGTCATGTGATACTGTGACATAGAGCTTTCCCATGATGCATTGGGGTGCAGTTGAATTGTTAAATTTGATTAATAATTAAGGAATTATATATGGAGGATCTTTTCTGAGGTATTGGGGTGTTAGTTTGTGGTGAAATAGATGTTTTAGGGTTGTTGTTTTGCGTTTTTTGGTGTTTTTTGGTAATTCTGAGCAGTCACCATGAAGAAGTAAAGCGTGGGGGGGACCATGCTTTAAAAGACCCCCGTCTCACAGGCTTTAATGTATTGGCTGTGTAGTCAGTACTGAACACTGGGAAACTGGTACTTGTCTAAAGTATGTGAAATCAAAAACACAAGGGAAATCTAATGGGAAAAACTGGGTATTCAGGGAAATAAGTGGAATTTATTATTATTTTTTTTCTGTTCACTTTTTAATCTCTTTTACCAAAGTTTACTTATTTTACAATATACATCCTACTTACAATCACATGTTTTCCATGAGCTCTTTAGTGAGGTAGTTTGGTTCTTTTGTGGCACGGCTTTATATTTACTGTGTACTTTTTAATATATAAAATAGGAACACACACTGACCCACACAGTGTCATGTGATACTGTGACATAGAGCTTTCCCATGATGCATTGGGGTGCAGTTGAATTTTTAAATTTGATTAATAATTAAGGAATTATGTATGGAGGATTTTTTCTGAGGTATTGGGGTGTTAGTTTGTGGTGAAATAGATGTTTTAGGGTTGTTGTTTTGCGTTTTTTGGTGTTTTGGGGTAATTCTGAGGAGTCACCATGAAGAAGTAAAGCGTGGGGGGGGGACCATGCTTTAAAAGACCCCCATCTCCCAGGCTTTAATGTATTGGCTGTGTAGTCAGTACTGAACACTGGGAAACTGGTACTTGTCTAAAGTATGTGAAATCAAAAACACAAGGGAAATCTAATGGGAAAAACTGGGTATTCAGGGAAATAAGTGGAATTTATTATTATTTTTTTTTCTGTTCACTTTTTAATCTCTTTTACCAAAGTTTACTTATTTTACAATATACATCCTACTTACAATCACATGTTTTCCATGAGCTCTTTAGTGAGGTAGTTTGGTTCTTTTGTGGCACGGCTTTATATTTACTGTGTACTTTTTAATATATAAAATAGGAACACACACTGACCCACACAGTGTCATGTGATACTGTGACATAGAGCTTTCCCATGATGCATTGGGGTGCAGTTGAATTGTTAAATTTGATTAATAATTAAGGAATTATGTATGGAGGATTTTTTCTGAGGTATTGTGGTGTTAGTTTGTGGTGAAATAGATGTTTTAGGGTTGTTGTTTTGCGTTTTTTGGTGTTTTGGGGTAATTCTGAGGAGTCACCATGAAGAAGTAAAGCGTGGGGGGGGGACCATGCTTTAAAAGACCCCCATCTCCCAGGCTTTAATGTATTGGCTGTGTAGTCAGTACTGAACACTGGGAAACTGGTACTTGTCTAAAGTATGTGAAATCAAAAACACAAGGGAAATCTAATGGGAAAAACTGGGTATTCAGGGAAATAAGTGGAATTTATTATTATTTTTTTTTCTGTTCACTTTTTAATCTCTTTTACCAAAGTTTACTTATTTTACAATATACATCCTACTTACAATCACATGTTTTCCATGAGCTCTTTAGTGAGGTAGTTTGGTTCTTTTGTGGCACGGCTTTATATTTACTGTGTACTTTTTAATATATAAAATAGGAACACACACTGACCCACACAGTGTCATGTGATACTGTGACATAGAGCTTTCCCATGATGCATTGGGGTGCAGTTGAATTGTTAAATTTGATTAATAATTAAGGAATTATGTATGGAGGATTTTTTCTGAGGTATTGGGGTGTTAGTTTGTGGTGAAATAGATGTTTTAGGGTTGTTGTTTTGCGTTTTTTGGTGTTTTTTGGTAATTCTGAGCAGTCACCATGAAGAAGTAAAGCGTGGGGGGGACCATGCTTTAAAAGACCCCCGTCTCACAGGCTTTAATGTATTGGCTGTGTAGTCAGTACTGAACACTGGGAAACTGGTACTTGTCTAAAGTATGTGAAATCAAAAACACAAGGGAAATCTAATGGGAAAAACTGGGTATTCAGGGAAATAAGTGGAATTTATTATTATTTTTTTTCTGTTCACTTTTTAATCTCTTTTACCAAAGTTTACTTATTTTACAATATACATCCTACTTACAATCACATGTTTTCCATGAGCTCTTTAGTGAGGTAGTTTGGTTCTTTTGTGGCACGGCTTTATATTTACTGTGTACTTTTTAATATATAAAATAGGAACACACACTGACCCACACAGTGTCATGTGATACTGTGACATAGAGCTTTCCCATGATGCATTGGGGTGCAGTTGAATTTTTAAATTTGATTAATAATTAAGGAATTATGTATGGAGGATTTTTTCTGAGGTATTGGGGTGTTAGTTTGTGGTGAAATAGATGTTTTAGGGTTGTTGTTTTGCGTTTTTTGGTGTTTTGGGGTAATTCTGAGGAGTCACCATGAAGAAGTAAAGCGTGGGGGGGGGACCATGCTTTAAAAGACCCCCATCTCCCAGGCTTTAATGTATTGGCTGTGTAGTCAGTACTGAACACTGGGAAACTGGTACTTGTCTAAAGTATGTGAAATCAAAAACACAAGGGAAATCTAATGGGAAAAACTGGGTATTCAGGGAAATAAGTGGAATTTATTATTCTTTTTTTTTCTGTTCACTTTTTAATCTCTTTTACCAAAGTTTACTTATTTTACAATATACATCCTACTTACAATCACATGTTTTCCATGAGTTCTTTAGTGAGGTAGTTTGGTTCTTTTGTGGCACGGCTTTATATTTACTGTGTACTTTTTAATATATAAAATAGGAACACACACTGACCCACACAGTGTCATGTGATACTGTGACATAGAGCTTTCCCATGATGCATTGGGGTGCAGTTGAATTGTTAAATTTGATTAATAATTAAGGAATTATGTATGGAGGATTTTTTCTGAGGTATTGGGGTGTTAGTTTGTGGTGAAATAGATGTTTTAGGGTTGTTGTTTTGCGTTTTTTGGTGTTTTTGGGGTAATTCTGAGGAGTCACCATGAAGAAGTAAAGCGTGGGGGGGACCATGCTTTAAAAGACCCCCGTCTCCCAGGCTTTAATGTATTGGCTGTGTAGTCAGTACTGAACACTGGGAAACTGGTACTTGTCTAAAGTATGTGAAATCAAAAACACAAGGGAAATCTAATGGGAAAAACTGGGTATTCAGGGAAATAAGTGGAATTTATTATTATTTTTTTTTTCTGTTCACTTTTTAATCTCTTTTTCCAAAGTTTACTTATTTTACAATATACATCCTACTTACAATCACATGTTTTCCATGAGCTCTTTAGTGAGGTAGTTTGGTTCTTTTGTGGCACGGCTTTATATTTACTGTGTACTTTTTAATATATAAAATAGGAACACACACTGACCCACACAGTGTCATGTGATACTGTGACATAGAGCTTTCCCATGATGCATTGGGGTGCAGTTGAATTTTTAAATTTGATTAATAATTAAGGAATTATGTATGGAGGATTTTTTCTGAGGTATTGGGGTGTTAGTTTGTGGTGAAATAGATGTTTTAGGGTTGTTGTTTTGCGTTTTTTGGTGTTTTTGGGTAATTCTGAGGAGTCACCATGAAGAAGTAAAGCGTGGGGGGGGGACCATGCTTTAAAAGACCCCCGTCTCCCAGGCTTTAATGTATTGGCTGTGTAGTCAGTACTGAACACTGGGAAACTGGTACTTGTCTAAAGTATGTGAAATCAAAAACACAAGGGAAATCTAATGGGAAAAACTGGGTATTCAGGGAAATAAGTGGAATTTATTATTATTATTTTTTTCTGTTCACTTTTTAATCTCTTTTACCAAAGTTTACTTATTTTACAATATACATCCTACTTACAATCACATGTTTTCCATGAGCTCTTTAGTGAGGTAGTTTGGTTCTTTTGTGGCACGGCTTTATATTTACTGTGTACTTTTTAATATATAAAATAGGAACACACACTGACCCACACAGTGTCATGTGATACTGTGACATAGAGCTTTCCCATGATGCATTGGGGTGCAGTTGAATTGTTAAATTTGATTAATAATTAAGGAATTATGTATGGAGGATTTTTTCTGAGGTATTGGGGTGTTAGTTTGTGGTGAAATAGATGTTTTAGGGTTGTTGTTTTGCGTTTTTTGGTAATTCTGAGCAGTCACCATGAAGAAGTAAAGCGTTGGGGGGACCATGCTTTAAAAGACCCCCGTCTCACAGGCTTTAATGTATTGGCTGTGTAGTCAGTACTGAACACTGGGAAACTGGTACTTGTCTAAAGTATGTGAAATCAAAAACACAAGGGAAATCTAATGGGAAAAACTGGGTATTCAGGGAAATAAGTGGAATTTATTATTATTTTTTTTCTGTTCACTTTTTAATCTCTTTTACCAAAGTTTACTTATTTTACAATATACATCCTACTTACAATCACATGTTTTCCATGAGCTCTTTAGTGAGGTAGTTTGGTTCTTTTGTGGCACGGCTTTATATTTACTGTGTACTTTTTAATATATAAAATAGGAACACACTCTGACCCACACAGTGTCATGTGATACTGTGACATAGAGCTTTCCCATGATGCATTGGGGTGCAGTTGAATTTTTAAATTTGATTAATAATTAAGGAATTATGTATGGAGGATTTTTTCTGAGGTATTGGGGTGTTAGTTTGTGGTGAAATAGATGTTTTAGGGTTGTTGTTTTGCGTTTTTTGGTGTTTTGGGGTAATTCTGAGGAGTCACCATGAAGAAGTAAAGCGTGGGGGGGGGACCATGCTTTAAAAGACCCCCATCTCCCAGGCTTTAATGTATTGGCTGTGTAGTCAGTACTGAACACTGGGAAACTGGTACTTGTCTAAAGTATGTGAAATCAAAAACACAAGGGAAATCTAATGGGAAAAACTGGGTATTCAGGGAAATAAGTGGAATTTATTATTTTTTTTTTTTCTGTTCACTTTTTAATCTCTTTTACCAAAGTTTACTTATTTTACAATATACATCCTACTTACAATCACATGTTTTCCATGAGCTCTTTAGTGAGGTAGTTTGGTTCTTTTGTGGCACGGCTTTATATTTACTGTGTACTTTTTAATATATAAAATAGGAACACACACTGACCCACACAGTGTCATGTGATACTGTGACATAGAGCTTTCCCATGATGCATTGGGGTGCAGTTGAATTGTTAAATTTGATTAATAATTAAGGAATTATGTATGGAGGATTTTTTCTGAGGTATTGGGGTGTTAGTTTGTGGTGAAATAGATGTTTTAGGGTTGTTGTTTTGCGTTTTTTGGTGTTTTTGGGTAATTCTGAGGAGTCACCATGAAGAAGTAAAGCGTGGGGGGGACCATGCTTTAAAAGACCCCCGTCTCCCAGGCTTTAATGTATTGGCTGTGTAGTCAGTACTGAACACTGGGAAACTGGTACTTGTCTAAAGTATGTGAAATCAAAAACACAAGGGAAATCTAATGGGAAAAACTGGGTATTCAGGGAAATAAGTGGAATTTATTATTATTATTTTTTTCTGTTCACTTTTTAATCTCTTTTACCAAAGTTTACTTATTTTACAATATACATTCTACTTACAATCACATGTTTTCCATGAGCTCTTTAGTGAGGTAGTTTGGTTCTTTTGTGGCACGGCTTTATATTTACTGTGTACTTTTTAATATATAAAATAGGAACACACACTGACCCACACAGTGTCATGTGATACTGTGACATAGAGCTTTCCCATGATGCATTGGGGTGCAGTTGAATTTTTAAATTTGATTAATAATTAAGGAATTATGTATGGAAGATTTTTTCTGAGGTATTGGGGTGTTAGTTTGTGGTGAAATAGATGTTTTAGGGTTGTTGTTTTGCGTTTTTTGGTGTTTTTGGGTAATTCTGAGCAGTCACCATGAAGAAGTAAAGCGTGGGGGGGACCATGCTTTAAAAGACCCCCGTCTCCCAGGCTTTAATGTATTGGCTGTGTAGTCAGTACTGAACACTGGGAAACTGGTACTTGTCTAAAGTATGTGAAATCAAAAACACAAGGGAAATCTAATGGGAAAAACTGGGTATTCAGGGAAATAAGTGGAATTTATTATTATTATTTTTTTCTGTTCACTTTTTAATCTCTTTTACCAAAGTTTACTTATTTTACAATATACATCCTACTTACAATCACATGTTTTCCATGAGCTCTTTAGTGAGGTAGTTTGGTTCTTTTGTGGCACGGCTTTATATTTACTGTGTACTTTTTAATATATAAAATAGGAACACACACTGACCCACACAGTGTCATGTGATACTGTGACATAGAGCTTTCCCATGATGCATTGGGGTGCAGTTGAATTTTTAAATTTGATTAATAATTAAGGAATTATGTATGGAGGATTTTTTCTGAGGTATTGGGGTGTTAGTTTGTGGTGAAATAGATGTTTTAGGGTTGTTGTTTTGCGTTTTTTGGTGTTTTTGGGTAATTCTGAGGAGTCACCATGAAGAAGTAAAGCGTGGGGGGGGACCATGCTTTAAAAGACCCCCGTCTCCCAGGCTTTAATGTATTGGCTGTGTAGTCAGTACTGAACACTGGGAAACTGGTACTTGTCTAAAGTATGTGAAATCAAAAACACAAGGGAAATCTAATGGGAAAAACTGGGTATTCAGGGAAATAAGTGGAATTTATTATTATTTTTTTTTTCTGTTCACTTTTTAATCTCTTTTACCAAAGTTTACTTATTTTACAATATACATTCTACTTACAATCACATGTTTTCCATGAGCTCTTTAGTGAGGTAGTTTGGTTCTTTTGTGGCACGGCTTTATATTTACTGTGTACTTTTTAATATATAAAATAGGAACACACACTGACCCACACAGTGTCATGTGATACTGTGACATAGAGCTTTCCCATGATGCATTGGGGTGCAGTTGAATTTTTAAATTTGATTAATAATTAAGGAATTATGTATGGAAGATTTTTTCTGAGGTATTGGGGTGTTAGTTTGTGGTGAAATAGATGTTTTAGGGTTGTTGTTTTGCGTTTTTTGGTGTTTTTGGGTAATTCTGAGGAGTCACCATGAAGAAGTAAAGCGTGGGGGGGGGGACCATGCTTTAAAAGACCCCCATCTCCCAGGCTTTAATGTATTGGCTGTGTAGTCAGTACTGAACACTGGGAAACTGGTACTTGTCTAAAGTATGTGAAATCAAAAACACAAGGGAAATCTAATGGGAAAAACTGGGTATTCAGGGAAATAAGTGGAATTTATTATTATTTTTTTTTCTGTTCACTTTTTAATCTCTTTTACCAAAGTTTACTTATTTTACAATATACATTCTACTTACAATCACATGTTTTCCATGAGCTCTTTAGTGAGGTAGTTTGGTTCTTTTGTGGCACGGCTTTATATTTACTGTGTACTTTTTAATATATAAAATAGGAACACACACTGACCCACACAGTGTCATGTGATACTGTGACATAGAGCTTTCCCATGATGCATTGGGGTGCAGTTGAATTTTTAAATTTGATTAATAATTAAGGAATTATGTATGGAGGATTTTTTCTGAGGTATTGGGGTGTTAGTTTGTGGTGAAATAGATGTTTTAGGGTTGTTGTTTTGCGTTTTTTGGTGTTTTTGGGTAATTCTGAGCAGTCACCATGAAGAAGTAAAGCGTGGGGGCGACCATGCTTTAAAAGACCCCCGTCTCCCAGGCTTTAATGTATTGGCTGTGTAGTCAGTACTGAACACTGGGAAACTGGTACTTGTCTAAAGTATGTGAAATCAAAAACACAAGGGAAATCTAATGGGAAAAACTGGGTATTCAGGGAAATAAGTGGAATTTATTATTATTTTTTTTTTCTGTTCACTTTTTAATCTCTTTTACCAAAGTTTACTTATTTTACAATATACATTCTACTTACAATCACATGTTTTCCATGAGCTCTTTAGTGAGGTAGTTTGGTTCTTTTGTGGCACGGCTTTATATTTACTGTGTACTTTTTAATATATAAAATAGGAACACACACTGACCCACACAGTGTCATGTGATACTGTGACATAGAGCTTTCCCATGATGCATTGGGGTGCAGTTGAATTTTTAAATTTGATTAATAATTAAGGAATTATGTATGGAGGATTTTTTCTGAGGTATTGGGGTGTTAGTTTGTGGTGAAATAGATGTTTTAGGGTTGTTGTTTTGCGTTTTTTGGTGTTTTTGGGTAATTCTGAGGAGTCACCATGAAGAAGTAAAGCGTGGGGGGGGGACCATGCTTTAAAAGACCCCCATCTCCCAGGCTTTAATGTATTGGCTGTGTAGTCAGTACTGAACACTGGGAAACTGGTACTTGTCTAAAGTATGTGAAATCAAAAACACAAGGGAAATCTAATGGGAAAAACTGGGTATTCAGGGAAATAAGTGGAATTTATTATTATTTTTTTTTCTGTTCACTTTTTAATCTCTTTTACCAAAGTTTACTTATTTTACAATATACATCCTACTTACAATCACATGTTTTCCATGAGCTCTTTAGTGAGGTAGTTTGGTTCTTTTGTGGCACGGCTTTATATTTACTGTGTACTTTTTAATATATAAAATAGGAACACACACTGACCCACACAGTGTCATGTGATACTGTGACATAGAGCTTTCCCATGATGCATTGGGGTGCAGTTGAATTTTTAAATTTGATTAATAATTAAGGAATTATGTATGGAGAATTTTTTCTGAGGTATTGGGGTGTTAGTTTGTGGTGAAATAGATGTTTTAGGGTTGTTGTTTTGCGTTTTTTGGTGTTTTTGGGTAATTCTGAGGAGTCACCATGAAGAAGTAAAGCGTGGGGGGGGGGACCATGCTTTAAAAGACCCCCGTCTCCCAGGCTTTAATGTATTGGCTGTGTAGTCAGTACTGAACACTGGGAAACTGGTACTTGTCTAAAGTATGTGAAATCAAAAACACAAGGGAAATCTAATGGGAAAAACTGGGTATTCAGGGAAATAAGTGGAATTTATTATTTTTTTTTTTTTCTGTTCACTTTTTAATCTCTTTTACCAAAGTTTACTTATTTTACAATATACATTCTACTTACAATCACATGTTTTCCATGAGCTCTTTAGTGAGGTAGTTTGGTTCTTTTGTGGCACGGCTTTATATTTACTGTGTACTTTTTAATATATAAAATAGGAACACACACTGACCCACACAGTGTCATGTGATACTGTGACATAGAGCTTTCCCATGATGCATTGGGGTGCAGTTGAATTTTTAAATTTGATTAATAATTAAGGAATTATGTATGGAGGATTTTTTCTGAGGTATTGGGGTGTTAGTTTGTGGTGAAATAGATGTTTTAGGGTTGTTGTTTTGCGTTTTTTGGTGTTTTTGGGTAATTCTGAGCAGTCACCATGAAGAAGTAAAGCGTGGGGGGGACCATGCTTTAAAAGACCCCCCGTCTCCCAGGCTTTAATGTATTGGCTGTGTAGTCAGTACTGAACACTGGGAAACTGGTACTTGTCTAAAGTATGTGAAATCAAAAACACAAGGGAAATCTTATGGGAAAAACTGGGTATTCAGGGAAATAAGTGGAATTTATTATTATTTTTTTTTCTGTTCACTTTTTAATCTCTTTTACCAAAGTTTACTTATTTTACAATATACATCCTACTTACAATCACATGTTTTCCATGAGCTCTTTAGTGAGGTAGTTTGGTTCTTTTGTGGCACGGCTTTATATTTACTGTGTACTTTTTAATATATAAAATAGGAACACACACTGACCCACACAGTGTCATGTGATACTGTGACATAGAGCTTTCCCATGATGCATTGGGGTGCAGTTGAATTTTTAAATTTGATTAATAATTAAGGAATTATGTATGGAGAATTTTTTCTGAGGTATTGGGGTGTTAGTTTGTGGTGAAATAGATGTTTTAGGGTTGTTGTTTTGCGTTTTTTGGTGTTTTTGGGTAATTCTGAGGAGTCACCATGAAGAAGTAAAGCGTGGGGGGGGGGGGACCATGCTTTAAAAGACCCCCGTCTCCCAGGCTTTAATGTATTGGCTGTGTAGTCAGTACTGAACACTGGGAAACTGGTACTTGTCTAAAGTATGTGAAATCAAAAACACAAGGGAAATCTAATGGGAAAAACTGGGTATTCAGGGAAATAAGTGGAATTTATTATTAATTTTTTTTTCTGTTCACTTTTTAATCTCTTTTACCAAAGTTTACTTATTTTACAATATACATTCTACTTACAATCACATGTTTTCCATGAGCTCTTTAGTGAGGTAGTTTGGTTCTTTTGTGGCACGGCTTTATATTTACTGTGTACTTTTTAATATATAAAATAGGAACACACACTGACCCACACAGTGTCATGTGATACTGTGACATAGAGCTTTCCCATGATGCATTGGGGTGCAGTTGAATTTTTAAATTTGATTAATAATTAAGGAATTATGTATGGAGGATTTTTTCTGAGGTATTGGGGTGTTAGTTTGTGGTGAAATAGATGTTTTAGGGTTGTTGTTTTGCGTTTTTTGGTGTTTTTGGGTAATTCTGAGGAGTCACCATGAAGAAGTAAAGCGTGGGGGGGGGGGACCATGCTTTAAAAGACCCCCGTCTCCCAGGCTTTAATGTATTGGCTGTGTAGTCAGTACTGAACACTGGGAAACTGGTACTTGTCTAAAGTATGTGAAATCAAAAACACAAGGGAAATCTAATGGGAAAAACTGGGTATTCAGGGAAATAAGTGGAATTTATTATTATTTTTTTTTCTGTTCACTTTTTAATCTCTTTTACCAAAGTTTACTTATTTTACAATATACATCCTACTTACAATCACATGTTTTCCATGAGCTCTTTAGTGAGGTAGTTTGGTTCTTTTGTGGCACGGCTTTATATTTACTGTGTACTTTTTAATATATAAAATAGGAACACACACTGACCCACACAGTGTCATGTGATACTGTGACATAGAGCTTTCCCATGATGCATTGGGGTGCAGTTGAATTTTTAAATTTGATTAATAATTAAGGAATTATGTATGGAGGATTTTTTCTGAGGTATTGGGGTGTTAGTTTGTGGTGAAATAGATGTTTTAGGGTTGTTGTTTTGCGTTTTTTGGTGTTTTTGGGTAATTCTGAGGAGTCACCATGAAGAAGTAAAGCGTGGGGGGGGGACCATGCTTTAAAAGACCCCCATCTCCCAGGCTTTAATGTATTGGCTGTGTAGTCAGTACTGAACACTGGGAAACTGGTACTTGTCTAAAGTATGTGAAATCAAAAACACAAGGGAAATCTAATGGGAAAAACTGGGTATTCAGGGAAATAAGTGGAATTTATTATTATTTTTTTTTCTGTTCACTTTTTAATCTCTTTTACCAAAGTTTACTTATTTTACAATATACATCCTACTTACAATCACATGTTTTCCATGAGCTCTTTAGTGAGGTAGTTTGGTTCTTTTGTGGCACGGCTTTATATTTACTGTGTACTTTTTAATATATAAAATAGGAACACACACTGACCCACACAGTGTCATGTGATACTGTGACATAGAGCTTTCCCATGATGCATTGGGGTGCAGTTGAATTTTTAAATTTGATTAATAATTAAGGAATTATGTATGGAGGATTTTTTCTGAGGTATTGGGGTGTTAGTTTGTGGTGAAATAGATGTTTTAGGGTTGTTGTTTTGCGTTTTTTGGTGTTTTTGGGTAATTCTGAGGAGTCACCATGAAGAAGTAAAGCGTGGGGGGGGGGGACCATGCTTTAAAAGACCCCCGTCTCCCAGGCTTTAATGTATTGGCTGTGTAGTCAGTACTGAACACTGGGAAACTGGTACTTGTCTAAAGTATGTGAAATCAAAAACACAAGGGAAATCTAATGGGAAAAACTGGGTATTCAGGGAAATAAGTGGAATTTATTATTTTTTTTTTTTTCTGTTCACTTTTTAATCTCTTTTACCAAAGTTTACTTATTTTACAATATACATTCTACTTACAATCACATGTTTTCCATGAGCTCTTTAGTGAGGTAGTTTGGTTCTTTTGTGGCACGGCTTTATATTTACTGTGTACTTTTTAATATATAAAATAGGAACACACACTGACCCACACAGTGTCATGTGATACTGTGACATAGAGCTTTCCCATGATGCATTGGGGTGCAGTTGAATTTTTAAATTTGATTAATAATTAAGGAATTATGTATGGAGGATTTTTTCTGAGGTATTGGGGTGTTAGTTTGTGGTGAAATAGATGTTTTAGGGTTGTTGTTTTGCGTTTTTTGGTGTTTTTGGGTAATTCTGAGCAGTCACCATGAAGAAGTAAAGCGTGGGGGGGACCATGCTTTAAAAGACCCCCCGTCTCCCAGGCTTTAATGTATTGGCTGTGTAGTCAGTACTGAACACTGGGAAACTGGTACTTGTCTAAAGTATGTGAAATCAAAAACACAAGGGAAATCTAATGGGAAAAACTGGGTATTCAGGGAAATAAGTGGAATTTATTATTATTTTTTTTTCTGTTCACTTTTTAATCTCTTTTACCAAAGTTTACTTATTTTACAATATACATCCTACTTACAATCACATGTTTTCCATGAGCTCTTTAGTGAGGTAGTTTGGTTCTTTTGTGGCACGGCTTTATATTTACTGTGTACTTTTTAATATATAAAATAGGAACACACACTGACCCACACAGTGTCATGTGATACTGTGACATAGAGCTTTCCCATGATGCATTGGGGTGCAGTTGAATTTTTAAATTTGATTAATAATTAAGGAATTATGTATGGAGAATTTTTTTCTGAGGTATTGGGGTGTTAGTTTGTGGTGAAATAGATGTTTTAGGGTTGTTGTTTTGCGTTTTTTGGTGTTTTTGGGTAATTCTGAGGAGTCACCATGAAGAAGTAAAGCGTGGGGGGGGGACCATGCTTTAAAAGACCCCCGTCTCCCAGGCTTTAATGTATTGGCTGTGTAGTCAGTACTGAACACTGGGAAACTGGTACTTGTCTAAAGTATGTGAAATCAAAAACACAAGGGAAATCTAATGGGAAAAACTGGGTATTCAGGGAAATAAGTGGAATTTATTATTATTTTTTTTTTCTGTTCACTTTTTAATCTCTTTTACCAAAGTTTACTTATTTTACAATATACATTCTACTTACAATCACATGTTTTCCATGAGCTCTTTAGTGAGGTAGTTTGGTTCTTTTGTGGCACGGCTTTATATTTACTGTGTACTTTTTAATATATAAAATAGGAACACACACTGACCCACACAGTGTCATGTGATACTGTGACATAGAGCTTTCCCATGATGCATTGGGGTGCAGTTGAATTTTTTAATTTGATTAATAATTAAGGAATTATGTATGGAGGATTTTTTCTGAGGTATTGGGGTGTTAGTTTGTGGTGAAATAGATGTTTTAGGGTTGTTGTTTTGCGTTTTTTGGTGTTTTTGGGTAATTCTGAGGAGTCACCATGAAGAAGTAAAGCGTGGGGGGGGGACCATGCTTTAAAAGACCCCCATCTCCCAGGCTTTAATGTATTGGCTGTGTAGTCAGTACTGAACACTGGGAAACTGGTACTTGTCTAAAGTATGTGAAATCAAAAACACAAGGGAAATCTAATGGGAAAAACTGGGTATTCAGGGAAATAAGTGGAATTTATTATTATTTTTTTTTCTGTTCACTTTTTAATCTCTTTTACCAAAGTTTACTTATTTTACAATATACATCCTACTTACAATCACATGTTTTCCATGAGCTCTTTAGTGAGGTAGTTTGGTTCTTTTGTGGCACGGCTTTATATTTACTGTGTACTTTTTAATATATAAAATAGGAACACACACTGACCCACACAGTGTCATGTGATACTGTGACATAGAGCTTTCCCATGATGCATTGGGGTGCAGTTGAATTTTTAAATTTGATTAATAATTAAGGAATTATGTATGGAGAATTTTTTCTGAGGTATTGGGGTGTTAGTTTGTGGTGAAATAGATGTTTTAGGGTTGTTGTTTTGCGTTTTTTGGTGTTTTTGGGTAATTCTGAGGAGTCACCATGAAGAAGTAAAGCGTGGGGGGGGGGACCATGCTTTAAAAGACCCCCGTCTCCCAGGCTTTAATGTATTGGCTGTGTAGTCAGTACTGAACACTGGGAAACTGGTACTTGTCTAAAGTATGTGAAATCAAAAACACAAGGGAAATCTAATGGGAAAAACTGGGTATTCAGGGAAATAAGTGGAATTTATTATTATTTTTTTTTTCTGTTCACTTTTTAATCTCTTTTACCAAAGTTTACTTATTTTACAATATACATTCTACTTACAATCACATGTTTTCCATGAGCTCTTTAGTGAGGTAGTTTGGTTCTTTTGTGGCACGGCTTTATATTTACTGTGTACTTTTTAATATATAAAATAGGAACACACACTGACCCACACAGTGTCATGTGATACTGTGACATAGAGCTTTCCCATGATGCATTGGGGTGCAGTTGAATTTTTAAATTTGATTAATAATTAAGGAATTATGTATGGAGGATTTTTTCTGAGGTATTGGGGTGTTAGTTTGTGGTGAAATAGATGTTTTAGGGTTGTTGTTTTGCGTTTTTTGGTGTTTTTGGGTAATTCTGAGCAGTCACCATGAAGAAGTAAAGCGTGGGGGGGACCATGCTTTAAAAGACCCCCGTCTCCCAGGCTTTAATGTATTGGCTGTGTAGTCAGTACTGAACACTGGGAAACTGGTACTTGTCTAAAGTATGTGAAATCAAAAACACAAGGGAAATCTAATGGGAAAAACTGGGTATTCAGGGAAATAAGTGGAATTTATTATTATTTTTTTTTTCTGTTCACTTTTTAATCTCTTTTACCAAAGTTTACTTATTTTACAATATACATTCTACTTACAATCACATGTTTTCCATGAGCTCTTTAGTGAGGTAGTTTGGTTCTTTTGTGGCACGGCTTTATATTTACTGTGTACTTTTTAATATATAAAATAGGAACACACACTGACCCACACAGTGTCATGTGATACTGTGACATAGAGCTTTCCCATGATGCATTGGGGTGCAGTTGAATTTTTAAATTTGATTAATAATTAAGGAATTATGTATGGAGGATTTTTTCTGAGGTATTGGGGTGTTAGTTTGTGGTGAAATAGATGTTTTAGGGTTGTTGTTTTGCGTTTTTTGGTGTTTTTGGGTAATTCTGAGCAGTCACCATGAAGAAGTAAAGCGTGGGGGGGACCATGCTTTAAAAGACCCCCGTCTCCCAGGCTTTAATGTATTGGCTGTGTAGTCAGTACTGAACACTGGGAAACTGGTACTTGTCTAAAGTATGTGAAATCAAAAACACAAGGGAAATCTAATGGGAAAAACTGGGTATTCAGGGAAATAAGTGGAATTTATTATTTTTTTTTTTTCTGTTCACTTTTTAATCTCTTTTACCAAAGTTTACTTATTTTACAATATACATCCTACTTACAATCACATGTTTTCCATGAGCTCTTTAGTGAGGTAGTTTGGTTCTTTTGTGGCACGGCTTTATATTTACTGTGTACTTTTTAATATATAAAATAGGAACACACAATGACCCACACAGTGTCATGTGATACTGTGACATAGAGCTTTCCCATGATGCATTGGGGTGCAGTTGAATTTTTAAATTTGATTAATAATTAAGGAATTATGTATGGAGAATTTTTTCTGAGGTATTGGGGTGTTAGTTTGTGGTGAAATAGATGTTTTAGGGTTGTTGTTTTGCGTTTTTTGGTGTTTTTGGGTAATTCTGAGGAGTCACCATGAAGAAGTAAAGCGTGGGGGGGGGGACCATGCTTTAAAAGACCCCCGTCTCCCAGGCTTTAATGTATTGGCTGTGTAGTCAGTACTGAACACTGGGAAACTGGTACTTGTCTAAAGTATGTGAAATCAAAAACACAAGGGAAATCTAATGGGAAAAACTGGGTATTCAGGGAAATAAGTGGAATTTATTATTATTTTTTTTTTCTGTTCACTTTTTAATCTCTTTTACCAAAGTTTACTTATTTTACAATATACATTCTACTTACAATCACATGTTTTCCATGAGCTCTTTAGTGAGGTAGTTTGGTTCTTTTGTGGCACGGCTTTATATTTACTGTGTACTTTTTAATATATAAAATAGGAACACACACTGACCCACACAGTGTCATGTGATACTGTGACATAGAGCTTTCCCATGATGCATTGGGGTGCAGTTGAATTTTTAAATTTGATTAATAATTAAGGAATTATGTATGGAGGATTTTTTCTGAGGTATTGGGGTGTTAGTTTGTGGTGAAATAGATGTTTTAGGGTTGTTGTTTTGCGTTTTTTGGTGTTTTTGGGTAATTCTGAGGAGTCACCATGAAGAAGTAAAGCGTGGGGGGGGGACCATGCTTTAAAAGACCCCCGTCTCCCAGGCTTTAATGTATTGGCTGTGTAGTCAGTACTGAACACTGGGAAACTGATACTTGTCTAAAGTATGTGAAATCAAAAACACAAGGGAAATCTAATGGGAAAAACTGGGTATTCAGGGAAATAAGTGGAATTTATTATTATTTTTTTTTTCTGTTCACTTTTTAATCTCTTTTACCAAAGTTTACTTATTTTACAATATACATTCTACTTACAATCACATGTTTTCCATGAGCTCTTTAGTGAGGTAGTTTGGTTCTTTTGTGGCACGGCTTTATATTTACTGTGTACTTTTCAATATATAAAATAGGAACACACACTGACCCACACAGTGTCATGTGATACTGTGACATAGAGCTTTCCCATGATGCATTGGGGTGCAGTTGAATTTTTAAATTTGATTAATAATTAAGGAATTATGTATGGAGGATTTTTTCTGAGGTATTGGGGTGTTAGTTTGTGGTGAAATAGATGTTTTAGGGTTGTTGTTTTGCGTTTTTTGGTGTTTTTGGGTAATTCTGAGCAGTCACCATGAAGAAGTAAAGCGTGGGGGGGACCATGCTTTAAAAGACCCCCCGTCTCCCAGGCTTTAATGTATTGGCTGTGTAGTCAGTACTGAACACTGGGAAACTGGTACTTGTCTAAAGTATGTGAAATCAAAAACACAAGGGAAATCTAATGGGAAAAACTGGGTATTCAGGGAAATAAGTGGAATTTATTATTATTATTTTTTTCTGTTCACTTTTTAATCTCTTTTACCAAAGTTTACTTATTTTACAATATACATCCTACTTACAATCACATGTTTTCCATGAGCTCTTTAGTGAGGTAGTTTGGTTCTTTTGTGGCACGGCTTTATATTTACTGTGTACTTTTTAATATATAAAATAGGAACACACACTGACCCACACAGTGTCATGTGATACTGTGACATAGAGCTTTCCCATGATGCATTGGGGTGCAGTTGAATTTTTAAATTTGATTAATAATTAAGGAATTATGTATGGAAGATTTTTTCTGAGGTATTGGGGTGTTAGTTTGTGGTGAAATAGATGTTTTAGGGTTGTTGTTTTGCGTTTTTTGGTGTTTTTGGGTAATTCTGAGCAGTCACCATGAAGAAGTAAAGCGTGGGGGGGACCATGCTTTAAAAGACCCCCGTCTCCCAGGCTTTAATGTATTGGCTGTGTAGTCAGTACTGAACACTGGGAAACTGGTACTTGTCTAAAGTATGTGAAATCAAAAACACAAGGGAAATCTAATGGGAAAAACTGGGTATTCAGGGAAATAAGTGGAATTTATTATTATTTTTTTTTTCTGTTCACTTTTTAATCTCTTTTACCAAAGTTTACTTATTTTACAATATACATCCTACTTACAATCACATGTTTTCCATGAGCTCTTTAGTGAGGTAGTTTGGTTCTTTTGTGGCACGGCTTTATATTTACTGTGTACTTTTTAATATATAAAATAGGAACACACACTGACCCACACAGTGTCATGTGATACTGTGACATAGAGCTTTCCCATGATGCATTGGGGTGCAGTTGAATTTTTAAATTTGATTAATAATTAAGGAATTATGTATGGAGGATTTTTTCTGAGGTATTGGGGTGTTAGTTTGTGGTGAAATAGATGTTTTAGGGTTGTTGTTTTGCGTTTTTTGGTGTTTTTGGGTAATTCTGAGGAGTCACCATGAAGAAGTAAAGCGTGGGGGGGGGACCATGCTTTAAAAGACCCCCGTCTCCCAGGCTTTAATGTATTGGCTGTGTAGTCAGTACTGAACACTGGGAAACTGGTACTTGTCTAAAGTATGTGAAATCAAAAACACAAGGGAAATCTAATGGGAAAAACTGGGTATTCAGGGAAATAAGTGGAATTTATTATTATTTTTTTTTCTGTTCACTTTTTAATCTCTTTTACCAAAGTTTACTTATTTTACAATATACATTCTACTTACAATCACATGTTTTCCATGAGCTCTTTAGTGAGGTAGTTTGGTTCTTTTGTGGCACGGCTTTATATTTACTGTGTACTTTTTAATATATAAAATAGGAACACACACTGACCCACACAGTGTCATGTGATACTGTGACATAGAGCTTTCCCATGATGCATTGGGGTGCAGTTGAATTTTTAAATTTGATTAATAATTAAGGAATTATGTATGGAAGATTTTTTCTGAGGTATTGGGGTGTTAGTTTGTGGTGAAATAGATGTTTTAGGGTTGTTGTTTTGCGTTTTTTGGTGTTTTTGGGTAATTCTGAGGAGTCACCATGAAGAAGTAAAGCGTGGGGGGGACCATGCTTTAAAAGACCCCCGTCTCCCAGGCTTTAATGTATTGGCTGTGTAGTCAGTACTGAACACTGGGAAACTGGTACTTGTCTAAAGTATGTGAAATCAAAAACACAGGGGAAATCTAATGGGAAAAACTGGGTATTCAGGGAAATAAGTGGAATTTATTATTATTTTTTTTTTCTGTTCACTTTTTAATCTCTTTTACCAAAGTTTACTTATTTTACAATATACATCCTACTTACAATCACATGTTTTCCATGAGCTCTTTAGTGAGGTAGTTTGGTTCTTTTGTGGCACGGCTTTATATTTACTGTGTACTTTTTAATATATAAAATAGGAACACACACTGACCCACACAGTGTCATGTGATACTGTGACATAGAGCTTTCCCATGATGCATTGGGGTGCAGTTGAATTTTTAAATTTGATTAATAATTAAGGAATTATGTATGGAAGATTTTTTCTGAGGTATTGGGGTGTTAGTTTGTGGTGAAATAGATGTTTTAGGGTTGTTGTTTTGCGTTTTTTGGTGTTTTTGGGTAATTCTGAGCAGTCACCATGAAGAAGTAAAGCGTGGGGGGGACCATGCTTTAAAAGACCCCCGTCTCCCAGGCTTTAATGTATTGGCTGTGTAGTCAGTACTGAACACTGGGAAACTGGTACTTGTCTAAAGTATGTGAAATCAAAAACACAAGGGAAATCTAATGGGAAAAACTGGGTATTCAGGGAAATAAGTGGAATTTATTATTATTTTTTTTTCTGTTCACTTTTTAATCTCTTTTACCAAAGTTTACTTATTTTACAATATACATTCTACTTACAATCACATGTTTTCCATGAGCTCTTTAGTGAGGTAGTTTGGTTCTTTTGTGGCACGGCTTTATATTTACTGTGTACTTTTTAATATATAAAATAGGAACACACACTGACCCACACAGTGTCATGTGATACTGTGACATAGAGCTTTCCCATGATGCATTGGGGTGCAGTTGAATTTTTAAATTTGATTAATAATTAAGGAATTATGTATGGAAGATTTTTTCTGAGGTATTGGGGTGTTAGTTTGTGGTGAAATAGATGTTTTAGGGTTGTTGTTTTGCGTTTTTTGGTGTTTTTGGGTAATTCTGAGGAGTCACCATGAAGAAGTAAAGCGTGGGGGGGACCATGCTTTAAAAGACCCCCGTCTCCCAGGCTTTAATGTATTGGCTGTGTAGTCAGTACTGAACACTGGGAAACTGGTACTTGTCTAAAGTATGTGAAATCAAAAACACAAGGGAAATCTAATGGGAAAAACTGGGTATTCAGGGAAATAAGTGGAATTTATTATTATTATTTTTTTCTGTTCACTTTTTAATCTCTTTTACCAAAGTTTACTTATTTTACAATATACATCCTACTTACAATCACATGTTTTCCATGAGCTCTTTAGTGAGGTAGTTTGGTTCTTTTGTGGCACGGCTTTATATTTACTGTGTACTTTTTAATATATAAAATAGGAACACACACTGACCCACACAGTGTCATGTGATACTGTGACATAGAGCTTTCCCATGATGCATTGGGGTGCAGTTGAATTTTTAAATTTGATTAATAATTAAGGAATTATGTATGGAAGATTTTTTCTGAGGTATTGGGGTGTTAGTTTGTGGTGAAATAGATGTTTTAGGGTTGTTGTTTTGCGTTTTTTGGTGTTTTTGGGTAATTCTGAGGAGTCACCATGAAGAAGTAAAGCGTGGGGGGGGGACCATGCTTTAAAAGACCCCCGTCTCCCAGGCTTTAATGTATTGGCTGTGTAGTCAGTACTGAACACTGGGAAACTGGTACTTGTCTAAAGTATGTGAAATCAAAAACACAAGGGAAATCTAATGGGAAAAACTGGGTATTCAGGGAAATAAGTGGAATTTATTATTATTTTTTTTTTCTGTTCACTTTTTAATCTCTTTTACCAAAGTTTACTTATTTTACAATATACATTCTAATTACAATCACATGTTTTCCATGAGCTCTTTAGTGAGGTAGTTTGGTTCTTTTGTGGCACGGCTTTATATTTACTGTGTACTTTTTAATATATAAAATAGGAACACACACTGACCCACACAGTGTCATGTGATACTGTGACATAGAGCTTTCCCATGATGCATTGGGGTGCAGTTGAATTTTTAAATTTGATTAATAATTAAGGAATTATGTATGGAAGATTTTTTCTGAGGTATTGGGGTGTTAGTTTGTGGTGAAATAGATGTTTTAGGGTTGTTGTTTTGCGTTTTTTGGTGTTTTTGGGTAATTCTGAGCAGTCACCATGAAGAAGTAAAGCGTGGGGGGGACCATGCTTTAAAAGACCCCCGTCTCCCAGGCTTTAATGTATTGGCTGTGTAGTCAGTACTGAACACTGGGAAACTGGTACTTGTCTAAAGTATGTGAAATCAAAAACACAAGGGAAATCTAATGGGAAAAACTGGGTATTCAGGGAAATAAGTGGAATTTATTATTATTATTTTTTTCTGTTCACTTTTTAATCTCTTTTACCAAAGTTTACTTATTTTACAATATACATCCTACTTACAATCACATGTTTTCCATGAGCTCTTTAGTGAGGTAGTTTGGTTCTTTTGTGGCACGGCTTTATATTTACTGTGTACTTTTTAATATATAAAATAGGAACACACACTGACCCACACAGTGTCATGTGATACTGTGACATAGAGCTTTCCCATGATGCATTGGGGTGCAGTTGAATTTTTAAATTTGATTAATAATTAAGGAATTATGTATGGAAGATTTTTTCTGAGGTATTGGGGTGTTAGTTTGTGGTGAAATAGATGTTTTAGGGTTGTTGTTTTGCGTTTTTTGGTGTTTTTGGGTAATTCTGAGCAGTCACCATGAAGAAGTAAAGCGTGGGGGGGACCATGCTTTAAAAGACCCCCGTCTCCCAGGCTTTAATGTATTGGCTGTGTAGTCAGTACTGAACACTGGGAAACTGGTACTTGTCTAAAGTATGTGAAATCAAAAACAAAAGGGAAATCTAATGGGAAAAACTGGGTATTCAGGGAAATAAGTGGAATTTATTATTATTATTTTTTTCTGTTCACTTTTTAATCTCTTTTACCAAAGTTTACTTATTTTACAATATACATTCTACTTACAATCACATGTTTTCCATGAGCTCTTTAGTGAGGTAGTTTGGTTCTTTTGTGGCACGGCTTTATATTTACTGTGTACTTTTTAATATATAAAATAGGAACACACACTGACCCACACAGTGTCATGTGATACTGTGACATAGAGCTTTCCCATGATGCATTGGGGTGCAGTTGAATTTTTAAATTTGATTAATAATTAAGGAATTATGTATGGAGGATTTTTTCTGAGGTATTGGGGTGTTAGTTTGTGGTGAAATAGATGTTTTAGGGTTGTTGTTTTGCGTTTTTTGGTGTTTTTGGGTAATTCTGAGGAGTCACCATGAAGAAGTAAAGCGTGGGGGGGACCATGCTTTAAAAGACCCCCGTCTCCCAGGCTTTAATGTATTGGCTGTGTAGTCAGTACTGAACACTGGGAAACTGGTACTTGTCTAAAGTATGTGAAATCAAAAACACAAGGGAAATCTAATGGGAAAAACTGGGTATTCAGGGAAATAAGTGGAATTTATTATTATTTTTTTTTTCTGTTCACTTTTTAATCTCTTTTACCAAAGTTTACTTATTTTACAATATACATCCTACTTACAATCGCATGTTTTCCATGAGCTCTTTAGTGAGGTAGTTTGGTTCTTTTGTGGCACGGCTTTATATTTACTGTGTACTTTTTAATATATAAAATAGGAACACACACTGACCCACACAGTGTCATGTGATACTGTGACATAGAGCTTTCCCATGATGCATTGGGGTGCAGTTGAATTTTTAAATTTGATTAATAATTAAGGAATTATGTATGGAAGATTTTTTCTGAGGTATTGGGGTGTTAGTTTGTGGTGAAATAGATGTTTTAGGGTTGTTGTTTTGCGTTTTTTGGTGTTTTTGGGTAATTCTGAGCAGTCACCATGAAGAAGTAAAGCGTGGGGGGGACCATGCTTTAAAAGACCCCCGTCTCCCAGGCTTTAATGTATTGGCTGTGTAGTCAGTACTGAACACTGGGAAACTGGTACTTGTCTAAAGTATGTGAAATCAAAAACACAAGGGAAATCTAATGGGAAAAACTGGGTATTCAGGGAAATAAGTGGAATTTATTATTATTATTTTTTTCTGTTCACTTTTTAATCTCTTTTACCAAAGTTTACTTATTTTACAATATACATCCTACTTACAATCGCATGTTTTCCATGAGCTCTTTAGTGAGGTAGTTTGGTTCTTTTGTGGCACGGCTTTATATTTACTGTGTACTTTTTAATATATAAAATAGGAACACACACTGACCCACACAGTGTCATGTGATACTGTGACATAGAGCTTTCCCATGATGCATTGGGGTGCAGTTGAATTTTTAAATTTGATTAATAATTAAGGAATTATGTATGGAGAATTTTTTCTGAGGTATTGGGGTGTTAGTTTGTGGTGAAATAGATGTTTTAGGGTTGTTGTTTTGCGTTTTTTGGTGTTTTTGGGTAATTCTGAGGAGTCACCATGAAGAAGTAAAGCGTGGGGGGGGGACCATGCTTTAAAAGACCCCCGTCTCCCAGGCTTTAATGTATTGGCTGTGTAGTCAGTACTGAACACTGGGAAACTGGTACTTGTCTAAAGTATGTGAAATCAAAAACACAAGGGAAATCTAATGGGAAAAACTGGGTATTCAGGGAAATAAGTGGAATTTATTATTATTTTTTTTTTCTGTTCACTTTTTAATCTCTTTTACCAAAGTTTACTTATTTTACAATATACATTCTAATTACAATCACATGTTTTCCATGAGCTCTTTAGTGAGGTAGTTTGGTTCTTTTGTGGCACGGCTTTATATTTACTGTGTACTTTTTAATATATAAAATAGGAACACACACTGACCCACACAGTGTCATGTGATACTGTGACATAGAGCTTTCCCATGATGCATTGGGGTGCAGTTGAATTTTTAAATTTGATTAATAATTAAGGAATTATGTATGGAAGATTTTTTCTGAGGTATTGGGGTGTTAGTTTGTGGTGAAATAGATGTTTTAGGGTTGTTGTTTTGCGTTTTTTGGTGTTTTTGGGTAATTCTGAGCAGTCACCATGAAGAAGTAAAGCGTGGGGGGGACCATGCTTTAAAAGACCCCCGTCTCCCAGGCTTTAATGTATTGGCTGTGTAGTCAGTACTGAACACTGGGAAACTGGTACTTGTCTAAAGTATGTGAAATCAAAAACACAAGGGAAATCTAATGGGAAAAACTGGGTATTCAGGGAAATAAGTGGAATTTATTATTATTATTTTTTTCTGTTCACTTTTTAATCTCTTTTACCAAAGTTTACTTATTTTACAATATACATCCTACTTACAATCGCATGTTTTCCATGAGCTCTTTAGTGAGGTAGTTTGGTTCTTTTGTGGCACGGCTTTATATTTACTGTGTACTTTTTAATATATAAAATAGGAACACACACTGACCCACACAGTGTCATGTGATACTGTGACATAGAGCTTTCCCATGATGCATTGGGGTGCAGTTGAATTTTTAAATTTGATTAATAATTAAGGAATTATGTATGGAAGATTTTTTCTGAGGTATTGGGGTGTTAGTTTGTGGTGAAATAGATGTTTTAGGGTTGTTGTTTTGCGTTTTTTGGTGTTTTTGGGTAATTCTGAGCAGTCACCATGAAGAAGTAAAGCGTGGGGGGGACCATGCTTTAAAAGACCCCCGTCTCCCAGGCTTTAATGTATTGGCTGTGTAGTCAGTACTGAACACTGGGAAACTGGTACTTGTCTAAAGTATGTGAAATCAAAAACACAAGGGAAATCTAATGGGAAAAACTGGGTATTCAGGGAAATAAGTGGAATTTATTATTATTTTTTTTTTCTGTTCACTTTTTAATCTCTTTTACCAAAGTTTACTTATTTTACAATATACATCCTACTTACAATCACATGTTTTCCATGAGCTCTTTAGTGAGGTAGTTTGGTTCTTTTGTGGCACGGCTTTATATTTACTGTGTACTTTTTAATATATAAAATAGGAACACACACTGACCCACACAGTGTCATGTGATACTGTGACATAGAGCTTTCCCATGATGCATTGGGGTGCAGTTGAATTTTTAAATTTGATTAATAATTAAGGAATTATGTATGGAGAATTTTTTCTGAGGTATTGGGGTGTTAGTTTGTGGTGAAATAGATGTTTTAGGGTTGTTGTTTTGCGTTTTTTGGTGTTTTTGGGTAATTCTGAGGAGTCACCATGAAGAAGTAAAGCGTGGGGGGGGGGACCATGCTTTAAAAGACCCCCGTCTCCCAGGCTTTAATGTATTGGCTGTGTAGTCAGTACTGAACACTGGGAAACTGGTACTTGTCTAAAGTATGTGAAATCAAAAACAAAAGGGAAATCTAATGGGAAAAACTGGGTATTCAGGGAAATAAGTGGAATTTATTATTATTATTTTTTTCTGTTCACTTTTTAATCTCTTTTACCAAAGTTTACTTATTTTACAATATACATTCTACTTACAATCACATGTTTTCCATGAGCTCTTTAGTGAGGTAGTTTGGTTCTTTTGTGGCACGGCTTTATATTTACTGTGTACTTTTTAATATATAAAATAGGAACACACACTGACCCACACAGTGTCATGTGATACTGTGACATAGAGCTTTCCCATGATGCATTGGGGTGCAGTTGAATTTTTAAATTTGATTAATAATTAAGGAATTATGTATGGAGGATTTTTTCTGAGGTATTGGGGTGTTAGTTTGTGGTGAAATAGATGTTTTAGGGTTGTTGTTTTGCGTTTTTTGGTGTTTTTGGGTAATTCTGAGGAGTCACCATGAAGAAGTAAAGCGTGGGGGGGACCATGCTTTAAAAGACCCCCGTCTCCCAGGCTTTAATGTATTGGCTGTGTAGTCAGTACTGAACACTGGGAAACTGGTACTTGTCTAAAGTATGTGAAATCAAAAACACAAGGGAAATCTAATGGGAAAAACTGGGTATTCAGGGAAATAAGTGGAATTTATTATTATTTTTTTTTTCTGTTCACTTTTTAATCTCTTTTACCAAAGTTTACTTATTTTACAATATACATCCTACTTACAATCGCATGTTTTCCATGAGCTCTTTAGTGAGGTAGTTTGGTTCTTTTGTGGCACGGCTTTATATTTACTGTGTACTTTTTAATATATAAAATAGGAACACACACTGACCCACACAGTGTCATGTGATACTGTGACATAGAGCTTTCCCATGATGCATTGGGGTGCAGTTGAATTTTTAAATTTGATTAATAATTAAGGAATTATGTATGGAAGATTTTTTCTGAGGTATTGGGGTGTTAGTTTGTGGTGAAATAGATGTTTTAGGGTTGTTGTTTTGCGTTTTTTGGTGTTTTTGGGTAATTCTGAGCAGTCACCATGAAGAAGTAAAGCGTGGGGGGGACCATGCTTTAAAAGACCCCCGTCTCCCAGGCTTTAATGTATTGGCTGTGTAGTCAGTACTGAACACTGGGAAACTGGTACTTGTCTAAAGTATGTGAAATCAAAAACACAAGGGAAATCTAATGGGAAAAACTGGGTATTCAGGGAAATAAGTGGAATTTATTATTATTATTTTTTTCTGTTCACTTTTTAATCTCTTTTACCAAAGTTTACTTATTTTACAATATACATCCTACTTACAATCGCATGTTTTCCATGAGCTCTTTAGTGAGGTAGTTTGGTTCTTTTGTGGCACGGCTTTATATTTACTGTGTACTTTTTAATATATAAAATAGGAACACACACTGACCCACACAGTGTCATGTGATACTGTGACATAGAGCTTTCCCATGATGCATTGGGGTGCAGTTGAATTTTTAAATTTGATTAATAATTAAGGAATTATGTATGGAAGATTTTTTCTGAGGTATTGGGGTGTTAGTTTGTGGTGAAATAGATGTTTTAGGGTTGTTGTTTTGCGTTTTTTGGTGTTTTTGGGTAATTCTGAGCAGTCACCATGAAGAAGTAAAGCGTGGGGGGGACCATGCTTTAAAAGACCCCCCGTCTCCCAGGCTTTAATGTATTGGCTGTGTAGTCAGTACTGAACACTGGGAAACTGGTACTTGTCTAAAGTATGTGAAATCAAAAACACAAGGGAAATCTAATGGGAAAAACTGGGTATTCAGGGAAATAAGTGGAATTTATTATTATTTTTTTTTTCTGTTCACTTTTTAATCTCTTTTACCAAAGTTTACTTATTTTACAATATACATCCTACTTACAATCACATGTTTTCCATGAGCTCTTTAGTGAGGTAGTTTGGTTCTTTTGTGGCACGGCTTTATATTTACTGTGTACTTTTTAATATATAAAATAGGAACACACACTGACCCACACAGTGTCATGTGATACTGTGACATAGAGCTTTCCCATGATGCATTGGGGTGCAGTTGAATTTTTAAATTTGATTAATAATTAAGGAATTATGTATGGAGAATTTTTTCTGAGGTATTGGGGTGTTAGTTTGTGGTGAAATAGATGTTTTAGGGTTGTTGTTTTGCGTTTTTTGGTGTTTTTGGGTAATTCTGAGGAGTCACCATGAAGAAGTAAAGCGTGGGGGGGGGACCATGCTTTAAAAGACCCCCGTCTCCCAGGCTTTAATGTATTGGCTGTGTAGTCAGTACTGAACACTGGGAAACTGGTACTTGTCTAAAGTATGTGAAATCAAAAACAAAAGGGAAATCTAATGGGAAAAACTGGGTATTCAGGGAAATAAGTGGAATTTATTATTATTATTTTTTTCTGTTCACTTTTTAATCTCTTTTACCAAAGTTTACTTATTTTACAATATACATTCTACTTACAATCACATGTTTTCCATGAGCTCTTTAGTGAGGTAGTTTGGTTCTTTTGTGGCACGGCTTTATATTTACTGTGTACTTTTTAATATATAAAATAGGAACACACACTGACCCACACAGTGTCATGTGATACTGTGACATAGAGCTTTCCCATGATGCATTGGGGTGCAGTTGAATTTTTAAATTTGATTAATAATTAAGGAATTATGTATGGAGGATTTTTTCTGAGGTATTGGGGTGTTAGTTTGTGGTGAAATAGATGTTTTAGGGTTGTTGTTTTGCGTTTTTTGGTGTTTTTGGGTAATTCTGAGGAGTCACCATGAAGAAGTAAAGCGTGGGGGGGACCATGCTTTAAAAGACCCCCGTCTCCCAGTCTTTAATGTATTGGCTGTGTAGTCAGTACTGAACACTGGGAAACTGGTACTTGTCTAAAGTATGTGAAATCAAAAACACAAGGGAAATCTAATGGGAAAAACTGGGTATTCAGGGAAATAAGTGGAATTTATTATTATTATTTTTTTCTGTTCACTTTTTAATCTCTTTTACCAAAGTTTACTTATTTTACAATATACATCCTACTTACAATCGCATGTTTTCCATGAGCTCTTTAGTGAGGTAGTTTGGTTCTTTTGTGGCACGGCTTTATATTTACTGTGTACTTTTTAATATATAAAATAGGAACACACACTGACCCACACAGTGTCATGTGATACTGTGACATAGAGCTTTCCCATGATGCATTGGGGTGCAGTTGAATTTTTAAATTTGATTAATAATTAAGGAATTATGTATGGAAGATTTTTTCTGAGGTATTGGGGTGTTAGTTTGTGGTGAAATAGATGTTTTAGGGTTGTTGTTTTGCGTTTTTTGGTGTTTTTGGGTAATTCTGAGCAGTCACCATGAAGAAGTAAAGCGTGGGGGGGACCATGCTTTAAAAGACCCCCGTCTCCCAGGCTTTAATGTATTGGCTGTGTAGTCAGTACTGAACACTGGGAAACTGGTACTTGTCTAAAGTATGTGAAATCAAAAACACAAGGGAAATCTAATGGGAAAAACTGGGTATTCAGGGAAATAAGTGGAATTTATTATTATTTTTTTTTTCTGTTCACTTTTTAATCTCTTTTACCAAAGTTTACTTATTTTACAATATACATCCTACTTACAATCACATGTTTTCCATGAGCTCTTTAGTGAGGTAGTTTGGTTCTTTTGTGGCATGGCTTTATATTTACTGTGTACTTTTTAATATATAAAATAGGAACACACACTGACCCACACAGTGTCATGTGATACTGTGACATAGAGCTTTCCCATGATGCATTGGGGTGCAGTTGAATTTTTAAATTTGATTAATAATTAAGGAATTATGTATGGAGGATTTTTTCTGAGGTATTTGGGTGTTAGTTTGTGGTGAAATAGATGTTTTAGGGTTGTTGTTTTGCGTTTTTTGGTGTTTTTGGGTAATTCTGAGCAGTCACCATGAAGAAGTAAAGCGTGGGGGGGACCATGCTTTAAAAGACCCCCGTCTCCCAGGCTTTAATGTATTGGCTGTGTAGTCAGTACTGAACACTGGGAAACTGGTACTTGTCTAAAGTATGTGAAATCAAAAACACAAGGGAAATCTAATGGGAAAAACTGGGTATTCAGGGAAATAAGTGGAATTTATTATTATTATTTTTTTTTCTGTTCACTTTTTAATCTCTTTTACCAAAGTTTACTTATTTTACAATATACATTCTACTTACAATCACATGTTTTCCATGAGCTCTTTAGTGAGGTAGTTTGGTTCTTTTGTGGCACGGCTTTATATTTACTGTGTACTTTTTAATATATAAAATAGGAACACACACTGACCCACACAGTGTCATGTGATACTGTGACATAGAGCTTTCCCATGATGCATTGGGGTGCAGTTGAATTGTTAAATTTGATTAATAATTAAGGAATTATGTATGGAGGATTTTTTCTGAGGTATTGGGGTGTTAGTTTGTGGTGAAATAGATGTTTTAGGGTTGTTGTTTTGCGTTTTTTGGTGTTTTTGGGTAATTCTGAGCAGTCACCATGAAGAAGTAAAGCGTGGGGGGGACCATGCTTTAAAAGACCCCCCGTCTCCCAGGCTTTAATGTATTGGCTGTGTAGTCAGTACTGAACACTGGGAAACTGGTACTTGTCTAAAGTATGTGAAATCAAAAACACAAGGGAAATCTAATGGGAAAAACTGGGTATTCAGGGAAATAAGTGGAATTTATTATTTTTTTTTTTTTCTGTTCACTTTTTAATCTCTTTTACCAAAGTTTACTTATTTTACAATATACATTCTACTTACAATCACATGTTTTCCATGAGCTCTTTAGTGAGGTAGTTTGGTTCTTTTGTGGCACGGCTTTATATTTACTGTGTACTTTTTAATATATAAAATAGGAACACACACTGACCCACACAGTGTCATGTGATACTGTGACATAGAGCTTTCCCATGATGCATTGGGGTGCAGTTGAATTGTTAAATTTGATTAATAATTAAGGAATTATGTATGGAGGATTTTTTCTGAGGTATTGGGGTGTTAGTTTGTGGTGAAATAGATGTTTTAGGGTTGTTGTTTTGCGTTTTTTGGTGTTTTTGGGTAATTCTGAGCAGTCACCATGAAGAAGTAAAGCGTGGGGGGGACCATGCTTTAAAAGACCCCCGTCTCCCAGTCTTTAATGTATTGGCTGTGTACTCAGTACTGAACACTGGGAAACTGGTACTTGTCTAAAGTACGTGAAATCAAAAACACAAGGGAAATCTAATGGGAAAAACTGGGTATTCAGGGAAATAAGTGGAATTTATTATTATTTTTTTTTCTGTTCACTTTTTAATCTCTTTTACCAAAGTTTACTTATTTTACAATATACATCCTACTTACAATCACATGTTTTCCATGAGCTCTTTAGTGAGGTAGTTTGGTTCTTTTGTGGCACGGCTTTATATTTACTGTGTACTTTTTAATATATAAAATAGGAACACACACTGACCCACACAGTGTCATGTGATACTGTGACATAGAGCTTTCCCATGATGCATTGGGGTGCAGTTGAATTGTTAAATTTGATTAATAATTAAGGAATTATGTATGGAGGATTTTTTCTGAGGTATTGGGGTGTTAGTTTGTGGTGAAATAGATGTTTTAGGGTTGTTGTTTTGCGTTTTTTGGTGTTTTTGGGTAATTCTGAGCAGTCACCATGAAGAAGTAAAGCGTGGGGGGGGACCATGCTTTAAAAGACCCCCGTCTCCCAGGCTTTAATGTATTGGCTGTGTAGTCAGTACTGAACACTGGGAAACTGGTACTTGTCTAAAGTATGTGAAATCAAAAACACAAGGGAAATCTAATGGGAAAAACTGGGTATTCAGGGAAATAAGTGGAATTTATTATTATTTTTTTTTTCTGTTCACTTTTTAATCTCTTTTACCAAAGTTTACTTATTTTACAATATACATCCTACTTACAATCACATGTTTTCCATGAGCTCTTTAGTGAGGTAGTTTGGTTCTTTTGTGGCACGGCTTTATATTTACTGTGTACTTTTTAATATATAAAATAGGAACACACACTGACCCACACAGTGTCATGTGATACTGTGACATAGAGCTTTCCCATGATGCATTGGGGTGCAGTTGAATTGTTAAATTTGATTAATAATTAAGGAATTATGTATGGAGGATTTTTTCTGAGGTATTGGGGTGTTAGTTTGTGGTGAAATAGATGTTTTAGGGTTGTTGTTTTGCGTTTTTTGGTGTTTTTGGGTAATTCTGAGCAGTCACCATGAAGAAGTAAAGCGTGGGGGGGGACCATGCTTTAAAAGACCCCCGTCTCCCAGGCTTTAATGTATTGGCTGTGTAGTCAGTACTGAACACTGGGAAACTGGTACTTGTCTAAAGTATGTGAAATCAAAAACACAAGGGAAATCTAATGGGAAAAACTGGGTATTCAGGGAAATAAGTGGAATTTATTATTATTATTTTTTTTTCTGTTCACTTTTTAATCTCTTTTACCAAAGTTTACTTATTTTACAATATACATTCTACTTACAATCACATGTTTTCCATGAGCTCTTTAGTGAGGTAGTTTGGTTCTTTTGTGGCACGGCTTTATATTTACTGTGTACTTTTTAATATATAAAATAGGAACACACACTGACCCACACAGTGTCATGTGATACTGTGACATAGAGCTTTCCCATGATGCATTGGGGTGCAGTTGAATTGTTAAATTTGATTAATAATTAAGGAATTATGTATGGAGGATTTTTTCTGAGGTATTGGGGTGTTAGTTTGTGGTGAAATAGATGTTTTAGGGTTGTTGTTTTGCGTTTTTTGGTGTTTTTGGGTAATTCTGAGCAGTCACCATGAAGAAGTAAAGCGTGGGGGGGACCATGCTTTAAAAGACCCCCCGTCTCACAGGCTTTAATGTATTGGCTGTGTAGTCAGTACTGAACACTGGGAAACTGGTACTTGTCTAAAGTATGTGAAATCAAAAACACAAGGGAAATCTAATGGGAAAAACTGGGTATTCAGGGAAATAAGTGGAATTTATTATTATTTTTTTTTTCTGTTCACTTTTTAATCTCTTTTACCAAAGTTTACTTATTTTACAATATACATTCTACTTACAATCACATGTTTTCCATGAGCTCTTTAGTGAGGTAGTTTGGTTCTTTTGTGGCACGGCTTTATATTTACTGTGTACTTTTTAATATATAAAATAGGAACACACACTGACCCACACAGTGTCATGTGATACTGTGACATAGAGCTTTCCCATGATGCATTGGGGTGCAGTTGAATTTTTAAATTTGATTAATAATTAAGGAATTATGTATGGAGGATTTTTTCTGAGGTATTGGGGTGTTAGTTTGTGGTGAAATAGATGTTTTAGGGTTGTTGTTTTGCGTTTTTTGGTGTTTTTGGGTAATTCTGAGCAGTCACCATGAAGAAGTAAAGCGTGGGGGTGACCATGCTTTAAAAGACCCCCGTCTCCCAGTCTTTAATGTATTGGCTGTGTACTCAGTACTGAACACTGGGAAACTGGTACTTGTCTAAAGTACGTGAAATCAAAAACACAAGGGAAATCTAATGGGAAAAACTGGGTATTCAGGGAAATAAGTGGAATTTATTATTATTTTTTTTTCTGTTCACTTTTTAATCTCTTTTACCAAAGTTTACTTATTTTACAATATACATCCTACTTACAATCACATGTTTTCCATGAGCTCTTTAGTGAGGTAGTTTGGTTCTTTTGTGGCACGGCTTTATATTTACTGTGTACTTTTTAATATATAAAATAGGAACACACACTGACCCACACAGTGTCATGTGATACTGTGACATAGAGCTTTCCCATGATGCATTGGGGTGCAGTTGAATTGTTAAATTTGATTAATAATTAAGGAATTATGTATGGAGGATTTTTTCTGAGGTATTGGGGTGTTAGTTTGTGGTGAAATAGATGTTTTAGGGTTGTTGTTTTGCGTTTTTTGGTGTTTTTGGGTAATTCTGAGCAGTCACCATGAAGAAGTAAAGCGTGGGGGGGGACCATGCTTTAAAAGACCCCCGTCTCCCAGGCTTTAATGTATTGGCTGTGTAGTCAGTACTGAACACTGGGAAACTGGTACTTGTCTAAAGTATGTGAAATCAAAAACACAAGGGAAATCTAATGGGAAAAACTGGGTATTCAGGGAAATAAGTGGAATTTATTATTATTTTTTTTTTCTGTTCACTTTTTAATCTCTTTTACCAAAGTTTACTTATTTTACAATATACATTCTACTTACAATCACATGTTTTCCATGAGCTCTTTAGTGAGGTAGTTTGGTTCTTTTGTGGCACGGCTTTATATTTACTGTGTACTTTTTAATATATAAAATAGGAACACACACTGACCCACACAGTGTCATGTGATACTGTGACATAGAGCTTTCCCATGATGCATTGGGGTGCAGTTGAATTTTTAAATTTGATTAATAATTAAGGAATTATGTATGGAGGATTTTTTCTGAGGTATTGGGGTGTTAGTTTGTGGTGAAATAGATGTTTTAGGGTTGTTGTTTTGCGTTTTTTGGTGTTTTTGGGTAATTCTGAGGAGTCACCATGAAGAAGTAAAGCGTGGGGGGGGGACCATGCTTTAAAAGACCCCCGTCTCCCAGGCTTTAATGTATTGGCTGTGTAGTCAGTACTGAACACTGGGAAACTGGTACTTGTCTAAAGTATGTGAAATCAAATTCACAAGGGAAATCTAATGGGAAAAACTGGGTATTCAGGGAAATAAGTGGAATTTATTATTATTTTTTTTTCTGTTCACTTTTTAATCTCTTTTACCAAAGTTTACTTATTTTACAATATACATTCTACTTACAATCACATGTTTTCCATGAGCTCTTTAGTGAGGTAGTTTGGTTCTTTTGTGGCACGGCTTTATATTTACTGTGTACTTTTTAATATATAAAATAGGAACACACACTGACCCACACAGTGTCATGTGATACTGTGACATAGAGCTTTCCCATGATGCATTGGGGTGCAGTTGAATTGTTAAATTTGATTAATAATTAAGGAATTATGTATGAAGGATTTTTTCTGAGGTATTGGGGTGTTAGTTTGTGGTGAAATAGATGTTTTAGGGTTGTTGTTTTGCGTTTTTTGGTGTTTTTCGGTAATTCTGAGGAGTCACCATGAAGAAGTAAAGCGTGGGGGGGGGACCATGCTTTAAAAGACCCCCGTCTCCCAGGCTTTAATGTATTGGCTGTGTAGTCAGTACTGAACACTGGGAAACTGGTACTTGTCTAAAGTATGTGAAATCAAAAACACAAGGGAAATCTAATGGGAAAAACTGGGTATTCAGGGAAATAAGTGGAATTTATTATTATTTTTTTTTCTGTTCACTTTTTAATCTCTTTTACCAAAGTTTACTTATTTTACAATATACATCCTACTTACAATCACATGTTTTCCATGAGCTCTTTAGTGAGGTAGTTTGTTTCTTTTGTGGCACGGCTTTATATTTACTGTGTACTTTTTAATATATAAAATAGGAACACACACTGACCCACACAGTGTCATGTGATACTGTGACATAGAGCTTTCCCATGATGCATTGGGGTGCAGTTGAATTTTTAAATTTGATTAATAATTAAGGAATTATGTATGGAGGATTTTTTCTGAGGTATTGGGGTGTTAGTTTGTGGTGAAATAGATGTTTTAGGGTTGTTGTTTTGCGTTTTTTGGTGTTTTTGGGTAATTCTGAGGAGTCACCATGAAGAAGTAAAGCGTGGGGGGGGGACCATGCTTTAAAAGACCCCCGTCTCCCAGGCTTTAATGTATTGGCTGTGTAGTCAGTACTGAACACTGGGAAACTGGTACTTGTCTAAAGTATGTGAAATCAAATTCACAAGGGAAATCTAATGGGAAAAACTGGTTATTCAGGGAAATAAGTGGAATTTATTATTATTTTTTTTTTTTCTGTTCACTTTTTAATCTCTTTTACCAAAGTTTACTTATTTTACAATATACATTCTACTTACAATCACATGTTTTCCATGAGCTCTTTAGTGAGGTAGTTTGGTTCTTTTGTGGCACGGCTTTATATTTACTGTGTACTTTTTAATATATAAAATAGGAACACACACTGACCCACACAGTGTCATGTGATACTGTGACATAGAGCTTTCCCATGATGCATTGGGGTGCAGTTGAATTTTTAAATTTGATTAATAATTAAGGAATTATGTATGGAAGATTTTTTCTGAGGTATTGGGGTGTTAGTTTGTGGTGAAATAGATGTTTTAGGGTTTTGTTTTGCGTTTTTTGGTGTTTTTTGGTAATTCTGAGGAGTCACCATGAAGAAGTAAAGCGTGGGGGGGGGACCATGCTTTAAAAGACCCCCGTCTCCCAGGCTTTAATGTATTGGCTGTGTAGTCAGTACTGAACACTGGGAAACTGGTACTTGTCTAAAGTATGTGAAATCAAAAACACAAGGGAAATCTAATGGGAAAAACTGGGTATTCAGGGAAATAAGTGGAATTTATTATTATTTTTTTTTCTGTTCACTTTTTAATCTCTTTTACCAAAGTTTACTTATTTTACAATATACATCCTACTTACAATCACATGTTTTCCATGAGCTCTTTAGTGAGGTAGTTTGGTTCTTTTGTGGCACGGCTTTATATTTACTGTGTACTTTTTAATATATAAAATAGGAACACACACTGACCCACACAGTGTCATGTGATACTGTGACATAGAGCTTTCCCATGATGCATTGGGGTGCAGTTGAATTTTTAAATTTGATTAATAATTAAGGAATTATGTATGGAAGATTTTTTCTGAGGTATTGGGGTGTTAGTTTGTGGTGAAATAGATGTTTTAGGGTTGTTGTTTTGCGTTTTTTGGTGTTTTTGGGTAATTCTGAGCAGTCACCATGAAGAAGTAAAGCGTGGGGGGGACCATGCTTTAAAAGACCCCCGTCTCCCAGGCTTTAATGTATTGGCTGTGTAGTCAGTACTGAACACTGGGAAACTGGTACTTGTCTAAAGTATGTGAAATCAAAAACACAAGGGAAATCTAACGGGAAAAACTGGGTATTCAGGGAAATAAGTGGAATTTATTATTATTTTTTTTTTCTGTTCACTTTTTAATCTCTTTTACCAAAGTTTACTTATTTTACAATATACATCCTACTTACAATCACATGTTTTCCATGAGCTCTTTAGTGAGGTAGTTTGGTTCTTTTGTGGCACGGCTTTATATTTACTGTGTACTTTTTAATATATAAAATAGGAACACACACTGACCCACACAGTGTCATGTGATACTGTGACATAGAGCTTTCCCATGATGCATTGGGGTGCAGTTGAATTTTTAAATTTGATTAATAATTAAGGAATTATGTATGGAGGATTTTTTCTGAGGTATTGGGGTGTTAGTTTGTGGTGAAATAGATGTTTTAGGGTTGTTGTTTTGCGTTTTTTGGTGTTTTTTGGTAATTCTGAGGAGTCACCATGAAGAAGTAAAGCGTGGGGGGGGGACCATGCTTTAAAAGACCCCCGTCTCCCAGGCTTTAATGTATTGGCTGTGTAGTCAGTACTGAACACTGGGAAACTGGTACTTGTCTAAAGTATGTGAAATCAAAAACACAAGGGAAATCTAATGGGAAAAACTGGGTATTCAGGGAAATAAGTGGAATTTATTATTATTTTTTTTTCTGTTCACTTTTTAATCTCTTTTACCAAAGTTTACTTATTTTACAATATACATCCTACTTACAATCACATGTTTTCCATGAGCTCTTTAGTGAGGTAGTTTGGTTCTTTTGTGGCACGGCTTTATATTTACTGTGTACTTTTTAATATATAAAATAGGAACACACACTGACCCACACAGTGTCATGTGATACTGTGACATAGAGCTTTCCCATGATGCATTGGGGTGCAGTTGAATTTTTAAATTTGATTAATAATTAAGGAATTATGTATGGAGAATTTTTTCTGAGGTATTGGGGTGTTAGTTTGTGGTGAAATAGATGTTTTAGGGTTGTTGTTTTGCGTTTTTTGGTGTTTTTGGGTAATTCTGAGCAGTCACCATGAAGAAGTAAAGCGTGGGGGGGACCATGCTTTAAAAGACCCCCGTCTCCCAGGCTTTAATGTATTGGCTGTGTAGTCAGTACTGAACACTGGGAAACTGGTACTTGTCTAAAGTATGTGAAATCAAAAACACAAGGGAAATCTAATGGGAAAAACTGGGTATTCAGGGAAATAAGTGGAATTTATTATTATTATTTTTTTCTGTTCACTTTTTAATCTCTTTTACCAAAGTTTACTTATTTTACAATATACATCCTACTTACAATCGCATGTTTTCCATGAGCTCTTTAGTGAGGTAGTTTGGTTCTTTTGTGGCACAGCTTTATATTTACTGTGTACTTTTTAATATATAAAATAGGAACACACACTGACCCACACAGTGTCATGTGATACTGTGACATAGAGCTTTCCCATGATGCATTGGGGTGCAGTTGAATTTTTAAATTTGATTAATAATTAAGGAATTATGTATGGAAGATTTTTTCTGAGGTATTGGGGTGTTAGTTTGTGGTGAAATAGATGTTTTAGGGTTTTGTTTTGCGTTTTTTGGTGTTTTTTGGTAATTCTGAGGAGTCACCATGAAGAAGTAAAGCGTGGGGGGGGGACCATGCTTTAAAAGACCCCCGTCTCCCAGGCTTTAATGTATTGGCTGTGTAGTCAGTACTGAACACTGGGAAACTGGTACTTGTCTAAAGTATGTGAAATCAAAAACACAAGGGAAATCTAATGGGAAAAACTGGGTATTCAGGGAAATAAGTGGAATTTATTATTATTTTTTTTTCTGTTCACTTTTTAATCTCTTTTACCAAAGTTTACTTATTTTACAATATACATCCTACTTACAATCACATGTTTTCCATGAGCTCTTTAGTGAGGTAGTTTGGTTCTTTTGTGGCACGGCTTTATATTTACTGTGTACTTTTTAATATATAAAATAGGAACACACACTGACCCACACAGTGTCATGTGATACTGTGACATAGAGCTTTCCCATGATGCATTGGGTGCAGTTGAATTTTTAAATTTGATTAATAATTAAGGAATTATGTATGGAGAATTTTTTCTGAGGTATTGGGGTGTTAGTTTGTGGTGAAATAGATGTTTTAGGGTTGTTGTTTTGCGTTTTTTGGTGTTTTTGGGTAATTCTGAGGAGTCACCATGAAGAAGTAAAGCGTGGGGGGGGGACCATGCTTTAAAAGACCCCCGTCTCTCAGGCTTTAATGTATTGGCTGTGTAGTCAGTACTGAACACTGGGAAACTGGTACTTGTCTAAAGTATGTGAAATCAAAAACACAAGGGAAATCTAACGGGAAAAACTGGGTATTCAGGGAAATAAGTGGAATTTATTATTATTATTTTTTTCTGTTCACTTTTTAATCTCTTTTACCAAAGTTTACTTATTTTACAATATACATCCTACTTACAATCACATGTTTTCCATGAGCTCTTTAGTGAGGTAGTTTGGTTCTTTTGTGGCACGGCTTTATATTTACTGTGTACTTTTTAATATATAAAATAGGAACACACACTGACCCACACAGTGTCATGTGATACTGTGACATAGAGCTTTCCCATGATGCATTGGGGTGCAGTTGAATTTTTAAATTTGATTAATAATTAAGGAATTATGTATGGAAGATTTTTTCTGAGGTATTGGGGTGTTAGTTTGTGGTGAAATAGATGTTTTAGGGTTGTTGTTTTGCGTTTTTTGGTGTTTTTGGGTAATTCTGAGCAGTCACCATGAAGAAGTAAAGCGTGGGGGGGGGACCATGCTTTAAAAGACCCCCGTCTCCCAGGCTTTAATGTATTGGCTGTGTAGTCAGTACTGAACACTGGGAAACTGGTACTTGTCTAAAGTATGTGAAATCAAAAACACAAGGGAAATCTAATGGGAAAAACTGGGTATTCAGGGAAATAAGTGGAATTTATTATTATTTTTTTTTCTGTTCACTTTTTAATCTCTTTTACCAAAGTTTACTTATTTTACAATATACATCCTACTTACAATCACATGTTTTCCATGAGCTCTTTAGTGAGGTAGTTTGGTTCTTTTGTGGCACGGCTTTATATTTACTGTGTACTTTTTAATATATAAAATAGGAACACACACTGACCCACACAGTGTCATGTGATACTGTGACATAGAGCTTTCCCATGATGCATTGGGGTGCAGTTGAATTTTTAAATTTGATTAATAATTAAGGAATTATGTATGGAGGATTTTTTCTGAGGTATTGGGGTGTTAGTTTGTGGTGAAATAGATGTTTTAGGGTTGTTGTTTTGCGTTTTTTGGTGTTTTTGGGTAATTCTGAGGAGTCACCATGAAGAAGTAAAGCGTGGGGGGGGGACCATGCTTTAAAAGACCCCCGTCTCCCAGGCTTTAATGTATTGGCTGTGTAGTCAGCAGTGTTGGGCACGTTACTTTGAAAAAGTAATTAGTTATAGTTACTGGTTACTTCTCCAAAAAAGTAACTGAGTTACTAACGGAGTTACTCCACTATAAAAGTAATTAGTTACCAGTAAAAGTAACTATCGCGTTACTTTTTATTATTCGCCCCTCAAAAAAAGGAAATCAATTATGCATTTACTATTATTATTAGAAAAATAAAAAAAAATAACAAACGAAAATAAACCCAAAATGTTGACAAAAATATAATCTAACGAATTTCAAAAAAATACAACGAAATTCTCCACACAACCAAAGAAAATTACTAAAACTTGTAATACTGAAAAAAGCGGAAAAACGCGTCTGGGGATGAAATTTAACAAACCAAGCCACACTCAAAAGAAATATGTATATATAAAACAAAATAATGGACAAAAACAACAATTTAATGCCCGTTAAAATGGTATTAATATAACAGCTTCACCAAAAGAGAATAGAGCTTAGATCCTGCCCAAAAAATCCGACCCAGCCGGAGCCCGTGCACATTCTGCCCAAGCCCGAACCATAAACTGTCATTATGAGCCCGACCCGATCCGCCCCATAAACTGTCTGTTTTCGGGCTGATTGAATGAGCGAAATATAATCAGAATTATGTTAATTAACACTGTAACATAGAAGCACTATTATTTAATTTAAATGATTTTTAAGAACAGCTACACACAATGCTGCAAGTCAAACGCGGAGGCGTTCACGTGCGCCCAGAGCTACGTGATTACAGTTTTCATTTTTATTATAGTTTAATTTTATTTTGTTTTTATTTTTTCTGTTCATTTTAGGGTGGGCTTGCTAGCGCGAGCGCTTTACACAAGAACTAACGGACCACGAGTGCCGCGCGCTCGGCACAACAACTCCCGCTGTACAACTCCGCTGTACAACAGCGCTTATAAATAAATTAAACACAAAAATGAGGGTATTCTATCAGTAATTTCAGTTCGTTTTAGTTAGTTTTATAAACACAAATACAGTTCGAGATAGTTATGTTTTTCCTTTTAATTACCGTTTTTATTAGATTCAGTTAACACAAATGTTTTTCACTTTCAATTTTCGCTATTTCGTTCGCTTTAGTGAACAATAATAATTGGTTACTTAGCAACATTGTGATTATCACACCAGAGCTTTATATAAAATAAAAATAGGAGCCTGATTTCGGGTCGGTCCTCAGGTCAGGTGGGATTCGGGCAGAGAATCTAAGCTCTAAAATAGAAAGCAGCAGCACCACAAAAACCGGAGCAGCTAAAAAGAGCTTAACGTCCTTAATTCGGAACTTGGGTTGTCCACGGCAATCACTGAATTGATTAGAGCACGCAAATCGTCACAATTGTGCCTCACTTCACCACGCCAAACCACAGGCACAGCGGCCAGAAGCTCAAGTTCACCGGACAGAGGAGGGGTTAACCAGGGCAAAGCGAAATAAAAAAAAAAAGTTCATAGAGCTGCTAAAGTAACGTGCAGTAACGGGGTGTCGGAAATGGTAACGGCGTTATAGTTACAGTCATAGTAATTAGTTAGATTACTCGTTACTGAAAAAAAGTAACGGCGTTAGTAACGCCGTTAGTTTTAACGCCGTTACTCCCAACACTGGTAGTCAGTACTGAACACTGGGAAACTGGTACTTGTCTAAAGTATGTGAAATCAAATTCACAAGGGAAATCTAATGGGAAAAACTGGGTATTCAGGGAAATAAGTGGAATTTATTATTATTTTTTTTTTCTGTTCACTTTTTAATCTCTTTTACCAAAGTTTACTTATTTTACAATATACATTCTACTTACAATCACATGTTTTCCATGAGCTCTTTAGTGAGGTAGTTTGGTTCTTTTGTGGCACGGCTTTATATTTACTGTGTACTTTTTAATATATAAAATAGGAACACACACTGACCCACACAGTGTCATGTGATACTGTGACATAGAGCTTTCCCATGATGCATTGGGGTGCAGTTGAATTGTTAAATTTGATTAATAATTAAGGAATTATGTATGAAGGATTTTTTCTGAGGTATTGGGGTGTTAGTTTGTGGTGAAATAGATGTTTTAGGGTTGTTGTTTTGCGTTTTTTGGTGTTTTTCGGTAATTCTGAGGAGTCACCATGAAGAAGTAAAGCGTGGGGGGGGGACCATGCTTTAAAAGACCCCCGTCTCCCAGGCTTTAATGTATTGGCTGTGTAGTCAGTACTGAACACTGGGAAACTGGTACTTGTCTAAAGTATGTGAAATCAAAAACACAAGGGAAATCTAATGGGAAAAACTGGGTATTCAGGGAAATAAGTGGAATTTATTATTTTTTTTTTTTTCTGTTCACTTTTTAATCTCTTTTACCAAAGTTTACTTATTTTACAATATACATCCTACTTACAATCACATGTTTTCCATGAGCTCTTTAGTGAGGTAGTTTGGTTCTTTTGTGGCACGGCTTTATATTTACTGTGTACTTTTTAATATATAAAATAGGAACACACACTGACCCACACAGTGTCATGTGATACTGTGACATAGAGCTTTCCCATGATGCATTGGGGTGCAGTTGAATTGTTAAATTTGATTAATAATTAAGGAATTATGTATGGAGGATTTTTTCTGAGGTATTGGGGTGTTAGTTTGTGGTGAAATAGATGTTTTAGGGTTGTTGTTTTGCGTTTTTTGGTGTTTTTGGGTAATTCTGAGCAGTCACCATGAAGAAGTAAAGCGTGGGGGGGACCATGCTTTAAAAGACCCCCGTCTCCCAGTCTTTAATGTATTGGCTGTGTACTCAGTACTGAACACTGGGAAACTGGTACTTGTCTAAAGTACGTGAAATCAAAAACACAAGGGAAATCTAATGGGAAAAACTGGGTATTCAGGGAAATAAGTGGAATTTATTATTATTTTTTTTTCTGTTCACTTTTTAATCTCTTTTACCAAAGTTTACTTATTTTACAATATACATCCTACTTACAATCACATGTTTTCCATGAGCTCTTTAGTGAGGTAGTTTGGTTCTTTTGTGGCACGGCTTTATATTTACTGTGTACTTTTTAATATATAAAATAGGAACACACACTGACCCACACAGTGTCATGTGATACTGTGACATAGAGCTTTCCCATGATGCATTGGGGTGCAGTTGAATTGTTAAATTTGATTAATAATTAAGGAATTATGTATGGAGGATTTTTTCTGAGGTATTGGGGTGTTAGTTTGTGGTGAAATAGATGTTTTAGGGTTGTTGTTTTGCGTTTTTTGGTGTTTTTGGGTAATTCTGAGCAGTCACCATGAAGAAGTAAAGCGTGGGGGGGACCATGCTTTAAAAGACCCCCGTCTCCCAGGCTTTAATGTATTGGCTGTGTAGTCAGTACTGAACACTGGGAAACTGGTACTTGTCTAAAGTATGTGAAATCAAAAACACAAGGGAAATCTAATGGGAAAAACTGGGTATTCAGGGAAATAAGTGGAATTTATTATTATTTTTTTTTTCTGTTCACTTTTTAATCTCTTTTACCAAAGTTTACTTATTTTACAATATACATCCTACTTACAATCACATGTTTTCCATGAGCTCTTTAGTGAGGTAGTTTGGTTCTTTTGTGGCACGGCTTTATATTTACTGTGTACTTTTTAATATATAAAATAGGAACACACACTGACCCACACAGTGTCATGTGATACTGTGACATAGAGCTTTCCCATGATGCATTGGGGTGCAGTTGAATTGTTAAATTTGATTAATAATTAAGGAATTATGTATGGAAGATTTTTTCTGAGGTATTGGGGTGTTAGTTTGTGGTGAAATAGATGTTTTAGGGTTTTGTTTTGCGTTTTTTGGTGTTTTTTGGTAATTCTGAGGAGTCACCATGAAGAAGTAAAGCGTGGGGGGGGGACCATGCTTTAAAAGACCCCCGTCTCCCAGGCTTTAATGTATTGGCTGTGTAGTCAGTACTGAACACTGGGAAACTGGTACTTGTCTAAAGTATGTGAAATCAAAAACACAAGGGAAATCTAATGGGAAAAACTGGGTATTCAGGGAAATAAGTGGAATTTATTATTATTTTTTTTTCTGTTCACTTTTTAATCTCTTTTACCAAAGTTTACTTATTTTACAATATACATCCTACTTACAATCACATGTTTTCCATGAGCTCTTTAGTGAGGTAGTTTGGTTCTTTTGTGGCACGGCTTTATATTTACTGTGTACTTTTTAATATATAAAATAGGAACACACACTGACCCACACAGTGTCATGTGATACTGTGACATAGAGCTTTCCCATGATGCATTGGGTGCAGTTGAATTTTTAAATTTGATTAATAATTAAGGAATTATGTATGGAGAATTTTTTCTGAGGTATTGGGGTGTTAGTTTGTGGTGAAATAGATGTTTTAGGGTTGTTGTTTTGCGTTTTTTGGTGTTTTTGGGTAATTCTGAGGAGTCACCATGAAGAAGTAAAGCGTGGGGGGGGGACCATGCTTTAAAAGACCCCCGTCTCCCAGGCTTTAATGTATTGGCTGTGTAGTCAGTACTGAACACTGGGAAACTGGTACTTGTCTAAAGTATGTGAAATCAAAAACACAAGGGAAATCTAACGGGAAAAACTGGGTATTCAGGGAAATAAGTGGAATTTATTATTATTATTTTTTTCTGTTCACTTTTTAATCTCTTTTACCAAAGTTTACTTATTTTACAATATACATCCTACTTACAATCACATGTTTTCCATGAGCTCTTTAGTGAGGTAGTTTGGTTCTTTTGTGGCACGGCTTTATATTTACTGTGTACTTTTTAATATATAAAATAGGAACACACACTGACCCACACAGTGTCATGTGATACTGTGACATAGAGCTTTCCCATGATGCATTGGGGTGCAGTTGAATTTTTAAATTTGATTAATAATTAAGGAATTATGTATGGAAGATTTTTTCTGAGGTATTGGGGTGTTAGTTTGTGGTGAAATAGATGTTTTAGGGTTGTTGTTTTGCGTTTTTTGGTGTTTTTGGGTAATTCTGAGCAGTCACCATGAAGAAGTAAAGCGTGGGGGGGGGACCATGCTTTAAAAGACCCCCGTCTCCCAGGCTTTAATGTATTGGCTGTGTAGTCAGTACTGAACACTGGGAAACTGGTACTTGTCTAAAGTATGTGAAATCAAAAACACAAGGGAAATCTAATGGGAAAAACTGGGTATTCAGGGAAATAAGTGGAATTTATTATTTTTTTTTTTTCTGTTCACTTTTTAATCTCTTTTACCAAAGTTTACTTATTTTACAATATACATCCTACTTACAATCACATGTTTTCCATGAGCTCTTTAGTGAGGTAGTTTGGTTCTTTTGTGGCACGGCTTTATATTTACTGTGTACTTTTTAATATATAAAATAGGAACACACACTGACCCACACAGTGTCATGTGATACTGTGACATAGAGCTTTCCCATGATGCATTGGGGTGCAGTTGAATTTTTAAATTTGATTAATAATTAAGGAATTATGTATGGAGGATTTTTTCTGAGGTATTGGGGTGTTAGTTTGTGGTGAAATAGATGTTTTAGGGTTGTTGTTTTGCGTTTTTTGGTGTTTTTGGGTAATTCTGAGGAGTCACCATGAAGAAGTAAAGCGTGGGGGGGGGACCATGCTTTAAAAGACCCCCGTCTCCCAGGCTTTAATGTATTGGCTGTGTAGTCAGTACTGAACACTGGGAAACTGGTACTTGTCTAAAGTATGTGAAATCAAATTCACAAGGGAAATCTAATGGGAAAAACTGGGTATTCAGGGAAATAAGTGGAATTTATTATTATTTTTTTTTTCTGTTCACTTTTTAATCTCTTTTACCAAAGTTTACTTATTTTACAATATACATTCTACTTACAATCACATGTTTTCCATGAGCTCTTTAGTGAGGTAGTTTGGTTCTTTTGTGGCACGGCTTTATATTTACTGTGTACTTTTTAATATATAAAATAGGAACACACACTGACCCACACAGTGTCATGTGATACTGTGACATAGAGCTTTCCCATGATGCATTGGGGTGCAGTTGAATTGTTAAATTTGATTAATAATTAAGGAATTATGTATGAAGGATTTTTTCTGAGGTATTGGGGTGTTAGTTTGTGGTGAAATAGATGTTTTAGGGTTGTTGTTTTGCGTTTTTTGGTGTTTTTCGGTAATTCTGAGGAGTCACCATGAAGAAGTAAAGCGTGGGGGGGGGACCATGCTTTAAAAGACCCCCGTCTCCCAGGCTTTAATGTATTGGCTGTGTAGTCAGTACTGAACACTGGGAAACTGGTACTTGTCTAAAGTATGTGAAATCAAAAACACAAGGGAAATCTAATGGGAAAAACTGGGTATTCAGGGAAATAAGTGGAATTTATTATTTTTTTTTTTTCTGTTCACTTTTTAATCTCTTTTACCAAAGTTTACTTATTTTACAATATACATCCTACTTACAATCACATGTTTTCCATGAGCTCTTTAGTGAGGTAGTTTGGTTCTTTTGTGGCACGGCTTTATATTTACTGTGTACTTTTTAATATATAAAATAGGAACACACACTGACCCACACAGTGTCATGTGATACTGTGACATAGAGCTTTCCCATGATGCATTGGGGTGCAGTTGAATTTTTAAATTTGATTAATAATTAAGGAATTATGTATGGAGGATTTTTTCTGAGGTATTGGGGTGTTAGTTTGTGGTGAAATAGATGTTTTAGGGTTGTTGTTTTGCGTTTTTTGGTGTTTTTGGGTAATTCTGAGCAGTCACCATGAAGAAGTAAAGCGTGGGGGGGACCATGCTTTAAAAGACCCCCGTCTCCCAGGCTTTAATGTATTGGCTGTGTAGTCAGTACTGAACACTGGGAAACTGGTACTTGTCTAAAGTATGTGAAATCAAATTCACAAGGGAAATCTTATGGGAAAAACTGGGTATTCAGGGAAATAAGTGGAATTTATTATTATTTTTTTTTTCTGTTCACTTTTTAATCTCTTTTACCAAAGTTTACTTATTTTACAATATACATCCTACTTACAATCACATGTTTTCCATGAGCTCTTTAGTGAGGTAGTTTGGTTCTTTTGTGGCACGGCTTTATATTTACTGTGTACTTTTTAATATATAAAATAGGAACACACACTGACCCACACAGTGTCATGTGATACTGTGACATAGAGCTTTCCCATGATGCATTGGGGTGCAGTTGAATTTTTAAATTTGATTAATAATTAAGGAATTATGTATGGAAGATTTTTTCTGAGGTATTGGGGTGTTAGTTTGTGGTGAAATAGATGTTTTAGGGTTGTTGTTTTGCGTTTTTTGGTGTTTTTGGGTAATTCTGAGCAGTCACCATGAAGAAGTAAAGCGTGGGGGGGACCATGCTTTAAAAGACCCCCGTCTCCCAGGCTTTAATGTATTGGCTGTGTAGTCAGTACTGAACACTGGGAAACTGGTACTTGTGTAAAGTATGTGAAATCAAAAACACAAGGGAAATCTAACGGGAAAAACTGGGTATTCAGGGAAATAAGTGGAATTTATTATTATTTTTTTTTTCTGTTCACTTTTTAATCTCTTTTACCAAAGTTTACTTATTTTACAATATACATCCTACTTACAATCACATGTTTTCCATGAGCTCTTTAGTGAGGTAGTTTGGTTCTTTTGTGGCACGGCTTTATATTTACTGTGTACTTTTTAATATATAAAATAGGAACACACACTGACCCACACAGTGTCATGTGATACTGTGACATAGAGCTTTCCCATGATGCATTGGGGTGCAGTTGAATTTTTAAATTTGATTAATAATTAAGGAATTATGTATGGAGGATTTTTTCTGAGGTATTGGGGTGTTAGTTTGTGGTGAAATAGATGTTTTAGGGTTGTTGTTTTGCGTTTTTTGGTGTTTTTTGGTAATTCTGAGGAGTCACCATGAAGAAGTAAAGCGTGGGGGGGGGACCATGCTTTAAAAGACCCCCGTCTCCCAGGCTTTAATGTATTGGCTGTGTAGTCAGTACTGAACACTGGGAAACTGGTACTTGTCTAAAGTATGTGAAATCAAAAACACAAGGGAAATCTAATGGGAAAAACTGGGTATTCAGGGAAATAAGTGGAATTTATTATTATTTTTTTTTCTGTTCACTTTTTAATCTCTTTTACCAAAGTTTACTTATTTTACAATATACATCCTACTTACAATCACATGTTTTCCATGAGCTCTTTAGTGAGGTAGTTTGGTTCTTTTGTGGCACGGCTTTATATTTACTGTGTACTTTTTAATATATAAAATAGGAACACACACTGACCCACACAGTGTCATGTGATACTGTGACATAGAGCTTTCCCATGATGCATTGGGGTGCAGTTGAATTTTTAAATTTGATTAATAATTAAGGAATTATGTATGGAGAATTTTTTCTGAGGTATTGGGGTGTTAGTTTGTGGTGAAATAGATGTTTTAGGGTTGTTGTTTTGCGTTTTTTGGTGTTTTTGGGTAATTCTGAGCAGTCACCATGAAGAAGTAAAGCGTGGGGGGGACCAGGCTTTAATGTATTGGCTGTGTAGTCAGTACTGAACACTGGGAAACTGGTACTTGTCTAAAGTATGTGAAATCAAAAACACAAGGGAAATCTAATGGGAAAAACTGGGTATTCAGGGAAATAAGTGGAATTTATTATTATTATTTTTTTCTGTTCACTTTTTAATCTCTTTTACCAAAGTTTACTTATTTTACAATATACATCCTACTTACAATCGCATGTTTTCCATGAGCTCTTTAGTGAGGTAGTTTGGTTCTTTTGTGGCACGGCTTTATATTTACTGTGTACTTTTTAATATATAAAATAGGAACACACACTGACCCACACAGTGTCATGTGATACTGTGACATAGAGCTTTCCCATGATGCATTGGGGTGCAGTTGAATTTTTAAATTTGATTAATAATTAAGGAATTATGTATGGAAGATTTTTTCTGAGGTATTGGGGTGTTAGTTTGTGGTGAAATAGATGTTTTAGGGTTGTTGTTTTGCGTTTTTTGGTGTTTTTCGGTAATTCTGAGCAGTCACCATGAAGAAGTAAAGCGTGGGGGGGACCATGCTTTAAAAGACCCCCGTCTCCCAGGCTTTAATGTATTGGCTGTGTAGTCAGTACTGAACACTGGGAAACTGGTACTTGTCTAAAGTATGTGAAATCAAAAACACAAGGGAAATCTAATGGGAAAAACTGGATATTCAGGGAAATAAGTGGAATTTATTATTATTATTTTTTTCTGTTCACTTTTTAATCTCTTTTACCAAAGTTTACTTATTTTACAATATACATCCTACTTACAATCGCATGTTTTCCATGAGCTCTTTAGTGAGGTAGTTTGGTTCTTTTGTGGCACGGCTTTATATTTACTGTGTACTTTTTAATATATAAAATAGGAACACACACTGACCCACACAGTGTCATGTGATACTGTGACATAGAGCTTTCCCATGATGCATTGGGGTGCAGTTGAATTTTTAAATTTGATTAATAATTAAGGAATTATGTATGGAAGATTTTTTCTGAGGTATTGGGGTGTTAGTTTGTGGTGAAATAGATGTTTTAGGGTTGTTGTTTTGCGTTTTTTGGTGTTTTTTGGTAATTCTGAGCAGTCACCATGAAGAAGTAAAGCGTGGGGGGGGGGGGCCATGCTTTAAAAGACCCCCGTCTCCCAGGCTTTAATGTATTGGCTGTGTAGTCAGTACTGAACACTGGGAAGCTGGTACTTGTCTAAAGTATGTGAAATCAAAAACACAAGGGAAATCTAATGGGAAAAACTGGGTATTCAGGGAAATAAGTGGAATTTATTATTTTTTTTTTTTCTGTTCACTTTTTAATCTCTTTTACCAAAGTTTACTTATTTTACAATATACATTCTACTTACAATCACATGTTTTCCATGAGCTCTTTAGTGAGGTAGTTTGGTTCTTTTGTGGCACGGCTTTATATTTACTGTGTACTTTTTAATATATAAAATAGGAACACACACTGACCCACACAGTGTCATGTGATACTGTGACATAGAGCTTTCCCATGATGCATTGGGGTGCAGTTGAATTGTTAAATTTGATTAATAATTAAGGAATTATGTATGGAGGATTTTTTCTGAGGTATTGGGGTGTTAGTTTGTGGTGAAATAGATGTTTTAGGGTTGTTGTTTTGCGTTTTTTGGTGTTTTTGGGTAATTCTGAGCAGTCACCATGAAGAAGTAAAGCGTGGGGGGGACCATGCTTTAAAAGACCCCCGTCTCCCAGGCTTTAATGTATTGGCTGTGTAGTCAGTACTGAACACTGGGAAGCTGGTACTTGTCTAAAGTATGTGAAATCAAAAACACAAGGGAAATCTAATGGGAAAAACTGGGTATTCAGGGAAATAAGTGGAATTTATTATTTTTTTTTTTTTCTGTTCACTTTTTAATCTCTTTTACCAAAGTTTACTTATTTTACAATATACATTCTACTTACAATCATATGTTTTCCATGAGCTCTTTAGTGAGGTAGTTTGGTTCTTTTGTGGCACGGCTTTATATTTACTGTGTACTTTTTAATATATAAAATAGGAACACACACTGACCCACACAGTGTCATGTGATACTGTGACATAGAGCTTTCCCATGATGCATTGGGGTGCAGTTGAATTGTTAAATTTGATTAATAATTAAGGAATTATGTATGGAGGATTTTTTCTGAGGTATTGGGGTGTTAGTTTGTGGTGAAATAGATGTTTTAGGGTTGTTGTTTTGCGTTTTTTGGTGTTTTTCGGTAATTCTGAGCAGTCACCATGAAGAAGTAAAGCGTGGGGGGGACCATGCTTTAAAAGACCCCCGTCTCCCAGGCTTTAATGTATTGGCTGTGTAGTCAGTACTGAACACTGGGAAGCTGGTACTTGTCTAAAGTATGTGAAATCAAAAACACAAGGGAAATCTAATGGGAAAAACTGGGTATTCAGGGAAATAAGTGGAATTTATTATTTTTTTTTTTTTCTGTTCACTTTTTAATCTCTTTTACCAAAGTTTACTTATTTTACAATATACATTCTACTTACAATCATATGTTTTCCATGAGCTCTTTAGTGAGGTAGTTTGGTTCTTTTGTGGCACGGCTTTATATTTACTGTGTACTTTTTAATATATAAAATAGGAACACACACTGACCCACACAGTGTCATGTGATACTGTGACATAGAGCTTTCCCATGATGCATTGGGGTGCAGTTGAATTGTTAAATTTGATTAATAATTAAGGAATTATGTATGGAGGATTTTTTCTGAGGTATTGGGGTGTTAGTTTGTGGTGAAATAGATGTTTTAGGGTTGTTGTTTTGCGTTTTTTGGTGTTTTTCGGTAATTCTGAGCAGTCACCATGAAGAAGTAAAGCGTGGGGGGGACCATGCTTTAAAAGACCCCCGTCTCCCAGGCTTTAATGTATTGGCTGTGTACTCAGTACTGAACACTGGGAAACTGGTACTTGTCTAAAGTATGTGAAATCAAAAACACAAGGGAAATCTAATGGGAAAAACTGGGTATTCAGGGAAATAAGTGGAATATATTATTATTTTTTTTTCTGTTCACTTTTTAATCTCTTTTACCAAAGTTTACTTATTTTACAATATACATCCTACTTACAATCACATGTTTTCCATGAGCTCTTTAGTGAGGTAGTTTGGTTCTTTTGTGGCACGGCTTTATATTTACTGTGTACTTTTTAATATATAAAATAGGAACACACACTGACCCACACAGTGTCATGTGATACTGTGACATAGAGCTTTCCCATGATGCATTGGGGTGCAGTTGAATTTTTAAATTTGATTAATAATTAAGGAATTATGTATGGAGGATTTTTTCTGAGGTATTGGGGTGTTAGTTTGTGGTGAAATAGATGTTTTAGGGTTGTTGTTTTGCGTTTTTTGGTGTTTTTTGGTAATTCTGAGGAGTCACCATGAAGAAGTAAAGCGTGGGGGGGGGACCATGCTTTAAAAGACCCCCGTCTCCCAGGCTTTAATGTATTGGCTGTGTAGTCAGTACTGAACACTGGGAAACTGGTACTTGTCTAAAGTATGTGAAATCAAAAACACAAGGGAAATCTAACGGGAAAAACTGGGTATTCAGGGAAATAAGTGGAATTTATTATTATTATTTTTTTCTGTTCACTTTTTAATCTCTTTTACCAAAGTTTACTTATTTTACAATATACATCCTACTTACAATCACATGTTTTCCATGAGCTCTTTAGTGAGGTAGTTTGGTTCTTTTGTGGCACGGCTTTATATTTACTGTGTACTTTTTAATATATAAAATAGGAACACACACTGACCCACACAGTGTCATGTGATACTGTGACATAGAGCTTTCCCATGATGCATTGGGGTGCAGTTGAATTTTTAAATTTGATTAATAATTAAGGAATTATGTATGGAAGATTTTTTCTGAGGTATTGGGGTGTTAGTTTGTGGTGAAATAGATGTTTTAGGGTTGTTGTTTTGCGTTTTTTGGTGTTTTTGGGTAATTCTGAGCAGTCACCATGAAGAAGTAAAGCGTGGGGGGGGGACCATGCTTTAAAAGACCCCCGGTTCCCAGGCTTTAATGTATTGGCTGTGTAGTCAGTACTGAACACTGGGAAACTGGTACTTGTCTAAAGTATGTGAAATCAAAAACACAAGGGAAATCTAATGGGAAAAACTGGGTATTCAGGGAAATAAGTGGAATTTATTATTATTTTTTTTTCTGTTCACTTTTTAATCTCTTTTACCAAAGTTTACTTATTTTACAATATACATCCTACTTACAATCACATGTTTTCCATGAGCTCTTTAGTGAGGTAGTTTGGTTCTTTTGTGGCACGGCTTTATATTTACTGTGTACTTTTTAATATATAAAATAGGAACACACACTGACCCACACAGTGTCATGTGATACTGTGACATAGAGCTTTCCCATGATGCATTGGGGTGCAGTTGAATTTTTAAATTTGATTAATAATTAAGGAATTATGTATGGAGGATTTTTTCTGAGGTATTGGGGTGTTAGTTTGTGGTGAAATAGATGTTTTAGGGTTGTTGTTTTGCGTTTTTTGGTGTTTTTTGGTAATTCTGAGGAGTCACCATGAAGAAGTAAAGCGTGGGGGGGGGACCATGCTTTAAAAGACCCCCGTCTCGCAGGCTTTAATGTATTGGCTGTGTAGTCAGTACTGAACACTGGGAAACTGGTACTTGTCTAAAGTATGTGAAATCAAAAACACAAGGGAAATCTAACGGGAAAAACTGGGTATTCAGGGAAATAAGTGGAATTTATTATTATTATTTTTTTCTGTTCACTTTTTAATCTCTTTTACCAAAGTTTACTTATTTTACAATATACATCCTACTTACAATCACATGTTTTCCATGAGCTCTTTAGTGAGGTAGTTTGGTTCTTTTGTGGCACGGCTTTATATTTACTGTGTACTTTTTAATATATAAAATAGGAACACACACTGACCCACACAGTGTCATGTGATACTGTGACATAGAGCTTTCCCATGATGCATTGGGGTGCAGTTGAATTTTTAAATTTGATTAATAATTAAGGAATTATGTATGGAAGATTTTTTCTGAGGTATTGGGGTGTTAGTTTGTGGTGAAATAGATGTTTTAGGGTTGTTGTTTTGCGTTTTTTGGTGTTTTTGGGTAATTCTGAGCAGTCACCATGAAGAAGTAAAGCGTGGGGGGGGGACCATGCTTTAAAAGACCCCCGGTTCCCAGGCTTTAATGTATTGGCTGTGTAGTCAGTACTGAACACTGGGAAACTGGTACTTGTCTAAAGTATGTGAAATCAAAAACACAAGGGAAATCTAATGGGAAAAACTGGGTATTCAGGGAAATAAGTGGAATTTATTATTATTTTTTTTTCTGTTCACTTTTTAATCTCTTTTACCAAAGTTTACTTATTTTACAATATACATCCTACTTACAATCACATGTTTTCCATGAGCTCTTTAGTGAGGTAGTTTGGTTCTTTTGTGGCACGGCTTTATATTTACTGTGTACTTTTTAATATATAAAATAGGAACACACACTGACCCACACAGTGTCATGTGATACTGTGACATAGAGCTTTCCCATGATGCATTGGGGTGCAGTTGAATTTTTAAATTTGATTAATAATTAAGGAATTATGTATGGAGGATTTTTTCTGAGGTATTGGGGTGTTAGTTTGTGGTGAAATAGATGTTTTAGGGTTGTTGTTTTGCGTTTTTTGGTGTTTTTTGGTAATTCTGAGGAGTCACCATGAAGAAGTAAAGCGTGGGGGGGGGACCATGCTTTAAAAGACCCCCGTCTCGCAGGCTTTAATGTATTGGCTGTGTAGTCAGTACTGAACACTGGGAAACTGGTACTTGTCTAAAGTATGTGAAATCAAAAACACAAGGGAAATCTAACGGGAAAAACTGGGTATTCAGGGAAATAAGTGGAATTTATTATTATTATTTTTTTCTGTTCACTTTTTAATCTCTTTTACCAAAGTTTACTTATTTTACAATATACATCCTACTTACAATCACATGTTTTCCATGAGCTCTTTAGTGAGGTAGTTTGGTTCTTTTGTGGCACGGCTTTATATTTACTGTGTACTTTTTAATATATAAAATAGGAACACACACTGACCCACACAGTGTCATGTGATACTGTGACATAGAGCTTTCCCATGATGCATTGGGGTGCAGTTGAATTTTTAAATTTGATTAATAATTAAGGAATTATGTATGGAAGATTTTTTCTGAGGTATTGGGGTGTTAGTTTGTGGTGAAATAGATGTTTTAGGGTTGTTGTTTTGCGTTTTTTGGTGTTTTTGGGTAATTCTGAGCAGTCACCATGAAGAAGTAAAGCGTGGGGGGGGGACCATGCTTTAAAAGACCCCCGGTTCCCAGGCTTTAATGTATTGGCTGTGTAGTCAGTACTGAACACTGGGAAACTGGTACTTGTCTAAAGTATGTGAAATCAAAAACACAAGGGAAATCTAATGGGAAAAACTGGGTATTCAGGGAAATAAGTGGAATTTATTATTATTTTTTTTTCTGTTCACTTTTTAATCTCTTTTACCAAAGTTTACTTATTTTACAATATACATCCTACTTACAATCACATGTTTTCCATGAGCTCTTTAGTGAGGTAGTTTGGTTCTTTTGTGGCACGGCTTTATATTTACTGTGTACTTTTTAATATATAAAATAGGAACACACACTGACCCACACAGTGTCATGTGATACTGTGACATAGAGCTTTCCCATGATGCATTGGGGTGCAGTTGAATTGTTAAATTTGATTAATAATTAAGGAATTATGTATGGAGGATTTTTTCTGAGGTATTGGGGTGTTAGTTTGTGGTGAAATAGATGTTTTAGGGTTGTTGTTTTGCGTTTTTTGGTGTTTTTGGGTAATTCTGAGCAGTCACCATGAAGAAGTAAAGCGTGGGGGGGACCATGCTTTAAAAGACCCCCCGTCTCCCAGGCTTTAATGTATTGGCTGTGTAGTCAGTACTGAACACTGGGAAACTGGTACTTGTCTAAAGTATGTGAAATCAAAAACACAAGTGAAATCTAATGGGAAAAACTGGGTATTCAGGGAAATAAGTGGAATATATTATTATTTTTTTTTCTGTTCACTTTTTAATCTCTTTTACCAAAGTTTACTTATTTTACAATATACATCCTACTTACAATCACATGTTTTCCATGAGCTCTTTAGTGAGGTAGTTTGGTTCTTTTGTGGCACGGCTTTATATTTACTGTGTACTTTTTAATATATAAAATAGGAACACACACTGACCCACACAGTGTCATGTGATACTGTGACATAGAGCTTTCCCATGATGCATTGGGGTGCAGTTGAATTTTTAAATTTGATTAATAATTAAGGAATTATGTATGGAGGATTTTTTCTGAGGTATTGGGGTGTTAGTTTGTGGTGAAATAGATGTTTTAGGGTTGTTGTTTTGCGTTTTTTGGTGTTTTTTGGTAATTCTGAGGAGTCACCATGAAGAAGTAAAGCGTTGGGGGGGGACCATGCTTTAAAAGACCCCCGTCTCCCAGGCTTTAATGTATTGGCTGTGTAGTCAGTACTGAACACTGGGAAACTGGTACTTTTCTAAAGTATGTGAAATCAAAAACACAAGGGAAATCTAACGGGAAAAACTGGGTATTCAGGGAAATAAGTGGAATTTATTATTATTATTTTTTTCTGTTCACTTTTTAATCTCTTTTACCAAAGTTTACTTATTTTACAATATACATCCTACTTACAATCACATGTTTTCCATGAGCTCTTTAGTGAGGTAGTTTGGTTCTTTTGTGGCACGGCTTTATATTTACTGTGTACTTTTTAATATATAAAATAGGAACACACACTGACCCACACAGTGTCATGTGATACTGTGACATAGAGCTTTCCCATGATGCATTGGGGTGCAGTTGAATTTTTAAATTTGATTAATAATTAAGGAATTATGTATGGAAGATTTTTTCTGAGGTATTGGGGTGTTAGTTTGTGGTGAAATAGATGTTTTAGGGTTGTTGTTTTGCGTTTTTTGGTGTTTTTGGGTAATTCTGAGCAGTCACCATGAAGAAGTAAAGCGTGGGGGGGGGACCATGCTTTAAAAGACCCCCGTCTCCCAGGCTTTAATGTATTGGCTGTGTAGTCAGTACTGAACACTGGGAAACTGGTACTTGTCTAAAGTATGTGAAATCAAAAACACAAGGGAAATCTAATGGGAAAAACTGGGTATTCAGGGAAATAAGTGGAATTTATTATTATTTTTTTTTCTGTTCACTTTTTAATCTCTTTTACCAAAGTTTACTTATTTTACAATATACATCCTACTTACAATCACATGTTTTCCATGAGCTCTTTAGTGAGGTAGTTTGGTTCTTTTGTGGCACGGCTTTATATTTACTGTGTACTTTTTAATATATAAAATAGGAACACACACTGACCCACACAGTGTCATGTGATACTGTGACATAGAGCTTTCCCATGATGCATTGGGGTGCAGTTGAATTTTTAAATTTGATTAATAATTAAGGAATTATGTATGGAAGATTTTTTCTGAGGTATTGGGGTGTTAGTTTGTGGTGAAATAGATGTTTTAGGGTTGTTGTTTTGCGTTTTTTGGTGTTTTTGGGTAATTCTGAGCAGTCACCATGAAGAAGTAAAGCGTGGGGGGGACCATGCTTTAAAAGACCCCCGTCTCCCAGGCTTTAATGTATTGGCTGTCTAGTCAGTACTGAACACTGGGAAACTGGTACTTGTCTAAAGTATGTGAAATCAAAAACACAAGGGAAATCTAATGGGAAAAACTGGGTATTCAGGGAAATAAGTGGAATTTATTATTATTATTTTTTTCTGTTCACTTTTTAATCTCTTTTACCAAAGTTTACTTATTTTACAATATACATCCTACTTACAATCACATGTTTTCCATGAGCTCTTTAGTGAGGTAGTTTGGTTCTTTTGTGGCACGGCTTTATATTTACTGTGTACTTTTTAATATATAAAATAGGAACACACACTGACCCACACAGTGTCATGTGATACTGTGACATAGAGCTTTCCCATGATGCATTGGGGTGCAGTTGAATTTTTAAATTTGATTAATAATTAAGGAATTATGTATGGAAGATTTTTTCTGAGGTATTGGGGTGTTAGTTTGTGGTGAAATAGATGTTTTAGGGTTGTTGTTTTGCGTTTTTTGGTGTTTTTGGGTAATTCTGAGCAGTCACCATGAAGAAGTAAAGCGTGGGGGGGACCATGCTTTAAAAGACCCCCGTCTCCCAGGCTTTAATGTATTGGCTGTGTAGTCAGTACTGAACACTGGGAAACTGGTACTTGTCTAAAGTATGTGAAATCAAAAACACAAGGGAAATCTAATGGGAAAAACTGGGTATTCAGGGAAATAAGTGGAATTTATTATTTTTTTTTTTTCTGTTCACTTTTTAATCTCTTTTACCAAAGTTTACTTATTTTACAATATACATCCTACTTACAATCACATGTTTTCCATGAGCTCTTTAGTGAGGTAGTTTGGTTCTTTTGTGGCACGGCTTTATATTTACTGTGTACTTTTTAATATATAAAATAGGAACACACACTGACCCACACAGTGTCATGTGATACTGTGACATAGAGCTTTCCCATGATGCATTGGGGTGCAGTTGAATTTTTAAATTTGATTAATAATTAAGGAATTATGTATGGAGGATTTTTTCTGAGGTATTGGGGTGTTAGTTTGTGGTGAAATAGATGTTTTAGGGTTGTTGTTTTGCGTTTTTTGGTGTTTTTGGGTAATTCTGAGCAGTCACCATGAAGAAGTAAAGCGTGGGGGGGACCATGCTTTAAAAGACCCCCGTCTCCCAGGCTTTAATGTATTGGCTGTGTAGTCAGTACTGAACACTGGGAAACTGGTACTTGTCTAAAGTATGTGAAATCAAAAACACAAGGGAAATCTAATGGGAAAAACTGGGTATTCAGGGAAATAAGTGGAATTTATTATTTTTTTTTTTTTCTGTTCACTTTTTAATCTCTTTTACCAAAGTTCACTTATTTTACAATATACATTCTACTTACAATCACATGTTTTCCATGAGCTCTTTAGTGAGGTAGTTTGGTTCTTTTGTGGCACGGCTTTATATTTACTGTGTACTTTTTAATATATAAAATAGGAACACACACTGACCCACACAGTGTCATGTGATACTGTGACATAGAGCTTTCCCATGATGCATTGGGGTGCAGTTGAATTTTTAAATTTGATTAATAATTAAGGAATTATGTATGGAGGATTTTTTCTGAGGTATTGGGGTGTTAGTTTGTGGTGAAATAGATGTTTTAGGGTTGTTGTTTTGCGTTTTTTGGTGTTTTTGGGTAATTCTGAGCAGTCACCATGAAGAAGTAAAGCGTGGGGGGGACCATGCTTTAAAAGACCCCCGTCTCCCAGGCTTTAATGTATTGGCTGTGTAGTCAGTACTGAACACTGGGAAGCTGGTACTTGTCTAAAGTATGTGAAATCAAAAACACAAGGGAAATCTAATGGGAAAAACTGGGTATTCAGGGAAATAAGTGGAATTTATTATTTTTTTTTTTTTCTGTTCACTTTTTAATCTCTTTTACCAAAGTTTACTTATTTTACAATATACATTCTACTTACAATCACATGTTTTCCATGAGCTCTTTAGTGAGGTAGTTTGGTTCTTTTGTGGCACGGCTTTATATTTACTGTGTACTTTTTAATATATAAAATAGGAACACACACTGACCCACACAGTGTCATGTGATACTGTGACATAGAGCTTTCCCATGATGCATTGGGGTGCAGTTGAATTGTTAAATTTGATTAATAATTAAGGAATTATGTATGGAGGATTTTTTCTGAGGTATTGGGGTGTTAGTTTGTGGTGAAATAGATGTTTTAGGGTTGTTGTTTTGCGTTTTTTGGTGTTTTTTGGTAATTCTGAGGAGTCACCATGAAGAAGTAAAGCGTTGGGGGGGGACCATGCTTTAAAAGACCCCCGTCTCCCAGGCTTTAATGTATTGGCTGTGTAGTCAGTACTGAACACTGGGAAACTGGTACTTTTCTAAAGTATGTGAAATCAAAAACACAAGGGAAATCTAACGGGAAAAACTGGGTATTCAGGGAAATAAGTGGAATTTATTATTATTATTTTTTTCTGTTCACTTTTTAATCTCTTTTACCAAAGTTTACTTATTTTACAATATACATCCTACTTACAATCACATGTTTTCCATGAGCTCTTTAGTGAGGTAGTTTGGTTCTTTTGTGGCACGGCTTTATATTTACTGTGTACTTTTTAATATATAAAATAGGAACACACACTGACCCACACAGTGTCATGTGATACTGTGACATAGAGCTTTCCCATGATGCATTGGGGTGCAGTTGAATTTTTAAATTTGATTAATAATTAAGGAATTATGTATGGAAGATTTTTTCTGAGGTATTGGGGTGTTAGTTTGTGGTGAAATAGATGTTTTAGGGTTGTTGTTTTGCGTTTTTTGGTGTTTTTGGGTAATTCTGAGCAGTCACCATGAAGAAGTAAAGCGTGGGGGGGGGACCATGCTTTAAAAGACCCCCGTCTCCCAGGCTTTAATGTATTGGCTGTGTAGTCAGTACTGAACACTGGGAAACTGGTACTTGTCTAAAGTATGTGAAATCAAAAACACAAGGGAAATCTAATGGGAAAAACTGGGTATTCAGGGAAATAAGTGGAATTTATTATTATTTTTTTTTCTGTTCACTTTTTAATCTCTTTTACCAAAGTTTACTTATTTTACAATATACATCCTACTTACAATCACATGTTTTCCATGAGCTCTTTAGTGAGGTAGTTTGGTTCTTTTGTGGCACGGCTTTATATTTACTGTGTACTTTTTAATATATAAAATAGGAACACACACTGACCCACACAGTGTCATGTGATACTGTGACATAGAGCTTTCCCATGATGCATTGGGGTGCAGTTGAATTTTTAAATTTGATTAATAATTAAGGAATTATGTATGGAAGATTTTTTCTGAGGTATTGGGGTGTTAGTTTGTGGTGAAATAGATGTTTTAGGGTTGTTGTTTTGCGTTTTTTGGTGTTTTTGGGTAATTCTGAGCAGTCACCATGAAGAAGTAAAGCGTGGGGGGGACCATGCTTTAAAAGACCCCCGTCTCCCAGGCTTTAATGTATTGGCTGTCTAGTCAGTACTGAACACTGGGAAACTGGTACTTGTCTAAAGTATGTGAAATCAAAAACACAAGGGAAATCTAATGGGAAAAACTGGGTATTCAGGGAAATAAGTGGAATTTATTATTATTATTTTTTTCTGTTCACTTTTTAATCTCTTTTACCAAAGTTTACTTATTTTACAATATACATCCTACTTACAATCACATGTTTTCCATGAGCTCTTTAGTGAGGTAGTTTGGTTCTTTTGTGGCACGGCTTTATATTTACTGTGTACTTTTTAATATATAAAATAGGAACACACACTGACCCACACAGTGTCATGTGATACTGTGACATAGAGCTTTCCCATGATGCATTGGGGTGCAGTTGAATTTTTAAATTTGATTAATAATTAAGGAATTATGTATGGAAGATTTTTTCTGAGGTATTGGGGTGTTAGTTTGTGGTGAAATAGATGTTTTAGGGTTGTTGTTTTGCGTTTTTTGGTGTTTTTGGGTAATTCTGAGCAGTCACCATGAAGAAGTAAAGCGTGGGGGGGACCATGCTTTAAAAGACCCCCGTCTCCCAGGCTTTAATGTATTGGCTGTGTAGTCAGTACTGAACACTGGGAAACTGGTACTTGTCTAAAGTATGTGAAATCAAAAACACAAGGGAAATCTAATGGGAAAAACTGGGTATTCAGGGAAATAAGTGGAATTTATTATTTTTTTTTTTTCTGTTCACTTTTTAATCTCTTTTACCAAAGTTTACTTATTTTACAATATACATCCTACTTACAATCACATGTTTTCCATGAGCTCTTTAGTGAGGTAGTTTGGTTCTTTTGTGGCACGGCTTTATATTTACTGTGTACTTTTTAATATATAAAATAGGAACACACACTGACCCACACAGTGTCATGTGATACTGTGACATAGAGCTTTCCCATGATGCATTGGGGTGCAGTTGAATTTTTAAATTTGATTAATAATTAAGGAATTATGTATGGAGGATTTTTTCTGAGGTATTGGGGTGTTAGTTTGTGGTGAAATAGATGTTTTAGGGTTGTTGTTTTGCGTTTTTTGGTGTTTTTGGGTAATTCTGAGCAGTCACCATGAAGAAGTAAAGCGTGGGGGGGACCATGCTTTAAAAGACCCCCGTCTCCCAGGCTTTAATGTATTGGCTGTGTAGTCAGTACTGAACACTGGGAAACTGGTACTTGTCTAAAGTATGTGAAATCAAAAACACAAGGGAAATCTAATGGGAAAAACTGGGTATTCAGGGAAATAAGTGGAATTTATTATTTTTTTTTTTTTCTGTTCACTTTTTAATCTCTTTTACCAAAGTTCACTTATTTTACAATATACATTCTACTTACAATCACATGTTTTCCATGAGCTCTTTAGTGAGGTAGTTTGGTTCTTTTGTGGCACGGCTTTATATTTACTGTGTACTTTTTAATATATAAAATAGGAACACACACTGACCCACACAGTGTCATGTGATACTGTGACATAGAGCTTTCCCATGATGCATTGGGGTGCAGTTGAATTTTTAAATTTGATTAATAATTAAGGAATTATGTATGGAGGATTTTTTCTGAGGTATTGGGGTGTTAGTTTGTGGTGAAATAGATGTTTTAGGGTTGTTGTTTTGCGTTTTTTGGTGTTTTTGGGTAATTCTGAGCAGTCACCATGAAGAAGTAAAGCGTGGGGGGGACCATGCTTTAAAAGACCCCCGTCTCCCAGGCTTTAATGTATTGGCTGTGTAGTCAGTACTGAACACTGGGAAGCTGGTACTTGTCTAAAGTATGTGAAATCAAAAACACAAGGGAAATCTAATGGGAAAAACTGGGTATTCAGGGAAATAAGTGGAATTTATTATTTTTTTTTTTTTCTGTTCACTTTTTAATCTCTTTTACCAAAGTTTACTTATTTTACAATATACATTCTACTTACAATCACATGTTTTCCATGAGCTCTTTAGTGAGGTAGTTTGGTTCTTTTGTGGCACGGCTTTATATTTACTGTGTACTTTTTAATATATAAAATAGGAACACACACTGACCCACACAGTGTCATGTGATACTGTGACATAGAGCTTTCCCATGATGCATTGGGGTGCAGTTGAATTGTTAAATTTGATTAATAATTAAGGAATTATGTATGGAGGATTTTTTCTGAGGTATTGGGGTGTTAGTTTGTGGTGAAATAGATGTTTTAGGGTTGTTGTTTTGCGTTTTTTGGTGTTTTTGGGTAATTCTGAGCAGTCACCATGAAGAAGTAAAGCGTGGGGGGGACCATGCTTTAAAAGACCCCCCGTCTCCCAGGCTTTAATGTATTGGCTGTGTAGTCAGTACTGAACACTGGGAAACTGGTACTTGTCTAAAGTATGTGAAATCAAAAACACAAGGGAAATCTAATGGGAAAAACTGGGTATTCAGGGATATAAGTGGAATTTATTATTTTTTTTTTTTTTCTGTTCACTTTTTAATCTCTTTTACCAAAGTTTACTTATTTTACAATATACATTCTACTTACAATCACATGTTTTCCATGAGCTCTTTAGTGAGGTAGTTTGGTTCTTTTGTGGCACGGCTTTATATTTACTGTGTACTTTTTAATATATAAAATAGGAACACACACTGACCCACACAGTGTCATGTGATACTGTGACATAGAGCTTTCCCATGATGCATTGGGGTGCAGTTGAATTTTTAAATTTGATTAATAAATAAGGAATTATGTATGGAGGATTTTTTCTGAGGTATTGGGGTGTTAGTTTGTGGTGAAATAGATGTTTTAGGGTTGTTGTTTTGCGTTTTTTGGTGTTTTTTGGTAATTCTGAGCAGTCACCATGAAGAAGTAAAGCGTGGGGGGGACCATGCTTTAAAAGACCCCCGTCTCCCAGTCTTTAATGTATTGGCTGTGTACTCAGTACTGAACACTGGGAAACTGGTACTTGTCTAAAGTATGTGAAATCAAAAACCCAAGGGAAATCTAATGGGAAAAACTGGGTATTCAGGGAAATAAGTGGAATTTATTATTTTTTTTTTTTCTGTTCACTTTTTAATCTCTTTTACCAAAGTTTACTTATTTTACAATATACATCCTACTTACAATCACATGTTTTCCATGAGCTCTTTAGTGAGGTAGTTTGGTTCTTTTGTGGCACGGCTTTATATTTACTGTGTACTTTTTAATATATAAAATAGGAACACACACTGACCCACACAGTGTCATGTGATACTGTGACATAGAGCTTTCCCATGATGCATTGGGGTGCAGTTGAATTTTTAAATTTGATTAATAATTAAGGAATTATGTATGGAGGATTTTTTCTGAGGTATTGGGGTGTTAGTTTGTGGTGAAATAGATGTTTTAGGGTTGTTGTTTTGCGTTTTTTGGTGTTTTTGGGTAATTCTGAGGAGTCACCATGAAGAAGTAAAGCGTGGGGGGGGGGACCATGCTTTAAAAGACCCCCGTCTCCCAGGCTTTAATGTATTGGCTGTGTAGTCAGTACTGAACACTGGGAAACTGGTACTTGTCTAAAGTATGTGAAATCAAATTCACAAGGGAAATCTAATGGGAAAAACTGGGTATTCAGGGAAATAAGTGGAATTTATTATTATTATTTTTTTTCTGTTCACTTTTTAATCTCTTTTACCAAAGTTTACTTATTTTACAATATACATTCTACTTACAATCACATGTTTTCCATGAGCTCTTTAGTGAGGTAGTTTGGTTCTTTTGTGGCACGGCTTTATATTTACTGTGTACTTTTTAATATATAAAATAGGAACACACACTGACCCACACAGTGTCATGTGATACTGTGACATAGAGCTTTCCCATGATGCATTGGGGTGCAGTTGAATTTTTAAATTTGATTAATAATTAAGGAATTATGTATGGAGGATTTTTTCTGAGGTATTGGGGTGTTAGTTTGTGGTGAAATAGATGTTTTAGGGTTGTTGTTTTGCGTTTTTTGGTGTTTTTCGGTAATTCTTAGGAGTCACCATGAAGAAGTAAAGCGTGGGGGGGACCATGCTTTAAAAGACCCCCCATCGCCCAGGCTTTAATGTATTGGCTGTGTAGTCAGTACTGAACACTGGGAAACTGGTACTTGTCTAAAGTATGTGAAATCAAAAACACAAGGGAAATCTAATGGGAAAAACTGGGTATTCAGGGAAATAAGTGGAATTTGTTATTATTTTTTTTTCTGTTCACTTTTTAATCTCTTTTACCAAAGTTTACTTATTTTACAATATACATCCAACTTGCACTACAGAATGAAGACAGCATTATAATATTTTTCTGTCACTGGATCATAATTCAGGTCCGAAAGGGTTAATTGTACTGAAGTCATCCAGATTATAACAGCAGTGTGTAAGGCTGGTGGAGGAGACAATGCCAAGCTGCATGAAAACTGTCTAAACTGTCTAAACTGTCTAAAATACAGGGTTATTCCACCAAATATTGATTTCTGAAACTTTATGAATATGAACTTGTTTTCTTTGCATTATTTAGGGTCTGAAAGCTTTGCATCTTTTTTTGTTATTTCAGCCATTTATCATTTATCATTTGCAAATATATGCTCTAAATGACAATAATTTTATTTGGAATTTGGGAGAAACGTTGATTGTAGTTTAAAATTCAAACCACAATGTTTATTTTACTCAAACACAAACCTATAAATAGCAAAAACTTTGTTGAGATTGTTAAATATAGACCTTTATGTAATTTATTGAGCCTGGCACCCTTTACACTAAAGCTTTCATTGGTTAAACGCTTCACGTGACCAAAACAGAAAAAGCAGGAAGAGCCCAATGGCGTCTATGTAAATACTCGGGTCAGGGACTCTGCAGGGATATGTGGGAGTCTTCAGCTGAGAGTAAACGAGATAAACACGTACTGAGGAATGTAATGGCGACGTGACATTTAGTTCTGCACGCTGTGGTACGGGGTGAGTTTGAGTTTTTGTAGTTTTTTTTATTAAAAGGCCCTGACTGCTGTAACCAGGCTTCGCTAGCTTAGCTTAGCGTAGCTATTAGCTGCTATCTTTGTATTAGGTGTCTATGCGGTTAGCTAACCAGAACTGTTAGCCTGTTACCAGCTAGCCTGCATCTCCCAGTGCTGAGCTGTCAGATACTCGTGTGGCTGGCGTTTCGTGAATGCACAGCACTATTACTTAGCTAAGTTATCTAACAATGTTCGGAAACAGGTTAAGGATACAACATAAGAAGGTGATGGTGATGGTGGGAATTTAGCTAAACAGTTAACCTAGCTCTGTGGGTGTGTTATTAACTAGCTATTATCTCTGTTCACTTAGCTTTCTGTTTCAGACCGCACAACGGCTTTTCACTGTAGTTGTTCTGAATAATGATTAGAACAATCCATCTAAGAACATCGGACACAAAGTCAGCGCAGTCTGATAAACAGTTAGTTTATTTAGTTAGCTGTAGGTTTAATCAGTTGTTATGGAGACGCTGTTAATGTGACAGCCCCAGAACCACGACGTGTGCCACAGTTTGAGTACCAGCTACTTACATAACTTTAGTAATTTAGCAATAGTTAGTTTAGTTATGTTGTCAGCAATCTAAAATAATATCAATGTTTTTAAAGGTTTGAAAAAACCTGCTAACTGCATGCCCTGCATTCCTATAGAATATTAAACACAGCATATTCTTTGCCCACGTTTAGCTAGCAGATCTGTTCAGACATGCCTGAATGTACTGAAGTTCGTACCCAGAATTCCCCTCATTCATGCATATCATTCTTTCCAGGTACAGTAGGAATCATCCATCCCAAGTTTTGGACTTTTTTTTTTTTTTTACCTATAAACTCTGTTTGAATTGTTCTCTTATGTGAACACACGCCTTTAATGCATTTAACTCTCTATGACATGATGTTGCCCTCAGGCAACAAACCATGTTTTGGTTAATAGCTACACAATTCCATACCATACCTTTATTTGTATATATATATATATTTATTTATTTTATTTTTAACATAATGTTACAAGGCATATTTATGGCTAAGTTCACATTACCAGGCTGAAATGACTCAAATCTGATTTCAGATCCGTTTTTTTCATGGCTGTGTGAACGTGCTAAATCCGAATTTTTCAAATTAGATCTGAATCACTTCCATGTTTAGTCCTAAATCGGATACGTATCCAATTAATCGATATGCAACATGAATGTTACAGGTCAAATCGAAATGAATATGTCTTTTTGCTTTTACCCATGTGCTACCTGCTTCTCTCTCATACTCACACACATCTCTTGGTGCAGCTGTGCAGCAAGCTGCAAAAACAGCAAAAGCAAACCACCTGAGCATGTACTTCATACGAGCTGTTTGCTCTCCATTTCAGCAAGAGATGGTTCACATATGAGCTGCTAATGCACTTTTATAAAGCTAATTTGAGAGTCGTCTCTCAAATATGACGCTTTTTGTTTTTGGTGAAGAAGTCAATGTTTTTACAGTCATCAGTGTGCGCATGTAAGGCATTTCAGGGACAGATTTGTTCACATTACACACAGATACACTTACATTTGTGAATGTGAATAGTCAGAATAGCCAAATCTGATCGGAGCAAAAAATTGAATTTGAGCAATGTGGCACACATACTGTTGTCTTGTGATTCATAAATAAAAATATGTATATGTACAAGAATATGTACAAAAAAAGTATATTTCTATTACTACTATATTCTTACAATCTTGTTGTAAGCTTAGTAGTTTTACTTTTCATTTGTTGCCTTTGGGCTTGTTAACGTAACCAGCTTGTTATTGAAATAAAAAAGTTCTTAAAAAATAAATTTCCCAAAGAAAAATCTCCCAAATAGTTGTGTGATTTTATTTTTTCTCCCCAAAAATATAATTCATTCGATATAGGGTTAAATTGTCCTGTCCACATCTATAATATCTAAAAATCTCTAATAGTTTCAGACATGTTTGAAAGGAATGCGTTTCATGAACACATCCCTCAGTGCAATGTGCCAATTCTTCTTTTGCAACACTTTCCTGCTTTAGTTTCCTCCTAACATTACCAGCACAGAGCTTTAATACATTCTAGTCTGTTAGTGTGTTGTTGTGATAGTGTTTAATGTACCAGATTTTACATGCGGCAACATAGTGTTTTATTTATATCTTTTGTTTGGGCCTCCTTTTATATTGATTATATAAGGGCATTCATAGCAGTCACAGGCATGTCTGAACTTTATAAAGGCTTGTGCCACTCTTGGCACAATGAAGAACTATCTGATCATAAGCTATACAGTAGAAGTGCTGTTAAATTCCATCATTGCTGCACAACAACTCTGCAATCATACTTCTGTTTTTGACATCACTGAAATTTTTGTCTAGATTATCAAGCTTATATTGAGACTACACAGAACTGGGCTAGCAGTGTCCTCTCTCACATCTCCATAATGCCCCCCTGAACTTCAGAATATGCAAGAAATTTTCACTTAATTCCTTAAGTGCCTTTAGAGGCAAATTCGTCTTACTCTCTATTCTTCAACTAATATCGAACACTTGCTTGAATATTAAACTTCCTAATTTCTACTGGTGTAAATTTTCATCATGTATTTTTTTTCACAAGTGTATTCCTCAGTAGTGTATCAGTAATCCATTCTCCTAGAAAGATTCCTCCTAAGGCCTCCTAATAGCACCATATATAAACAGGTCCCTGGGCCTGTGAGAGGGGGAGAGCAGAAAATCTTATTGGGCAACATCTCTCTCAAGGGCGGGCCTAGGGCCACCTTGAAGATATTGTCTTAGTCTTTGTTATAAATAATTGTATTGCCCCTAAGGCATTAGCAATGCTAGCTGCATGTTGTATAGGTGTTGTGGTAAACTTCTCTGGCCTCCTAAAAAGATTTGGATAAGGTGTCATCTTTAAGTGTAATGATAGCAAAACTCAGCACCAGACATTTACAGATCCTTCATGCTAGGGGTGGGAGGTTAATCAAATTAATTTGATTAATCCAAGTATATCCTATTTTGCGATTTTCAAAATGTGATAATTGAATTCATGTTTAGATATAGATCTCAGTAGATGGGTGTTTGCTTCTGTCAAAAACATGTGATGAACTATTTTCTGTTGCAGTGATTTTCATATTTCACACTTTTCCTAAAGTAAGGTTTGCACCGTGTTTAATATAAAAGCTGCATGTAAGGTTGAAGAGGGCTGCTTACTGTTCTTAACACAAAACAAAAAAACATGAAACACGGCTCCAAGAAGTCTGGCAGACTAAGACACTGCCACTATGATTGGGAGATTGCTGGTTCGAATCCTGTTCATGTGGTTGCCATTAGCTGCCAGAGCCCTGAGAGAGCACAATTGGCTCTCTGTAGGACAGGAGTCAGCAATTAAGTTGTGGGCAAGATATTTTTTAAGGCTGTGGGCAAGATATTTTCCAAGCCATTACGTGGTGGGCCACAAAAAAAAATTCTGCTTTGGAAAATTTAAGTGTAATGGGATGGAGTGCTATAGACTAGTAGCTCTCCTGCCCAGAGGGTTGTTTAACCCAATTGCAGAACAGTTGATCTCAAAGCAGGTACAAAGCCCAAGAACAGGCGCAAAAATAAGAACGGGCGGAAGTTTAAAAGTCAATAAATGCTTGCCAGAGAAGCATTTTATTTATTTATTTATTTTCATTATAGTTCTTTATATTTCAAACAACCTCACGGGCCAGATGTTTCTTGCTTGCAGGCCTGTATGCTATTGCCGATTCCTTCTATAGGAGCTGACTTCACATTTGTCTCGGAGGAGGCATGTGCTAGTCTTCACCCTCCTGGTGTTGGAGCATCACTAGTGATAGGGCAAGTCCTAATGAGTGGGTTGGGTAATTGGCCTTGTAAATTGGGAAAAAAAAAAATGAGAAAAAAAATTTTGATTAAAAAAATGTACCGGAAACAATAGTTTCTTGTTGCTGTTTGTTTGCAAAAAACAAAAAAACTGAAGTTATGTAGCTAAATCGAGAATCGCTTATATAGTTAAGGAATATTAAGATTAATTTACAACATAGCCCAACCCTACTTCATACCATCTTCTTCATCTCAACATTAAAACACCCGTAAAAAAATGTACATTTTCTCTCTTTTCTATCCTTCTATCTATTTTTCTGGTATTCACAGGCCAACAACATTTAACATTGCTGTGTTCTTTTTCCCGTTTTAGACATTTTCTTTTCTTGTGTATTTATTTCTGTATGTCTTCTTAGCTTTATTGTAAAATGTTGTTATTTTGTTTTGCAGTTGGATGTAGTTATGGAAATCAAACCCAACAACAGTTTTCCTAGTATTGTTGATTTGGATGATTACCTCATCAAACATAATTCCAACTTAGTCTGGCTACTTGTAGGTAAGACAGCATTTTCTTGTTTTCTTGATTTAAAACCAGTGCATTTATTTTTATGAACAACAAAGTACATTTAAACATTTAAAGAGGCAGTTTACAACTTACATTTAGTTTTTGATGATCACATTTGACTTCCACTGTACTGCATAAAAAGATAAATGCATTCACTCAGAATGTATTATGATCAGTCAAACCATTTGTAGTTGATTGGAGACTAATTTTGCAAAGAAAACAAGTTAATATCATGAAGTTTTAAGAGTTCAGAAATCAATATTTGGTGGAATAACCCTGGTTTTTAATCACAGTTTTCATGCATCTTGGCATGTTCTCCTCAACCAGTCTTACACACTGCTTTTGGAAAATTATTATTTTTTTGTTCCTGGAGCTGTATAAATAGATTAAACCTCATCTTAAACTTTTCTTTGTTTATTTTCTCAGCCACTATTCTGTCCTGTGGATGGATCATATACTTGACCTACTACAATTCCCGTAACATTGGACTCGTTCTTACACTGATTATCAACAGACTCTACAAAAATGGATATATACACATTGGTTAGTTCTTTTGTGATTTTTCTTCTTGAGAAAGCAGCACATTGATGAGTGGTGAGAGTCGTTCTTTCCAGTGTGTGTAGTAAGATATATGTGATGTGTTTTTGCAGGCTCGTTTTCTTTTTCTGTTCTCTCTGGGAAAGTCATGTTCCGAGATGTCTACTACATCAATGAGGACATGTCCATTAGGTATGTCTTAATATTTGCAGTTTTCACATTTAATCTGGTATTTTCAGTACTGGTATTTATGGAATTTTGGATGAGTCATCATTAGTCAAGTTGAATATGTATAGTGGGAGTTTGGCTATCTATAAGTTCACTTTTTTTTTGTAATTCATCCATGTAATTCATTTTTTGTTAGTTTTTTTTTGTTTGGATCGCTTTGATTTTATTCATAATTCTAAAGCTATTTAATATACAAAAACTCTTAGACATAACCAATAACTAAACAACTGGTAAACTGCTTCAACAAGGTTTAACAAAGACAGTTCCAAAGGGACATGTGAACAAAAAGGCTCCACCACCTGACAGATGCAGCACACATAAATTATGCACTTGTTACTTTGAATTTAATATCAGTCTCCTGAAAGCTGACTAACAGTCAAATAAACTGAGTAAAAAAAACACCTTTCACAACATTTTTTGCTGAATAGAAACCTTTGGCTGCAGAAAGTCTCTTATGAAATATAATTTGCAATGTTTACACACATTTTATAAGGTGTGGTCCTCAACCTAAGATTCACTAACTGAATGTATACAAATAAAGGCCATTTTTTGATAGGCAGAATATAAAATAGCTATTAAAATCTATTCTGCAACAAATATAACAAATAGACGTGTCTAATGTAGAGCATGTTTTTACTAATTGCACTAACAAAATGCATTTTACAGAATTCAAGATGGCTTCCTCATATTCCGCTGGTGGAAGATGTATAACCCCAAACAAAAGCAGCATGGTGAGTAGCGCATGCGCACACACGCACACACACAATATGTACTTTTTGTTTTGAATACTGGGGGTAGTTGATATGGTCCTAAGGTTGATACTAATTTAATTTAAGATGTTTAAGTTGTTTATTATAGAATTTGAAAAATGTTTCTGTCTCCGTGTTGTGGTGACCGACTAACCTCTGGTTTATCTAAGGCATATCCATGTCCCAAGGCAACATGGCTCTCTCTGTAGCTGAGGCATTAAGCGCAGCACCCTGCGCTACACAGCTAACCTTATCTGGGGCAGGATAATTACAAGCGCACCGTACTGAGTGTGTATCAGATACTCACACTGTCCAGATAGAGCCTTAGTAAACTATGGTGTCACCTTTCTATGAAGATCATGTGGATGTCCCACTTTTGTGGATCCGTGTGAGAGGATCTCAGCAGTGAGCTATACTGGATAGAGTGTAGTTATTATAACCCAGTCTGGTTTGATGCATTTTTGTACAACATATATACATTTCCTGATGATGCTGTCTGAGCGACATCACCCTTTGGATTGATGTGGGGAGAGAGGTCTCCGGCAGCTGATGGCAAGCTACAAGAATGGAATTTAAAGTCGAACCAGCGATTTCCTGATCATAGTGGCAGTGCCTTAGTCTTCTGGACAACTCTGAGCCCCTTCGGTCTAAGTTTCTTGAGTTGTACTTCACAGATAGTGATATTCGGGATCATTTTATAACTGGTACACACTAACATCGTGCAAAGATATCTCCAGAATCTTTATTGCTCTGTTGAAGCAATTAACAGCCTACAGATATTGGATACTTAACTTGCATGGACTGCCAGTGATGCTCTAGATGAAGTCACACACTGTGCTGTGAAGGGTGTTTCCTAGGGGTGTGGCTTAAAACGTGAGATTAAAACGTGACAATATTTCTCGTCAATCTTAAATCTGTGTCGCGGGAAAAAAAACAGTTTAGTGTGGACTTTTAAGAGGGATCTGGTAGCAGCGAATGTGGTGGCTGAGCAGTGAGAGCAGCTCTCAGCAGAAGAGGAAAATTCGGGCATTTGCATAGAAGATGCTTCTGCTACTTTTAAGTTGTATGTCTGGCTGCATTTTTGCTTTCCAGTGGAAACAATAAATGGTAACAGAGTGACCAACAAGACAGTTACATAGGCAGTTGTTCTAATCCCTTAGCTCTGTACTGTATTTAAAAATGTTATGTCTCTGTTTGCACTTCAATTGCAGTTAAATTACAAGAGATTTAGGAGACAAAAACACAAACCATAGGCTTAATATGACTGATTGTGGATTGCACTTATTGTTTGTTTTATATATATGTTTTATTTTTATTTTTTATTCTTATTCTTATTTCTATTTCTTGTAGAATCAATGTGTGAGAGAAACCAGTCTGTTAAGTTTGCGTTATATGATTTTGTCAAATAAAACTCTAGTTTTCAAGCCATTTTTCATTTTTGATGTTTTCTTTAAAAAATTGTTTTTTAAATCTTGTCTCGTTTTCGTGAACCCAGTATCGTGTCTCATCTCGTGATATTAGAGTCTCGTCACACCCCTAGTGTTTCCAGGTCCAATATCTCAGAGCAGCTCAGGGCATGCTCCATGTGTAGTTATGTCATTTGAATTAAAGCAGCACTTTGCAGGAATTGGTATTTTTGTGCATTGGTGTTCAGAGTGTAATTCAGGTCAGTCACATCTAACATCTGAAATGAACAAGTCATGTTAACTGAGGTTTTAGAGTGATATTACAAGATTTTACACAAATATGGCTTGGATTACACAGCAACTGCAGTGTCCTGCTCACTTAAGCAGACTGCCAGTGCAGTTATAGAGGTGCTGAGCATAGAGTGAGAATGGCAGTTTCTTACAATACAAATGCAACATCATGTGGCTTTAAAGAACGTTTCAAGAAGTTTGAATGTGATGTAAACATCAAACTCTTTTATTGTCTGCTTACATTAACTTCATATTTTAATAGTACGTATATGTATATACTGTGTCTACAGTTCTGTAATATTTTTGTTGACCCAGACTGATAAAATCCTTTTTCCCCCTTTCTTTTTCAATTTTTTTTTGCAGACCCAAAGGCAGAAACAAGACTCTACGTAACTGTTAACGGCTTTGAGTTTCACGTATATAACCGCACTGATCTGTACACACGGCTCCAGGAAACTTTTGGCTTGGAGCCCACTCTTATCCCACCCCGGCAAGATGAGGACAAAGCCAGAGATGAACAAAACAAAACCCTTGACAGGTAACAGATTCTTAAACACTTTCAGATGAATTGCTCCTGAATAAAACATGCTCAGTCCTTTTTTTATGCTTATGTTTAGTTGATATGATAATTTAGTTTGTCTGAGTCAGTGGTTGAAATTCTATTTATTTATTTATTTATTTATTTATCATAGACCTCCAGTAGTACTGCTTCACATCTTTGCTTTTTTTGGGTGTGTGTGTGTGTGTGTGTGCTCTTTTGAAGTGTTCACATCAAAGCTGAATCTCAGGACCCCTCCTCGTCATGGAGGTCTCTCATACCCGTTATAAAAGTCAACATCAGCACAGTGAGTACAGCAAAGAGACTGTGTAATTGTTTCCATTCACTCGGGTCTAGCCCTTAAAAAAACACTTAAATTCACAGGTTTTCTAAAATCCATTCATAATAAATATTTTAAAAAATGTTTTCTCTCTCTTTTTTTGCTCTCGCTCTCAGGGTCGAGTAGCGTTCGGTAATCACCACCTTCCTCAGACTCTGTGCATGAACTTTGATGATGCCTTCTTGACTTATGCCACCAAGCCTCCCAGCAGCCATCTGGATCAGTTCATGCACATTGTGAAGGGTTCACTGGAAAATGTACGTGTTATGCTGGTGCCCAGTCCACGCTACCTTGGCCTGCAGAACGATGAGTGAGTTCCTTTCTTACATGGCTGTTTTGTTTCAGTAGAAAAAAGATTGTTATTTGTATTTAATTAATATCATTGTTGCTAATGCAGCAGTTATTTTTGTTGTGATCCTCAGTATTTGTCATGTGTTTAGGATTTAACTGAAGGCTAGTGGTATTGAAATTACAGATCTTACTAAAGAAAATCGTATTAATGAAATTAGGAGTGGGTAATTAGTAGGGGTGTAACAGAACGAGTATTCTTCACGAACTGCCACGTGACTGTTCACGCAAACGCATGCAGAATACAAGGTACAGGCAAGTCTATAGAAGACTTGTGGAAGCAATGAACATTATGAACATCATGTCCACAAACAGCCCTGCCGTAGAAAGTAAATGGTCGCCTGATGCTTTCCAGTGTGAACACAGAGTTAGGCGCTCGTGCTCTTTCTAGTACGGGCTATACAGAATGACCAGTCTCTTTTTTTTTTCCCACCAAACATACAGAAAACGTACCGAGCCGTGGGGTTTATACCGAGGTGTGAAGCGCTCCGTGAATTTTCTTTAACGTTACACCTCTAGGAGTGGGAAATTAGACATTTTATTGACATGGTCATAAAAGGCATCACTTTTTAGCCTTATAGCAGGTCATGAGAAATAGGCTTGTGCAGTATAACAGTGATCACCACCCCACCTCACCCCAACTGCCCAGCTTATTCTGAAATGATTCAGTGATGAAGCACCTTCATTCCAGAGAACACTGTTCCCCAACTCCACAGCTCAACACTGTGAACAGAGAGTACTGTAAGAACACGGTTCTCCTGCAAGAATGTTTGGACATGTTTTGCACTGCAAGATTTAACTTTGCCATCTTTTTCTCAACTGTTAAGATCACAGCTCACAGTTAAGATCGTGCCGCTAAACATTTACTGAAGTGCTAATGTGGGTGTTAAAAGGGACAGGAAGTCTTAAAAGATTAGTGTTATTTGTGGCTAGCAGAACTGATGCTTTTATTAACGGTGCCAAAGAATGCATTTGTTGAGTAAATTAAGGTGCTCTTAAGTTCTAAATACTGTGTGACTTTAGTTGTAGTAGAAAATGCTCAAGCCTAGTTATGACCTATTATTATTAGATGGCACACTCACTGTTTTTGTGTATATTACAGGTTTAGGTTTATTTTTTATATATATTTTTTTGCACTATGAGGCACACCTAAAATCGTTAAAGTTTCCTGAAAGCATTGGCATTAACCGCGCTAAGCACTAGCACTTTTGCCATTCAGAGGCGAGTATGTTGCACTGTAGCCTACACATTTAAAGTGTAAAAACAAACTGCATGGGACAAATCGCTAGCTAATATCTCCCTGGCTTACCAGAACACTCAGGATTCCTCAGTGTAGCAATGTTGGGCCGCATTTAGGTCATGTTAGCAATATTGGTTTGCCGCTAATTCTAATGCTGCTTAGTGGAAATCTGGAAATTTAAGCTAACTGTAAATAAACGAAAGCGCATTACTCAAAGAAATTAAATCATTTTCAGGACAGAAAATGCTTGTTTGACTTTAAAAGTAATACAGTTAAGAAATACAGTTTTGTTTACTTAGCTTAGCCTTACTTAACTTTAACTTACTTAACTCTATAAAAACATGGCGAAGCCTTATAATCCAGTGGAATTTATGTATAAAAGTAGACCGGAAAATAGATGAAGATATATTCGAATAAATCATTTCCTGTCTTGTAAGCTAAAAGATAAGCAATTTACTGTACTTTTCAGCGCATGTGTGATCTATTGTTGATTTTAGTGTTTTAGACATGGCTTTATTTGATGTAGTACTGTCAGAACTGCTGTGTGGTTCACTGTGGCTCACTTAGGAATTGTAACAGGGCTCAGATTAAAGTTTATGCTATAACCACATTGTTAGCTTTGACTAAGGTTTTTGCAAATAGACTGGGTTTATACACATTATACACATGTAAACATAATAATTCAAGGCTGTCATGAAACAGTTTTGCTGGTTTTGAAATTGCCCTGTTTTGAGCTCTGTTTTGATTTATGCTGACATGGCCTTGGAGTTTGTTTTACAATTTGAGTTGAAATATCTGTAGATTTATTAGCACTTTTACACAGCTCTCAATTTGTTACTGTTAAATATAAAAACCTAAAAACATCCTCCTGACATTTTGACATGTTTAAAGTCTGGGTTTATTTCACTGTTGAGGAAGTGAAACACTTTCTGTCTCTGCAAGCTTAGGGCTTTTAGTAGAAAAGGCTTGCACCCATAAATTCTTGGGATTTTGCAAAGTAACAAATAAGCTTCTTTTCAGCAGGAAAATGGGTTGTTGAGCCAAAGAAGCATTTAGTCTTTTATCCTGATCAATATATGTGTTTAAAGCCTGTTGAGTGGCTTTTATGAGTCTGTAGCTTTTATTGGTGTAAATAAACAGCATTTTAAACATTTGTGCTTTAAAGTCACTTTCTCGTTTCTTCTCCTATGTGTTTTTCTCAAGTCCTTTTTGTTTACAATGCAAATAACAATTAAAAAAATTATCTGTTTAATTTTCATTTTTTAGCATCAGCCCTGGCGTGTTCTGTTTAAATACAGTGACTGAGCAAAGCTGTCATTCTGTATTGCCCATTTGGCCTTTTACAATCTCCTGGGTATTACATTTAATTAAATGAGATTAAATGAAGGCAAGGTTAATGGAACGTAATGCTTTTGGTGTAAATCTAATTACTTACTGTGTTTTTAGAGGTAATTGAGTTTATTACGGGTTGTAAACGATTAGGTCAGGTAATGTATGGGCTAATATAATTTAGGAATAATTATGTTTATATTTAATTTGCTGAGTATTTGCTTTTTTTTCCAGGCCACCTCGACTCATGGGAGAGGGCTTTGTTGTCATGCAGTCCAATGATGTGGACATTTACTACTACCAGGATGAACCAGGTTTGTTTGTTTTTGGTTCAGAATCTTTCATTTACTTTTTTGTTCAATTTTTGGCCTGCTATAAGTCCACACACACCTAATCGTACATGCTTACACATACTGTTCCATCTTCATGTTCCTTGGATAACTTTTTTTCTTTTAAATTGAGAGCAGTAGAATATTCTAATTAATGGCGTTGTTATGTTACTTCTAGAAAGACGGTGGTCTAGTAGGATTGTTTATTGTATTGGCAGTCTTTTATTTGACAGTATTTCATAAATTAACAAAATAATTACTAATAATCACAGGCTTTCACATTTATTTGCAGATTAGTTACATTAACCTGCATTAAAAATACTCTTCCACATGCTCTGTGCAATTACATATTCTCATTGGAGAGGTCTTTAAATCTCCAAACTCCTCAAACATACAGACTGGTGCTTAAAGTGTTTTAATTAGGGCTGTCAACATTAAAGCATTAACAGCGCCAACAGAGCTTTGGTGCAGGAGATAGGACACTTGAACTCGCTCTGGCGGTATTTCACTTGCTTATTTATTAGTTCATATATGAACTAATGCAGCACAACCCACACTCTGGTACACTGCATTCTCAGAGTAGCTACACACATGCCCCGCCCATTTAGCGTAAGAGTCTCTTAAAGGGACCGTGTACACATTATTGAATACTGATGGTTACATATTTCCCCCAGGCCATTTAAATGGTCATGGCCCCCATTGTAAGCATGTGTGCAATTTTATACACAGCAGATTAAGTTCTAATTCAGAAATCCTTACAACCAAGATGATATGTTTACAATAAAGTAAAAAAAGATTTCTCTATTCAGTTTGAATTCAGATTCATTCTTCTTCCAGCGCCCTACGTTTGTCAAACAGACAAGTATAAACTAGTATTTAAATTGACTTCACTAATATAAATATAAAAGCATTTTACATTTCTTACATTCATTCATTTATATACATTTAAATATCCACTTTAAAAGCTTGCGTCTTAAGAAGAACAAGTGCGATTAATAGCAGTTAATCACAGAATTTTGTCATGATTTGACAGAATTAATTTTTTATTTAAATTTTTTTCTGTGTTTTGAAGGTTTGGTGCCAGAGGAGCTGGAGAACGGAGAAACTGAAGCTTGTTCTGAGGGAACAAAGCTGCAGGATCTGCCCCCATGCTGGGGTTTAGATATAGTCTGTGGGAAAGGAACAGACTTCAACTACGGACCATGGGCTGATCGACAGAGGTGAGCCAACATGTGCTCTTATGTAGATTCAAATTCCTAGATGAACTTCTAGGATAAATGTAGCTTAATACGGTGCTACTGATTCTACTGTGTTCCTAATTCTCTTATTGATTGTGTCTCCACAGAGACAGTTTGTGGAAATTCTTTCTGCCGGCCGACTATCAAGCAATGAAAATGAGTGACGTCCCAACACCCGGAAAACCGCGACAAATCCTGGCTTTTGAGCTCCGCATGAACATCATAGCAGATGCTACCATAGATCTGCTCTTTACCAAGAACAGGGTATATATATAGTGTTACTGACTTTCTTTTTTTCTCTGTCTCTCTTTCTTTCACTTGTGAGCTTATTAATCTCTGTTTTTGTTGTGTTTTTTTACAGGAGACAAATGCCATTCATGTAAATGTTGGCGCAGGTTCTTATTTGGAGGTCAACATTCCAATGACTGTTGGAGAAAATGGTAAAACCATTTAACCTTCTACAGGACTGTTTTTTGTAATCCTATATATTATTGTATTGAAAGAATACTAAACTTATACTTTGCTGATCCTCCCTCTTTCTTTCTGCATTTCTTTCTTTCATTATTTGTCTGTTTTAGGTTATTCACCCACAGTTAAAGGTCAATTGTTGCATGTGGACACAACAAGCAGTATGCAGTACAGGACCTTGCTGGAGGCTGAGATGCTGGCAGTAAGTTTACTGTTTACAGAAGAAGATTGTGTCTAGTAGAAATTCAGCAATATATAAAAACAACCTGTTTAAAGCTCACCTTCCGTCGTTTTTTCTTTCATTTTAAAATGTCTAGTTGTGGTCTTTAGTATGAATGAATGACATGTGAGCCGTTTTTGTAAAAAAAAAGTGCTCAGGTGTCTCTGTATAGCTCTTTTTTAATGGACTGTTTTAGGGGTGTGTCCAAAATGACCGGATTCCAGCTTTGCTCATGAATATTCATACATGCAAACAGCATGCAAATATCTCTCCTCTGATTGGCTAGGAGCACTGCGACGCCCCTCCACCGCTCTGCCGCTCACTGCCTCCCACCTCCTAACTGATGAGCGGTGATGTTGCGTCGCTTCAGCTCCGCCTCTGGGAGTTTCTCGAGCCAAGGTGGGCTGGTCTGTGAGTTTCTGCCTACGTAGGCAGAAAGATAATTCAAAATTCACCCGTTTTTCGGAGGGGGGGAGGGGGGATTTCTTTGCTTAGCTCCTGCAGACAATGGGGGCTGCAAAACAGTTTAATGTGCAGGTGTACACATTCAACTCGGAGAGACCTACTGTATTCCACAAAAAACAAGAAAAATCGGATTTTCGCGGAAGGTGAGCTTTAATGTGATATTGTGGTGTTTTAATAAAATTAGTACTGCCCCGAATATCACTTTTGTCCAGTCCAATTTAAAACGCATGCACACCAGGAGCATAATGATTCACTTAAAGGGGGCATATTATACCTCTTTTTTTACTTAATTAAGAATAGGTCTATGGGCTATACAAAACATATTATGAAGTTCTTTGTGCAAAATTGCTCTCACATAAAGAGATCTCACCAGCTCTATTTATTTTTCCAGTTTCAGTCCCTTTTAGAATGAACTATTTAGGAACCATTTCTGTCACTTTTTTGCAAATAAGCTGCACCCACTGCATGTTTACGCTGGGCCTTTACCACACGCAAGCAAGCAAGTTCATGCTTAACTGAGATAAATACACAAAACTCATTATTAAAAAGTACTTACAACTACCTCTCCTGCTGACTTGCCATGTACAGTAGATACAGATCCTTCCATCAGAAGAAGTCTGCTGGCTAGTCCTGCTGTGTTTTATCCAAGGTTCTCAAAGCAGTCTGTGTTAAAGTGGTGTGCACACACCACCAAATTCTTGCAGATAGTTGTTGGCATATCTTTCACATCAAAATCTTTCAACTGACACAGAAAACAGATAGATAGATAGATATTTTTTTTATGGAAACACAAAAGCACGCAAAAGTAGTTGATATTTTTTTTGTAGTGCTTAGTGTGACTTGTTGGCAAAATGGATGTCATAGAAATCATTAATTTCTTTTCATAACGTGTGTCAATGTATCATATATGGCTGTGTCCAAAACCACACAGTACCGCATGAAAAAGTGGTTTTAAGTATGTATGCGGTATAGGATGTCTGCATATTAGTCAGTCAATAATACTGCCCCTGTTGATGTCTAACCATCTGCATCTTAACCGCTGTTAGACGCACATGCTGCTCAGCTCAATCAGCTCTCCCTTCTGCCCCACCTCTAAACCCATTCATCACCCAGTGCTCCCAAACTACTTCTCCCTTTTTTAAGCATGTTTCAAATATAAGCTGAGGGTGGAGTCATCAACAATATAGTTTTAAATAAATAATTAATATTATAGATTCCATGAAACTGTCATATTGTTAAAATAACTCCGGTGTGTATTAAGAATAGAGATTTCTTTTTCCCCTCTTTTACAGTTCCATGTGATCGCCAGCTACCCGCGTGTGTGGAACATGCCTCAGTCCTGGCAGTGTGAGATTGAGGTCTATAAAGCCACTTACCACTTCATCTATGCACAGAAGAACTTTTTCACAGGTAAAAACTCTGCTTGTCTGCTCTGATACTGAGCAGCTGACTGGTTCAGGACTTCTTTCTCCTTTTACAGTCTGTTTAAATGTAAACACTGTCTGATTTTGTGTCTCTGTGTGCAGATCTGATCCAGGACTGGGCGAGTGACAGTGAGCCAGACATCTACTCGTTCGTGCCATACTCCTGGACCTTTAAGATGCTTTTCCACCAGTTTGAGATGATCTGGGCCGCCAATCAGCACAACTGGATTGACTGCTCCACCAAACAGCAGGAGAATGGTAAGGGAGACGAGAGGTGTGACATTTTCGAATTAAAACGTCATTAAAGAGTGTTGTGTTTTGAGGGATGAATCTCAGATTTTATAAGCCACGGTCATTAACACACCCAAGTAAGCTTCAACCAGTGATGAGGAATGTTCTTTCTGGATTAGTACTCCACGTTACCATTGAGGATTAACCGATATGTCATTTTAAGCTGTGATTCTTTTACCTTCTCATGCTGTGATTTCCATAAAATTCTAAGACCCTTTCTCCTTTAATCCCTCCAGTGTATCTCGCTGCCTGTGGAGAAACGCTGAACATTGAGTTCACTTTACCCTTTCACGAGTTTGTTCCTGTCACCTGTAACACACAGTTCCGTTTAAGAGTGAGTATAGATGCACACATTGTGATGTTCACACACTTGCTGGTCAGATTTGCTGTGTTATTTGGTCCTGGTACTGGAGGCACCATGTCTGACACATTTTGGAGCTTACTGATGAAACTCATGCACTGCTGTTCTAAAAGGACATGCTAATGAACTAATTAATGACATCAGGTGTTTTGAGAGAAAGGAACATCAATAAATGTGGAGGGTGGGACTCCAGTACCAGGTTTGAGAAACAGAGGTTATGGACTATGTTCTAAAGGAAATATTAATCTGTAGCTGGAGGTGGGCAATTTGAATGTTTTGTCAATATCATGACTTTTGTAAGGGTGTAACTAGGGCTGGGTATTGAAATTTGAAAGCAAAAAGGTATCATCCGAAATGCCTCTGTACGACAGAATACCAAAATGTCTAAAAAAATGTTAAAAAGTGCTTTTTTTCAATACTTTGCATGAAACGCTGTTTCTCTCTCACTCGCTCTTTCTCTTGCACTCTCTTGTTCCCTTGCGCTTTCTCTTGCTCTTTCACGCTGTCTCTTGCTCGCTCTCCCTGTCTCTTGCTTGCTCTCCCTGTCTCTCGCTTTGTCTCTCGTACTCTCTCTCTCTCTCTCTCTCGCTCTTTCTCTCACTTGGTATTTTTCTTGCTGTCTCTCACTTTCTCTTACTCTTGTTCTTTCTTTCGCTTTCACTTGCTTATGATTACTCATGTCTGCTGTTAGATAAATATGTTGTGTAAAAATAATTATTCCTTTTTGTAATTTTTTGTTACAGTTTAGAAAAAGGTATTGAAAAAAGGATTATTTGGGTTTTGTATTTAAAGTATCATATCATAGCGGTACAAAAAATTTAAACAATAGCCCTAGCTGTAATGATATACAGAGGTCACAGTTTAGACCTTGCCCGTCTGTCTTCAGCACAGCGACAAAATTACACATCTGATGGTTTATAGCTAAAGTTTCTAGGATTGAACTCCTAGCACAAGCTGAGAGAGCCTTTGATTTCCTATATAGAACTTGCATTGTAAAACTGAAAGTAGAAGCAAAACTGAAAAGCACTGCTTTTTTAGCGCTTTAAATATCACTATCAATTTTTTGTCTAACAACTTTTTATTGTTGTTGGCATGGATTTCTGCTTTGGTTACAAATATCCATGACTTGTGTTCCTCAGGCTGAAGACACAGACATGCGGCTGTGTTTGCCTGACTGCCACCCCAGTCGATATCCTCTACTCACCCTTGCCAAGGATTACCAACACAGCAAGACTCCACCAGACAAAGGCATGCCTGCTGAGCCCCAAGCAGCTCCTCCCAAGAACAGCAAAGCACGCTGGAGGAACATGACCCATGCTGAGTATGAAGACTCTCTGATCCCGTTTACACCTGGTCACTTCATGCCTATTGAGTATCAGGATTATACCTAAGCCACATACAAATACAAGTGTGAACGCACCCAAGACACATTTATGTCTGGTAGATTGAGTGGTCCTTGTACAAAATGGAAACTGAATTAAATCGGGACCTTGTAAATCAAATCAATTCTATGGAATCAGTTGTGATACCCATTTATTTGAGCCACATGTTCTAGCAGTGTAAACACATTGGACACGTCTCGTAGTAGCAAGGTTAAATCTGCACAATGTTTCTCGACAGGTGTTAAATGTTTCTCACAAGTTTTATGCACAGATAACTAAAACAATTATTTGTTCATTATGGCAGTAAACAGCGCTGGTCTGTTCGAGCTCTGTGATAAACACATCTCTACTCTAAAGAAATGTACTTTAATACTGATATCAGCATATTGTAAAATGGAAATAAAGGCTGGTTTAGACTTCGATGAGTTGTCTACACCCTACGCAGCTTCCCGCACTGTGTTGATCTGCAGTTTAAACCGTTCAATGTGTGAGCGGCTTAGTGGACCAATCACAGCTGCCACTGTCTGCGTCAAGTATTTACATGATCAAGTATTTAAAGCATACATAATTCAAAATCAAAGATGACCCCTTAAAAATATTTAAAAAATTCACCTGTAGTTTAGCATTTTGTGAGGTTCAATCATGTATTTTAACTTTTGTAATGAAAAAGATATATATTATTGAAATTTCAACATGATCTTGAGAACCCATTGTTAAGTCGTGTCTTGTCTCATCTTGTCTTGTCTCGTAAGACAAGTGTCTTGTCGCACCTCTTCCTAATACAAATGAAACTCCTCCAAGTCCAGTACAATCACATCACATCCCTGTACACCCGAAACACCAGTAATAATTGCTGTTCAACAACTAAATTTGTATGTTTCATCCCACATATCTATCAGATTTTAGTCTAATCTGAGAGACATTTGACTGCCAAGTAAATACAATGTCAGAATCTAATCCAAATACCACTCACATAATGTGACCAGGTGTATTTTATTTTTTATTTTTTTAAACTTTCATCCTTTTTCCAACTTTACATTAACTTATTTTATTAATATTTATTTTCTCCAGGGCTGGATGGGTGGACTGCTGGAGTGTGCCTAATTTTGGACTGATCATAGACTACACCTGGCACCCCATCTACCCTCAGAAATCTGACCAGCAGCTAAAACAGTCCTGTGAGTGATTTTAATTGTTGATGTTTTAATTCACTTAATTTAGCTTTTGAATTAGTAGTTGGTTCTGATTTACTGAAGAGCTCATGTTTTACTAGAATGTTGTTCTATATCTACAGTATCTGAGATGGAAGAATCCATCCTGTCAGCCTTGCGTCCCCCAGAGCATGTGCCCCCTGTTCCTCCTCCCCCTCGAGTGCCGTCCGACCCCAGCCTGCTACCTCCAGATCGACTACATGTGGAAATGGAGCTCAGTCCTGACTCCCACATCACGCTTTATGGGCCTTTACTTCGAGCACTGGTTTCCATCAAGGTAGAAAAACACTCATTCTGACTCTACAGCACTTTTCTAATGAATTTGTATAAAATTGTTTGTAAAATATATATATATATGTTACCATAATGTGATTTCTGTGATCTAGATTTCAACTTTGGGCTTCCCAATATTTCTACAAAGGTGTTACATTATTCACTTTCCTTAGAAGTAGAAGTATAGGTACCAGGGTTTAAAACACTTCTGTAGATGTTGAAGTAACAACTCAAGCTTTTTACTTAAAAATTAAAAAGTACTGCTTTCAAAGCTACTTAAAGTGCAAAAGTAAAAGTAATGGAAGGGTAAAAAATGCCATTAAGGTCAAAAGCTTAGGCTGTGCCACAGGAGCCAATAGCCTACATTTCATCTTACCACAATCATATTCACTGTATCTGGATGGAGAGATTTATCTGGATTATGTATTTTTTTGAACAATGAGAAGCTGGAATGAAAACAAGCTGAAATGAAGTATGAGTAATGAGGCTATTTTTAAACTAAGAAGTAGAAATTACTGATCATTATTATTAAATGTAAAATAATACATTCAGTAAAGTATAGATAAACAGCATTTCTACTTTGGTAAGGTAACAAAGTAACTTCTGTATTTGTAGTTACCTAGTTTATCTAATTAGTCCTTCATTACAGTAAATCAGGCGAGCTGCTGGTGGAATTGAATGAATCCAGACAGTGGCAGCACTGAACGGAGGAGTCAGCAGCCAAACTTTTGTCCTTTTTTTTTTTTTTTAACATGGAAAAGTGTATTGTTTTTCTCACAGCTTGTGCTGAGACATCTATTCTCAAAATAACCCTGTCGATTTATGTAGGAGAATTACTTCGGTGAGGACGACATGTACACAGACTTTGAGGAGTCTCTGTCCAGCCCAGTGTTAAGCTCATGCTCATCCTCTTCTGGCTGGACTGGAGTGGGTCTGGAAGAGAGTGGCCACAAAGAAGCACCCCACCCTCTCTCACTGCGCCCCTGGGACATCACCGTACTTATCAATTTGCACAAGGTCCATGGGCGTCTACCTATTGTAAGTGGTAAACACACAAAAAATATGCCATTGGCATTGGCCTTACAATTGAACCTTGAGGAACACCTTGTATTTGTATGCTGTTTTTTGTTCTATGGTAATGCATTTATAATTTTTGTGTTTGTGAGACAGCACTGCAGCAGTGACAGTCCGGAAGGTCCCACAGGGTTTCTGGAGCGTCTTTGTTTTGAGATGAAGAAGGGCTACAAAGAGACCCTGCTGCAGCTCGTCCTCTCTCCTATACATTTGTTTGTCAGTGACAACTACCAGGTGGGCTAGATTTGGTAACGTCATGCATACTGTGGTGCATTTGCTTCTTGTTTTTAAGAAAATTCCTCATGTATTTTTATGTTCTCTTCTTTTACTATCATGTAGCGGCCTGCTGTTGACGGGGTGCTGCGTGACGGCCATCTGAGTCTGTCAGGCCTGCAGATGCGAGCTCATGCCATGTTTTCAGCTGAAGGCTTGCCAGCAGGCAGTGACACACTGGAGTATGCCTGGCTCATTGATGTGCAGGCTGGTTCTCTCGCAGGCAAAGTCACCGTGCCTCAGGTGTGCATAAGGATGCAATGTCCAAATTGAGTTACCATATTTTTTGCACGGGCATCAGGCGTCCCAAATTATAAGGCACACTATCAATGAATGTCTATTTTCTGGTCTATTTTCATACATTAGGCGAACTAGATTATAAGGTGCATTAAGAGACACTAGTAAGGTCACCTACATCAAAGTGAACAAGGGTGTCACCATGTTTTCTATCTAACAGCTTCTATTTGTTTACAGTAAGCTTAGAATTCCAGTATTTTGTCCAAGGATGAGCGCTAGTCGCGGCTAGCAGCATAGCCAGCTGCGGTCAGCAGCGCCAGCCAGCCCCAGTTAACAGTGCTAGCCAGTCCTCGTTAACAGCACTATCCAACTCCGGTTAGCAGCGCTAGCCAGCCATGGTTAGCAGCACTAGCCAGCTGCGGTTAGCAGCATAGCTAGCCCGGTTAACCGTGCTGTCCAGCTGCGGTTAGCAACACAGCCAGCTGCGGTTAGCAGAATATCCACCCCCAGTTAGCAGTGCTATCCAGCCCCAGTTAGCAGTACTATCCAGCCTCGGTTAGCAGCATAGCCAGTCCCGGCTAGCAGTGCTATCCAGCCAGTTAGTAGCACTAACTACCTTATACTCTGTACTTCTGCGGAGTGTCTTTACTGCTCCTTCCTACCCGTCTGGTAGAAGTCATACACAAGGCACTCTGACGATTTTTGGCAAAATTAAAGGATTTTAGGTGTGCCTTATAGTTTGAAAAACACGATGCAGAATAAGGAATAGTGAATAATGGATTATGGTAATGATGATGATTGTATTTTTGCTCTAGTGTGCCTCCTTGCTGGAGTGGGGAGAGACATTTTTGTTTCATGTGGTCTCCCGAGAGTTCCAGCTGGAGCAGCCGAAACCATCAGTCACCTGTCAGCATGGAGTTGACCGGAGAGTGTGCGACTCCAAGGTAAAATATGCATGTAAACATGTCTCATGCCTTTAAACAGGTGAATGGGTGAACTCAGTGAACTGGGTCTGTGTAAATTGTCTGTTGTGTGTAGTATGCCGCTTTGCCTGGACCTTGCCGGACGTCTGAAGATCTGAAGTATACCATGACCCGGCTTTCAGTAGATGCGGTTCAGCTTTTCGTGGTAGAGCATGGCTGTGCAGCCAACATTAAGGTCAGTTGCATCATTATCTACATGATTTTACAGACAACATTGACAAAACTACAATTTATAATTATTTACTAAGCACAATAAATTTACCCCAGAAGGCTGTTTTAATCATGAGTTTACTTTAGCTGTGCTACTCTAGTCATTTTCATTTTGCATGCTCAGCAGTGAAATTCTAGTCATATATTTACCTCAGCAGTGGTATATTTGTCATGCATTTACAGTAGAAGTGCTATTCTAATGCAGTGCTAAGTAACTGATGTGAATAAAATGAACACAAACACAATAAAGGCAAACGATTTTTTGTTTAATATACAAAATCTTAGACAAGTAAGCTTAGCTAACTTTAATTATCCTAGCCCTGTACAGCTCGTTTCTTTCAGCAAAAGAAATGAAGAGACACTAATGCTTTTTAAGTGTTGCTTAAAACTTTGTTTAATTTATTTTATGTGAGTAGAATATGATTTTTTTTTTTTTTACTTAAACCTGGCTTTATCCGCTGTTAAATCACTGCTCTCCGATGCACAAGGAAGTGTGGGCCTAGTCATTGATCTGTACAAATGATTTCGCTCATTTGCATGTTTTTGTCATTATCGGCAGAATAATTTGGTTGCCAAGTATGTTGGATATCCCTCTCTCTGACATTGCTAATTCTGGCTCAGTTTTTTTTGGCTGTACTCATTTGCGTGTGTGTGGGTGTGTCCTCCTCAGACGGGTGCGTTTCGCCTGGCAACCTGTAATCTGCACACGGCTGCAGTAGGTGAAGGCATCAGCGCCGTCCTCCAGGATGTTGTTGTTGCTCAGTTTATTGAGCAGCAGGAAGTGGCAAGGCTCGGACTCCCTCCACCCCTGCTACGACGATCTAATTGGCTTGAGGCCGGCTCTGTGACTTTTAACCTCATCACTGCAGATGTAGCATTAGCTGCTGATCATCCAGCCAAATATGAGGTACAGAGACGCTTCCTGGAGCTGCACGACATGCAGACCAAGAGGTGAGTGAATTTTTAGAATATAGTCAGGTTCGTAAGTGTTTGAACCATTGCCTGACATTTTTTTGTAATTTAGAATCTGTGTACTACTAAAGTTTATTTAAAATAAAGTATTATATTTGCATTTTTAATTCAAGGTTCTCCCATTTCACAGACTGAACAGTTGACTGATGAGCTGTTTTATGTCCAAGTTTGGCATGTTCCCTTGTTACATAGATAGATAGATAATAATTTGGAGATGATAATATTTAGAACAATTTTTAAATGAGAAGAAATGAGGAGACTTTTCCTGCTTCTTTTTTTTTCTTCATTGTGTATAAACAGTGATAAATGCTCCTTGTACTGTTCTAACCTAGATAAACTACTGTGCTGTTTTATTTCTCATGTAATCACTTGTTTATTTGGACAATCTAGAGTGAATTTAACATGATCTGTGCAGACAGTAACCAAGGAAATAATAATGAATTACTATACTTACATAGGGTTTTGTATATCTTGACTAAAGTATTTCTGGGGTTTTGGTGACTTTATTTGGCTGCATTTAAAATTCAAACATCTTACTTTTCACTCCTCGACATATCCTCCACCCTTTGCTTAGGCCCACTGGTTCTTTGGACTGCACTAGCGTAATTGTGACCTCTGCTGTTCAAAAATTTCAACTGAATAACATTTTCATAAACAGAACATGGAATCGTATGTTCCCTCAATGCACATCGTAATTTTTTTTTCTGATGCATCGTGCAATGATGCTTTGTTACACCCCTAACAAACATGCATTTAAATTTGTATTGAACATAAGTGTTTGTGTCTTTGCCCATCAGGCTGTGGTTCTTGTGGCCAGAGGAGAAGTATAAGCGGAGCAGGAACCGCTGTGGATGTTTGGGTGGGTGCCGCTTTTATGGCGGCTCAACTGGAGGTCTGGACTATTTCCGATTAGAAGAAATCACTCCCTCGTCAAGCTCTGCCTTCTCGAGTGGCAGTGCGGAGAGTGATATGAGCTATGGCCAATCACTGTTGCAACCTGGGGAGTGGATAATCACCAAGGAGCAACCTAAACTCCCTGACAGTATGTTATCTCTCTCTGTCTGGCTTATCTCTGTTTTCCTGACTTCCACATAACTGCCTGATATGATAAGATGGTAAGCTTGAATGTAAGCATTGATGGTTAATGTATGCTGGTTAAATGTGGTGGCTTGATTCTCTTTCAGCTAAAGGTGTCGGTGTGCGGAGGGATACCTGTTCTCCTGCTCCCATGGTGGAAATGCGTGGCCCACACCTGAGTCTGCAGGTACCTCAACGTTCTCACAGCTCCGCCTCTTCTTCTGAGGAAAACTCCTCTTCCAGTGCTGCGCTGCCACTATTGGCTGGTGAACGAGAAAGCCCCTCCCCTTCCACAGAGTGAGTCATAACATTTGAACAAATTTTTAAGAACAACAGACAGGTCTATTTTCATTTTTCATGAAATATTTGCAAAAGTTGTTGCACCCAGACATTTGTGTTTGGTAAGCTATTCAGAAAAAAAGATAAGGGTTGCCAATAACAGTCAATTATTTTTCAATTTAGACTGATATAGACGTCCTAGACGAGTTTCGTCACTTTGCAGTTAATATAATAGGTGTTTGTCCACTGCCACGCACCTTTATTATACTTTAAGCATTTGTTTCCACGGAGATCCACATAAACACAACAGCGAGTGGAAATGGAGGAGCTACTGAACACAATGTCTTGTGACCAAGAAAAGGTTAGTGGCAAGCTAAATTAGTGGGGAAAGAAAATATATATAAAAGATCTTAAAAAGCATTACGTTTGACTTTGAAAATGGTGCAAGAACCCTGGATTAGGAGGTTCAAGTGATTTCCTTCAAGGCACCTCAGAGTATGTGTTATTACATTAGCGCAGCGTTGGCAACAACCTGATGACCTTGGCACTGACCACCTTTGTGACCAAATGAATTGTTGTTCATCTCCACCAAGACGTAAGCAGCCGCTACTATTCTGAGTTACTCTATAACAGTCTGGAATGACTACTCACAAAGTTTAATTCCTGTAGCTTGAATTCTTCTGGGTGCAAATATTGAAATATCAAACAGGGAAAATTTGTACTTTTTTTTTTTTGAATGTGGCTTTTAAACTCTTTCTGTGTTTATTTGTGTTTACCAAGGTTAATGAGTGTGACCACCGATGGACCTGTCCCTGAAGTGCCACCAATGCGTTCTCCCCTCCGCTCGCCCCTCAAACGACAGTCCTCTGTTCAGTCTGCTCGCCTTGGCAGCACCAAAAGCCTATCAGCTGCCGTCTTTGCGGAGAAGGTTCCTCCCCCTGCTGGTGTACAGTTTAGCAGTGAAGTGTCCCGTAGCGATGAGAACGTTTTGGACTCGCCGCGCCAGCGTCGGAGCTACGGATCCTTCCCTTTTACTCCTTCAGCAGATTCCAACACGTTCCGTCAGTACCGCTCGGTGGACTCCTCCATGTCTGTCGCAGACAGCGAAGCTTACTTTAGTGCCAATGAGGACTTTGAACCAATCAGCAGTGACGAAGGCCCGGGCACGTACCCTGGACGAAAACGGAGGCGGAGACAGCAAGGGCAGCCCCACATCGAACACAGCCGCACCTCAATATACCACAGTGTTGAAGGACCACTGTCCATCGCAGAGACCCGCCAACCACCGCTGCCTAGCCATACCTCTCAAGCATCGTTTGTGTCCGCGCTGGGATTGGAGGAAGAAGGTTCTGTGGAAACCGAGAGGGCGGAGCCTGGCCTGCTAACAAAGCAGCCCCACTTGATGGCTTGTTACCATAACTATCTAGCTCATTATCACGTGTCAAACTGGTCAGTAAAACAGCCGACCAATAAGAGAACATCGAAGTCATCTCTGCACCGCCCTCTGGACCTGGACACGCCCACTAGCGAAGAAAGCTCTGCGTCCTTTGATCAGTTGTCCATTCCTGCTTTTAAGGTTTGTGTGTAAATGTGTAAATAAAGCTCTGGAAAACATTAAGAGACCATTTTTATTCTGAATCACTTTCTTTGATTTTGCTATTTATAAGGAAATACGGACAACATTTCTCCCAAATTCCAAATAGAAATATTGTAATTTAGAGCATTTATTTGCAGAAAATGAGAAATGACTAAAATAACAAAAAATATTCATTAAGTTTTAAGAGTTCAGAAATCAATATTTGGTGGAATAACCCTGGTTTTTAATGACAATATTCACAGATCCACCAGTCTTACACACTGCTTTTGGATAACTTTATGCCACTCCTGGTGCTAAAATTCAAGCAGTTCAGCTTGGTTTGATGGCTTGTGATCATCCATCTTCCTCTTAATTATATGAGGTTTTCAATTTGGTAAAAAAAAAGTGATCTTTTTTTTTCCAGAGCTGTATGTACTATTTGTTAGATGGTGTAAATTATGTCATGTACATTATGTCATTATGTTTCTCTTCTACCTTTTGCAGATTGTGAAAGCTGGTTTGTCTGCTAGCTCTCTGTTAGACAGAGGAGTTCAGCTCATGGGGGATTTAAGCAGGTATCGTGATGTAATGGCATTTTAGGAATGATTTCTCTTTGCTCTCAACTTGTTGATAAACATGCTGTATTGCACATTTTTACATTAACATGTGCATGTGTATCTGTCTGTGTGTAGCACCCCTTACACACCTTTGGACAAGCGAGCAATGGAAAACACGGATGAAGACACAACAACAGAAGACTGGACTGTGGATCAGCCACTGGCCCAGACTAGGACCACCGCTATCGTTGAAGTGAAAGGAGCAGTCAATGTTGTGCTGACCCCTCTAGTAGCAGAAGCACTGGACAGGTCATTAATTCATTAGTAACCTACTATTGTCACATGGAACAAAATACATAAAATGATTGTATTCCTCTAATTAATACACGGTTTAATGCATTACAGTCAACCAGAATTAATTTAATTTCTTTTAATTTTTTTTTTTTTTTTTTTACTGTGCCTTTATTACTGATACAGTATGTGTATAAATGATCTATGTTCTGATTGGCTGGTCTGTATTTTGCCTCATTCAGCGAGTGCTGGCTGTAAATGTAATTTTAATAGTGTTGTTGTAATAATCACTGGTTAAATATATTGGATAAAATACATTTAAAAAATCTCTTTTACTAAACAAAGGACAATATGAAATTCCATCATATGACAAAAAATATTCATTAATTGCATTCTGTAGGTACATTGAGTCCATGGTACACTTCGCCAGTATTCGCCACCAAGCTTCCATCCTGGACGACCTGCATGGCAAAGTTCTGAGTGAAGCTTATCAGATCAGCAAATCCACCGTCTCAGAGTCTGTGAGTAAACTGATTGAAACTCATTAATGCTTAAAAACACACAAATTGTGACTAAGATGTTTTTGTAGGCCTGTTTGACACATGAATGTTTTTGTATGTTGCAGAGCACTGCAAAGCCTGAGCATAAAATCTCTAAAACTGAGGGTACTACTACTACTGGACAGACTGACCTGTCTGTCAAACCTGATAATGTGAAAATAAAGGGCCTGCAAGCCAATGTTACTATTCCAAAGGTAGGAACTTGTCTCTATTTAAAGAGGTTTAAAGAGGCGGAGTGGAGCCGTATTGATTGACTCTGATTGATTCTGTTTGTGTGTTTCTGCAGGTGAATCTGTGTGTGCTGCAGGCTTCAGTAGAGGAAGGTTCTCCTTCTAATAAAAGTGTCACACACGTCTCTCTTGTGGCCCTCTGCTTTGATAGAATTGCTACCCAGCTTCGAATGAACCGGTAATTATTTGCTTTTGTTGTAGATGTGTTGTAGCGCCTGACCACGTAGAATTATTTTTTTTGATGTCTAGTTGTGGTCTCTAGAATAAATAAATACCATTTGAGCTGTTTATAACGCTGCTTTAGTCCGGTGAAGGAGTGGGCTTGGAGGAGTGAATGGCTTTGCTCGTGAACATTCATACATGCAAACATATCGCCTCTGATTGGCTAACAGTTGTGTTTTGAATAAAGAAATTTTTACATTTATAACAATCTTTTCAATGCCATATGTTACTTTACAGCATGAGTAAAGCCCTGCAAAGTGCAGTTCAGCCACTGACCTAGTCTTAGAGATTCTGTAACATGCAAAATCCACTGGAGATACTATGTAAACTTTAGTTACACACAGAGGTGGGTAGTCCAGATCCAGGAAGTAAAAATCCACAGGGTGGATTTTAAACATACACCTACCTCACCTATCTCAATTGTACTTTGCTGGTGGTGTTCCATAGACAAATTCTAACCATTTTGTTGGTTGTTGGAATGTACAGGGGAATAGTGGAGGACACAGAGAAGCCCTCTGTAATGATGGAGAATTTCTCGTCTGCTTCCAAGATGGCTCCACAGTCCAGTGGATCTCTGCGCTCGAATGCTGGGATAGAGAAAGGCAAAGAAATAGCAGCCAAACTCAACATCCACCGCATACACAGCCAGCTGCGTGGCCTTGACTCATCAGGTACACACGTTGCAACTCTGTTTTGTTCCATAATAACTACACAAAAAACGTTTTTGATGACTTGAAAGATGGCTCATGTGTCTGTTTGGTTTGGGTGTGTTGCAGACCTGGGGGCGTGTGCTATTACTGCCATTCCTTTTGAGAAGTCCAAGGTTCTTTTCAGCTTAGAGGAGACTGATGATTTTGCCTTGGTGGATGAGACAGAGCCACAAATCAGCACGGATCACGTCCATGACCACGCCTCTGACCCGGCCCGCTCTGGGACGAGCCCTGAGAAATGGGGCTGGATCATGTTTGAGTGTGGGATTGAGAACCTCACTGTGAAAGGTACTGCAGGGTCACTGTATAGTAATTTATAATAATATAGACTTCAAATATGTGCAGTAAGGTGTTCCTAGCCTCTGGAGATTAGTAGCTATTGCCAATAGATTAAGATATTTGTGCCAGATAAACCTATACAAACTTTCTGGCCCCATGCCTAATTCCATACATGGTTTAAAGACATATAAAACGACAGCTGAGCTGTGAAGCAGTGAAACTCTGTTCTTAGTAGGGTTGTGTATCATTTAAAAATGTTTGATACCGGTATCAGTACGATACTTGGAATTCAATACCACTACCCAAACAATGCTTTTATCGATACTTTTTTCTTAATTGTAACAAAAAAATACAAAAAGTCATAAGTCTCACACAACATTTTTTTAACAGCTGTGATCACATGAGTAATCTCACTCTTATACTCTCACCATCTTTTTGGATCTTGTTGGAACAAACAAACGATGAGCATGTTTGTGTGGATGAATCTTTCAAAGTAGACTGAGACTTTAGACCACCTCCACATGTTTACAGCGCTTTCTGTGTTTCTCTGCTCCATTGCCTTTTTTTGTTGTTGTTTATTTTTTAATCTTTTGGTATCCAGTAGAACTGAGGCATTCCCTCTGTGCCTTTTTGGTATCGAATTTCAATACCCAAATCTAGTTCTCAGGAATGACTGTGCTCCATTCAATACTTTTGGGATGAGTTGGGAGTTAAGGGTGAGTTGAGGAGTTAGGGTTGAGGTGAGGTGGTGATCATTCAATGTCATGACCTTACTAATTCTGTCATGGCTGAATGCAATCAGATCCTTACAGAAATTATCCAATATCTAGTAGAGGCTCTTCCCTGTACAGTAAAGACAATTGCTCAACTAAAAGCAGGATAAATATTATTTTCTATACCCTTGATTAAAAAAAAAAAAAATAATAATAATAATTATAATAATAATAATACTTTTGTCCTTTTTTCCCAGGGGGCCGTCAGTCAGGTGCTATACTCTACAGTGCATTTGGAGTGATGGGTGGAGCTGACACTGGTGTTAAGGGTGGTGTTTCCAAGTCTAATGGCTCTAGCGGCTCTCAGACAGGAAGTGGATATAGCACTGATGTGTCTGACGACAACCTGCCGAACGATGCTCACGGTCCTGCCTCTGAACCCAACAACAACTCTGATTCAGATGAGCAGGTACTGCCTCACATTATAGTTCAGAGTTTATTAAAACTATTCTTTGTTTTGTTTCTCTGTTTCTCGCTGACTGTGAATAATGATTTTGTTTGTAGGATGAAGGGGTGGAGTCTGATGACCTGAAGAAGGACCTCCCCTTATTGCCTCCTCCACCTGACTCCAGCAGTATGAAGCTGACCATAAAGGAGATCTGGTTCAGTTTCGCTGCTCCAACCAACATACGATCTCAAACACAGACCATGTCCAGGTATAAATACAGTACACACACACACACACACACAGATATTGCTTAGTAAATGAATAATGTCCCAGTCTTTGTCATGTATAAATGCATTGTTTATGGTTTTGTATTTGCAGGCAACTCAATCTGTTGAGCACAGCAACTCCAGCTATTGGTGCATGGCTGGTACCGATTGACCAGCTAAAATCCTCCCTGCAGAAACTAGACATGGAGGGCACACTGCGGGTGTGTGCGGTTATGGGCTGTATCATGACTGAGGCCCTGGAGGTCAGAGAACTCTACTCTGTGCACAGTCATTTATAACACTATAACCACAATATTGGGCTTTACATGATTTCTTTAAACTGTTCTATTTTTATGGATAAATTATAGTATGCATTTTAATAGAATAGTATACTTCAGTTGTTAGCTATGTGTATTAGTTTGGAAACAACCTACTGTTAAAAGGTATGTCCCCGATCCGTTCACCTGAACAGAAATCGATGCCAATCACATAATTTAACTGTTGAGGCTGCGTGGGTGGCAATGAGCTGAGCCGTAGGCTGGTGGCTGATAGGCTAGGCAAGCTGACATACAATATATATATTGTCTGTTAACTATGCTAGCACAGACACTAATCCAGCAAGCTGGCTGCCTATCGAGCCGTGTACTACTTTTATCCATGCTTCGTTTTCCTCCAAACTGTCGACACACGGTCACTGTGCTAAAGACTCTCTCTCACCCACTCGTTCTGGCTGTCACACACACAACTTCACTAGCATATACAGCTCTTGAAAAAATAAGAGACCACTTTAAAATGATGAGTGTCTTTGATTTTCCCAAACTGAAAAACTCTGGAATAAAATCAAGAAGAAGATGGATGATCACAAGCCATCAAATCAAGCTGAACTGCTTGAATTTTTGCAGCAGGATTGCAGGCATAAAGTTATCCAAAAGCAGTGTGTAAGACTGGTGGAGGAGAACATGCTAAGATGCATGAAAACTGTAATTAAAAACCTGTATGAGCTGTATATTTTCTCTATTAAAGCTCTCAGTTAAACTCAATAACTCACGCACATCACAGTATTCTACTTTCAAAAGCATTTAAACTACCCTGAGATAATATAATACAGTAAAAAGTCTAGTCTAAATCTAGTGTACCAGACCTAAACCACACTACACTAGTATTACAGTCTTTCCCACCAATACAATTAATTAATACAACTTATATTTTGCCAATCTAACACTGATTTTTTAAATTTACATTCAAGTACCCATAATTAAATGCTTAAGAAAAGCTGGTAGGCAAAAATATATTGTTTTCATTAATATATTCAGTAAGTAATTATTATATTTTAAGAAGTACAGACTAGTTCAATATTAGACTTTTACAAACACATTTTTGTGAATATGAAAATAAGAAGACTCAGACTGGGGGGTAACAAAATGTGATAGGGACATCCCTTACTGTTAACTTAGATTGTTTTCAAACTCAATTTTGTAAAATGTTGGGCGGAGCAAACCTTTCTAGTACTCAAAGCTTTTATTTTAATTGTTTTTATAACAGAAGAAGAGCATTCACTACCCATTCCGGAGCAAATACAATCGAGTGACGAAGAGAGCTCGCTTTCTACACGAGAACCCGTCCTGTTTACTGTGTAATATTTTACATCGCTATCTACAACAAGCCGACTACAGCATTATAGAGGAGGCCACCATGGTAAGGCACAGTGCATGCAGTGTGTTTGTTTGTGTTTTTCAGTTTATGTGTTGTTAGTTTGTTCTAACTCCATGTCTTTTGCTGTTAGAACGATGGTCTGCCTGCTCTGGTCACTTTGAAGAAGGGTCTGGTAGCACTTGCTCGTCAGTGGATGAAGTTTATCGTTGTCACTCAGGGCTTTAAGCCCGTTAGCATGCTACGACCTAATCAGCTACCAAAACCTAAAGAGACCCTCCTCAGCGATCCTGACCCCACACAGGGTGTGGACAGTGCAGCTGGTCTTCAGAGTGACACCAGTGCTGATGGGGTGGAGTTTGAGTTTGATGCAGGTAAGAAACATGCTAGTCTGTTGTCATCTCCTTTATCTCCTAAAAATCTATTTCTTGAAAATGAACGTGGAAATCTGGCAAGTCTCATTATATTGGCAGGCCTTTAGGCTTTTCTGCGGATATAATACAGACTGCACAAATAAGAACCTTCGTCATTAGTTCACAAAGAAGTTGAGCACATCATAGGCTCAGTTTAGGCAAATATAGAACAACACAACTGTTTTCAAATTTGTCTGATTTATCATAAACTTACTCACTACTGTTGGCAACCTAGTTACTTCGAAGGACATTAATACTGTTGTCAAGTGCTACCCACTTCAATTGACACACAAGCTACACAGTAATGTTACAGACTTGCTTCCCAATGAGTGAATATATACATTTCCGTGTCCAAAATGTGTGTCTCCACTACACTGGAAATGGTGATAAATTACAGAGCTATGATTAGCAACTTTACTGAAGCTCAGTGATTATCTGTACAGCAGAATATTAGCCAGTTTACCCGACCACTTTTTGCATGCTGCCGTCTATACCTGACAACCTTGAGTGTGGAAATGGGACTGGGGTAATGGCAGTATATATATATATATATATATATATATATATATATATATATATATATATATATATATATATATATATGACTTATAGTCAGCAAACTGGAGATTTATTTTTAAAGATTGTTATATACAATTTGCAATATTTTCTTTTTTCTTTAGGCACAGTTAGTGAACACACAATGCTATTGGAGGGTGTGTGCAGTCGACCCGCCCCTACAGGAACCTCTGCACCTGTGAGTGGTGTTGAGGTGTTGAGAAAGCTGTCTAAATCTCACACGCACAATGAGTCTGGTCTCAAGATCAAGGTATGTGCCTATGCTATATTAATTTTAGTTAAAGTTTGTTTGTTGATAAATGTATTGATTGATTGAAATCTGTTGAATCCATCTTTGATTTTATATATATATATATATATATATATATATATATATATAATTTTTTTCTTCTTCCAGGGTTCTCATCCTTACCAGTCTCTAAGCTACACGAGTGGAGACACAGCAGCTGATTCACCCGCTCACGTGAGTCGAACGGGGCTGCAGTCCAATCATAGTCCGCGAAAAGAGTCATTGCTAAGCTACCTGACAGGAAGTTTCCCCAGCCTGCATAATTTGCTGGAAGCCACGCCCCCTCGCACCAGTGAGCAAGTAGCAGCCAAGAGCAGCTCTCTGACTCGCACAGGTATAAACTTCTCTTCAGATGTACTGTGGTTTTGGTTAAAAGTAGAATTATAAATATAACATGCATCAAATGCCAATTATCCATTCTGATCTCCCTTATGTTTGTGTTGTTTAGGTAACAGCCTGGGGACAGACATGCTGACTGAGCACCCTCTCTTGTCTGAGCCATCATCTGTCAGCTTCTACAACTGGATGTCCATTGCTGTTGGGAACCGCCAAGGGGGTACCGTGCAGGAGTCTCCCCTCAACCGCTCTCAGCACAACAGCCTGCAGACTGGAGGTGTGTTTGTGTATACAGCTCTGAAAAAAACAAAGAGACCACTTCATTTTCTAAATCAGTTTCAAATAAAAATATTGTGATTTAGAGCATTTATTTGCAGAAAATGATAAATGGCTGAAATAACAAAAAAAGATGCAGAAAATGCAAAAAAAATGCATATTCATAAAGTTTTAAGAGTTTAGAAATTAATATTTGGTGGAATAACCCTGTTTTTTTTTTTCTCGCTCACCGCTTGTGTGTGTAAGGGCACCGTCAAGATTGTTTTTCACTGTGCTTAGTGGGCCCTCCGCACGTTCTCTGTGCGCTCCCCATATTTGGCGTATTTATGCGTGTTTCATACAAATAATCGGAAAACCGAATTTAATTTGAACTTTTGGTTCTCAGTAGTACCGAGACATTTCGGCCAATGCCTTTTTGGTATCGAATTTCGATACCCACCCATGTTCAGACCGCCATGCCTTCATGAGTTTCGTAGTAGAAACTCCGTAGTAGAATGTCAGTAAAATACTTTTTTATTTTTAGTTGTTTCAAATCCCAATGTAAAAACAGTGAAAGATAAAGAATAAAGAGAGATACAAAATAAGCATTATATGTCACTTTCTTCATACACTAGAGGGAAAGATACAAAAGAGAAAAGGAGAAAACAAAACCACAAACAACTACAGATCCCACAATACCATGCAAATCTAAAATTAAATTTTAATGTGGCACTTTACTTTGTAGTTCATAGCATGTACTGTCCATGCAACTGTGTGCACTGTTGATGGTACCGTTACACCCCTAATACATGTGTGCGTGTGTCTTTGTACTAATCAATATGTATTGATTTGATTGCTTATTTATTTATTAATTTCTAAAGGTGTACTTCCAACCATCCCATCAGCATCAGACTTTAACACGGTCCTGTCCAGTGATCAGAACACGATGGACACGCACTCTCAGCACACACACTCTCAGCACAGCACCAGTCAAGAGGATCTGCTGGAGCAAGATGAGACAAACCTCTGCCCTGCAGCTGTGCAACTGGCTGATGCGCAGGTACAACATACAGACACACACTTTTCAACACATTCAGTCATGCTGTAACACTGAAATACTGTCTTGGTTATGTTAGAGTGACCAATGTTTTGTGTGTGTGTATCTGTGTGTGTAGGTGGTGTTTAAACCTCTGCTGAGTCATACTGGGATCCAGACTCAGGACACTCCTCAGTCACTCAGTTATAAGATGTATTTCGGGGAGCACCTCTCCTTCAGTGGCACTTTGGAGTGCTTAAGGGCTGACATTGTTGATTCGGACACCAGCAAAGAGAGGAAGAACAAACGAGCACGCAGGTAACAGATCTTTTTCAGATGAAATGGACGTTTGTAAGCAGAATTCAAGTTGAATTTAGCATTAGCATTAGCGGCTAACCACTCCAGCAGTGCTAGCTGGGGTTAGAAGCAGGCTTCAGGCTGATAATACTTACATCTGAATGCGGAAATAGCAAGCTTTGTTAGAGGGTATTGTCATACTACACCAATAAGGGTCCTTGGGCAAGACTCCTAACCCTACAGTTTGTATTAGTGTCAGACAAATACCATTAATGTAAATGTAAGTCTCACGTTTCTATGTATGTCACAGGCAAGGCATGGTGAACCTTCCTCCACTGGAGTTCAAGCCGGCGCTGATGATCGAGACTTTCAGTCTGAACGCAGTAATCCTGGAGAAATGCATGTCCTCACCACCGTCTGCCAGCGCCCTCTCCTTCCATGAGCTGAGTCGCCGTCCGCAGGCCAGCGTCCACTGCCACTTCACCCTGGCCTGCCAAGCCATCCGCCAGCACGTGGACATGGCCCTGGTGCGTCTCATCCACCAGTTCAGCACCATGATCGATGACATCAAGGCCACGCAGACAGACATCAAGCTCAGCCGCTACACCGCTGGCTCTGCCTCACCCACTCCCACCTTCAAGGCTCGACCGTACCGCGAGTTCCGCTCCTCCGACTTCAGCCGCAGCTCCCGTGGCAGCCTGAACGGCGCCCCCCGCTTCAGCACGCAGAAAAGCAAGCGGGCTGCCGCCGGGCCGGGCCTGGACACGCTGACCCGCAACCGGGAGCCGCGGGGCAGGAGCTCGCTGGGCAGGTCGGAAAGGCGGACGTCCAAAGTGTCCCGCAAGGGCTCTCGGGACGTGGCGGATCACATGGCCATCCAGATGGACGACTCCGATTCTATTACAGTGTCGGAGCAGAGCGAGCCGTCAGCCGAGTGCTGGCAGAACATGTACAAGCTGCTTAACTTCTACTCGCTCATTTCTGACCCAACGGGCATCCTGGAGAAGAGCCAAGATAACGCACTGTCAGGTAAGGGAGATGCTGCTGTGGCTGCTCATGATTCGCAGTTGGATGCCCAGCTGTTTAACAGCAAGGGGTCTGACCAAACCACGCAATCTTCTTACTTACTTTTATGGAAGCTTATACTCAACCAATTAAATTCACACCAGCTGCCTGTCTACATTATCACACAGTTGCTGAGTTTCTAGTGGCTTTTTGAAAACAAAGCTTTCAGGCTTTCAAATGGCTCCTACTACATTTTTAGGATGCACTGTGTAATTTTTGTATTTGTACTATAATAGTCTCAGTCACCAGACTTCCAACATGTACAAATTGTGCCTAACTGATACGCATTTTGACCTCCTATTACGATTCCACGTTTTAAACTATGCATAGCATTTGATCTCGCAGTCCTTCCATGTCATCCCAAATTGTTTGTTGTGACTGTGTTTGAACAGTTAGAACAGGCTCTAATTTAGCAGGCCACCTATGGTGACATTCTTTACTTTCATCCACACTTCATTTTCCTTCAAATTATCAACAGACCGTTGCTGTGCTGAGCGCGGGAGCTACCTCACTCACTCGTTCTTTTTCCTCTTTCTCTCTGTCTCTTTCTCTCCCTCTCTCTCTCAAGCCTGAGATATTATAATACAGTAAAAAAGCTATAATCTGCCAGTGATTAACACCTTCCAGAAATTAAGGGCAACTACCAGCATTAAAAAAAAAGTATCTTCAAGTGATTCTCTTAAAGGTTGGTAGGTCTGCATCTCTGCCCTTGCCACTCTGTGGCTCATCACACAGGCTATTGCAATAGGTAAAACTTACACAAGACGTCTTGCAAGAACTGCTTAATGCTGTGTAACTGCGTAAGACACTTTTTTGTGTAAAAACCTGTAATTTCACGATTACTGTCATATCAGTTCACATACTTCTTTTACGTCAGAATCAAGCTGCTTCTGCCTTAGCTTGTCAACAAATGCATGTGTAGAGCGTGTCCATGTGGGGAAGCTCAAAGAAGACTTAGTAGTAGAGTAAAAGTGAATTATCGTACACTTCACAACTGTAGAGGGAGCCCATATACATATACATATAAGCCTTAATTATAACTGTGCTTTAAATGTGTTTCAATATTTTCTTGTTTGGCAGAGGGTGGGCGGAGCCCTGCAGATCCTCCATGCCGGTTGGTGTTTGAATCAGAGGCAGAGTCTCCACCAAGCCGTCCAGGTCGTAGACGAAGCTTGGTGAGCTCTGAGCCTCAGCATGTTACTCTGATTGTGTTTGGCGTGGGCATGGTTAACCGGACACATCTGGAGGCCGACATCGGAGGACTTACTATGGAAGCAGAACTTAAGAAAATACACGGCAGCTTTACGCTGAAGGAGAAAATGAAGGGTAATGGCTAAAATCACAAACATTATTCAAGACTCAGCTTATGTACATAAATACACACTAATATGTTTTGCTCTCTGTAGATATTCTTCACCAGAAGATGACTGAGACGTGTGCTTCTGCCCATATCGGTGGAGTAAACATTGTGCTCTTGGAGGGGATTACACCCGACATCCAGTCAGTATCAGTTCACAACCACAACCTTACAGAATCTACCTTAAACAACTGTAACACTTTCAGTAATAACTCTTCACACTGTCCTTCACTTCTGAAATTTTGTCTTTTAAAGCTTTTCTATTTCTAGACTAAATAACTGTAAGCACCTGAGCTGCAGCCGTTATTAGAAATTATTTGGAAAATTAACATTTTATTATGGTTTATGATTGTTTGAAGTTAATTCGACTTAATTAATTCAATCCTGATGAGATGTGAAAAGCAGTTTTCTTTTTGTGTGCTTTAAGCTTTTTTATTACTCATTTTCTGGATTTCAGACTAATCAAGGAAATAGCTTGACTGTTTTTTTAATTATCTACAGAAAACTCACTTTTTTCTTTCTTTTTTCTTTCTTTGTTTTCCCTGTGCGTATTTTTCTCTTTTTTCCTACTATTTCTGTATTTTTTTTTCCGTACTTTTCTCTGTTCTCTTCTGCCCTCTATGTTTTGTTCTCTTTCTCGCTGGCAGACTGGAGGATTTTCCAACCTCCCCTACCAGCACAGCCAAGCAAGAGTTCCTGTATGTTAAGATTTCCTCTATAATCTCTCCATCTTCCTCACAAAGTCCTTCCCACAACCTAATGTTTCCTTCATCACCAGTGACAATCTCAGATATTCATTCCACAATGGAATGGGCTGCTCTCCCCATAGTTTGTCTGTGGCTTTATGAAACATAACCACACTTCATATTGTGCTCCACTAAAAATCATTGTGCTAGCAGTCATGTGAATGCTTTGTCTGTATCTAATGAGGGTTCTCTTTAAGAATAATCTAAAGATGTTGGATGGAGTTGTCTGTACGTCGTTGTGTAGAAGAAGTTCACTGGTTTGAGGATTGAATGTTTAAAAGCTCAAATAGTTTAGTATAAAAAGAACTGAATTCAAGATACATATACCGTATTTTCCACACTATAATGTGCGGCAGAATTTAAGGCACACTATCAATAAACATCTATTTTCTGGTCTATTTTCATACATATCACGCCACATTGTAAGGTGCATTATGGGACACTAGCAAGGAACAGGGGTCTCAGCATGTTTTTCTTCTAATTCAGCAGGTTACTGTGCTGCGGGTTGGGGGGGTAGTTAACTAAGTTCAGTCAAGCTAAGCTAAGTAAACAAAACTGTAATTCTTAAAAAAAAGAACTTTCTTTTAAAGTCAAACGAGCGCTGGATGTAAATCTACACAGATTTATCTCCTGAAAGCTGTTTATTTGGGTGAGTAAAGCCCTTCTGTTTTTTTACTGTAAGCTTAGTTTTCTTTAGCACAGGTTGGAGTATTAGCTAATACTGCTCCAGCAGTGCTAGTCAGAGTTAGCAGCAGACTACAGACCAAAAATACTCACCTCTGAATGGCAAAAGAGCTAGCTCTTAGTGGCTAATACTAATGCGGCTCCAGCAGTGCTAGCCGGAGTTAGCAGCAGAGTACAGTCTGATAATACTCACCTCTGAATGGCAAAAGAGCTAGCACTTAGCGTGGTTAGTGGCTAATGCTAATGCTGCTAGAGCAGTGCTAGCCGGAGTTAGGAGCAGACTACAGGCTGATACTACTCGCCTCTTAACAGCGAAAGAATTAGCGTGCTTAGCGACTAATGCTAATACTGCTAGAGAACTAAACTCTTATATAACTGTATATAATTGTATAATGCTTTACTTCAGTGAAGTGTCTTTACTGCTCTTTACAAACTGACTGGTAAAATTCATACATAAGGAACAATGGTGATTTTTTTTTTTTTTTAAATGGAAGAATTTTAAGTGTCCAAAAAATACGGTACTAGGGATACTAGGGATTTAGTGACCCAGAATTTTGGTGATCTAGGGTTATTTTAATGGATCGAGTATCTGCTATTTGAATTCCAGTCTAGTTCCAAGACTGTGTTTTATTCACAGTGTTTAGAGCGCCATCTGGGGCACCAGTAATGGCCAGTATTGCCCAGGGCAGCACTAAGGAGAGTTTTTAGAAGAAAAATAAAATGGTTTTAGTATCAATCAGGAATTTTATATAATTTTTAATCATAAATCTACATGTAAAGATTGTAGTCCGGTAGTTGTGTTGAAATCGTGGTCATCACACCGCAGTGTTGTACTCTCTTCACTGCTGAAACTGAGGTTTAAACCAATGCTAAGCTGAGCTAAATGCGCTGTTTTTGAAGGTGTAGGAAACGGTACTTTTCACTCTCTGGTTTCATTTGTAATTTATCTAAAGAAAATACTTTTCTTTTAATAGTTACAGAGTTCTCTGTATCTTTGTTTTGTCTGTGTCTTTTTTTTGTTATTATTTATGAAAGTGAAAATGTGCTGTGTGTAATTACTGCAGTAGAGAGTGCAGCTCTGTTCCAGCACTGCTTTACTACAGACACAGATTAACAGTTGCAAATTAACATTTTTATTTCCATTGCTACTTACCAGATGTAAGCTGTTAACCAATGAATTATTTGCTAAAATCACCCTCTTTTTTAAACAGTATATGTTTTTTTCAGGGTCGGTTTTACAGTTAACTATTACAACATATAATTATTTATTTATTTCATTATTATTTTTTTTACAATTGTAAAATTGCTTTTTTCTGTTTTTAGTTTATTTGTTTTACATTAAAGGCCCTGTCAGTTTACAGCAAAATATTGTACATTGGATTTCCAGTTTTTGGCTGGATCTGAAGAGCTTAAATTGCAAAAATAAATGGGAAAATGGGGGGGGGGGGTTCTAAAACTTTTGACCAGTAGTGTATTTAACAAATTCTAACATTGTAACATTCTAACTGTAGGTCCTGTGATATAATCCTAGAAACAATGTTTTAATCATTTGCAGCCCCTGTAGAGCATTCGATTCTAATTTTAGACTGTAGTCACAAATGTGTGGTGTTTTAACAAAAACTAAAATGTACATTTCTTTAAATTATTTCTTATAAATTACTTTGTTATATTGCCTACATCTCTCAGTGTTGTTAAGGTGAAGATTAAGGGTCTGTTTTTTTAGACAGGGATTAATCCTAGTCCGATGTGCCTTATAGTGCGAAAAATGCAGTAACCCAAGGCTGGGCTTAACTTCAGTCTGGAAAACTGACTCAAAGCATTTAATTTGTTAAAAAAGACAAGGGGTTTTCATTGGGTGTCCCTTTTTCACATGACTATACATTCTCATCCCAGTTCTGTTTTTTTCTCATTTGCCTCACTGTACTTTCTTGTAATTCAAGCTATGACATCATCTTCAGACCTTGAAAAGGCCATTAAATCAGGCGGACATTTGTGTGTTCAGTGTATGTAAATGTCTGTAATGAAAATGTGCTCATTCCATCCATGGTTGACTATAAACATTTTGAATCTGTTTCTGTGTGTTTCTGCAGCTGTGTGATTTTAAGTTTCTGAAGTTTAACTGATATGGGTGTGTTTGTGTGTTTTTAGGACGGTGGTGAAGTGTAACATCGCTAAGTCTCAGGCTTTGTACAGTGCTCAGCGTGGACTGAAGACCAATAATGCTGCAGTATTTAAAGTGGGCGCCATCATGATCAATATCCCACAGCACCCTGCTACTCTGCACAGCATGATGGTCCGCAGCTCCCATCAGCTCTCCAAACAGATCTCTGACCTCATCCGCCAGCCTTCTAATCCGTGAGCCCCATCATCTTTATTTAGCATCTATTTTTCCCTTGTGAAGCATGAAAAATGTCCTAAATAAAGACCTAAATAAAGCTCAGAGATGTTGGATGGTAGCTTCTAAATGCAGTAAGAGGCCTCTCCATTGTAGATAGATGAAGGTAGGCCATACAGTCTTTTTCTTAGTTCTGAAAAAATAGTTTTACAGGCTTTTTACAATCCTGTTACCTCCACTGATGGCGTTTTTCATAATTTATATTCATAATGTGTTTAAAATGTTGTTGGATATATTTTATATCAGGATCTAAAAAGTTTTTAGTTCATTTTCTTAAGTGTTATATTTTGTTTTTATTTTCAGGATTTTTATGGAACTTTGCACTTTGTCCTGTTGTAAGGTTCCTTATATTTAAAAGCAATATTTATTGTTATTGCTGATTTTTAACTAGGATCTGTTTATTTTAGTCCTCCTCCAAATAGAGAAGAAACTCCCACTCCACAGCCACCTGAAAAAGCCTCAAGCATTAACCAGACGCCGGTGGAGGCTAATGAGTTTCCCCAGCTCCCTGAGGGTTTAGAGAAGAAGCCAATTGTGCTGAAGTTTAGCGCCATGCTGGACGGGATCACTATTGGTGCTGCGCTGCTGCCGTCTCTCAAGGCTGAGTACAAGATGGGCAGAATGAAGAGCCACGGGATGACTGGTACTTTCTTTGGCACTTTGGAACAGTAGAGGAAGACTCTATTGCTCTTTTACCTTGTCAAGATTATCCGTATAGTATCGTACATCATTTTTAAATGCCAGAGTAAACAGAGCTTTCTGCAAAGTAATGTTAAATAAACATACAGTAGTGCTCAAAATAATAGCAGTGTCTCAAGAGCAGCGAGATAAATCACTGTTTTTGTTAAAATTTCAACCTCTACACCACAAGTAAGTTTTTGGAGGGTATAATAAGGGCATAGAAAACTAACAAACCCAACAGGCCACCCATGCATACTGCAGATTCTGTGAAATTGAATGATTAACTGAAAGGGGTGTGTTCAAATAAATAGCAGTCAATTAGGGAGGCCGTCAATTAGGGAGGGCATTAGGTGTTAACAGGTGATCCTTATTTAAGGAGCAAGGCAACTAACATGCTGGCTGTGCATTTGTCCTGAAAAAACAAGAAAAATGGGTCGTTCAAGACACTGTTCTAAAGACGAGTGTTTTTTAATCAAGAAACTAATAAAAGAGGGGAAAACCTATAAAGAAGTACAGAAAGTGATTGGCTGTTCAGCTAAAATGATCTCCAATGCTTTGAAATGGGAAGAAAAAACAGAAAAACGCGGAAGAAAAAGAAAAACAACTCCTCGAATGGATAGGAGAATAGCCAAACTGGTAAAGGCTCAGCCAATGATCAGCTCCAAGAGGATCAAGAAGACCTTCAGTTGACTGTGAGTACTGGTACAATCAGAAGACGTCTTGGTGAAATCAACCTACCAGCAAGAAGCCCCCGCAAAGTCCCACTGTTAAATAAAAGACATGTGCAGAAGCGGTTAGAATTCGCCAAAAAACACATTGAGTGGCCTGAGAACAAATGGCGTAACATTTTGTGGACTGCAAGGTTCTTCTTCTTTTTGGGTCCAAGGGTCACAGACAGTACGTCAGATGTCCTGCAAACACAGAATACAAGCCACAGTACTCAGTGAAGACGGTTAAGCATGGTGGTGGAAGCATCATGATATGGGGATGTTTCTCCTACTACGTTGTTGGTCCTATTTATCGCATACCAGGGATCATGGATCAATTTGAGTACATTCGGATATTGGAAGAAGTCATGCTGCCATATGCAGAAGAGGAAATGCCTTTGAGGTGGACCTTTCAACAAGATAATGACCCAAAACATACCAGCAAGCGAGCAAAAGCATGGTTCCAGATGAACATGATTCAACTGATGGAGTGGCTAGCACAATCCCCGAACCTTAATCCCATAGTAAACTTGTGGGCTGACATAAAAAATGCAGCGCATTTTAGGCAAACCAAGAAATGCAGGGGAATTGTGGAATATAGTACAATTAATTGGCCTTGGCTGCAATACCTGTTGACCGTTGTCAGAAATTGGTTCAAATTGGACTCCATGCACCACAGATGTGAAGCAGTTATCAGAAACTGTGGTTTTGCAACAAAATATTAGTTTAGGATACTCAGCCAAGTTGACTTATTAAGAATTTATTAGTTTGTGCAGTACATTTTTGAGTTTCCAAGAAAAGATGTCAAAGCTGCTATTTTTTTGAACATTACATTTCTGACTTTCTGTGAATTATCATTATTATTATTTGAGTTTTAATTACTTTTCCCAATTGTCCTGCTTTGGAATAGAATGTGCTATGTCCCCAATGCATTTATGTTCATTAAAGTACAATTTGTTAGAAGAACTTTGACATTTACTCATTTTTTAAAAGACACTGCTATTATTTTGAGCACAACTGTATATGAACAATGGTTGCATAATTATTCATTCTCTTTAAGTTATCATTTAGTGGATAGATTCTTGGCTGAAATCACAGAGTTTGTGTGAATATGTCTCAGTCAGACCTGTACAACTGGACACTGTAATTCTACTCTATTCCTGTGTCAGTTTGCGGCTCAGGTGTGAACAGTCCTTTTTCAAGTTTAGCATTTTGCAACTGTATATTTTCCAATATACAGAACCAGTCAAAAGTTTGGACACACTTCCTCATTTAATGTTTAAATTATTTTAGACATTGTGATTTAATACTGAAGTCAACCAGACTATGAATGAACACATAAGCAATCATGTAGTAACTTAAAAGTGTTAAACAAACCAAAATTCTCTGTGAAGCTCTTATCTGGCGTGCTGTTAACTTGCAGTTTTTGAAGCTGGTAACTCTCACTGACCTTTGTTTCTTAAAGGATTTTTTTTCTTTACTTAGTTGAGTAGTTCTTGCCATAATATGGATTAGAACATTACTCTAATAGAGCTATTCACTGTATACCAACACTGTATACCTCTTCACAGCTTTACAACTGATGCTCTCAAACACATTAAGAGGACAATAAATTCAAGAAATTAACTTTTGACAAGTTCAGCACAGCTCTTAACTGAAAGCAATTCCAGGTGACTCATAAAACTGAAAAAAAAAATCCAGCCAAGATGTGCTATCTGTCATCTAAGCAAGAGGGTGCCTACTTTGAAGAATCTAATATATAAAACATATTCTGATTTGCTTAACACTTTTCTGTTTACTAAATAATTCCATAAGTTTTCTTTGTAGTTTGGATGACTTTAGTATTAATCTACAAAGCAGGGGAAAAACACTGTGTCCAAACTTTTAAGGGATTCTATAACTCGGCTAGAATCTTCCACCTTAGCTGGAAAACTTGCTTAATTTAATTCAGGAAAAGCACTTTCATAGTTAGTTCTGTTCTCTTTATCTAGATTAAGAATGTGTGGAGTGTAAAATTGTTCTGTCTTCTTTTGCAGGTGCCCAGACAAGGTTCACGTTTGAGCTTCCCAATCATAAGCTCTGTTTCCAGTCCAAGGTTTCTCCCGTGGACGTGTCGGCCATGCCTCCCTCAGCAAGCTTGACCCTGCCGCCGGTCACCATGTCTGGAGAATATATCATTCAGGAACACGAAGGCCACAGTGACACCGCTTGGGCCCCTGATGATATGCCCACCAAACATGGCAACTATCTCCAGGGCAACTACCTGCGCTGTGTAGCCGAGGTAAAAATAGCTTAAGAAATGTCTATAGTCACATTTAACAGATGTTTAATTAGTTTGTGGATTAAGTATGGCTAAAATAAGGATTGTGATTAAACGTGAGGGTTCTTCCTTTTAGATTGGCTCATTTGAACATAACCTGACCACAGATCTTCTCAACCACTTGGTATTTCTTCAGAGGGTCTTCATGAAGGAGGTCAATGAAGTCATCCAAAAAGTGTCCGGTATGTATATCACCTGTAACAGGATGCTTTTCTAGTATCTTTGTAACTAAAACCTTTTTCATTTTACCCATTTTTGACAAAAATGAATTTGACAGTAGTTATTTGCATAACAGCAATAGATATGTATATTTGTGATGTTAATTAATCTGTATTCATGAATCTCTATAGGGGGAGAGCAGCCCATTCCCTTGTGGAATGAACATGATGTATCAACTGATGGAGACAAGCCTAAGATCCTTCTATACTCTCTAAATCTGATGTTTAAGGTACATTAGTTTTGATCAGACATTTTATATGCATTTTTGAGTGATTTTATAACACTAAATGTTTCTTTAACTCAGTACCATCTCACAAACAAATTCATGTACTTGGGCCAGAGTTTCCTAAATTTGTCTGATTGGAACATAAATAACTACAGAAAGGAGAAACATACGTTTGTTTTAATTGTAGGGCATTCAGGTGACCGCCACCACTCCCTCCATGAGAGCTGTGCGCTTTGAGACAGGGCTTATTGAACTGGAGCTGTCAAATCGAATTCAGTGCAAGGCCACGCCCACAGGAAGCAGCTATTTGAAGCTCTTTGGGAAATGCCAAGTGGATTTGAACCTTGCCCTGGGACAAATTGTCAAACACCAGGTACATATATTTATTATTATTTATTTATTTATTTTATTTATTTTATTTATTTTTTTTTTCTCTCTCTCTCGCACAGTCAGTTGTGTCCATACAGTTGAGACACAGTGCTTAGACTATCACACTTTATGATGATGCTCTTTTTATTAGGTGTACGAGGAAGCGGGATCAGATTTCCATCAGGTTGCCTATTTCCGGACCCGGATCGGCTTGCGCAATGCTCTTCAGGAGGAGATCAGCGGATGCTCTGACAAAGAGGCTGTCCTTATTACACTAAACCGGCCGATAGTGTTTGCCCAACCAGTGGCATTTGACAAAGGTAAGTTATTGAAATATTAGGAAAGAATTGGTAAATATATACAATAACAATCAAAAGTTTGAACACATACATGGCTTTTCATGTTTCAAAATTTCGGCATTGTTGGGCTCTGAGTGGTCCAGCGGTCTAAAGCACTGCCACTATGATCAGGAGATCGCCGATTCGAATCCTGTTCATGTAGCTTGCCATCGGCTACCAGAGCCCTGAGGGAGCACATTTGGCCTTGCTCTCTCTGGGTGTCCACAGTACAAGGCAACTGGGAGCTGATGTATCGAAACTAAGTCACTGCGCTTTACTCCAAGCGTGCTGGCCAATCGGCAATGCTGCATCAGCAGCAGTTCAAAAAAAGGCACATGTGCCTCACATGTGTTGGAGTCTTCATGTGTTGAAGACTAGCATGTGGCTTGGGTAATTGGCTTTGTAAAGTGGGGAGAAAATGGGGAAAAAAATAAATAAATAAAATTATAGAAAAAAAATTGGCATCATCAATTAAAACTAACCTATAAAGAACATCTGGAGTTATTTAGTAAACAAATAAAAAAATGATGATGATGATGATGATTAGCTCTATTTGGCTGTACATACTTCTATCCCCTGACTTTTGGCATGTTAGTGTATATCTCAATTTTGTATCTAAAAGTGACCATATACTGTATTTCTTGGTGTTTCTAATCAGTTGTCTGTGTGTGTATATGTGTATTTTTAGCTGTGCTTTTCTGGCTGAACTATAAGGCAGCTTATGATAACTGGAAAGAGCAGCGGCTGGCGTTAAACTCAGACATTCATGTGGCCACCAAAGAGGTGGTGGATAAACTACCTGCCATCCAGCAGACCAGCGTCCAGGCCTTCAGCACTCTCTTCCTGCAGCTCACAGTGAACGACCTGGGCATCTGTCTACCCATCACTAGTGCTTCACCGGTAACACTGCTTTCCTTTTTTTTCTTGCTATAAAACAAACACAGCCCTTCTTTTGGCTGAAACAAGTGAATGTCATCCACCCTCCTGCTGTCTCTTAGGCCAATCACAGCTTGGATTTCGACACAAGCTCAGCTCTGGTGCTGACCATAGAGAGCACTCTGATTACAGCCTGCTCTTCCGAGTCTTTGGTCAGTAAAGGGCACTTCAAAAACTTCTGCATCCGCTTTGCTGAGGGCTTTGAGACGTCATGGGATGACTGGAAGCCTGAGATTAGAGGAGACCTGGTCATGAACGCCTGTGAGTAACAGTTTGACAGGACAGTGCTGAACTGTGAACTGAAAATGCTGGTTTATTTAGAGAGTTGGGTTTTGTATGATATGGTTATGAACCATTTTTTCAGAGCTATGGGGACCAAAATATGTTGTCTTTTCGTATCAGACTTTCATTGTTTTATTGTCTAGATCAGATGTGTCTTGGTGAGATATGAAATTTAAGCTCATTTGTTTATAGTGTTCATAGCAGTGACTTGATTTTGAAATACAGCTCTGAAAACAATTTAGACCACTTCAGTTTCTGAATCAGTTTCTCTGATTTTGCTATTTATTGGTATATGTTTGAGTAAAATGAACATTGTTCCTTTATTCAATAAACTACGGAAAACGTTTAGACAAAATTCCAAATACAAATATTGTAAATTAGAGCATTTATTTGTGTAAAAAAAGAAATATCTGAAATAACAAAAAATATGCAGAGATTTCAGACCTCAAATAATGCAAAGAAAATATTCAAGTTAATGTTTATAAAGTTTTAAGAGTTCAGAAATCAATATTTGCTGGATTAACCCTGGTTTTCAAGCATCTTGGCATGTTCTCCTCCACCAGTCTTACACTTCCTCTTGTTTATATTTTAGGTTTTCAATGTGGTAAAATCAAAGAAACTCATACATTTTAAATGGTCTATTTTTTTTTTTTGCCAGAGCTGTATGTGGGTCGACTTTTTTAGGGCAGAGAAATCGATGGAGTCACAAAAATGAGTGTCACCTGTCCATGAGATTTTAAAAAAGATCTTGTTTTTCAGGTGTTGTGCCTGATGGCACATATGAGGTTTGCTCAAGAACTACAGGCCAGGCCTCTGCAGGTAGGGACACAAGCATGTGTGTCTGTGAATTTGGTTTAGTATGCATGTTTTTCATATTGAGACATTTTATAGCTGATGGTACCAATACCACTAAATTTCTTTAGATTGTAGGAACAATTTTGAGGCAAAGTTTTTTTTTTTCAGCAGCAAGCGAGAGTTGAAGTCTAGGTTTTTCTTCATGTAAGAGTGACATTATGGACAAAAATGCCACAGTAGTATATAGTGCACTACCCCCTGCTTAAATGCCCACTGAAAATGAATGTATTTTAGTACAATGCAAAAATATTAAAGAAGCTTAGATGGGATATTTGTCTCGAATTCTCTTGAGTCTCTGCATGGATCATCTTCATTCATACTAGACTACACACGTCTGCTATGTCTTGCTGAAGTGTGACGTGACATTGTGTATAAACCAGTAGTGTGTGAGGAAACAAAAAGACTAAATATTGTTTTTCCAGTGTCTGTTTCGGAATAATCACAGTGCTATTTATTTATTTATTTATTTATTTTAGATTATTTTAGAATTTACTAGATACTGAAGTATTCCTATGATGTGCTGCAACTACGTCCTGTCTATCATGCAGAAAGCAGCAGTGCCGGTACATGGACCCTGAATGTCCTGTGGAAGATGTGCGGAATAGACGTGCACATGGACCCCAACATCGGCAAACGTCTCAATGCTCTGGGGAACACGCTCACGTCTCTGACCGGTGAAGAAGACGTGGACGACATCACTGACCTGAACTCAGAAAACATGGCTGACCTTTCGGACGAGGATGAAAGTGATGGCATGTCTCCCACTATGCACATGGTCAGTGCTCTCCCTTAGCCATAGAGCTGGTGCTGCTGGACATCGCCATGTAATGTTAGTTCAAGAATATTGCAGCATTTATCAGCGTAATCTTCATAGTCTGTGGCTCATGAATGCTGCAGCCCTCCTGAATCAGAGCAGATGAGTTGATTAGGTTGGAAAATGCTGTTGTATTTTTTCTTAACCCTTTCTTTATCTACTATATGTGTGCAGTACATGGAAGTTACATGCAGTCATTGTTGGTGCTTTCTGTATGCCCAGCGGAAGGTCTGTACAGTGTCCTCCATAATGTTTGTGACAGATACATTTTTTTTGTGATATGCTCCAGCGTCAAACTAAAACTAAAAGATGTGATCAAAGTATACAATCTAGATTTAAGTTAAAGAGTACTTGATGATGTAACTACTAAATGCAGTAACGTTCGGAGTTCTGAGGTGTAGAGAAACATCTTACCTGCTCAGGTAAGCTAATATAATATAATATAATATAGAATAATATAATATAATATAAACATTACTGAAGACATAAGTGGGATCTCGTGAGACCTTCAAATCATCAACCACCACAGTGCAATCTGGTTTGCCATTAAGCACTTTACTTCAAAACGATCCCAAAACAGCAGATCAATTTTATTTCTAGTTTTTTTCCCCTAACAAATATCAGTTATAATATTTTTCATCTCTGTTAAAGTGCAATGTTGTTGTATGTCATGTTGACAACAAACACAGTTCTGAGATCAGAGAAAATGGGGAAAAAAACATTGAAATAAAATAAAAAAACACTTAAATTAAGGACTGGAATGTGGACATTAATCACATCTGATTTATTTGACTTGAAATTATAAACTGTGGAGCACGTCAGGGAAAACAATGTCTTTGCCCGGACATTATTGAGAGTGCTGTATGTTATGCTAGATGTCTCTAGAAGTGTGTTTTGGCCATTGTTCACAGTGTATGGAAGGGGATCTGAGTCCCAGGCTGTCGTTCAGGAAGCGGCTGGTGAACAGCATTCTGGGCCTTAGCCCCACGCTGCCCCCTCGCTCACCCTCATTACACTCCGAGTATAAGGATGTTTCTGGAGCGTCCTCGATCACTCGCTCCAAGTCGAGGAGCGTTCGCCTGCCTGCCTCTGCCAGTGCGCAAAGAGATAGAAACCCAAGACCCCTGTCCTGGGGCTGTGTATGTACCTCAGAGTTCAGCCTGTCTCTCTCTCTCTCTCCCACTCTCTCTCTCTTTTTGGCCTGAAGCTTCTTTCTCTGCATCTGCTTTGCCTTGGGTGAAAAAACTGTGTGGAAACTACAATTAACATAATTAAAAACACGCATATTGATTCTGATTCAGCTATTCCACTCTACAGATTCAACTCCAGATTCAAGATTTGTATGATTATTTTTTAAAATATATATTCTATTATTTTTGGTGTCATTTTTAATTTCAATCAGAAATCAGACCTGGTTCTGTTGAAATCTGCACTTTATGACTGGAAGTCTGGGTGCTGAAGTGCTTCCCTGTGAATGGATACTATTGCTGATCTCCAGACAGTTGTGGAGTTATAGGGATGGCTTGGACTTTTCTGGAACCTCTTTGCTCATTGTCCACTGATTCTTCTTACTATGAGGAATGGGTGACCAATCTCATTTCAGTACCCCTTTCCCCCTAATCCCTGAGGGCCAAAAGGGTATGGTTCTATTGCGAGTGTGTTTATGTGTGTGTGAGAGAGAATGGAGTGTGTGCTTCAGTAATCAGAGAATGAAAAATGGATGGAGTTTTGATTTGTTTCTGCCACACTGTAAAAAGTCTTGAGATGATCATTACTTTGGCATGCACTGCAACTCTCTAGGATCAAAGCCTTCAGGCTTGGGTTGATGATTTTTGAGATTGCTGTCTGGGGGTGGGGGGTGTGTGTGCATGTGAAGATGAAGGTGGCAGGGCTGTATGTGTTAACAATGACCTGAGTTAATGTGTTGACCTTGTTCTTGTTTCTCCAGGAGTCCATAGACCTGCGCCGGCAGGTGGTTACAGGTAATCAGATCATTGATGCCCGAGGACGCAAGTTCACCAAACGCCTGGTGGACATCAGAGAGCTCAATGAGCAGGCCAGAGTCATTGACGACCTCAAGTAAGACCTGATCTGTAGGATCAATAAGTGGAGGCCACAAAAAAACATTTTGGATTTGTAACTGAACTGGAAACTGCTCTCTTTCTCTATTTGCTCTCTCTGTTCTTCTCTCTGTCTCTGTCTCTCAGGAAACTGGGAGCGAGTGAGGGAACTATAAATCAGGAAATTCAGCGCTACCAGCAGCTGGAGTCAGTCGCTGTGAACGATATCCGCCGCGACGTACGCAAGAAGCTTCGCCGCTCCAGCATGAGGGTGAGGAAGTCTTTATCAGCACTTCTTATGGCACTTTATGCATTGTAGGTTCTCTAAGGAAGTGAGAGAGTATACACAGGCTTTTTAAAATATTACATTCCTGTATTTATTTAGTTAATTAAAATAACTTTGTAAAGAGATTGTACCTTATTCAACATTTAAAAAAAACAATTCGAAATGTCTTCTACTGTACAAGTTCAGGTCAGTTAATCCTACAGGTCATAAATAGCAAACAAAAGTTCAAAAGGTGTAATATTAACAAGACTGTAAGTTCTTTAGATCTACAGTATCATAGCATAAGGTGGTAATATACAGTAGGGAAAATAATTATTTGATCCCCTGCTGAATTTGTAAATTTACCAAGATACGAACATGAAACATATTTTTACATAGAGACAGACCGAATATATCAAGAATCCAGAACAAAAACATTAAATAAAGGTTATACATTCATTTATATTTGATTAAGGGAAATAAGTATTTGACCCTCAATCAGAATGTGAGGTCAGTCTCTTCTTGTAGTTGATCACCGGTGGGGGCGGGGGGTGGTTTGCCCACTCCATATTCTTAAGGTTTTCAGGGGGTGACTTGACAACTCCAGATATTAGCTTAGCCATTTGTTTTGGGTCATTGTCATGCTGTAAGACCCTTCCACAACTCATCTTCAGGGTGACTGACTGTTATCTTCCATTATTCATTATTCCATTATACTATTTCTTCTATTTTCAAATTATTGTGCCAAAAGAGGTCTCTTTCTCATCAAGCTTCATTCTGATGGTTTTGAAGACCATTCCAACTTATTTTCTAGATTTTCATTAAAATTCTGTCTTTCTCTGTTTAAAAAATATCATGAACAGACAGATCGTAAGTGGGTAAACTGACGAAATCAGTATGAAAGTATTATGATTTATTTTTTATCAGCATTAAGAAAGTGGCCATTGTTTTTTTTCTATTTAACAGTAGTTATCCAATTAAGTTAACACAGCAAGAGTGTTTAGTGGAATTAGTTGATTAAAATGCAGGGTAGGTCATGTAGTGGACGAAAAAAGGTTAAATATTTAAATACCTGAATAATACTGATACTTATGAAGTACATATCCTTCATTACTGTCTGCTGCTGGTTTCAGGCGGCATCTCTAAAGGACAAATGGGGTCTGGGATACAAACCAAGCTACAACAGATCAAAGAGCATCTCTGCAGCAGGAAGACCACCACCACCACCAATGAAGAGGATCGAAAGGCAGAGGTACGCTCACACCCCAAATATTTAATGTATTTAATAAGTATTTAATTACCTTTTAATACTCATGCATGATTGTTTTTTGAAAGATTAATAAAAAAAATCTATATCTCTCTCTCTATTTCTCCCTTCCTTTTCCCCCCTCATCTTCTTCCTCCGCTTCTCTTCCTCAATTCTATGATAGTTCCAGACTTGGAGATATGGATGACCTTCCAGACATTAAAGTGGACGCTGCCTCTCCTGGCCCAAGAGTTACTTTCAACATTGACACGGTAGATTGTGTGTGTGTGTGTGTGTGTGTGTGTGTGTGTGTGTGTGCTTGTATGTGTGTAAAGCAGTGTTCACCACACCTTCTCTTGGATATCTACCCTCCTTTAGTTTTCACTTCCAAATCTGCCAAAACTTGTTAGGTTAATCAAGCTCCTCTAAAGCCAAAGGCAGATAATCAGGTGTGTTGATTCAGTGTGGATTAGGTGTCTCTGCAGGAAGGTCAGTCTCCAGGAGTGGGGTTGGAGGCCACTGCTGTAAATGTGTGTATGGATTTGTATGCATTTATATCTTTGTGTGTGTGTGTATCTATTAATTTGCTTTATTGCTATGTTGTGTAGTTTTTTAGTGTTTGTTTGTGTTGCACATCATTGAGCTGTGTTTGTTAGTTCATGCCATACTTACAATTCTTTTCACATCTTAAATATAATTGCATATACACACACACACACACACATGTTTTAAGCTTTTTTGATCTTTATATATGTCTGTGAGTGTGATCTCTCTGATTGCTGTGTCCAGTAAGGCTGTGTTCAGGAGAGGTTGTATAGATTATTATATAGAGCCTTTCCTGCACACACATGCTGGACCACTCCCCTCTTTCATATTTGGATGGGTTTTTCATGTATTTATGTTTAAGATGAGTAATGTGGCACTGGACTCCGCCCAAACTCCACTCGCACCCCCACAGAATCCAGCCGACTTTGTCTTCAAGGTACTGCCGAAATGTGCAAATCTCTTTCTGGAAATCATTTTATTTACGGATAACCAAATCTGCCATTTCAAAACCCAATCAAAGATGGCTGCCGAGCACCAGCAGATCTGCCGATCCTCTCTATCCTAGCCTGCACCGGATCAGTTTCACTCCTGAGTCTCTTGTCACTGAAATGTGATGGTCTTCCTCTGTCTAACCTTGTTAAACACATACACAAACACACACACATACACACACACACACACTCACACACACACTCACAGCCTGCACGTCGTCATCCTGTGTACGTCTTTCTGGTTGACTGGTTTCCTCCACAGCTCTGGATCTGGGTTAATGTCTGTTGCATCTCCACACTGTTTTTTGGTCTCTGCCGTAACCTTCTTTTCATCTGTCTTTTCATTGCTTTATTTCTCATCCCTCTCTCCTCCGTTGGGTTTTGGAGAAATGCATGAATTGGAGGCATAGAGAACTATTCTCTGCAAAATACTAACAGTCTCTAAGCAGCTGTTCAACAGATTTGGTTACCATGAGCATTTGGTTGTAAATGTAGGATTAGGCATAAGTTTACATGGACTATAATTAGTGAGTTTACCTGGCTTGTAATGAAACTTAGAATAGGTACAAGACCTGCAGAATTATTTGGAATTTAATTGTTTTACGATAAACTGTAAAACACATGGTTAAAGGCTGTGACGATAGAGCATTTCAAAATCCATTTACACGCAGCAAAATAGTAATGTATTTTCAAATGTGGGAATGTAATGTTTGGTTTTGTGACCAATTTTAGATAACTGATGGATGGTAGCATAGTGTGTGACTTCATTGTTTCTCTATACATATTACAAGTTATAAATTACACTCAGCTCAGAACAAATTTCCTTAACTGTATAAAAATTCTCAGCTGGCCAAATGATTTCCAGTGGTACTACTATCTTGACACCCAAGTCATTTGTTAAAGTATTTCATATCTGACCATTTTTATGGCTTTTTAAAAAAAGTAGCAACGGTTAAAATATAGTTTATCATACAGAAACAGTATAACCAACCAGAAACAATCCATTACTTTAGTGAAGGTCACATTTTATTTTGACTTTAAATTTAAATTTGAATTGGCTCTCTTCACACTCTTCACATTACACATTATCCCTAAAGACATTGATGTAGTATGTATATTTAGTGCTGAAGATACATGAGCCTTACACTTAAACACAGAACTTTTGGATTTACGGGTTTACATTATGCCTATTCCTTAAATAAAATAAATATTTTATTTATTAAAAACATTTTTAGTATACACATTAGTATGTAAAACTTCACAAAACAATATGGGACAGTATGATTGGAAACAAAAGCAGTGTTTCTTACATTTAATTTTATTAGCTATTTTATATTTCATTGCAGACAGTATAGACCAAATATATTTCATGAGATTTGATAAAACATGAATATAGTCATTTGATTTATCATATTATAAACAAGTGACACATCTTGGGTCACATTAGGTAATTTTATTCTCAATTCATTTTGAAATGTTAACATTCAGATCAATTGTCTGTTAAACTGTCAAATCAACAGCAATATAAAAACAAATTTATGTAATTTTAGATGACATTTTAGCAATATTTAATTTCTTACAGTCATCGCAGTATTTAACAACTTTATTAAGTGTTGTTTTGCATGTACAAATCGTGCAGTTTAAACCTAATTCATTTTTTTTTTCTGGAGGGATATGGGTGTTAAAAGAATTGTCTAAACAGCTTTTGCTTTTATAACCTAGACGTAGATCTACTATGTGAGGCTTTCTACAGAGATCTTCAGGTGATCAGTGAAAAATCCAGAGTTGTTTCCTGAAGGCTTTAGGATGAATGGGTAGATTCAGTGATAGAATGATAGATAGATAAATAGATAAATAGACAGGTAGTTGAGTAGATGAATGCTCTGACTGTTGACTCTCGCTGGTTGTTGAAGTTCCCGGAGGAGACAGAGATGGACTTATTGTCTGTCACCATTGATGAGCCTGCTCGCCATTACCCATCATGCTCAGTGTTCAGTGCGCCCGCTACGCCTGAAGTCTTCTCACCCAGCATTCCCTTCCAGCCTGACGACAGTCGCCGTGACGACCTGTCCACCACGTCGTCTGAGGACTCTGATAAGGAGGAGGAATTTGACCGCGAGAGAGTGCCCAGCTACTTCCGCCGGCCAGTGTAAGAATCACCGACACTACATACACTCATTGATATAAATGTTTTTTAGACATACATGAAGCTGGTCCCAGGATTTAGCATGCTTGGGCTGGGCTTAGCTTAAGATAAATGGGAGGATTACATACAAGCTAAAAAAACTGTGCTGCCAAAAAAGTAATGACAAAAAACACACCGGAAGTTCTTTTCCAAAATGGAGATAATAGATACATGCAAAAAGGGGATGAAAAAATTAGCAATGTTCTTCCAGGACCGGTAGGCCTCGAGGTATCACCATATGCACATGTAACTGATAAAAAAGCAATAAAATAAGCAAGACTAATACCAATTTTATACATTTATGGTACGAAAAAACATGAAACTCTGAATACCCTACTCTATGTATTTCAAAGATCAGAGAGTCAGCAATTACAAGAAAATCTTGTATTATCACAATAAAGGTTGCTTAAATCATGATTAAAGTCATAATTAGAATATTTTAATTCTGGTGCCTCCCAGTATTTAAGGAGAGAGGCAAAAATAATTATGTAAAGGATCCTTTATTTTTGTATTTTCTTTATCATATGAATCAACACTTCTCAGATTTTGCTTTCCAAAAGCACAGCAGATTTTTGCCATTGGCTAGCAACGATAAGTCTTATAATGTAGCTGAACAGTTAATATATATATATATATATATATATATATATACACACGTTTCAGTGTCCACCTCTACTATGCTGGTGGTGGTGGTAAAATACCCTTTGGTAAGCAACTTGAATGAAGCTCAGTGATTACCTGTTCTAAAACCTGAAAATATACCAGAAAATATTATCCTTATGGTCTTTTAATTTGCATAAAAAGAATAAGTTAAAGTTTCCAGATTGGTTGTGTGCATTAACGCATTAACGTTGACAGCACTAGATCAGACTCAACTTTTATTTAGAAGGCTAAGCAAGAAAGAGACAGGCCCCAGAACAGGCCCCAGGAGTGATACAGTAACCCAGTTTTGTTATTTACTGTGAGTTTTTTCATTTGCAGACAGAGGGATTCATTTTTATTAACATACTGCATACTGAAAATGTGTATCTGTGTTTCTCAGATCATCACAGAAAAAGGCTTCAGGATTGGCTGCATTATTTAGTGAGCGATGGCCAGCCACGCCCCCTCAGCGTGGAGCGTTGACGCCACCCAACGAGCGGAACATTGACTTTGAGCTTGATGTGCGTGTGGAGATCGACAGTGGAAAGTGTGTGTTACATCCTAGTACTCAGCTTCCAGAGCATGAGGACCTTGCAATGCGCAGGTAATGATTCATAATCGACCAGCATCCTGCACTGCTTTCTCTCTCTCTCTTTTTTTTTTTTCACACTTAAACACACACACACACACACACAAAGTGTCTTTTGTAATAGGCACAAAATCAGATTTGCACATGTGTGACGATACACTCACTCCTCCCTGTAGAAGCTGTGATCGTAGCTCACGGAGTCTGGATCAGGATTCGCCTCCAAAGAGACGGAAGCTGCAGCCCAGCTTCACCTCAAGCTCCAACATGCTGAGTGCCAAAAGAGTGCCCTCCTCTCTGCAGAGCAAGTGCAGCGACATTGAGACCACTGTCTTTTACATCCCTGGAGTAGACGTCAAGGTATGTATACTTACAGTCAGTCAGACTCGCACTTGTTTTCTGAACAGTGAAAACAGAAGGGAAAAATCACCCATTGTATGACCAGTCTAGATAAGCTGCAACATAAAGATATCTCCTTTCAAACATCCTACTTCAAACTTTAATGTCTGAAAGATCCACTTACGAAATGTCTGACAACTGATGTCGCAAAGCAGCTTTACAGAAATGTGGTAACAGCACAGAGAATCTGACAAAACATTGAACATACAACGTAGAACTCCCAGTGAGTGACAGAGGTGAGGAAAACTCCCTTTAGAGGAGTGCTGGAGGAAGAAGAAACCTTAGGAAGAACCAGGCCCACGTGTACCTTGTGATAGTACATGTGAAAGTACATGTACTATCAAGGCTCATATATAAGTGGGGGACCCATCCTCCTCCGGTCAGACAACTTAAATTAATAAATAAATTAATCTTAAAAAGTCATTATACAGTCACATTTGACTTATAGGTTCAGGTGACTAGCCACAACAACAGTGGAAGCATTTAGAAAATTCCTAGTTAGAGTTCATCTAATTTTTTTTGTAATCGGTAGTGGAGAGTGAGCAACTAGTCTGAAGCAGTTGGCAAAAACTGGAAGATGGGCAGCTGATCTGTGGTGGGTGACAGGGAAGCCTGACTTCAAATAACCTAAAGGTCGAACATCTATCGGTATCAGGCTGGACAGGTGGGCAGTCATTAACTCTGAGGTTGGCAGTTTTAACTGGATTTATGGAAAAATGGCAATATGCAATATTATTCCACTGGTTTGACTGGTTTGATATCAATCACATGTATCTAACACATTATATGGACAAAAGAATTAGACCACCTGCCATTTTAAAGTTTTAAGAATGAAATTAAGTGTATTAAAATAAAATGAAATCAATGAAATGAAATCAAGTGTATTGGTCCTGCTTTTGTTGGAGTAACAGTATCTACCTCATCCATAACTCCCAATCTTATTCCAAAAGTGCTGTCCCACTGCTCCACAGCTCAGCACTGGGGCTTTATACCTCTGTAGCTCATGCCTTGGATGAAGCTTGGTACTGAGGAGTTCATGTTTATCTACTCTTAGTTTCTGTTGTTTTTATTAGATTGTATTCTAGACTAAACAAGCTGTGTTTGTGCATTTGCAATGGGTGCAACCTGAAGGAGCTGTATATATTTCATGCAGCAGTGTGGGCATAACCGATTATGCTGGAGATTTATGTACAGTGGTGTGAAAAAGTGTTTGCCACCTTCTCGATTTACTGCTAACAGAATTCTGCTGTCTACCAAAAGATTCTGAAGGAGAATGTCCGACCATCTGTTCGTGACCTCAAGCTGAAATGAACTTGGGTTCTGCAGCAGGACAATGATCCAAAACACACCAGCAAGTTCACCTCTGAATGGCTGTAGACAAAATGAAAGACTTTGGAGTGGCCTAGATAAAAGTCCTGACCTGAATACGATTGAGATGCTGTGGCATGACCATAAAAAGGCCATTCATGCTTGAAAACCCTCCAAGGTGGCTGAATTACAACAATTCTGCAAAGAGGAGTGGAGCCAAAATTCCGCCCCAGCGCTGTAAAAGACTCACTGCAAGTTATCGCAAACGCTTGGTTGCAGTTGTTGCTGCTAAGGGTGGCCCGACCAGGTATTAGGTTTAAGGGGCAATCACTTTTTCACACAGGGTCATGTAGGTTTGGATTTTTTTTCTCCCTTAATAATAAAACACCTTCATTTAAAAATAGCATTTTGTGTTTACCTGTGTTGTCTTTGACTAAAATTTAAATTGGTTTGATGTTCCAAAACCTTTATGTGTGACAAACATGCAAAAAAAACACTTTTTTACACCACTGTATCTACTGTAGCTGTAGACTTTTATTTACAAAAATAAATTTAAAAAATCCGGAAAAAAAAACGTCTGTGGCGTTCAGAGTTGGCAGCTCTGGTTTGCCCTTTCTATAAACCAAGTAATGTCAAGTATAAAGAGATGCAGCAAATTCTTTATTCCTTTCACCAAACTGCAGTGTAAAATCAAAACTAGCTGGATCAAATGTATACAATGTAACAAAAACCTAAACCTTGATTCAGGATGTTCAGATTTAAAAATGTCCAGAAGATTCATCAAAGAAAACTTTGTTCCTTTCCTCAATCCTATAGGATTATCTGTTTTCGTACTACAGATAAGCTTACGTTTGTTTGTAATTGCATGATTGAATGTGTAATTATCTCTCCACAGCTGCACTACAACTCCAAGACCCTGAAGACCGACTCGCCCAACGCCTCGCGAGGCTCCTCCTTGCCAAGAACCCTCTCCAAAGAGTCCAAGCTGTATGGTATGAGAGACTCTCCTGGCCCTGTGCCTACAGCCCCTGGCAAGACTAACACACTCCTGTCCCCACCTCCCCCTCCTCTGCCCTCAGGTACACACACTCTCTCTGTCTCTCCCCGACCGTATGCCTGCGCCTGGCAGACCAGCTGCATGCACCAAGCCCAGCCGGTGTCTCTGGCGCATGGCCAACTGCACGGCACCCGGCTGCACTCTGCTGCTCTCTGCTGCTCTCTGCTTCTGCTGTTTTAGCACGTTTAAGAGTCCTCTCCGTGTGGCTCAGCCAATGACTGACATTCTGTGTGTGTTTCCTCGTGGTATGTATAGTCTTGTGAACAAATTGGGACACCCACTTAATAATCAGTACTTTATTAAAATTATAGACTTAAAATTATTTGATTTCAGAAAATATTTATAGATAAAGATAATGTAACTGCATCATTTTTGCATAAAATATAAAAAAATATATTTTAACAAAAGAAAGAAAAGTTGCATACAAGAAATATGCGATATATTGCAATATTGTACGGATCATTGCAATGTCCCACACATTATACTGCCCCAAAATCTGCTAAACTTCAGTTTTTGAACCGATGGTCTAACCTGCAGGTCCTGTTATGATATTTTCCACATAAGATATTCAGTTTTAAGGCTAAACTTGCAAAAAGGCCTGAACTTACAGTATTATTGTTCTAAAGAAAAAAAGAAAAAAAACTTTTCCACTCCAACTAATTATTTTGCAGACATTACAATGACATTACCACTTACTTCCAAAACCAAGCTTATTTTCTGTGTTTTAAAGTGGCAGTGCATATTATTTTGTTTCTAATCTCAAAGCAGAAGCATTTCTGAGTAGAGACGTGACAAAATATTGTATTTAATGGTACCAATGTTGCTGGAACGAGCTTCCCTGCTAAGCGCAATATATTCATTCTAAAAACTGGGGTGTCGGGTCGCTTTTTTGCGGGAATTCGGCTGGTCGCGTCACATGTATTTACGTAGTTATGACACATGTACAGCCTCTTCAATAAGATGAGGTTCAGTTTCACCGAACGCGAGTGGCCAGTGCAGCAATGGGGCTTTCAGAAGGGGAAACCCAGTAGCTCATTCATGCAGAGTAAAGCCAAAGAAACAAAGGATCGTGCTCTCTCTTTCTGATTAAACATAACCTGGAATCGGATTTATCTGCCCTGAAAGGAGACCGCAACACACCCGCCCAGTTTAAAATGATTCTTCCGGATGCTCTGTGCAATTACCCATTCTCACCACAGAAGGCCCTTAATATCAGTTTTAAATAAGACAGACTCCTTCAAAAAATGTTATAACTACTTTTTTAATGATGTGACACATCCCTGCTAAACCACCTGGATGCGCATCTCTAATTGATTCACCTTTGCCACCACAGAGCTAATTAGCTGGTGCTTAGCACAACACACAACCACTAGTATTATCACTGTTGTCAGAAAAGAGGTTTAAACTTTACATGCCCACTCAGAATAAGCAAAAACTCACCAATAACTGTATTGTTACTGGTACTTACTACTAATAGTCGATTTAACGCTTTCTGTAATCAATTTACCTGTGCAAATAGTCTATAAAAAGAGGGTAAAAATGGGACGAAAAAATATAGAAGCTGTAAACCAAAAGATAAGGTAAACGGAGATAAATATGGAAGTGAGAGCTGGATACCCAGCTTCTCAGGTATTACAGAGCACTAAGCAGCCACAGTAAAGAAATTTGTGCAAGTTTGTGTGAAGACTGCTCAGTTATATTAGGTTTACTTGTCAATATTATTACAGTAACAATTAGGTGTCCATATTTTAAATTCAAAATTGTAAGAATATATGAGGTTTTCATGGGTTGTCTTGATTTATTTTCACTTGACTATGTCTATACCTTAACATGACCAAGATGCAGATGCTTTCTTTGAGACATTTTGTTTGCATGCCTCACTGCTTTGGAGTGAAGTCTTTCCTACACTACAGCATGCTTCATTATTGTCAATATTATTTTAATATCACAATCAGATAATCCAAAGATTTATTTTTTTTGCACTATAAGGCGCACCAGATTATAAGGCGCACTATCAATTAAAGTCTATTGTCTGGTCTTTTTTTTATATATAAGGCACACCGGATTATACGGCGCTTTTATAAGACACTACTAAAGAACAGGAGTGTTGCCATGTTTACCTTCTAATTAATCTGTGGCGAGACTTGTAAAGTGTATCTAAGTTAAATAAACAAAACTATAATTCTTAAATAATAATAAAAACAAAACATTTCAGGTAAGTCAAACAAGCCAAAGAGCACTGGATGTTAATCTACACAGATACTGATAACTGTTTATTTGGGTGAGTTAAGCTCTTCCGTTTATTTACAGTAAGCTTAGATTCTCAGATTTTCACTAAAGTTAAAGCATTAGCAATAATGGCTAACCACTAGCAAGAATGCTAATGCTGCTCCAGCAGTGCTAGCGAGAGTTAGCAGTAGGCTACAGGCCGAGAATACTCACTTCTGAACAGGTTATCAGCTCAATATAGCTGGAGAATTAAACTAAAACTCCTGTATAACGTTCCTGTATTACTGCTCCTTACAACCTGACTGGTAAAATTCATACATAATGCGCACTGTATTATAAGGCTCACTGGCGATTTTTGGGAAAATTAAAGGATTTTAAGTGCACCTAATAGTGCAAAAAATACGGTAAATAAAACATAGTTTTGTATCCCTCATCTGTGTTCCAATATGTCACTTACATCCAAAAAAATTGCTTCCAACTCTTAAGAGTAGATGATTTGGCTTTATAGATTCTAGCTATGGACAGTTCTGTCATAGCTATATCAGTTACCTGTGATAGCCAGAATTCTTGCTCTCTGAGATTTTGCTGCAATATCATTGTTGTAAGCTATCAGTTTTTCTGTAGCATTTTTTATGGCATGCAGCATCACTAGTTCTGTGTACTACATAATGCATGCACTTGGCTTCATTTCCTTTGGCCTGAACTGAAATCAGAGAAACACCAACATGTGCACTGTGTGAATCTAATGGCTGAACACTGATCTGTGATCTCGTAGCATGAGCATAAGGGGTTAACCGCTGGTTCTGTGTGTTTACAGCTAAAGGGAAGGGGAATGCAGGAGTGAAGACTGCTAAGCTGTATGCGTGGGTGGCCTTGCAGACTCTTCCAGAAGAAATGGTGATCAGCCCCTGCTTGTTGGACTTCCTTGAGAAAGCTTTGGAGACCATCCCCATTACACCAGTGGACAGGAATTATACAGGTGTGTGTTCATCAGGCGTACAGTCAGCGAACCTGTCAAATACAGTGGCTTGCCCAATGGGATTTAGGTCAGGACTTTGAGTGGGCCATTCTAACACTTTTTTTTTTTTTTTTTTTTTTAATTTCTTTGATCAAAACTGTTCCACTGTAGCTCTGGCTGTATGTTTAGGGTCATTGCCTTGCTGGAAAGTGAATCTTGTTCCCAGTCTCAAGTTTTTTGTAGCCTCCAACAGGTTTTCTTCCACTGCCCTGTATTGAGCTCCATCCATTTTCCCATCAACTCTGACCAGCTTATACTTTTATACTGAGTATGAATAACACAGCTGGACCCTAAGTGACTTCTAAAGCCAATAGATTGCACTGGATTTTATTTAGGGGTTTATTATGTGCTACTTTGTGTTGCTCTACCATTTAAAATCATTTCTATTTGGAGTATAAGAAGGTTTCACTCAATCATGTCCTGATGTAAATGTGTGTATTTGTGTGTTTGTTTGTAGCAATGAGTGCTCCTGAGGAAGATGTAGGCCATTTTGATTCTGTGGATCCGCTGGAGGAGTCTCAGGTCTCTCTGGTGTCGGCCTCTGCCTCTCCTTACTCGTCCTTCCCAGTGGATGTGGTAGTCTATGTTCGAGTGCAGGTATGATTTTTTTTTTTCCACATGTATTTACAAGTATACAGTGTTAAAGATTAAAATAATATAGAATTAAGCATCAGCAGCCGGAGTCAGAGAGAGGACAGTTGGACATGCTTTCTCTGGGTGGGTAGATGACACTCTCTTCCCACATCGTTCCTAAGGTGATGTTGTGTACCACAGTCATCTGTATGCTGAGTTGCTCACTGTGCTTTCCTCAGAGTGCACTGGCTAACGCTACATCAGTAGCAGTTTAACAAAAGAGGCGGTGACTGAATTCACATGTGTCGGAGGAGGCATGTGCTAGGGTTGGGGCACTGCTAGTGATAGGGGAGCCATGTTAAACGGGTGGGGTAATTGGTTAAAAAAAATTATTTGTTTATTAAATTAGGTAAAAAAGCAAATGCATGTGAATAAATGTAAATAAATATATATGTGTTTCTGATAGAACTGTCATATAACCTGATATTGTATAGTGATATGAACTTATGAGCAAAATTTGCATGTTGTCTTCCAGCCGTCTCAGATTCGCTTCAGCTGTCTGCCCATGTCCCGTGTGGAGTGTATGCTGAAGCTGCCCTCTCTGGACTTGGTGTTCTCCTCCAACAGGGGTGAGCTGGAACCCCCCAGCGCCATCCATCCAACTGAACCCCAGCACACCCCCTCCTCCACACCCCCATCAGTGCACAATGCTCAGAGAGTACCTGGGAGCAAAGGTAGGTTGCTGATTCTCTGAGGGGTTGTCAAAACTATGTTAATCACACCATAATTACACTTTACTCTTAGAAAGTGTACTGTGTTGCACAGTTTTCGGTTCTAAAAGTGAAATCATGAACAAGGTTACAGTTTACTTCTTTGTGTAAGTTGCGAGAGGCCTCGGGTGAGTGAGGACAAGCTGTTAGCAGCAGATACTTTAGGTGTTGTAAGTTGTAAGGTGGATTGCCACTGATCTGCCTTGTTGTTTTTGCACATTGCATAGAAGATGTGGCATTATACCCAAACTTTTGAGGTGCTCAGACTTTTGCAGGCCATGAAATAAAGTTCTCAGTTCAGCTAACAGCACTATCCTTTTAGACATTTTTTATAATGCTTTGACCTTGCCGAGCTGCGTTTCATAGACAGTGAAATCTTTCACCAGGTCCTCCTTTGGGTTTGGGCAGTCCGCTGGGACGCAGTCGACACAGCAGCAGTCAGTCTGATTTATCAGGTCCCTCCACCAACTCCTCTGGGCTGAGCTTCACAGCCTGCATGTCTGATTTCTCACTCTATGTCTTCCATCCCTACGGAGCTGGCAAGCAGAAGTCTGCTGTAACTGGTCTGCCACCTGGACAAGGACCCCTAGGTAAGACCTACACTATTAGCTGCTTAAACAAAACATATTTCTAAATGAATATATGTGATTAAACTTATCATGCATGATTTTTGTATCACTTTTAGTGTTGTTCCTTCTTGTTGTGAAGCTGGTAAATGCTTGTGTTTCAGGAGCAGTGGAGGAGGAGAGCACGTCTGTGACCGGCAGGAAGGACTCTCTTTCCATTAACCTGGAGTTTGTCAAAGTCAGTCTGTCCAGGATGAGACGGACAGGCTGCCCTGCCTTTATTGACACGTTTATTGCTAGCAAGGGAGGCAAGATGGACACAACACTCATTAACATCTCTGGTACGTTTAGAACACTCAGTCCTCCAGTTAGTGTTTAGCCCATCCTCTCGATTTGGCTCTAGTGGTCTTGACTAAATTAAATTAAGCTGCCTAATTTTGTTTAAAGGATTATTGCACACTTTCTATAAACTTAATTTCATTTTTCAAATATTACTGTGTTCGTCTGCTATATGATATATTTAACTAAGACTGCTGTTCTGAACAACTAGTGATTTATAAAGGAAAATCATAAAAATGATCACTGTTTTTTTTTTTATGACATTTTTGGTCATACTGCTCAGCACTAGTATGCATTACAGTTGTCAATTTAATCCAGCTGCTTGAAATCATGTTCGGTTGAAAAATATTGTATTGGATCTGGTGTTATCTGGTTTTTAAAGACCAGATCCAGTTCTGCCTAATTTGGAGCGCCTTAAAGCATCCTCAAAGTGAATTGACTGTAATGTTTTTTTTTTTTAAATAAACTGGGAGCTGAATGTTAAAGGTGATTAGTTATACTCTATTACAAAAAAAAACGCTATGTAATTCATAAAAAATAATAATTTCAGAATATCACAGTATTTATACTTGATTCAACCTAGATTTGTATCTAATTTAACTGATCTGCCTGTTGTCGTGTATTGGCCTCAAAAACCTGAACCTGCTTGGTTCATTTCTAATATTAGTTGATAACCAGCTTTAGGAGACTCTGATAAGAATGGATTAGATTAGGGGGCATATTTATTGGTTCAGGACATCTCTAGTACACAGTGCTGACTTTAAAAAAAAGCATATTTATATGCTTTATTTATGATTATTTTAGAAGCATTTTAATCTCTGATTTTTATAATTTTGGAATGATCTTGAGTTATTTTTAACAACAATTCTGGACTTTTCTTCTGACAAGTGTATGTTTGTGTGTCCTTATTTAGCGGTGTGCGATATTGGCTCAGCCTCATTTAAATATGACATGAGGCGTCTCAGTGAAATCTTGGCCTTCCCAAAAGCTTGGTATCGACGCAGCATCGCTAGGCGACTGTTCCTTGGGGATCAAACCATCAATTTACCAGGTCAGACACCATAGCCTTGGTTTTGTGCAAGTTTGTGAGGAAATTCTACTGATCTGTTTTTAATCTTGCTGTTCTGACCTGCATGTGTGTGTGTGTGTTTTAGCTTCAGGCCCGGCCACACCGGACTCTGCTGAAAGTGTAGCACAGCATCTGTCTCCAGAGTCCAGCCGTAAAGCCTACTGGAGGACGTGGGATGGACAGACAGCCCAGCATCCCTCCTCCAGCGTGTTCAGCGAGTCCACACCCAGCCACACCCACCTTAAATCACCTGCTACTGGCCGCTCCCGCAGTGTGTCTGACTCCTCTGCCCCCCGTCGAGGTACACACATACACACACAGTATTGTACATGGTTGAATATATCTATACACAGTTTACTTAATAATGTGATGCTACCGTGTTTTTAGTCCTATTTTGGACCTTTTATGTGTGTCTAAAAAGCAGATGGAATATTATCAGTTATCAGCTACCTTCTTTTTTCCTACACACACATGCATAAAAAGTATGATAGTGATAGTGTTTTTTTTTTCTGCAGACTCTGTGACCAAGACATCAACTCCATCCTTCCGAAATAACAAGGCAGCAGCACAGCAGGGATCGCCATGGGAGACGCTAGTGGTGTTCGTCATCAACCTCAAACAGCTCAATGTTCAAATGAACATGAGTAACGTTATGGGAAACAACACGTATGAGACCAGCTTTATACCACTTACTCCTCCTTTTATACCCAAAAAGTTTTGAAAAAAGTCACGGAAACACAATTATTTGTGTTTCTGTTTATCGACTGAGAAAAGCTGTTTTGCTTTTAAAAAAATAATTTAAAGTTTGGATAAACCGTCACATCTCCTCACAATAGCTATCTGGCTGCGTGAGTCCTATTAAGACTGGAGTTTTAGCTGGACTATAACTGTAAATTCGCACAATGAGCAATGAAAATGCTGATTTAGTGCTGTCTAGCTACACATTTTAGAAATCCCAACCAACATGTTCCCCCAGCAGCCAGATATCTGTCAAATAAGTTTATTTAAATTTGGTTCTTTTTTTTTTTAAGTTTCAAACTAAAGATTCTAGGTAATGTTGTTTGAGAAGCATTAAAAATCTTTATCATCTTATCATATCAATCAACTTATCATCTTAATCATATACCTATAAATAGCAAAATCAGAGAAACTGATTCAGAAACTGAAGTGGTCTCTTAATTTTTTCCAGAGCTTTATAATCAGTTGATGGATTTTTTTGTTTTAATTTGTCACAAAGACATGGAAAAATTCATGAACATTTATTTGTTAAAAACCCTGTATGAACCCTGTATCTTCTGTTTATAACATAACCTGTATCATTGTAGCTGGACGACAAGTGGTTTGAAGAGTCAGGGGCGTCTGTCTGTGGGCAGCAACAGAGATCGAGAAATCAGCATGGCGGTGGGATTGGGCCGGTCCAAACTGGACTCCAAAGGAGGAGTGGTGGGAGGAAATATTGATGTTAACACACTTGAGATGGTCTGTAAGTACCTCATCTTGTACATAATCTGCATTTAGGTGCTCCTAAAAGATTAAAGAGTTCATGATTGTCTTTTTATTATTCTCTAAAATATGATCAACTAAAACAGCCTTTCTTCAGCATATGTTGGTAATATTATTAATTATCTATTTTATTTTAGCCCATATCTCTGAGCATCCCAACCAGCAGCCCAGCCATAAAATCCAGATCACGATGGGCTCGACTGAGGCCCGACTGGATTACATGGGCTCCAGCATCCTGATGGGGATTTTCAGCAATGCTGACCTGCAGCTCCAGGATGAGTGGAAAGTCAACCTCTTTACTGAGGCCAGCTTATCAGAGAAAAGGTAGTCGGTATTCCAAATTGGGTAGAAATTTAGAAAAAAAAGTGCTTGCCCAATATAAATCACTAAAAGAAAGCCGGGTGAGGGAGGGGCTGCTCTGGTCTCTTTTAGGAGTTTAAAATTCAAGATAAAAGTCCTGAGAAAACAATAAAAGTCCAGAGAATACCAACAAATGCATGAATAATAAAATATTGATCAAGGATAGTGTTTTTTTAACGACTGTTAACAATTATGAAGAACTTATGAATATTTAATTATAACTTAATGTAATCATGTGATCAGAAATCAGGGCCGATAAGGTATTTTACGGAAATGGGTGGAAAAGACCCAGATCACTGCTTAATCAAAAGCAGTGTTACTCCACAAGTTTAGAAATGTTTTATATAGTCTTTACAAGCAAAAAACTGTAGGTGTAATTTATTAAAACATAGTCAAATACCAATATTCATACCAATATATTAATAGTTTTATTTACATCTCATATTAAGTCATGTTTAGGTAGCCTAACGACCGTTCTGCATGTGTAATTCTCTAATATAACTATTGTCATTTGTAGATTAATAAATGTATGACAAAACGTTCTCCAAAATTGTGTTTTTTTGTGTTGTGTATAAATCTACATTACTGCATAAAAAGTGAGGTTTTCTTTTTTCAGTTTGCATGCTCACAATGTTTATATACTATTTTGTTTTCCTGTAAATCTTATTACAATCAAAGTGTGCTTATAGTATCCATAATAAACACAGGAAGCATGCCTTTATAATTACATCAAATGTCTGTAAATGTGTTTCCTACAGTGAGATCTTTGTTCATGGAGATCTACAGTGGGATATCTTCCAAGTGATCATCTCTCGCTCCACCACACCTGATCTCATCAAGATTGGCATGAAGCTTCAGGAGTTCTTCACTCAGCAGTTTGACACCAGCAAGCGAGCGCTGTCCACCTGGGGGCCAGGCGCCTTCCCACCCCCCAAAACACCCGTAGCCAATGTGGATAAAGGTGCTGCCGACCTCTGTGAGTGTCTGTGCATGCATGCAAGTGTTGGTCTTTGTGCACAAGTCCTGCATTTGTATGATTCAGCTTTGTTTTTTCTCTGTTGTAAAGGGATGTACCTTACTTACTGTAAGCCTGCCAATCAAAACTACTGTCAAATCTACGCTTTACCATCCAGTCAGTTGTAGTTAAGGAATCTGAATTAATCTTTTACCATCTTAATCCCTCAGATATGGATGCAGCTCATCACAGACACTGGCCAGCAGTGCTGAAGATGGTAGCTGGCTGTCACATCTCACTGTTTCCAATGCCGCTGCCTGAGGATGCTGTGCAGCTGGGAGGCTCCATGAGTCTGCATGGAAATCACATGACTCTAGCCTGTTTCCATGGGCCCAACTTCCGCTCAAAGTTATGGGTCCTGTTCCATCTGGAGGAGCCCAACATTGCCTTCTGGACCGAGGCACAGAAGATCTGGGAGGATGGTACTGATATTTCTGATGAAATTTAAAAACTGTCCAAAACCAAACAAAAAATAACATATTTGGCCGAAGGGATAATTTTTTTTGCAGGTTGTCAAATTAAATAGCCTAGATGTATATTTTAAAAAACTACAATTTAGAAGCGTTTATTGAACACTTAAAATTTTGGATTTCCCGACAGACAAATCAAACAAGCTTGATGCATTTACCTCAGCAGTGCCATTTTAAACACGGCTTTACTTTACCAGTGGTTCACTTATGATGAATTTACTTTAGCAGTGCTGTCCTATTCATACATGTACCTCAGTAGTGCTAATCTAATCATGAATGTACTTTAGAAGTGCTACCCAAGTCATGTGTAAGTGAATTCTACACAGAGAAAGGCAGCCAGTCTTTTAGTAAATTAACAAATGCTACAGATGATTAAGTGCTGGTAATGTTACTATCCTAGCCATGTACAGTGTATGTCTTTCAGCTGAAAAACTTTTGTTGAATTTATAAGAATAGAGCATACTATGAACTTAAACCTGACATTTGTCTGCACCCTGTCAACCTTTACAAATACACCGTTACAGGAAAAATTAAAATATGTCTTAAAGTAAAGGAGTCTTTTGTTTTGTATAAATGATACAGTGTCCTCACTTATTCGGCCTAATACCAAAAGTGCAATTTTTTTTTTTTTGCCTTTCTCAGTTGCCAGATAATTCAGTGTATCCCCACCAGCAGCACACTGCCTGTCATTATTTTCATTGTAACTAGGTAATGTTTGGTCACATCATGTAATTAACAGTGTCTCCTCTCTCTCCAGGCTCCAGCGATGACTCCACTTACATTGTACAGACTCTGGACTTTCACCTAGGGCACAACACCATGGTAACCAAGCCTTGTGGAGCACTGGAAAGTCCTATGGCAACCATCACAAAGGTTTCTCGCCGCAGACATGAGAACCCACCTCATGGAGTTGCCACAGTCAAAGAATGGTTCAACTACGTTACAGCAATGAGAAATGAAGGTAAGATTCACACATTTTTGAGGCGGTTGATGAAGTTTTCTCTGGAATGTTGCGAGTGGTGGAAGACCGCTCTTCAGCAGAGCGTGAGCAATGCTAGAATCTTGGAAATTTTAAAAAGAAAAGCAAAGTATGCACTAATTGTATATAATAATGTTTATATAATGAAGTATTAGAAGCAATATAGTGCCTGTGTTTTTTAATGTACCGTAGTTTAGACACAGACAGCTATTTTTGATGATGCAACCAAAAAAGACAACAACTCAGGTGGTCAACAGTGTGGGAGGTTAAGACATACAAAAGTTACTGCATAGTATAATGCAACATGCTCAGAGTGGTCCGGCGGGCTGAGTGCTGCCACTATGATCAGAAGATTGCTGGTTCGAATCCTGATCATGTAACTTGCCAACGGCTACCGGAGCCCTGAGAGAGCACAATTGGCCTTGCTCTCTCTGGGTGGGCAGATGGCACTCTCTCTTGAATATTGTTCTTATGCATTTCCATATTTATTGTATTTTTTTTATTAAAACTTTTGACTTTATTCAGTTTACAAAGAGGCAATAGCTGACTTTACATAGCTGACTTTCCTATTTTTGGGAGCATTGCAAGTAATACAGCGAGTCCTTGTAATTGGGGTGGGTTCATTTGCACAGTTTAAATGGAGGGAAAATCCCTTAGCTTGTCCAGAAATGCATGTGTAAAGTGATGTTAGGGTCTAAACAGGAATTCCGCTTCTTGACTTTAGTGGTAACCCAGAAGCAAGAAATGCCAATGAAAGAACAGCTCCTTATAGTTAGATTACTCATGTCTGATCTTTTCCTCTTTTTGTGTTTTTTCTCTCTCAATCAGAGCTTAACCTGTTGCGAAATGTGGATGCGAACAACTCTGAAAGTGGAGCTGCTGCTAAGAGCTCCAGCCTGCTGAGTTTCCGGGGTTCATCCAGCTACAACCACGAGACTGAGACCATCTTCGCCTTGCCAAGGATGCAGCTTGACTTCAAGTCCATCCATGTTCAGGACCCAGAGGAACCGTCTCTCAGTGGTACAGCAATAAAAAAAAATAAAAAATGCACCTACATATAAAAATATGACTGACCATTTACATCAGTCATCTGATTGGTTGTTCACATGATTAGTTCATACTTCACACAAATACATTGTGTACGTCTGTCTGCAGATGCGAGCAGCAAGCCTAAAGTGGAATGCAGTGTGGTGACAGAATTCACTGATCACATCTGTGTTACTATGGATGCAGAGCTCATCATGTTCCTGCATGATCTGGTCTCTGCCTACCTGAAGGAGAAAGAGAAAGGTACACAAGTCCTGAAAAGAATCTACCTCTACAAAAAACAGTCGAGCACTTGTTTACTGGCTTGGAATCTACCATTTCTACCACAAACATGACATATTGACTGTAATAAACTTATGTTAACAATTAAGTGTGTTCTATGAATTTAGCAAAATAAGTCTCTGACCAAATCTGTATCTTATAATATAGCCCCAAAACAGACAAATGCAAATACAAGTCAGAGTAAGAAACCTTGTTTTTATTTAATTGTGAATGGAAGAGACTATGAACTCAAGATGGTTCTTCTTTTGTATGGCCAACGTTTGTTAATACACATTGATTTTTGCATATTTTTCAAATATTAGATTAAAATGTCAGGTAAACAGTCGAAAGTCCAAACTTCTCCCTTTACATTTTTGGCATTTGTTTTGGCTGGACGGATGATACAAATAGTTACACACGTATATTACAGTATTTTTCGTACTGTAAAAATCATCAGTGTGCCTTATAATCTGGTGCACCTTTGTATGAATTGTACCAGTCAAGCTGTAAGGAGCAGTAAAGCCACTCCACTGAAGTACAGAGCTATATAGCAGTTTCAGTTTAGTTCTCCAGCAGTATTAATTAGTATTAGCTGCTAACCACTCTAAAAGCTAGCTCATTTCCCTTTCAGAGATGAGCATTATCAACCTGTAGCCTGCTGCTAATTCCGGCTAGCTCTGCTGGAGCAGCATTAGTATAACCCGCTAGTTTTCTTATATATATAAGAATTACAGTTTTGTTTACTTAGCTTAGCATTACAGGTCTTGCCACCCAGTGGTGAGACCTGCTAAATTAGAAAGAAAACAGGGCAACACCCCTGTTTCTTACTGGAGTCGCATAAAATGCATCTTATAATCCAGTGTGCCTTATAGTGGGAAAAATACGGTAAGTAGAATAAGGATAAAAACGGTGCATTACAGTGTGAGGAGAAAATCTTCACTGCATTGTAATTTTGCTGAAGTGTTTTGTGTGTGAATGTGCTGCAGCCCTGTTTGCCCCACGGATGTTTTCGTCACGGCCGGGCCAGAAGAGCCCCACTGCGCTGCAGGAGGAGGGCTCCACGGATAAAGACAAACCCAAAGAAGATGGAACGAACTACACTACTGTGGATTGGAGAGAGTTCCTCTGCAATACCTGGCACCTGGAGCCCACACTGCGGTAAATAACTACCACCATCCATCCAATCTCTTACACACACAGCTAGCTGTCTGTACAAACTGCATCATAATTAATAGCTACACAAGTCATGAACACTGGAACACAGGTCTGTACAAAACAGAAGAGGTGTGCGCTGGACTGATTTTTCAAATTTGGCTCCCTGTAGAATTCATCTGCCTCCTGCACATAAACAAAGTGTTCTCGGCCAATCAGAGTGCCTTTCTTCCCAGTGCCTCACCCCGCCTAGCTTTGCTCTGGTTGCTTTACAAATATTTAAAAGAAACTTATTTTTTTAATAATAATTTTGCAGCTTTCATTTATATTAATTATGAAATGTAAATATTTAGACTATTCATGTGTGTGATGTTTCTACATACATATGATGTCCAACCTTAGGGATTTGCTGGTCATTGGAGAATACAGACTTCTACACCACAGTTTACACAGAATCACTACACATCATACTGATACTTATTTTTGCTTTTAACACAATAACTTGTATGGTGTAGACTTATATATATATATATATATATATATATATATATAAAACAAATATTACAGTATTTTGTGATGTTACATTTAATTCTTTGCATGAGTTCAAATTTGACTCTTAAGTTATGAAACATTCAGGTTTTGTTATTTTAGAAACAAACGTGGAAAAAAAATGGCATCCCATGAAACCCTTTTCTCGCTTTTTTTTAAGGTACTTAAAGAATATTTTGACATTTACTCTCCATTTTAACAATAGTTTTTTTTTTTTTTTAATTAAAATGCAGAAAATGCAGACAACCCCACACTTAATAGGTCTAATACTAGGAACCGGTGCAGCACAGCAGCTCTCTTCTTCTTGGCTATTGATTATTTCGGTTTTGCAGAAGTCTGTCTTTTTATTGTTCTTTTAATTTAAAATATATAAATCTGTGCTTTTCAGTTTAATTTCTTGGACAGGCCGAAAGATTGACCCAGTGGGAGTGGACTACATCCTGCAGAAGTTGGGCTTCCACCATGCAAGAACTACAATTCCCAAGTGGCTTCAGAGAGGAGTGATGGACCCACTGGATAAAGTGCTGTCAGTTCTTATAAAGAAACTGGGCACTGCACTGCAGGATGAGAAAGAGAAGAAAGGAGTACGAGACAAAGAGGAACATTAATGCACACTCGCACATACATGCACTTCAATATGAGATCTGGGTCAATGTGACTATAAGCTAATCTGAAACACTGGATAAACTCACACTACTGTACAGTAAATACAGCCGCTGCTCCTCCCCGTGTGTGAAGCTGCTGTTTACTGTGGTGGTGAACGTGGCAATTTTTATCTTCAGCACTGGCCGAATGTCGCGCCTTTGTTTTTTCTTTTTGTATATATTGATCTGCAGCCTCTTTCATTTGACTAGAACCTGCTTCTGATTGCCAGTCGGACTTCTCAACATACATGACCTGCACTTATATATATATTTATGGTTTTGCTAACCGTTCACTTACACTGACTGCCAGTGAGGCCTGAAGCTCTCAGAGTGTGTTTTGGAGCTAGTTTACAATGTGGCTTAAGAGCGTTTGGCGTTATACTTTTCTCTACTGTAGCAATTTTAAAATTCCATTCAGATTTAGATGTTTTTAACATCATTTTAACAGTCAAAAGACGTGCCATTTGTTTTGCTGCACATATTTTTGTTTGCCGCCTGTCAGTATGTGTGTGTATGAGTGTGTGTGTTTGTAAATTTAAGCCTGTATGTGTACATATAGGCCAGGTCACGTCAACCGGTCACACACAAAAACAAAAACACAGACGGTTTTCCGGACATTCTGAGAACAGCAGCACATGTTCCAGTGTACAGGTTTGTCTGTGAGTGTCTGGTCGGTGTGCTCTGACCTTAAATGTGCTTGTTTGATTAAAATGACCAAATGTTAAGCTGTCTGTTCTGAACTGGGCTTAAAAATTCAGTGGCAACCGTTCTATCAAGATCAAACCTAATTGTATTGTGTTTTGAAATGTGAATTTTTCTAATAATATCTGTGATTTTTATTGGCATTTCTCCACATATTTTAACATCCTAAATGTGTAATCTCAATCCTCCATGTTAAGCATGTGTGATTTAATATTTTTATGTATAGTTAAGTGCAATAGATTTTAAATCCTGAGGTGAACAGGTTCAATGTGCTTTAACTGAATAAAATCATTATTACTGTGTTCAATTTCTGCCTGGATATGGTAAAGATTTTTTTTTTTTTTTTTTTTTTTTATTACGCTGCAGAGGAGACACTTTATTTTGCTCTCTTGAAAAATTTCAGAATATCTGTGTTTTATCAATGAATTGGAACCATTTTGTCATATAAAATTTGATTGAAAATTAACAAGCACTGTCGCAGACATAGATGTCATGCTAATATTGGGCTTTAAATTATTTATTTTTTATATTTTAAAAGGCCAGAATTAATATATAACACACATATATAAGACAAAGTTTTACTTTCAGATGTTCTAGGCCTTTCTGAAATTACACACTTACAATGTGTTCTAAAGTCAGAGCATGGGATAATGTCACATCTGAGTTAAAGGTTTCTCAGTAAAACATGATCCCAAATCCATATGGGGATGAAGTGGGGTGTTTTTCCTCCAGCATCCTGACCTCTCTTGCTCTTATGTTGCTGCATACTATTAACTCTTTACAGCAGCACAGCACAATCTAATAGATTTTTTCTCTATACAGGAAAGAGTTACTGCAACAAAAGCACTTTACCACTTTTTGATATCCTCGAATTTGTAGGAAACAATGTATGAGCAGGTGTCCCGATACTTTTGTTTAAATAAAAACCCTGGCCAAAATTGGTCACTATTTATATTGTAAATTTAGCTTTAGCTGATCAGATGCATTTACCCACATTCGCTGAGACCGCTCTAGTGACTGGCAGTATAACGGGGAGATATAGGAAGAGGTTAGGCCTCTATAAACCGCTAGAGGGAGCCCGCGAGTAAGGTAAATGGTAAATTAAAAATATTAACAAACCAATTGTCTTGGCCAAGAAACCTTACCTATACATAGATACACATACATGTCTTTCTACGGCGGGCGGGTTTTAGGCAGTAAAGATGCTAGCGTTACTGCTATTGTGAGCTGTAGCTGCACCATTCCATTCCACCGAATGGGTGCCATTTGCTTACAACTGTTCCAAATTAAACTTTTTTTTTTATCTTTCTTCAACTTTGAATCCAACACGTGCATTTAACTATTCAAAACATGTACTGGTCAATCTCATGTAGCTTTACTTAATTTTTACGTGCTTTCTAAGTCGAATATAGTTACAAAACTCATGTGACATATGAAAGGCATGTTTAAAAGCAAGTCTAGTCATTCCTTTGATTGTTTTTAAAGAAATGGTGACTGTATGTTCAAATAATTAATATTTATGACAAAAAAATACTCCTGTCACTGACACTCACTCCTATTAGCATAAAATTAGCAAAAACATGAAAAATAGCTAAATGGCGGCTATGCTAATAGCATGAGGACACTGATCAAGTTCTAGTGATTTCTCCAAAATGTGTAATTTTAAAAATAAAACAAATAAAATCTATGAATTAATTTAGGTAACAGGACCGAGTGTTAAGATTGACCTTCTAAGGCATAGTTACAGTAAGATGAAATATACAGAAAAACAAATGAGGGAACTTAAATTAGGTCTTCTCATGATCTTCAGAAGGACCAGCTGATGAAACTTCCTGTTGTAGATGTGACTTGTAGAATGTTCCAGATTTTTCAGAGTGAAACAGGGGACACAACTAAAAATGTGTTTTTACCTATTTAATATTATGGATTTATTATGAAAAACATATTTTAAAGCATAGAAGAGATTTGAAGTCACACAACAATGCAAAAAAAGACATATTCGAACAATTTTAAGGATTATATTTCATGGTATAGTTTAGAGTGGGGAGAGGTAACAAATGCTATTTTTTTGTGTTCTAAGTAGTTTTTATTAATGTTTTTAATTACATATCTTACTTTTGCAGTTAGGTCAATGTTCACAAGACACTATGCTTAATAATAAAATGTATTTTATCAAAAATTTCCTCGGGACAGGATTCACAGATTCGGTAGAATGGCCCGTGTAATAGCAAGACACTTTTTAAAGGTTTATAACTGAATTTAAAAGCTTTGAAAATTGTATGCGGTACCAAAACATTTTAGTAAATTATAGAAATTATTTATAAACTGTAAATGATGTTATGTAATAACAAAAGTTTGGGAGATGGACCACGCCCCACCTCTACGTTCTAACTCCACCCCGTATCAATCAACCGTCCTATAAATACCTCCCCTAACTAACTACCTCTCGTGACGAAAGTTCGCAACCCACCTCCTCCCCAACAACCCCCTTTTTCTACTCTTCCACTTCTTATTAAATAAAAGGGGGGGATATAACTGCACGCTTCTTCAAGCACGCAGTTCAGAACTCCAACCCAAATTTCCCTGAGTTCCCTCCCATTTTTCCTTCTTCTTTCTCTACTTTAGGCGTGGTCCGCACTTAGCAAATTTTGCTCCATATGAACCCGTTCATTCTGTACTCGCTCAGGTGCGCCCTCTAGTGTCTGAGCTGTGACCGAATCGTAAAGCAGATTTAAACGTTAGAATGAACGTGTTGACACTCCATGAACAGAGTTGTAAACACAGTTCAGTTTTTATGTTTTCTTATGATTCACTTGTAATCACTTAGTGAACTTACTAGTCGCTTCCTAAATAGTGGAATACTAATGAGGGAGCAGGAAGCATTTTCGGTAACAGACTCATTAGGTATATAGTTAAGCAATAGAACACGAGAGGGAGTGTGTTATCGCGAATAACATGGCGGATGTGATTTGGTCGTAGTAGATCATCACAGCCATGATGTTATTCACGATAACACACCACCTCAAATGTTCTATTGCTTCCATACAACTTTTTTTTTTGTACTGAACTGTAACAGAACTGTAGCTACAGAACAGCGTATGGGTTTATCGTTAGCTTGAAATCAAAATTGAGGGTTAGTAAGTACACGTTATGGCCTTTTAATTACGCTGAAACTCTCCTCTCCTGCTCCACAGTGTCGTCTTCATGTGAAAGCTGCGCGTTTGCGAGCATTGCAGCCTGTTATGCAGGGTGGTGTTGGTTTCTTAGCCGGCTGGACTGTGGTTAGGTTAGCTTAGCTTGCTGGCTGGTTACCGTTATCCGGCTATCAGACTGCGGCGAAGGTGACTGATGGATTTTCTTTCTCTTTTTTTCATAAAAGATGAGCCAGCTCTGCTGGTGAGCGCGCCGTGGTTGGGCGCTAACCTGTGCTAAGCTAATGCTTCTGCTGCTGGAGGTGATGATTCAAAAAGGTACTGTGTATATGCCGTTACTCGGCAACGCGTCCGCAGAGTGTTACAGATTTAGTGTGAGAAGGCCGTGCTGTTATCTTAAATAACAGGAAACAATAAGATTTTGAAATTGGAACTAACTGTTGTATAAAAACGGGCATATGCCCACCTTTCCCGAGTCCACAATAACACAAGTACAGACAGGGGCGTCACCTGGCCCCTGGCTTGGGTTTCCTGGGCTTTAGCCGCGAATAATTTTCCAGTAGTCCCGAATCGTTTAGCTCAGTTGTATTTATAATGACGAGACGGGCCATTGACCGTTGTGTAATTATAGTTCAAGTATAAAGTTCCGCCTTTCAGGAGAAACAGCCAATCAGCTTGCTGGTTTTGCTTAGATCCTTTGCCCGAACCCGACCCGAGATTTCTCACCAGTTGCTTCGGCCCGGGTTGGGGCGAGTTCCATAAAATGAAATATGATGTAGGCATCTGTTTTTTTTAATGCTATTTTTATTTTATATAAAGCTCTGGCATGATAATTTAAAATAAAGCTAAATAACCAAGTATTATTGTTAACGAAAACGAACGAAATAACGAAAGCTGAAAGTGTAAAAATATTCTCGTTAACTGAAACTAATAAAAACGACAATTAAAAGAAAAACGTAATTAACTGGAACTGTATTGTGTGTTTATAAAACTAAAACGAATTGAAATTACAGGTAGAATGCCTTTTTTCGTGTTTGTTAATTTATTTATAAGCACTGTTTCCCCTCCAGCAGTTTTACAGCGGGCGGTGTTGTGCCGATCTGCTCGCGAAGGGGATTGGGAAAGTTCTGCTATGCCGTCATTTCTTGTTTAACTGTTAGCTTGCACTGTTCAAAACAGCACACCTTCTGTCCTATTTGATGGGCAAGAGGTGTGCTGTTTTTGAACAGTATTTTAGCAGAACATACTGAATTTTAAATTCCCCAATATATGTTTCACTGGCTACTTAATACACTGCTCAAAAAAATAAAGGGAACACTCAAATAACACAATATAACTCCAAGTAAATCAAACTTCTGTGAAATTAAACTGTCCACTTAGGAAGCAACACTGATTGACAATCAATTTCACCTGCTGTTGTGCAAATGGAATAGACAACAGGTGGAAATTATTGGCAATTAGCAAGACACACTCAATAAAGGAGTGGTTCTGCAGGTGGGGACCACAGACCACTTCTCAGAACCTATGCTGTCTGGCTGATGTTTTGGTCAGTTTTGAATGTTGGTGGTGCTTTCACACTCGTGGTAGCATGAGACGGACTCTACAACCCACACAAGTGGCTCAGGTAGTGCAGCTCATCCAGGATGGCACATCAATGCGAGCTGTGGCAAGAGGGTTTGCTGTGTCTGTCAGCGTAGTGTCCAGAGGCTGGAGGCGCTACCAGGAGACAGGCCAGTACACCAGGAGACGTGGAGGAGGCCGTAGGAGGGCAACAACCGAGCAGCAGGACCGCTACCTCCGCCTTTGTGCAAGAAGGAACAGGAGGAGCACTGCCAGAGCCCTGCAAAATGACCTCCAGCAGGCCACAAATGTGCATGTGTCTGCACAAACGGTTAGAAACCGACTCCATGAGGATGGTATGAGGGCCCGACGTCCACAGATGGGGGTTGTGCTCACAGCCCAACACCGTGCAGGACGCTTGGCATTTGCCAGAGAACACCAGGATTGGCAAATTCGCCACTGGCGCCTTGTGCTCTTCACAGATGAAAGCAGGTTCACACTGAGCACATGACAGACGTGACAGAGTCTGGAGACGCCGTGGAGAGCGGTCTGCTGCCTGCAACATCCTTCAGCATGACCGGTTTGGCAGTGGGTCAGTAATGGTGTGGGGTGGCATTTCTTTGGAGGGCCGCACAGCCCTCCATGTGCTCACCAGAGGTAGCCTGACTGCCATTAGGTACCGAGATGAGATCCTCAGACCCCTTGTGAGACCGTATGCTGGTGCGGTTGGCCCTGGGTTCCTCCTAATGCAGGACAATGCTAGACCTCATGTGGCTGGAGTGTGTCAGCAGTTCCTGCAAGATGAAGGCATTGAAGCTATGGACTGGCCCGCCCGTTCCCCAGACCTGAATCCGATTGAGCACATCTGGGACATCATGTCTCGCTCCATCCACCAACGTCACGTTGCACCACAGACTGTCCAGGAGTTGGCGGATGCTTTAGTCCAGGTCTGGGAGGAGATCCCTCAGGAGACCATCCGCCACCTCATCAGGAGCATGCCCAGGCGTTGTAGGGAGGTCATACAGGCACGTGTAGGCCACACACAATACTGAGCCTCATTTTGACTTGTTTTAAGGACATTACATTAAAGTTGGATCAGCCTGTAGTGTGTTTTTTCACTTTAATTTTGTGTGTGGCTCCAAATCCAGGCCTCCATTGGTTAATAAATTTGATTTCCATTGATTATTTTTGTGTGATTTTGTTGTCAGCACATTCAACTTTGTACAGAACAAAGTATTCAATGAGAATATTTCATTCATTCAGATCTAGGATGTTATTTGAGTGTTCCCTTTATTTTTTTGAGCAGTGTATAATAAGAAAAAGAAGAAGGAAAGGAACATGAAGGATTATTATTCATAATATATTTTTATTAACTCTTAGAAACCTTTAAAAGTATTTTTACAATTATATGACAGCAACGTCAGTGTCCACATCAGTGCTGATTCTGTGTTAAAATTTCAACAAACGTGAGCTATACACAATTTCTGTGGCTTTAGAAATGTACATGTAATATCTGTATCTTGAATGTAATCCATAATAGCTGTTTTGTACCTTATGGGATTGCAATGACATTACTTAAAAAGAAATTCATATAAATTCTGTCTGTTTTCTTGCAATCAGGCTCCCATAAACAGTAATGTGTAAGCAGCAATGTGTACTGCTGAAATGTATATATACTCAGTATAGCAAATTTAAAACATTTTAATCTGGCATCAAACCATTAACTGAAAAAATTCTTACAGTGTACTGACACACAACAGCATAATGAATCATTTTACTCCCTTGTTCGCAATCAGCGACAAAAGGACTTTTTATTCTACTTCGTCTGACATGTTCACTAATATAAATACATGAACTAAGGAATTAGAGTGAAGTACAAGCATTAGCTGCTCATTAATTGTGTGGACCTGTTTGTACAGAAAAAAGACTGAGAAGACATTTTATTTGATCATAGATTATAAGTACAGTTCTTCTTAAGTCTTATTAGTGTGACTGCAGTAGGCAAACACTTCGCAACACTTTAGCAGCACCGTCCACAAATCAGCTGCAATCACACCCGCAGTTTCTGCAGGAACTGTGCACTCTAGTTAAATTATAACCCTTAAAGGTATACATTTGTTAAACAATCAATATCAGGATTGTTTGGCGAGGTGTGGTCTTCAACTTCTCCTTCAGGATCTGTGTTGGGTTGTGGAGTGTTATTGCTAATATATTGAATGCTCTTCGTGCATTTGTGTTTCCTTAATACAACAGAATACCTGAAATTTCTCCCACAGTCTGGGCAGTGATACGGTTTCTCTCCTGTGTGAATGCGTTGGTGTTTTTTGAGATCACTCTGTGTAGTAAAACACTTCTCACACTCTAAGCAGTGATACGGTTTCTCCCCTGTGTGAACGCGCTGGTGCTGTTTGAGAATACTGAGTTGATTAAAACTCTTCTCACAGTCTGAGCAGTGATACGGTTTCTCCCCTGTGTGAATGAGCTGGTGTATTTTAAGATGACCCAGTTGATTAAAACTGTTCCCACATTCTGAGCAGTAATATGGTTTTTCTCCTGTGTGAATGCGCTGGTGTCTTTTGAGATGACTCGGTCGATGAAAGCTCCTCCCACAGTCTGAGCAGTGATGCGTTTTTTCTCCTGTGTGAACGTGCTGGTGTAGTTTGAGATTACTCTGTGTAGTAAATCTGCTCCCACACTCTGGGCACTGATACGGCTTCTCCCCTGTGTGAACAAGCTGGTGCCTTTTGAGGTGACTGTGTGTAGCAAAACTCTTCTCACAGTCCAAGCAGGGATACGGTTTCTCTCCTGTGTGAATGCGCTGGTGCAGTTTGAGATTACCCTGTGAAGTAAAGCTCTTCCCACACTCTAAGCATTGATACGGTTTCTCTCCTGTGTGAATGTGCTGGTGTTTTGTCAGCTCACTCAGTGTTATAAAGCTCTTCCCACAGTCTGAGCAGTAATATGGTTTCTCTCCTGTGTGAACGTGTCTGTGTTGATTGAGATTACCCTGTGTAGTAAAGCTCTTCCCACAGTCTGAGCAGTGATATGGTTTTTCCCCCGTATGAACACGATAGTGTGTTTGGAGAGTACCCATTTGAATAAATCTCTTCCCACACTCTGAGCATTGATACGGTTTCTCTCCAGTGTGAATGCGCTGGTGTAGTTTGAAATGACTCTGTTGAGTAAAGCTCCTCCCACAGTCTGAGCAGTGATGTGGTTTTTCCCCTGTGTGAATGCGTTGGTGTACGTTGAGATGATTCTGTGTAGTAAAACTCTTCCCACATTCTGAGCAGTGATATGGTTTCTCTCCTGTGTGGATGTGCTGGTGTAGTTCGAGAGTACTCTCTGTAGTAAAACTCTGCCCAGTGTGGTAAAATTCTTCCATGCCTGGACTTGGATTCATTTGTTTAAGTGGTGTAGCAAACTACTTTTGCATGTATTGGAGATTCTTCTAGATGTCTTGAGCTTTTAGCAATTTAACATTGACCTTTGCGAAATATCCTGGGTGGTTGTCGTGATAAATTTCAGGAGAAGACTGGGAAAACATTCATTTCTGGAAAAAGACAAAAGATAAATTTAATATTGTAGTGGAATAAAAGCAGATTGATTATTTAAAAACAGGTACATTAATCAGTTATGCTATATGGATGGCTGAGAGGTGGGGCTTGAATGTTTTCTGCAGCACTTGCTGGTTTGTGTGGTTACCTGTGTTTTTTAGCACTTTTATTAGCAGATTGGGATGTATAAAATATGCTATGTAAAGAGCGGTATTATCCGGTTAGTGAGGTTAAAATCTTATGTTCTGTCCTCCACGAGGCATATCCTACACATATGAGCTGAAAATGTGTAGTCCAGCCTGACTGAGCTGAATTTAACGAAGTCTGTAGCTGCTGGAGGAGGCACTGCAGCTTCCTGTGACCAAACAGCCTGTGTAAACCCTGTGTAAACTCCTGAGAAATCAGAGAAATATTGAACAATCAACAATCGTGTATTTTGGCTGAAAATAATCTGATAGCAGATCTGTTGTTCTATCTCTACAGATTACCATTCATACCATATATATTTTAACCCATGGGCATTATAAAATTAAATTGTAGCTTCCTCTGTAGTAGGCCTGTTAACAGGCCACAAAATATATGCAGTGGAAACGCTGATGTTGTACTACTACTTTACTATCTCACATTACACAGTAAATATATTATACGGCTCGAAAACCTGAATTAAATGCAGATCTCATTTTATATTATAAATATCTTTCTCTGAAATCTTTCACTATCATTACTGATGGTCAGTTATTAGAAATTAAAAGGTAGCATTACACAATTAATAATTTGTTTTTAAATATTTCAGTGTGAATGAGCAGTGTCCTGACCTCAAGCATAAAAGCTAAAATATGAGGAAATTGACAAATATAAACACAATATAAAAACTAAATATAAAAAGTTTTTTATTTACACTATATTAGTAAACTGCACACAGATATTAACCAAAGACAATAATCCAAATCAATGCTTGGCAAACCTATATTTTAAATTCCTAGGAACAAATTGTTATTTTCACCTGTTAGCTTTAGGCTAACAGTGATACACACTACGCCCTGTGGAGATTCTTTTTTTGTAAATGTAGATCAAAATCCATTAAACATGAAAAATATTAAAAAGATCAGTCGAAAAATGTTTTTTACTAGAAAAACTGCAGAACAGTTTTTTTCCTCGACCTTAAATGCGACAACTAGCGTAAAAAACTTAAATTGTATTTTCTCTGAATATTCCATTTCCATTCCATTCCACAATAAATGTGGCGGCAAGCGAAGTTCGCATTTCCCCTGAATTTTCCATTCCACCTTAAATGCGGTAGCTTGCGTAACAAGTGAGCCTTTTACCTTAATTTTCCATTCCACCTTAAATGCGGTAGCTTGCGTATCAATTAGTCAGAATTTTTCATTCCACCTAAAATGCAACAGCTAGCGTATCAAGTTAGCATTTTCCCTGAATTTTCCATTCCACCTGAAATGCGACAGTTAGTGTATTCATTATATTGAATGCCATCACAGAGTCATTATAAAAAAGTCCACAGTAATATTTGCTTATCTTCAGGATTTTCCCAGTATTGTTTTTTTTTTTTTTTTTTAAGTCTGACAGTCAGCTTTTTGAGCTTTTTTTGAGACAACTTAAAATTGATGAGATAATGGCCTGACAACTAGACCCAAAGCGGCATTTGATTATTTCTATATTAACTTACATGTGTAAGTTATACACATCTAACGTTACATATTACATGATATGTTTACAGGGTCATTTTGAAAAATAACCACAGTTTTTTGTTCTTTTTGAGGATTTTTTTACAGTATGATTTATTGTCTCTTAAGTCTACATTTAATAATATAATAAATATTGTTTATTGTATTTTCTGTTTTATTAAGCTATATTATTTTATCATTTTTTTAAGTATAAATTAAACTTGGAGCGTCTTACTGTGTTTTTCCTTTTCTGTTCAGAGCGTTTGCACAGCAATTTGACTTTCCACTGTTAAAACCCGCCATCTACAGGCGGCCGCATGTAACTGCAGCAAGCGTTTAAGGTGGAACGTAAATCCGAATAAGCAGCTGGTTAATAAGTAGCCAATTTCAGCTTTGTAGTTAGTCAGCATTTTCCCACAATTTTCAATTCCACCTTAAATGCGACAGCTAGCGTATCAAGTTAGTCAGCATTTTCACTGACTTTTTCATTCCACCTTAAATGCGGCAGCTGGCGTAACAAGTTAGCCTTTTCCCTGAGTTTTCCCTTCCACCTTAAATGGGACAGCTAGCGAATCGAGTTTGCGTTTTTTCAGATTTTTCCATTCCACCTTAAAAACCCCAAAATAAACCCAAAACGGCACTTCTTTTTAGTTGTACTACATAAGTAAATGTAGATGTACATTTAACAACTAAAATGGCTGTAGGTTTTAAAAGGGACAGAGCTGTATTAAATCAACACAGCTAGAAGTATCTTCACCAACAGCCGTAGAAATGCAGCCTGTTTATGATACAGTCTGGACCCTGGACCGCAGCGAGCGTTATGTCGTTATGTCTCTGTTCATTAAAACGTAACACGGATCCACACTGGCCTCACAGTCAGACTGCTGACCGAAGCGAACTAGAGACCGATTAAATAATCCTCCGTAGAGCGGGAGATCTGCATACCTTCAGTAGTTCAGCTGACCCTGTACCTCCAGCGGTGTGGGAGAACAAAGCCCCAAAATCATTCCAGCTGTGGACCCCGAAGCTCAGCCAGAGCCGGTGGTCTGTCGGGTTGTGCTACACGTCAATATGTGCTTCTTACCACCAGTGCGCATGCGCGGACCAAATGTTTTTTATATGATTTCATGTGTTTTAGATACTAATGTGTAAATAGTAGTTAATAATATTAAGTATTAATTAAACTATGAAAAAAACAAAAAACGTTCTAATCCCAAATACTCTGTTGGGAGCATTTTCAAATATGGTGCTTTTAACTAAATATACACTTGGGTAGCACAATTCGTCAGAATACCGGTTTGTGGAGAGCCTGTCCACTCCCTGTTTCCCCCGTTGGATCAGCCAGAGGGAGTCTGTGAGCGAGTTCTCGATGAAGGAGGGGGAGGGGTTGCAGCAAAACGGCTAAAAACCTAAAGCTAAAATAGTGTCTAACTACACAAAGCACAAAAAGTAAGGAAAATGTGTAGGTGTCTGCTCTAAGTGTCGACACTAATGATATTGGCACAGTAATATTCCTTGTGCTTTAGGATATTTACAGTGTAATATTTCTATTTTCATAATGTGGTGTCAAATTTAACAAATTATTTGATAATCTGGAGAGCAACTGGAAGAAAAAGAGATTCAAGTCGTAGTTATTATACTTTCTCTGGTCTACCATGTTTATTCTGCATTTCAGATAAACAATACAATCATTTTACACTAAATGAAAAAAAAAAAAGGATTATTTTAGTTCAACATCCTTTACTCAATAAAAACATGTCCCATTTTTCCCAGGTTAGCACTGTTAGTCATACTTGTATATAATGCATTACGCTGTATTTTGTGTAGAAGATGGATTTAATGAAACAATAAAATGGATATAACTAATAAACTGTATAACACAACTTCTTTTACTACTGTTAATGTGTGGTGCAGCCATCTTGGATTTTGAACTCTAGTCTATATAGTTTAGTTCTTAGTAGCCTAAAAAATGTTTGTGGCACCAGAAAACAATTTTTCCCTTTGCATGGTAAAGGTGTAGAGAACTGTAGCCTTCAAATGAGATTTCAAATGAAAACAGCATTATTGTACAAAAGCAAAAAAGCAAACACAAACAGTGAATTGCTTTAAAAAGCTTTATTTCACCCAAATATCACAGAAGCGCCCTGTCTGAATTTACTGTGCCTTTAAAAACAACTCTGAATAGGTAGATTTCACGGAGACGTATTTAACATTCTAGCAAGATATGTAAACTCAAAAAAAATGAGCTAACAAAAATGTGCTAAAAATATGCTGCTCTATAGTTAAATGCATTCTATTATTGACTATAAAAAGAAAATGTAATTCAAGGGCTATCCATAGTGTCTTAAATTTAACGATACCACTGGTTATTAAAAAAAAAAAATAAAACAATAAAAAAAAAAAAAAAAAAAAAAAAATCAGACTCCTTACTGGCAATCTGTTACTATCAATAATTCCAGTATTATAATTTTGGTCTTTCATATACATTTCCATATACATATCTACTGTTAAAAAAAGGCATCTATCTCCAGGATTAAAACAGGCATAAAAAAAGATTCAAGTTTGGCGTCGATAATGCTGTGTAATATAACGAGGCTGTTTGGTCTTGTTGGCTCTGTTTATCACACATTGACTCAAGTGTGCGCGAGTGTGTTTTTCAGTGTGCGCACACTCGACTCGGAGAGAGGTTGAGTGTGTGAGGGGTGGGGGACCTGATGTGGGAGCTCCCTGGAGCTCTACAGTCTTCACATATTTCCCTGATCAGACACAAATACACACACACACACACACACACACACACAAACACACACAAACACAGTGCTTTCAGTTTTGGAAAACAGTCACGACGACGTCAATACCACTGAATCATGAGCAGAGGGAGGAGGCGTGGTTGGACAGGCCATGGAGGGGAAAAAGGGAGAGGGAAGAAGAGTGGTCTCACCAGCTCTACACTTCTGCTGCCTTTTTTGAGCTCTTCCTGGGGGTCTTACTAGTAGCCCTTTTGGGGGTGTTCTTGGTGCCAGGGTTGCGGCCACGCCTGGCTGTTTTTTTGGGAAGGGAAGCCTGAGAGGTGCTGGACAGCTCCTTGGCAGCCTCTGCTGAAGCCTGCAGGTCTGTGTCGTCGTGCTCTTGACAGCACAGTCGGCTTGTGACGGGGTGTGGTCGAAGCGCACCCTCCTCGTGGGCCTTACAGAAGGAGTTGGGACAGTGCTGGCAGAAGGCATCGGAAGGCTTCCCGCACACATCACAGTGATGCCAGGGGCAGTCCCAACGACCTGTTCATCAGATAAGCAAAATCAGTAAAGAAGGAAAAACAGTCAAAAGTTGTTTGATCACAAAACTACAAACAGCATTAGTTACAGATACCCTGTGTGAACAGGTAGGAGGCTACACAACAAAAATGGGCCTTACCGAATGGCCTCTTGGTGCGGTCCAGGCAGGACAGGTGGTAGGCTTTTGTGCAGCCCTTCTTATCACACAGGACCAGCTGCCCTCCGTCCCCACATCGGAAACACTCGTCCTCCGACTGCTTCTTCCCCTCGCTCCGAGCACGCCGTTTCCGAGGCTTCTTTTTCTGTGGCTTGGATTTAGACTCTGAAGTCGGAGCGATCTGCAGCAGAGTGTGATTCAGGGTTCATACACTTTTTAACCAATAAATCTCCATGATTTTTCTATGACTATTCAATGTGTTAAAGGAATTTTTTCATGACCAAAAACATCAGTGCAGACAGACAATAAAACCAAAAAGCAACTAAAACTATAATCAAAATTATTATAGTAGGTCTAAAATGAATCTTATAAAAGTGCTGACATACAATATTTAATAATAAAGCGTGTGTCAGATCCTGAAAGCTCCATTGGCTAGGGCTTAATTACTTGATTAACTCTGAGCTAACGTATTTAATTGCTATTTTCTAATTATATGAGTTTTCCAGGTTTATCATGACTGTACGAACCCTGGTGATCGGATCCTCAGGTTCACAATACGTATTTTTTTAATAATTAAAAAAAAGCACAAGGCTTGCCAAAGGTGGACTCACCTTGGGTCTGTCTCCTAAAAAGCCACTGCAGTTGGGTGCACCACAGCGACACACAGTCTTCTCATTTCCAAGACAATCCAAATTGTAGTTAAAAGTCAGCTCTGTACCTGCAGACAGAACAAGACAACCAGACCTTAAATAATAACCGAAGCAACACTCTTCCAAACAGCACAACTTTTACCTGTACAGAACTCTCTTATACTCAAAAAGGTACACAAGCAACACTTTAGTAATTAGTGATGAGCATATTAGCAATAGGAGATCTGAGCAGGTATCGCAGGCTGTTCTCTGGGTTCTGCTTTGTAATGAATTCTAATGAGCATTCTAATAAGAATCTTATTAATCTTTCTAAAGTGTACCTGTTGGGATGTCACAAACAGCAAAAAGGCCCACGCGAGTGTCTCCATTCACAGTCCATTTCTGAGTCTCACAGTTGGGCTGGCAGCTGTGATTCATGAAGCGAGAGTAATTCCCTTTCGGTCCTGCATCTATGATCCGGTCCTGCACACAGATAACAAATAAGCACAGGTTACATTTAAATATAGGTGAGGATGCTGTGTAAATCTGGCCTTAAATCAATCAGTGGTGGGATATGTGGCATTTTTATGGTACTACATAAAAATTGTACTAATAAATGTCCATATTTGAGGTAAAATGTCAGTAAATAGATGATATAATAATAAGTTGAAAGGATGTTCTGGGGAACTGATTCAGTGCAGCACTAAATCCCTTTTGTGATAAATAATGGCATACATAATTAATAATAATAATTAAAAAAAAAAATCATACTGTGATGCAACTATAGTGGTTACTGAACTTTTCTCAAAAAACAAAATTGTGCCTTATAATCCAGTGCACCTTGTGTATGCATGTTTGTTTATATAAATTGGTCAAAATTAGGGAGAGAAAAAAAAAAATAATAATAATAATTGAGAACAAGGCAAACTGTGCTCTTGGACTCTGGCAATTCTCAGATCATAGTGGCAATGCCTCAGTCTGCTGGAGCCAATCAGTAAAAGTTGCCCCAGAATAGTTTTTTTTGCAATCAGAACACTGGAATCAATCAACAGAGTACAACACTGCTATCTAGTGGGCAGGGATTAAACAACACTAACTATACCACAGCTAGTTGACTTCTATATGTGCTGTTATCAGCCGGTTGATGCACTGTTAAAAAAAGCTCTCCATGTATTACTCCACCATATACAGGTAACCTAGTAACGATGTGCACTTACCAGCCGAACCGCGCAGCTGCAAACAGAGCAGCAATGGAGTGTTTATAACCAAACAAAGTTAATTTCTCATCCTCTTTACCTCAATCTTTTAATAATGGATATTACTACATATGGCTGTAGTATTAATTACTGTAATGCCACAGCACACTGTTCAGTGGCACTCCCAAACAAATACTGCTCCTCTAGCTCTACTGCACACTGTCCAGCCACTGAACAGACTGCAGACTGTGCAGTGAGAGCAAACACATTACAAAATTATTTCAGAAATAATTATTAGCTACACAAAACTGAAGACATTTAAAGAAATAAAAAGCACAAAAAAAGTGAATAATAAAACAAAATATTACAGTAATATAAACAGTAACATGCATGCATGTAAATCCAGCTGCACTCTTTACCTTGTTGATAGTGAGCATGTAGAAGTGAGTGATGTCATTCTCCTGAGCATATCTGATCCTGGCTCTGCACTCTTCCTCATCGATCAGCTCTCCAACATACTCATTCACAAACTCGCCCTGAGTGAAAAAACAAGACCTGATTAAAATTTTAATAAATAGGTTCACATTATGCCTGACAAACCAGCTGAACACTTATTACTATTAGTTTTTTTTTTCATTTATTATTTTTTATTAAGGAATCCAAACAGTCAAATACTGATAATTTCCAGTAGATAATTAATAGACGTGTTGGTGCCAACCTTCTTGATGTCTCGTAGAGTTAAGAGACCCCAGCCCTTTCCGGCGGTACGAATGGTCTTGGTCTCGGGGTACAGGCGCTTGGTGAAGTCCTGGTTCATGCAGCGTTCTCCAGCTGGACACACCTGCGGGTGGCACTCGTACAGCAGCATGCGGTTCAGACACTCTGACTCAAAGCTACAAGGGCGTTCATCGGTGGGTTTACAGTTACACTTTGGGATCTCAGAGATATCAGCTGTGTAGATCTGGACCCGGCCACATGGTTTGTTTGTCTAGAAAAAAAAAATTGTGAAAAACATTCCATTATTAGATAATGGAAACCACCATCTAATACATTTAAAATATATATAAATTGATGTGTATATTACAGAAAACCAATCAAACAAAAAAGTAATAAAATAAATGTAATAAGCTGGTACCTTGATGTATTTATATGGTGGCGGTTTCTTGTTGTTCTCGTGAGCCTCTTTAGCTTCTCTCTCCATTTTTATCTGTTTAAATCGAGTCTCCGCCTCCAAAAGAGCTACAGGAAGAATAAAGTACACAGTGAAATGAATGAAGCTGCAGTGCTTACATCAAAAAGATGAAACAGTAGTAGTAATGGAGGTTTAATTCCAAGATAGCTCATAGGCTATTTTCCTGGCAGGAGCATTAGGTGTGCTTTTGTGGTCCGTCTGTCCTATTCAACCTGCCATCTGTTCATTACTTAAAAAAATCAATAATAGTCTAGCATCAATTAAAATGCTGAAATAAATGTTAACTGAAAATTCCACCAAATTCAAAATCAATCACACATACTCTCACCAAATTACAGCATAATCTCTGGCAAATTTGCTTCCAATAGTTTTGTTTTAGAGCCATATGGTAAAATTAATTAAGTGACTGGCATGATGAAAGTGCTGGATTAGGTGTAAACTAATATATACAAAAATGTCTAGGCTGGTTGATTATTTGGAGAAAGAGAAAAAATATCAAATTTGTTTTTTGATTATTATTTTCTTTTTTTTTTTTTATGTGAAAGTATAACCAACAACCATCCCTTACCAGTTTTAAAGACTTTCCCAATTCCATTCCTCTGGTGCCTGCTCCCCCTGTCTCCTTCTATATAAGGGAACACACGGCCTTGGTGGGTCCAGAAGTAGTCCTTCGACCCAAAGAAGTAAACAGGAAACTCCCCGATTTCATGCCGCAGGTGCTGGATATTTGTAGGGATGTTTCTGGGATGACGGATTTCTGCTGGCCACCACCTAGGTTTTCAGAGTAGATCTTAATTAATCAGTATTTAAGATAAAAACTCCACCATCAAGCACTTACATAAACAATCAGTTACGGCAAGAACTGCCATTTTTAATTAATGATAGGAAATTTATTTTTGCCTAAAAACAGAGATTTATAAAGTGGTAGAGAGCCAAATTTGAGTAAAAGTACAAGTGCTCTACAAATAAAGTGACTTGAGTAAAAGTTATCGTATTCTTCAAGCACCACACTTCTGCTTAACAATGATTACTATTTTTCAAGGTAGATGATGGATACTGCAGTAATTGACCATAACATTTATTATTAAGACCAAATATCTGTAGTAAAATATCTAATGCTTTCATATTCAGTGCAAGCTCAGACTTGCCTGTAATTGCCCAGTTTGACCCAGATAATGTCCCTGTACTTGGGCTTCTTTCCTGAGCGGCAGTCGTTACAGAACCAGCTGCCATCAGGCATGGCAATATTTAGGCAGTCAGGATGAAACGCAGCCGGACACGACTCACAGCATAGCAGACGACCACCTGGAACACACAAACACATACAAATTATATATATGTAACTCGCCACATAACCAAGATTCTAAACTGTAAAGTGTATATAAAAAACAAATAAAAATAAAATACAGGGAACTACCAGCATTCAAATTTTTGTTTCGTAGTGATTGACACTAGGGTGGGCAATATGTCCATAAAATAATATTGACAAAATGACAAAACACTGATTTTTTTCCACAACAATACACTACTAAAACAAAATAAAAATGTAATTTTATTAATGCAAATATTTATCATCATTATTTACCAAAATTATAGAAATTATAGTAAAATCATGTCCATTGGCAGGTGAAGAGCATGCATTTTATGTACATATTTCTTTAAAAGTACTGTTAAAAACAGCAATGCATCCAGAAATATGCTTAGGGAACAAAATTTCTAGTTTAAGCACAGGTAATGCTGTTGTTCTTGTTCCTAATAAAGCGTCACAAACATGCTCATCGTTTTTTTTCCAACAAGATCTTAAAATATGTCGGCTGTTAAATAAATGTGTGAGAACAATTATTGCTTTTTGAATTTCTTTAGTTACATTTAATAAAAAGGTTTAGAAAAAAAAGTATTGTTTGAGTATCTGTATAGAAACTTTTAAATTGATACCCAGCCCTACTACCATTAACCCCAGTAATCAAATGTTCAATTTAAAGAATCTTCTTACCCTTGGAGCAGATGAAACACCAGCTGACATTGACGTGCGAGTGATGACTGTAACCCTTTTTAGGGTTAAAGTGATTAGTACACACAATCGCAGTAGATGTCAGCATCTCACTTCCTGCAGCTACGCACAGATCTCCAGCATGATAGGCCACTGGGCAGCGGAGACAACGAATCATCTTTCCTAAAATAAACATAATAATAAATAGAAAAAAAAAACATCACACAATAAAAAAAAATTGAGAGGAAGTGCGAGAGAGGAAAACAAAGAAGTAGGACCAGCCTAAAAGTCTTACCTTTGGTGGCTTTTGCAGTACCACGGTTGCTGTAGTGACAACTGAGGCAGGTGTGCAGAGGGCAGCGGAATCCTCGGTTATCAAACACAGTCAGCGCACTCAACCGCAAACACGCCTCATGGTAGTATTTTCCACAGTGCAGAACACTGCAACGTTTTACCTCCCCTTCAGACTGTTTACAGGTAAAACATGCATGCACTCCTAAAAAGAAAATCAGAAAATGAAATTAATGTATTTATAAAAATGACACAGTTTGTAGTGCAATATCTGAGTTTATACAGAAAGTTGTTCCTGCTCACCCGTCCTGCAGGCAGTACAGAGCACCTTGTCTGTCGGATGGTCCAAACCCAAACACTGCAAGTGATACGTAGCAAAGCAATGTCCTTCACACGTCACCAAGTCCTCACTCGTCTTCTCACAAACCTATACAAACATACTGTCAAAAATATGCCTGCACAAATTAACAAAAACAAAAAAAATAGATTATAGTGTGCACACACTAACCTGACACACACTCTCCTTCTTAACACTGGCCCTCTTGGTCGTGTGGGTTTCATCTGTGCTGTCACTGGGAGAATCAGGTCTGTCCTCACACAAAGCCTGAAACACATTTTATAAAATAAACTTTGATTAATGAACTTTACTGGGCAGAAAAAGGAGATTGATTAAGATAAGCAATTAATGCAGTAACTGTGGTCTAGAAATGACAAGCAGATATAAAATTGCACAAGACATAGCAGCTAATTAAACCTTACTTTATAACATTAAAAATCCATCCAACCAAAGAAATCAATAGAGGCTATGTACATGACATCGCAGTTGGTGGAAATCACTGTGGTTTATTCTGTAGCAAAAACAGACTGAGTGGCAGTCTTAGCATTCAGTGTGGATAATGTGAACGCAAAAAAGAGCTGTTGTGTGACTGACTGTACAAACAGAGTAACTCTTAGTAGAACTTTGTCGTTTTCCACTGAGAAACTCAGACAGCCATGTTGTAGAATATTTTGCCACTCAGTCTGATTAAGGAGGTGTGCTTCGGCAGGAATAAGATGTCAGCGCATACACTCTGGTGCTGGGCGATATGGGAAAAACATAGATCACGATATGATTTTTTTAATATCACGATAACGATATACATCATAATATACCACATTTGAGTATGTTTTCAGTTATTCTTCGAAAAATCCAACAAAATAATGTAATTGCTCATTTTTTTTCCAAATTTATCTCAAAGTGACGTTAAACCAAACTTTCAAAAATGAGAATTACTACCTTTTAGTGGAGCAATATATATGTATAAAATGAAAACAGATGAGGTAAATCCAGTAGCTATTTTTATTTTGTCCGTCAAATAACGTAAAGCAGCGTCATGTCGCAAAACTACATTATGAAGCTTTTTTTTTTGTTGCAAAGATTACTTTATCATCACTTATATAAACCGAGTTTATGCAAAGTGACCACGCCAATACATTTCATCTTAGTCTACTTTATATATTTGCATGAATAATTGATGAAATTACTGTAGAAACGATAGGGATGATAGAAGGTAAATAGCACAATAGATACTTTTCTATCGTCCACGCAATATTTATTGTCATATCGCACAGAACTTATACACTCTATACACTCTCTGTGCAAATATTCACATGTACCAGATGTTTTTTTGTTTTTTTTCCAATTATATAAAATGTTAAGCCAAAGTTTTAAATAGGACAATCACTTTTTTTTGCAGAGTCATTTGATTGTGTGTGCGTGTGCATGAGAGAGCGACAGACAGCACCTAGCGAAGGGCTCAACATATAGCTTGATGAATTAGCCTCTGTGCTAAACGGACATAAATTAGCACTAACAGCGTGAGCGGCTGCAAACACACTCGCAACATGAGCATTCTACAGAGAACTTGTAGATTAACAATGTAACTTTTTTGATACATCAGTGATCCGGATTCTGATTCTTTCAATTTGCGTGATCAACCTTAACCCCTAGTTCTAAACATTACGTAATTAAAGTAAAATGGAAAAGAGCAAGATTAAATCTGAAAGTCAAAAAAAAAAAAAAAAAAAAAAAACAACACTGGCTGGACATTTGTAAGAAAAGGTAACCAAAAACACCCATTTGCCTGTCAATTGTAAAGCATGATTGTGAAAAGAGATTAACTGCATAATTTTAAAAAATCCTTTGTGGCATATATCAAGGATGATTTAGAACAAATGTACCACCCAGAACAAATGTACCTCTAGCTCTAACTGGCGACGCTTCTTGGAAGAGGCAGCGAGTAATTGGTTACCATCCTTCTTCCTCTTCCTAACACGTTTGGCCTTGACTGGAGGTTCCTCTGCTGACACAAAAAAAAAAGATGTAGAATAGCAGATACATTTATATATATATATATATATATATATATATATATATATATATATATATATATATATATATATATATATATATATATATATATACACACACACACACACACACACACAAACTCTCATTAAACAATTACACACAACACATACGTCTATCTGTACTGCACTGCTGGGCTGGGCTCACTTACCTGAAGCTGATGCTCTGAAACCCTTTCTTTTCTCCACGGATAAAATTTGTTTCTTTCTTCTTCTTGTGCTGTCAGATGGCTCTGTTGTCTGCACCTTTTAGGAAGAATAAGCACAATCAAAGTTTTACTGATGGCGGGGGACAAAACTGCTACCGTATATGGACACTGTGGCACAACAAAGCCATATTACAGCAGCAACTCATCCATCGCTGCTACACGTTTCAGGTGAATCAGTAATCAATGTGGAATCAGTGCAAACTAAAGCTATTGTAGGATAGATGCCATACTCCAGGTTTGAAAACAGAGTGAAAGAGTTTAAGCCATGCTACGAAATTCCCCTCACACACACACACTTCACTTCAGTACGAACATCTTTTAAAGATCAGAATTGTCAAATAATTACTAAAGATATATTCTGTTACCCTAACCACAGATGGCTAAAACCTCCAGCCAAGACGAAGAAGTCCTGTGCTACAGATACGCCTCTTTATGCATGTCACTTTTTTATTGAATAATAAAATACACAAAACAAAACAGGAAGCTCAAGTGTGCATAAATAGATCAATAAAATAGGCTATTGGGCCCCCTTTATGCGACTCCCATAGGCAGAACTCTTGTGAAGGGATAAAAGGAGCAAAAAAGTGGAAGCTGGAGAAATATAAATATATGTTTAATTCCTTGCTTTTGTTTTATTCTGTTCTGAAAAACAATCCGATCCATGACATCAATACTCATGACAATGCTTCTAGCATTGGACATACATCATAGGATAGAATCTCTGATATATTAATGATAGATTTTACATTTAACTACATCTGAGATTGACATACCTTTACAGCCCTGCGTCGTTTTACACCCTCCCCCAGCTTGGCTCTCTTTTTAGGATGGTGCTCCTCCTCCTCCTCTTCTTCTTCTTCATCAATCATTTCAAGTGCACGCTTTAAGGCCTTCTTCCTACCTGTGGAAAGAGCAAAATTACAAATTGCTTTCAGTTAAAACACCCAAAATACCTACAATGATTTCATTTTAACATGAAAACATCATTGTGGGAATAACTACAACTCACCTCTAGGGGCAGCTTCTGCAGTGTTCTTCCTAGGCTTTCTCCTTATCTTGCCCACCTTTTCATCTTGAGATAAGACAGTAAGTTCAGTCAAAGATCTGGTAACAGCCTATATTAAGCTATATTGAGCTCACATACATAAAGAGCTTGATGACTCACCTGTTTCTACTGGCTTTGCTAGCTCTGTACTTGGATTTTCTGCAATACTTGCAGCTGTCTTAATTTTCTTTCTTTTTAGAGAGCTTGGTGCAGCTGGAAACTTCTGCCTGAGTTTTCGCGGTTTATTCTGAGGTGCTTTTAATTGAGGTTCAATGTCAACGAAGAGGATATCCTGTAAATTGACATTTAGAAAGTTGGAACAAGCAAAATAAAAATGGAAATTACATCAATTTATACATAAAAAGAAAAATTCAAACCTCTTGTTTCAGCCACATCTTTTTAGGCAATTTTCCAGATTGTGTTTTTCTCTTAGGTTCAGGTTTATTTGAGGCAATGGATATCCCCTGAAATGCATAAAAACAAACTCCATAAAGCAGGCAAGAGAGAAAGAGAGTAAATTGTCTGTTAGACGCTGTACTACTTCCTCTACTAACCTGTACAGTAGAGTCAACGTGAGGGAGAACAACAACTGGAACAACTGCTTTCTTTCTTCTCTGTACAGAAGTGTTGGGACGATTACATTGCCCCTTCTTGGCTGGTGCTTTACGTGCTTTAGTGGCAAGGGGCATTTTCCCTGCTGAAGTGCTACTGTCGGTGGGACAGGGGAACGGAATAGGGCTGCTGGGAGTCTGTACAGTAATTGGGCTGGACTGAGTGGAGTCTGGGGGAGTAAGGCTGGCTGTCTCAGGAAATGTTTCATGATCCTGCTGTTCATGCTGCTGCTGCTGTTCACGCTGCTGCTGCAACACTTGTAGCATGTGAGAATTAAACTGTGGCTGGTTTCCCTCATATGTGAAACTGAACTTGGCCAATCGCTCTTCTGCAGATAAAGTTATAGCTTCTGTTGCCTGAGAGATGCCCATCTCCCACGATATTCGCAGCTTGCGTGGGATTGATAGCTGAAGAAGAAGAAGAAGAAAAAAAAAGGAAAGCTCAATTCATGTGCTACCTTAAATAAACAGTTATTAATACATTCTAATTCTGACATTCATTACAACAACACAAACAATGTACTGTGTATATTAAATATAATGTATAATAGGTCATACCCTCCTCGCATCAGTATGTGCATTAGTTTGTCTGGTACCACGGCAGAGCTCCGGGAACTGCTCTTTTCCTGAAAATGTGACCATATTCTTCCCAGCAATGTATCCTCTCTCTGGAGCGTCACTGAAATACTGTATGTGGTAGAATGACCCTGTCCTGCTGTTTGCTGCTAAAAATAAATAAATATTGTCATCAGTGTCATCCTACGCAATAGCATTACACCATCACACTGTTTTCCATTATTTACCTTTCTGCCTGAAGTGAAGGTTAGTTTCTGGGTCTGTAGTGACTACACATGGCCACCAGGGGTATCCGGACACTTTAGTCCAGACAACATCACCCACTGCAAACTGCGCATGAGATTGCTCCTGTGAATGTGTCACCTTTACCTCATTCACACCTTCCATACAAGTGTCTTCCTCAGCAACAGACATGACCTGTCACACAGAAAAACAGTACTCTATATATAAATACTGTTCTATTCTGTTTTATACTCTCAACCAATACTACTGTTTGTTTTTACTACACATCAATATAACTGGTACGTTTCATTTGCCATTTTAGCCCTGTATTTTTTAACCCTGGTCATGGAGGCCTACTGCCCTAAACATTTTAGGGTTTTCCAGTGTGTGTTAAATCAGGCAGAGCACTAAAATGTGCAGGACTGTGGGCCTTAAAAAAAGGGCTGAGAAAATGTTCTAGCTCATCACTTATCTTAGATTGACTATTGTAGTTCTTGGAAATCTAATGCATTTTTATGAGACACAGACATTTCACATAGTTTAAGCAGCTGGAATTACGATACTTCCATATCCTCTTCGTTTAAAAATAGCAAACATTACTACCATTAATATAAAAACACACAGTGACTGATTTCCAAATTTCAAGTCAAATGAACGTTGCATACATTTTGATGTGTGAAAACACTAGTGAACAGGACTTACAATATGGTTTGTATTAAAATCCAAATGTTTTAAATGAGAATATTGAATGTAATTTGTAATTGAAATTGAACAACTAAAAATAATCAACTGTTTATTCACAATAAACAGTGGTGCAGGCAATATAACACTACCACTGATGCTCCTACAGACAAATACCTTTGTCCATCTTTATTTGTGACATTTGTTTGGTCTGGCAGTTATTCACATTGTGTCATAAGTTCATGACGGCCAATTAAAATGCTCCAAAATTTCTTGGAATTAAATATTTTTAGACTAACTTCCACAAAAGTCAAGTTTTTGCAATTGGATCAATTAGGACAGGCCCTACATTTGAAACAGAGCCATACCAAAGCAGGCAACGGAGGTCCACAGGCGGGAACATCAGTGTCAGTCATGTCATGGGACTCCGCAGGTAGAACATCTGTGTCAGGGGCGAGGTTTTGCGATTCTGTGGCTTTGTCACATGGTGACTCGACGGTGGTGTGCATAAAAGAGGATATCTCAGGGACAACAGCAGCAGCTAGAATTGGATGCCTTCTGTTTGGAGGTGTTCTCTTCTTCACAGGTGCTCTCTTCCTCTTCTTCCCTTCTTTTCTATCATCTGGAGAGTCCAGAACGCCCTCCGATAGGCCCAAAGGGGCATTCAGCTCCTCGCTCCCTTCTTCTCCATAGCTCACTTCATAACGGCTTGGTGGCGGCGACTTCCCATTAGTCAAATGTTTGGTTATTTTGAGTGTGAGCTCTGGGGAGGATTCAGATATCCTCTGCGGGCTGCCATGCGGAGAACCAGCATCCACTCCTTTAAGAAATGTTGGTGAAGCAGGGGCTGCACAGAGCTTTGGCATTTTATCCTGATCACCATTTAACAAGCGTGATGTTAAATCCTTCAGACGCTCATGAGTGTGGTCGAGACTGTGCGTGTGGTTGTGGTTACTCATTTTCTGCAGAACACCTTCTTGAGGGGTGGCTGCTATCTGCGCAGCTGCTTTATCCAAAAGAAGAGCAGGATCTGTGCTTCCATCACCACGTCCCTTACAACCACCTGGTGAACCGGAGAGCTGCTTCATACTGGTGGGGTTCTTTGGCTCAGGCATTGCAGGCAAAGACCTCCCCTTACTGTCCATCACTCCCAATCAGAGACCTATTGTAAAACAAAACGCAGACTTAACTAAAGAAATTAACTCCTTCTTCATTCTAGACTAGACACTTGATACACATAACTACTTTGCAACTAGTAGAAATATTATTTGGGACTGACTATTTGCACCAGAGTACAAGTAACATTTGCAATACAGGGAGACCAATTTTACAAAAGAATGCAAGGGAAAATAAAATCGCAAATTCAAAGGAGCCCTTGGGAAAAGTTAAACGGATTTTGGTTTGTCGACAGTTTGTAAGAAATCGGCTGTTTTTTAGTAAGCAATACCTGAGCATCTAGTTGATTCTAATTGCTCAATTGTGAAAATGACAATTAAATGCAAGCTTTAAGAGCGTAAATTGCCAGTTTTGTCACCGTCAAAACCTTCAATCTCAATTTTTTTTTTCGTTTTTAATTTTTACATAATTTGAATCTGGCAGTTGTTCTATTAATTTTCTGTAAACATCAGGAAGAATAGACTAAGAGACATGAAAAAATTCGTAACCAAAGCTTTTTATATTGACTTCCATGTACAGATTTTCAGTAACGGCTTGTGCAATATTAATTTTACACATTGACACATGAAATATATAGTCAAATTGTATCCATTTCTAATTATATTACAAATATATATTGATATCCAACACTGAATATATTAAAAATGCACATAATTAAATAAGTCAAAACTAAATTAAGATTGTATTGAACGATCACTTCTTATATATTAGTAAATGTATAATTACTGATTAAAGTGAGGAAAACATATGGTAACATTATGGTTAAATTATGGTGAATGGTCAAAATAAAGGGTATATTTTCCTGATATGTCTAGTCAGAATGAAATTATACCAGTCAAAACTGCATTAGACAGATCTTGCCAAAACTGAGGTAAGAGACTGTGGCCTGGGGAATGCAATAGCTGCAACTGTTCAATTCGCCAAAGAAAATATAACTTTAAAATTGAGTTTCTGGACATTTTCAGTGTCTATAATGGCATATTTATTATTTTATTTACAACAGAGTAGAGAATAAAGAGGAAAGCCACCGCAGTGCATTAGCGAGCACAGCGGCTGCACCTGCAGCGACTGCATACCGAGAGCCCGAAGCATTCGGGCGGTATTTCCCTCTCAGACCGAGAAGACGTCCTAACATCCATATTAAATTGGTTGTACCAAATCACAAAGCTCAGCAACACTTTAGGAATTGTTGCTTAAGAAATTAGAGTTTGCTCTGCATGAAAATGGCCACCCTCCTAGCTAGCTGTGTAGGTTTGTTCAGTTTGCAATGAGTGGGTGGCCGGCTGGTGGGCTGCTAAATGAGATCATGGTTCAGAGCTTTACAGTGTGCAGTCTACTTTTTATCTAGCTAGGGTATCTTTTCAGCTAGCTACCCACCTATTCAACTGCAGTGATATAAAAGCCGATGTAAAAAAGGCAAAACATTCATATTTCCATATTAGCCAACCTAGATGCGTTCTGCACCTGTGTTTTATGGCATAGCTACATTTTGAAAACCTGAAAACTGTGAAATAGGTTAACGAACCAGCCATATTTAACTAGAACAAAATATGATGACAAGTTAACGACAAGTTAAGTTAAAATAAATACACAAAAAGGCACACGGTTGAGTACGAGCAAGCTGGCTAGCAATATATTCCCGGACAAGGACAACAAGCTAGCAAGTAGCAAACTCATTGTCATTCAAGATGGACAATCTCACAGAACCCCTTCCTTAGCTAACCCTGCTATAGCTAGGCTAATGATGTGAGAAGACTGTAAAACTATAAGGCTATCAGTTACCTAGATAGTTAGCTAGCTAGCAAGATGATCTCAGTAATTGCTTTAATGAAGCTTTCCCAATAGACCACCAATGAAAATAGTGAAAATGCACGCAATGACGTTAGCTAGGTTACTAAACTAGCTTATGTTAGCTAGCCAGCTAGGTTAGCTAGCTTATTCAGGACTAAATCACAGCAGCCTTTAGCTTGCGTTAGCGAACCAAGTTACAAATCTATTAGTTACATATCTAACGTGTTTCTCTTTGGTTGCACGTTAGCTGACGCTAGATATTAACGTTTTAAGAGGACAGCGGCAGCAGCGGCGGCGGCACAAGGCTAAAGTAGTAACCTAGCTACCTACATAGCTAAAAGCTAGGTTAGCTTAGCTAGCTAACTAGCCTTGACATTAAATAAAAATATTTAGATTGAACTATCTAGCTAACCTAACGTTACCCAACATGTCTACATAACGATATTTAAGCAACTGATTTAAAAGAAAACCAGATATAGCTAGCGTAAAGGGCCGTGGACCCGCGGGAATGTTAGCAAGTGTCTAGCTAAGCTAAACTAGCTACCCAGAGACTGCGTTAGCTTAGCTCTCTTTGCCCAGAGAACAGATAGCCTGCTAAAGAGAGCAGCTAGCCTGTTAGCCTAGCATACTGCAGCTGCTCCTCCTCTACTGACAGGCTAGCCAGCGGCATTAGCAAACCCTTCAGAAACAGAGCAATAATATTCCCCCCAATATTCACCAGCATTGTTTAATAAAGCAATATTTTTCCTCATACGATACGAACATGAATCATCAGCTGAATTTAACCCAAAGCGAAGCATTTCAGTTTCTCCAACCTCTATTCATTCGACTCAATGAAACTCATCCCAATCAGCGCGAAAAATACTCACTCCCGATTGGTCGGCTGCAGCGGCAGAATTCACCCGGCTTTTTCAAACACGATCACACTCCGCCTTTTCCAGCCGCCGCGGAGCATCTTCAGAAAGACGCAACCTGAGGCAAAAAACTAGACCCTCCACAGCTCGCGCCAAACTAAAACGACTCTAGACTCGTTTGTTTTTGTTTTTAGGAAAAAGTCCGTCGCCCAGTCAAACCGGGCGGCCTGCACGAATGAGCGAAGGAGGGCATCCTCACCACGTGACGTCCTACGAAATAGGGCGGGATCCAATCCAAAGGTTGCCAGTTACTCTGTTTTACAAACCTATTTTTCGGTACGTGCAGAATCGTTGATAAAAGCACGATCTTGCCCAATTTTCGTATAGTATATACAGCTGTATTCCATGTTATGAAAAGGAAAGATTTTTTTAATGCAAATCAGTGATGTCTGTTCTAAAAACAATTACACAAACGTTTTGCCATATAATAGAATGAGGCTGGAGCCTGGGTCACAACTTGGCAACCCGAAAATAAGCGCGCCAGAGAGTCACTCGAATGGCATTCCTGCAGAGAGATGTTTTGAGCTGTGGTAGAGGCCTAGACATCCTCACTGCAGTTAGAGAGGCCATATTATCTTTTGGAACGTATTTGGGATTTACTTACTTCACCATATCACAATGTAGTTTTGTATGAAAACACTGTTTCTGTTTCCAGTATTTTCTATCCTTCAGAATACATTTTAACAATGGTTCACTTCAAATATGTAATAAAACAGAAACTGAAGAAACATGATAGGAGACCATGATACAATAAGAAAGAGTGTATATGTTATTCTTTCCATCAGAAAAACAACTCTTATCTTTTAATTTAGTCCGTTGTATATCTTCCCACAGATTTCACCATATAAATAAATTACAATGCTGCTTTGTATTAAACTGATATTATAAAACCAGCAACACCACCAAAATGCAATCAAACCACCAACCCTTGTCAAATGCTATCACAACATTGTCTACTTTCTTACAACACTAGCTATAATATTGCTGTTCCATTGTCTATAAAGGAATGTGACATCATTGTCTTGGTAATAATTTTAAATTATTCACAATTTTTATTTTTTACATTATATTTTTTACATTTTTATTATTTATTATAGTGTATATTATTATTTGTCTCTGCCTCTGTGTGATGTGCTATCACTTTGCTGCTGTAACACTGTAAATTTCCCCGCTGTGGGACGAATAAAGGATTATCTTATCTCTTATCTTAAGAATACAATGTGCTAGCTTGTGTGCCGAGTGCTTTTGAAAGTTGGTGTGCTGGGTGCTTCAGGATGTTTTGGTCTGTATATTCCTTGCTGTAAAATGTGCCAGGTGATGTGCCAGTTGCTATAAGATGTGCAGATTAGTGTGTTAGCAGCTTTAAGATGTGCAGTTTGGTATGCTAGCTGCTGTAAGATGTATTTTCTAGTTATTGCGTCAGCTGCTGTAAAATGTGCTAGGATGTGTTACAGCTGCTTGGTTGGTGTACCAGAAGCTTTAATTAATGCTGTAGGACAGTTGGTCACTTTTTAGATCATGTACCACCAGTACAAGAAACTTCCAAGTAGCATCTAAACTAAACTTAAACTTCCAAGTAGCATCTCAAGCTATTTGACAGGAACACATATACATGTCAAATCTTTTGCCAGTTATTTTTCACCTGTTGTGTGGAGCTTGCCTGCTTTTGCAGCCTGTAAGTTAGTATAATTAGTTATATTGTTTGGTTATTGTTTCTGGTTAATACAGTATTCCTACTGAGATATCTCAAAATGATTTAAACAGATTAAAACAAGTGTGTCTCACCTGATTTAACTGTAATGCAGAAACTGTTTTAAACTGGTTGATATAGTATATCTTGTGGCGTTCCACAGGGTTTTACTCCAGGGCCAATTACATAATTATAAGAAGATGATTCTGGACTTCAGAAGGGGCCAGCATGCTCACCTCCCACTTTACTCCCCCTGGAGGATCTGCGGTGGTGGTGGTCAACAAATACAGTTACTTGGGTGTGCACCTGTGAAAGCTGCACAGAGGATTTGTCAGAGTCAGCCTCTCCAGCACCACAGACATTTACACCTCTAGATGCAGGAAAAAGGCCAAACTGTAGTCCAGAGAATGAAGGCCTGAAGTGTAGTCTTACATACAGATTCTAACAGGTAAATCACTAAACTCAAACTTTATCTGGAATCCCTCAATTGGAAACTTTATAGATTTCACTGCTTAATATTTTAATAAAAGCAGAATATTTTTTATAGATGTCATCTTCTGTACCCTCTTGGGATGGTACCCGTACCACAGTTAAAGAACCACTGCCATAAGAGATCCAAGCTCCACTGCTAAATAAGCAATAACTTTTTGAGCTTTAAGCTTTTGGTTTGGGTTGGTTTATGGTGCTTTAAAAGAAAAATCTGTAGAGAAATGTTGAAAGAATAACTGAGTGTAGGATTGCACCACTTACATGAAATCATTGCACACACACGCAAACACACAAACAGACACACACGGACACATAGACTCCCTCTGCTGGTGGGTTGACGCTTACAGGAAGGCGGAAGTGGCCGAAAGGCCTCGTAGTGCCGTCTGTCTGCGAGCTCGTCGGTCGGATCAGCGCAGGAGGAGGAAGGACATGGCAGAGGGGATCTGGGACTATGACTTTTGTAGTTAGCTAGTTTTTAAACCGTCCGAAAGCTACTCACAACAATCTACCTGATCTTGGTATCTATTATATTACCGTGGGACACATCTTCTCCTCACAGGATCAGAATGGCTTTAATTTTGTTCTCCAGATCTCGGACTCCGCTGATGAAATCACCCAACGTCAGATCGCTAAAGAACGAGTTGAGGAAAGGTAACAGCCTTTACTCTGCTTAATAGGACTGAATTTATGTGCTGTGTATTGTATGTTGTTTATCGTAACTTGCAGTAATGTGCCGGGTTACACAAAATCCTGTTATGTTGGCTTATAAGGCCGTGCCTGCCGGTCTGTCAGTGGATCAGATGTAAGAGAGCCAGCAGCGTTAGGACTCAGTCAGCCGGTGTTCTGCCGGTGTGAACAGCAGCCTGGGACAGTTAATTTAAACAAGAAAAAACGGAAACCACAGGGATAAAATGATTCAACGCTTGATTTGTCAATGTCATGTCAAGTGTGTGGTTGTTTCTTGACATACGTAACCTAAGTTGGCAACAATTTAAGTGTTTTTCGGGTTAAACTAAGACGACTTGCTTTCTTTCATACTTTTGCTAACACGGCTAACGCTAGCTTAACAAAGTTAATTAGCTAAACGCTAAGCTAGTTAACCTAGCTAGCTAACGTTAATTAGCTATTAGCTAACCTAGGTGTCAGGCTTAACTTACAGCTGCCCATTTTGCAACGGTTTATCCTATCTGGTTAGCTAACACACTAGCTACCAATCTAGCTAGGTCAGTCTATGGACTTTTACACATAGCTAGACATTTTAGTTGTGAGCTGCACATTAGTAGTAGTTAGCTAGCTAACTAACTTATTGAACTCTTATATCTTCCGGTAACTTACTTAATTGTATCAGGACAGTAAAACCTGTGTGTCTGTGTTTAGTATGATAGTTATTTAGCTGTAAGGTCAGCTAGCTGGCTAGTTAGTTAGCTAGGCTAGCTAGCTAATGTCGGTGACAGTCGCTAGGTGACACAGACACGTGCAGTTGTGTTGCTGGGTCTTTGGCCTTTGTGTGGTGGTCTAATGGTGTATATAGGTGGGTCACTTCCAGAAAGGATTGATTGTCTCTTGTATCAACATTGTTTTTGGTACACACACGTGTTGTTTCTACACATTTGAGGAAAAATCTATGACACAGGATCTCACTAACTGTCCTGTTATGTCAGTGTCACTCTTTTAGGAGTTTAAGGGGCTGAAACATGACGTTGGAATTTCTTGACTTTTCCAAATGATATATTTGTGTGTCAGGCCACAGTTCTTTACTTTTCCATGAGTCATGCTGGTCGAACTGTAATTTTATGACTAGCTTTGTTATTTCAGCCAGCCAGCTTAGAAACATAAGTGCTCATATGAGGTTATCCGAGGACATGCTCCTCTGCTACGCATGCAGCAAGTTAGTAAACGTTAATTCTAATATAAACTGTCCAAAATGCTGTTTTCCTGTCTGTATACTAGCTACATCAAAAGGCCAGACTTAACCTGTCACTGTTTGACTGGGTATGTGGTCTAAGAACATTTTGTTCTCTAAGAGCTATTAATGCATTGACATCAAAGACAATCACTTTTATGATAAGTCCCTAATGGATTCATTACAGGTTTGTCCAATTTCCCCAAAGTCATATCCGATGAGACTAGAATGCAGTTAGATGATAAATCCAGCATTATGAGTACACCTAAAGTGCTTTAAATGGAATAAACTGAGCAGGTGGGGCTTGTGAACATGTCAGGGTGCAAAAGTGTAAAGGTCAGAATGGTCATTCAGGTCAAGGAATGTTTTCCCTGGTTGGTTTACTGCCAGTAGGCCCCCAAAGCAAAAGAATACCAACATGTGTTTATTTTTTGGAGCTCCCTCTATTTTGCATATTTTACACTTTCAATAATTTTAATCTTTTAGACCTTTCATTGATTCTTTTTGTTTATCTGGTTAGACACTTTAATGTTGCTTTTCAGAATGTAGAATATATTTTTTTACATTAAAGTATTCAATTACCAGTGGTCTGTTACACTCATACAGGTGTAACACATTTTGTCATGCCACTAGTATGTTTATGTCACTATTTAAATTAAAATGGTGAACTAGTCATATAACACCTGGTCCTATAGTGGTTCCTTTCCACTGGTTCAGTTAAAGAGAGCAGTTAAACTATGCAGTAGCAGATGGGCAATAGACACTAATTGTGAACCATAAAGTTCCATGTGTTCCAATGTTGTGTACCTTATAAAGTGACCAGTGAGTATAAATAGCTTATTTAAAAAGTCCTAAGGGAAGAGTCATGACTTCTTATGCTACATCTTCCAGTGTAACATAATCTGCAAGTCTCCCTGGATAAGACCTTCAGATAAATGTGCAGTAATTGTAAACAAAATGTTTTTTTTTCTTGCAGCATTTTTGATGCAGGTTGTTGAATTGCTTTAGAAAATAATTACACTTTAGTTGCACAAGACTGATTTATAGTCTTGTCATTAGATATTTGCTAGCATAGTGTTTTGATATGTAATATCTAAAGTAATAAATATTTATTACATCTGGACTGGAAACAAAAGCATCTTGTTCTGTCAACGTAACATTTCTGCAGTCAATCGCTACAGACCTCCAAACTTCATGTGGCTTCAGATAATCTTAAGAACCATACTTAAGAAAGATACTTTTGCCAGTGTATTGTGTATATAGCTCTCATTCTATCAAGAAGAGTTTATAACAAAAATGAGCAAAGTCCCAAAAACCTAACCATACATGTGCAGTCCATATTGAACATGCTACACATAATCGAATCCATTATGTTCTCTTAATAATGTTGCACATAAAAGAAGTGGCAGCATGTGTCGGCATTTCATACATGGTTTGTGATTACACTAGGTTTGTACTGCGCTCGAGTCCAACTGAACCGTGCCCTGGCCCACCTCAAGTGAGCCTATGTACAGTTTACTAGTACCACTACTCAAACAAACCACTTATGGTTAAAAACATGCTTGGGCACGGTACAGACTGTCTTAACAGAGAGAGAATGTAAGCAATGTTCTCTTTGTTCTTTTATGTCTATGGCAATTATCATGAATCATTGCTCTAATGCTAAGTTGTTTTGCAATATGTAGCTATTTTCCAAACCAGGACTGGAAGCTCTAAAGAAAGTTTTTAGGAAGCTCCTGCTCGTTCATCTTCTGAACAGGCTTGTTGCTCTGATGAGGACAGTAGCAGTTAGACTGCAGTAAGCCGGGCGTACAGTACATGCTGACACAGCCATATTCAGATACATTAGATTTTCATATGGGACCACAGCTCCTTTTTTAAGATAGTAAATTCTTGACCAGACTTGTTGTTTCCTCCAGCTGCTCAGTATGAGGTTTTAGAGAATGTCCAGCATTTTTATGTTAGAATATGTAGTCCAAAGGTGTTTTGAGTAGGGGTGACACACAATACTACTTTTATATGTTTGATATAAATGCTAATCCAATCTTAAGCAGCTACCAAATACAGATGCCAGTCAGATACCATCTTTTCCCTTCTTCTAAAAGGTTGCCTAACATCAACTCTCCCTGTTTCAAGGAACATTACTTACTCGCTTATTTACTCTGTCAACTAATTAATCAAATTTAGTTGATAATTGGGATTAGTTAAAATAAACACACCCAGGTTAGATTACTGCCAGGCCTACTGACTCTAAGCATCACTTAAATAGAACCTTTCCCAGCAGTGAAAAGGACACTGAATGTACCAAAGATTCTGTTCTCAAGAAGAAGCTTTCCATCACAGAATGGAGCCAGATTGTTGGTCTCTATTCAAATATCTTTTTCTGTGTTGTGTTCTTTTTTATTTATTTTTTATTTTTTATATACAATACATTTATTTATTTGACTGGCTGATTTGTACTGGATGGTCCAGATTGAAATATTGTAGGCCTAGTGTACACACCAGTGGCAGACAATATATGCAGATTATAGTGTATTCATCATATTCAGCTACACCCAAGTAGCTAGCTTAGTTTTGCTAACCCAACATTTTAAAAGGCCATTTATGTCCTTTAGAGCATAGGTAATAATTAGCTTAAGAGCACAACACAAATATAGTGTTAACTAATACAGTAGAACTTATATTATCTGCCTTTCAAAGACGAGCTGCTTCTTTGTTTAAAGACACTGAATTTAAAACATACTCCCAAACGTTCACATGTCTGCTCTTACCATTTTGGGAAAACTTGATTATGAAGCTCTGGTGAAGCAGATTTCTGGGGTGCTGTGAGTCTATCAGATTAGCCTAAAAGCTAACGTCCACTTTACCAGCATTTCATTACTGGGAACATTACAGGGTGTCCTGGAGTTAGTTACCACTTCAAAAATGGTAAAATGTTTGGGTGGATTGACTTTTAAATATAGCACCTTTAACCTCAAATGTCTAGAAGGTGGTAGATATAAGTATTCTGGAGCTCCAGCCTTTACAATATTCTGGTATGTTTGTGTTGTGTATAACACTGTTTGTTTTTCAAGTGTAATTCTTCTTATCTTACAATTAATGTGACATCCTTTAATTGAGCATGTTTTACTACTCATCTTGTAAGTTTATTATCCTAGTGGTTGTTATCTATATCAATGAATCCATTAAATTTCTAGGTGCAAAAAAGTGTGGTTGTAGATTCGTTTTTGCTATTGCACTACCATGAGGTGGAGTTACTCTTTAGTTAAGGAACAGTCAGTACTAAATAAGAACATGTGAAATGGCTACAGGAGTCTAATTTCCAAACACAGGAGAGAGTTGTCTGCCTACCCACCCCTTCCCAGAAGCGAAGCTCAACCGGGTTGCCAGATTGACACACAGTGGCAAGCAGTGAAAATTATACTCCGTAAAGCCCTATTCGGACGGGATTAGTTTCTCAGGGGGTCCTGGGTTAATTTTCTTGTTTCTCAGTGGGTCCTGGTTTAATTTCCTTTGTGATTTCATTCCCGTCCGGAACGACCATGTATGTGTTTTTATCAGACGTTCGCTGAGAAAATTATAAGCTGAAATACCTACTGTTTTTTACTGAACTCCGTTCGTCACCTAGCGTTTAAAAAAAAAAATAGCTGTTTGTCCACAGCCGCGCACCGTAATTACACTCTTGGGCATGTGTTTCTGTGGAGATTCACGTAAACACAACAGCAAGTGGAAATGGAGGAGTTTTTGAACGCGATGTCATGTGACTGAGAAAAGCCCAAACCTAGCTATGGTCAGCAAACTTTACTGAAGCTCAGGGATTACCTGTTTATGAGAAAAATAGCCAGCCTTCCTGTTTCCATGGCAACAGCACACTGTTTGCATGCTGTTGTGTTCTTTATCTGCTGAGGTTAAAAACCTGTGAGCCTTAGAATCGCTCCAGACCTTAGTTTAAGAAGGTGAAGGAAGAAGCACAGTGTATTCAAGTAGACTTAACCCTAGCGCGCAGGGTCACTCAGCATTCAGAAAGAGAAGGAAAGGACGTAAAGAAGTAAATAAGTCCTGCAAAACCTGGTGACTTCCTGGTCAGAGCAGGATTATGCTACAGGTATTGGAAGTAGGCCAAAGGGCTCGAGTACAGTGAGGTACAGTAAAAGAAGGAGAGTGAGAATGTCCTAGCAGACTAATTGAGACTTTAGGTCAGAGCAGGATTAGGCTACTTCAGGAGTAGTGTACCAAAGGTCTTGCAGATAGCGAACCGTGCAAGGAGAGCGGTCCAAGGGTTAAGAACATTATAGCTCTGCCTCTCATGGTCTGTAATCTTCAAGTGGATAATGTGTGCAGATATCAAGTAAACGCCTGATCTATATTCTGCAAGATGAGCCAAATATCATATGATATTCCTATATATGCTTGGAAATATAAATGTATTTTATATAAATGTATTTTGTCTTGCACTTCAAAACTTCAATTTAAAAAGAATATTCTAATAATTATCTATAGTTACATGTCTCATGAAATTTGCACAGAAAAAGGCCAACCTTTTAATAAACAAACAGATGCTAGGCTAGGTTCGCTGTGCTAGCTAAAGTTTATAGCCTAGCTTTATACAATTCATATTTTTCAGCTTTTAGTTTGTGAAGAGGAATGAAACCTGAGTAAACTTACGCAAAGTGTAGTAGGTGGTGCTGAACACTATATTCCTTCTAATGTTTGCAACTAGAGCGTAAAAATGAACTTAAACCTGCCCTTTCTCTGCTCTTCATGACAATGCTGTACCTCATAGCCTGTCCCCTTTGTAAAATTATTTTTTTTATCCTAGCTTTGTACAGCTGAAACATTGCAGTGAAGTTCATAGAAGATTTCTGTATTTTTTATATATATATAGAACAGCTAACAGCTGAATATCACAGTACCATCTTTTATCCTCGTTTAATGTGACCATAGTTTAAATCTTTTTAGAATTTCCTGGTATTTCATTAATCCATTCTTCTTTCTACCAATGAACATTTTTACACTATCTAGATGCTTGTTATTTTAATTAAGTCGTGCACTCTTTTTATAAAAAAACATACCTTTGCTTAATGCAGTGAAGTTTTATTTTAACTTCATCGACTTGCACAACTTGTTCCCAGGAATGACTGATCTACTGATTGTGTTAATTCCTATTGCAACTGTTCGTGTTATTGAGTACATGAGTTTATGTCCTGGAAAGACCTGCACTTCCACCTCACACACTCTGTCCTGGCATGTGGTGAATGATGAATCATTTAAATGTTGCTGCTGACAGTGAGAGACGGGATTTCGGCTCTGTAATGAATCCTAAGAAGTCACTCCTGACCTATATTCAGCAAAAAGCCTGCATGTGGCCAGCCAGTGTGGACCCCCATAGGACCCAGTATTACAGTGTGATGCTGTGAACTGCTTATGACATTTGTAACTTAGAGAAATGGACAGTAGTAGTTTTTTGCAACCTATCCAAATATGTAAACTATACACACAACTACGCCACTCTAAAATATCACTGGCCTACAAAAATTTCCTAGACCTCAGTGATGCACAGACCATAACCACACTTCAGAGTAAAATTCATAGTTCAGGAAATACGTATGAGATGCAGGAAGGGCCCTGTCCTTTACTGGTATTTGTTGCTGCTGTTCATCTGCCAGCCCCAGTCTTGACCCCCCTTTTTTTAAATATCAGCACAGTGTGTGAAGGTCTGGCTCAGATATACAGTCTTATGCAAGTTTGGGAACCCTTAATCAAGTTGCAATTTTTTGGACAAACTGAGGGTTGCAGAAACTTATTTTTTTATTCAGTGATTATGATAAGCAAATCAGTTGAACTGAAAAACTGACAGCTGAATCAGATCCCCAAGATTAATGAATTATTATCTGACTTTTCAAACCTTAGACTATAAAGATGTTTTCATAACTGAGAGTCTAGACTGGAGACCAAGGTTCACATGGTTCATATGAGCCACATTAGACCATGCTTCTGGGAAACTCTGTCCAGTAGAGAGAGTCATTGTCAGGTGCAGAAGGTCAGTAAGACTCTAGTGCTTAGTCTCTCCCCTGGCACTTGTGTGGGTAGCAGCTATTTTCCATGGCGTTGGTCCCTTAGTGAAAGTCAGCTGTGCTGCTTGTTGTCTGCTGACTCATGGCATGTGGATGATCATTCTTACCATTATTACTGTTAGTGAGCAGCTAGGCCTGCCACAATAATTACATTATTGTAAAATAAATGGAGACTACCTCAATAATATTTGAAAATTGTGATATCATCTGTTGTGTTTATTTGTATGTTTGTTCACATATACTAGTATTTTAGCCATATGCACAGTGTGGACTGCAGTAAGTGAACAAAATGTACTATAAGGCAAACCAGATTATAATGTGCACTATCAATAAACGTCTATTTTCTTATCTGTTTTCATACACAATGTGCACTGGATTATAAGCCGCATTGTGCAACACTAGTAGGGAACAGGGATGTTGCCATGTTTTCCTTCTAATTTAGCTGTAAAGTTAAGCCAAGTTAGGTAAACAAAACTGTATTCTTTAAAAAAAAAAAAAAAAAAAAAGCTTAGATTTCCAGATTTCCACTCAGGCTGGATGCAGCAGCATTGGCATGCTGGCCGATAGCAATACACTAAGGAACCCTGAGCGCTCCGGTAAAGCCAGGGAGATATTAGCTAGCAGTTCATCTTATTTTCACTTAGCTTATTTTCAGACGGTAAACACAAATGCCGTAAGAGATAGCGCTTTGCTTGGTTAGGGGCTGATGCTAATGCTAATACTGCACCAGCAGTGCAAGCTGGGGTTAGCTGCAGGCTACAGGCCGGTAATACTCACCTCTGAACTGCAAAAGAGCTAGAGTTTAGCGCGGCTAGTGGCTAATGCTAATACTGCCCCAGCAGTGCAAGCTGGGGTCAGCAGCAGGCTACAGGCCGATAATACTCACCTCTGAACTGCAAAAGAGCTAGAGTTTAGCGCGGCTAGCGGCTAATGCTAATACTGCCCCACTAGTGCTAGCCGGGGATAGCAGCAGGCTACAGCCTGATAATACTCTCCTCATAGTGACAAAAGAGCTAGCGCTTAGCGTAGTTAGCGGCTAATGCTAATAATACTGCTCCATAAGTGGCTTTACTGCTCCTTAAAATCTGACTGGTAAAATTCATACATAAGACGCATCAGGTGCACTGACGATTTTTGGGAAACTTAAAGAATTTTAAGTGCGCCTTATAGTGCAAAAAAATACTATATATATATATATATATATATATATATATATATATATATATATATATATATACAGTGCCCTCCATAATTATTGGCACCCCTGGTTAAGATGTGTTCTTTAGCTTCTCATAAATTGAGTTTTGTTCAAAATAATATAGGACCACGATGGGAAAAAAAGTAAAGTCCAACCTTTAACTTTAACCTTAAGTAAATTTTAAGGGGGAAATAAAATCCCTGACTAAGAAATAATTATTCTTCATAAAATCACCTGTTCCACAATTATTGCCACCCCTAACAATTCTTAAGAAATAAATTTAATAAAAGTATTTCTGTCACTTCTACAGTAGTTTACGAAGTTGATCAGAGTATGTAGGAACATTTAATTAGTAATTCACAACTTCCTGTTTCCCTGGGGTATAAATATGACGTGACACAGAGGCCATTTATCTTCAACATGGGAAAGACAAAGGAACATACCATTCAAGTGAGGCAGATGTGTGTTGACCTTCACAAGTCAGGCAATGGCTACAAGAAAATCGCTACTCGCCTACACCTGTCCATATCTACTGTCAGAGGAATTATTAAGAAGTTTAAAACAACTGGAACAGTGGTAAACAAGCCTGGACGAGGACGCAAGTTTATTTTGCCACCACACACAGTGAGGAGGATGATAAGAGAAATAAAAAGTTCTCCAAAGCTCACTGTTACAGAATTGCAACAAATGGTAGCTTCTTGGGGTCTCCAAAACAACCATCAGGCGCTATCTACATGCCAACAAGCTGTTTGGGAGGCATGCACGGAAGAAACCATTTCTCACTCACAATCATAAACGCAAACGTTTGGAGTTTGCTAAGCGGTACTGGGACTTCAACTGGGACCGTGTGCTTTGGTCAGATGAAACAAAGATAGAGCTTTTTGGCAACAAATGCTCTAAGTGGGTCTGGCGTAACACAAGAGCTGAGTATGCAGAAAAGCACCTCATGCCCACTGTGAAATACGGCGGGGGATCAGTGATGCTGTGGGCCTGTTTCTCTTCTAAAGGCCCTGGGAACCTTGTTAGGGTGCATGGCATCATGAATGCTCTAAAATACCAGGACATTTTAAAACAAAATCTGGTGGCTTCTGCCCGAAAGCTGAAGATGGGTCGTCACTGGGTCTTTCAGCAAGATAATGACACTAAACATGTGGCCAAATCTACACAGAAATGGTTCACCGCACACAGAATCAAGCTCCTCCCATGGCCATCTCAGTCCCCAGACCTCAACCCCATTGAAAACCTGTGGGGTGAGCTGAAGAGGAGAGTGCAGAGGAGAGGACCCAGGTCGTTGGATGATTTAGAGAGAATGTGCAAAGAGGAATGGTCAAAGATCCCTCTTTCTGTATTCTCCCATCTTGTGAAACATTACAGGAGAAGATTAGGTGCTGTTTTGTTGGCAAAAGGGGGTTGTACAAAGTATTAACATCAGGGGTGCTAATAATTGTGGCACACATGATTTGATGTTAAATAATTATTTCTTAATGTGGGATTTTTTTCCTACTGAATAAATTCACTTGAGTTAAAGGTTTTATTTTACTCTTTTTTTATATATATATATATATATATAATTGTGTTAAAAGGGTTTAAAAGGGTATAATTGCTTTGTTATATTATTCTATTATCATTATGTCAGTGGCATTTAATGACCTTAAAATGTCAATAATATAATTTATTGAAATAATCTCTTGGACGATATATTGTCTACAAAACATTACCGTGACAGGCCTATGAGCATCACTAAAATAGATTATTCTCTAATGTATAAAATATGTCTCAAACACCTTCCCTGTCTTTCCTATATTATTGTACATATAAAATTATGCATATTGATTACATCTTATTTCTGGTGTTGGTAAAGCTAGTACTAACACATGCCGTCTCTCTCTCTCTTTCCCTTTCTCTCCTTCTGTGTTGTAGGAAACCTGACAGAAGGAGCTTGTTTCAGTTGTACTGCACTACGGCTGGCTGCAAACAGGTAACTTGATGTAAAAGTGCAGAGAGGATTACAGACTTGTCCTTTGCCTTAGCTCTTGTCATTATCCTCTATTCTCTTTTTCTCTTTAGAACAGTACTACACAGTATAGTTTATTGTCCAGAACATGTTTGATGTCTAAGATTTGTTTTTAGGAGCATCACGTCTAATGTACAGTTTTGTGTGAGAAATGATATGAAACCCCTGTTTTTTTAACATATTTAAAACACGAAGACTATGTCAGACTATTTGCACTTTATTTCAACAGTACTGATGTATAATTGTATAAAAAATATTTTTTCCTGAACTCCTGAAGTTTTTCTCTAGGTGTTCTTTGGCAGTCTCTTTCTGATGGTAGATGCACACACTGACATCAACTTTGGCAGATTAACGATTGTTGGAGATCTTTCTTACGCATTTTACAGTCTGAACTTTGAAACAGATCTGACCTAGGCCTATTTTAAATGTTAAAATACTTATATCTACTTATGTTTGCCAAAGTTGTATGAGACATTTAATCAAAACATTGTTTAAATATTGCTTAATTACAATTGAAATATACTTACGTGTATTTTAATTTTAAAAAGTATATACTTTTCCATCTTAAGTATACTAAAAAAAAAAAAAATATATATATATATATATATATATATATATATATATATATATATATATATATATATATATATATATACTAAAATACACTTTTCTTTTACAAGGGAGATGCAACCACTGTTTTAATTGTGCAATATACACGTCTTATGTGTTTGTGTTTGAGCTTTTTCTGATGTCTGTTTTTTTTTCAGTCCTGATGTTCTCAGAAGCAGTTCAGTGGTTCAGACCTCTCCTCTCAGACCACTGCTCTACCCTGACCACTCGTCTGTCCATCACCGTTCATCAGCTTTGTCTTCATCTCGTCTTTACTGTGCCGTCCTGATACCTGACTCCGCCCTGCCAGGCCACACTTACTCCACCACTCATCCTACCATCTCCCAGCTGTGCACTTCACCAGTGCGGTGGGTGCACACTACAAGCCGGCTCCACGATGACTCAAAGGTGGAGCGCTCGTTGCGCTCTCTGAAAGATCGGAATAAGAAGCTGGAAGAAGGGGGACCCGTGTACAGTCCGACGGTGGATTCTGAGCCTGTACGGAGATCACTAGGGCAGCGTGTCATAGACGAGATCAAGCACTACTACCACGGCTTCCGGCTACTGTGGATCGACACTACCATCGCTGGACGTATGCTGTGGAGGGTGCTGAACGGAAACGCTCTGTCACGCAGAGAAAGAAGACAGGTATACACACTCAGATAATCTTGGGTAATGGGTGTCTGCTTTAAGTGTGTGACAATTATAATAAGTAATGAAAGTAGGGCTGTGCCAAATGATAATACTACCATAATAATTACGATTAGGAATATTGCCCTTAATATTTTAGTACTTTTTTAATCATATTCTCCTAACTATACACTGAAAATGTGTGAGAAGATATTTTATGCTGAACTGGTGTAAAATGGACTTTGAGTGTATTAAAATGCGATTAAAAAGTACCTTCCTTTGTTGAACAGCCCAACTCCCTTTTCCCGCAGCCTCCTGAGATCCAGTATTTTGTGCCCAAACAGGCTTTTACAATAAATGATATGTGAGAATGTCTTGTGCCTGCAGATAAATTTCCTTTTCCACTGTTATTCAGGCTCTCAACAGAGAGCCCTGACTTTTCAAAATGAGGCATTTACAAAATTAAAACTGCACAAAAATTGTATTAAAAGACACCATTTACATCCCATTACGTAGCTAAATCTCTGGGTGCCTCCATCTTAAATTTAAGTCACAGTTAACTGTCGAGCACAAAATTACTTTCTTGGAAATGCATGAATTCCAGCTGTTGCTAAGAAAATCTGGTTCCTGGAACCAACCTGCAAAAAGTTTTACTGTTGGTCCTCGAAGGTTAAATTATTCTGATTTAAATTTCTATGGGATGTAAACAGTGACTTTTAATAAACTTCTTGTGTTGTTTTAAAATTCTAAATGCCTTGTTTTAAATGTCTCCGGATTCTACCAATGAAGTGTGGTGCTACTTTGAGCCTGCATAATAGTGGAAAAAGCATTCCCCGTATCATGCATTGTAAAAGCGCACAAAATACTGGATCTCAGAAAGCTGCAGGAAAATGGAGAAGGGCTAATAAACAAAGATAAGTACTTTATATCACGTTTTATTACACCCAAAGTCCATTTCACACCGGAGTTCTCCTTAAGGACACTATTTTGCGACAAAAATACTTCAGGTAATTACTGTTTTATGTCATAGCAACTCTTTACCTATTTTAAAGATCATCCCACACATTTTTAATCTGTCATAGTATCTTTGTGTTCAAGACAAGCTCTGGTTTAGCACGGCATGTGGACTGGCATTATCATGTTAGCAATGCGAATTGAAGGGCGACTGGTCGCAGGGCCTTATTTTAATGTAGTGTTGGGCTGCCAAAGTGCCTGTAAAGAAGACCAAAGACCATGACTGTGCGCTGACCACAGTGTTTTCCACAAATGGATTCATTGGTTGTCTTTAACATGACAGAAGCATGAAGACAGATCACTGAAGATGACCTTTTGCCATTCGCAGACACAGTCTGGCATGACTTGCATAAATATCTGGTTGATTTCTCCTGGATTAAACTTATTTTGAAGTATTTTCGTAATTGATGACGTCACCGCAGCGCTAGATAAAAGTATGCAGTACTTTCTAGGTAGAATTTGGCATGGTCTTCTGCCGTGTCACTGTCACGTGTATTTAACTCCATGCATGTAAGGTAATTAAGTCCTGTGGAGCAGATGGATGCCAAAGAGTACTTGAGGTGACCAGTATAGGCCTGGTGTAATGGTTTAATCCAAACCCTTTAAATCCTGACTGGATCGCTGCTAGTGATTAATGGTTTAAATTGGCGTCACACAGAGCCGCCATGTAATGATCGTTTAGTTGGTACGGGAAGCGTGGCGTCCTGGAGAGTGGCGATTTGATAGACTCTCGCTGCGGACCTGAGCTCAGCAGACTGACAGTCTGAACCATCAGGCATGCCTGGCAGACTGGAATGGGATTTTGACTTAGTTTAAGGTAGAGTCAGAGTGGAAGGTCATTTTGCAGGACAATGATGGGTTTAAATATAAATAACTGCATGCGTGGCTCATTGTGGGATGTTCCTTCCTGTCTGTCCAGTCACTCTCGTAACCTCTACAGCTCTCCCCCTCTCTCTCTCTCTTTTTCTCTGTATCTCTTCCGCTTACTCTCTCTTCCTGGCTAATGATTGATTGGCCAACACGGCAGCTCTATGGTATCACGCTGTACTGAGCTGAAGCATATGTGTCTGCTGGCCAGTAGCCCAGCGTCTATTGTGGTAACGTGATATCCCTCTGAGAGCTGCAGAGCTTCTAGCAGGGGTAACACAGAGTTTAAGGCCACACTAAAAAAAGAAAGCAGCTCTGACATTTAGCATTAGCATGTAGCATTAGCCATTTCTTAAGCATGTAGCAGATCATTGCTAGCTGTTTTCGGTAGTCGTCTAATGAGAGTAATATAGCATATTACCAAATATTTTCTCACCACTTCTTACCTAGCATTAACACTATTTAGACAAATGTATTTGGACACCAGGTTATTCATTGTTTCTTCTGAAATCAAGGGTGCTAAAAAAAGTTCATTCTGCTTTTGTTGGAGTAATTGTCTCTACAAGTCTACTTCGCCTCACATCTCCTCACCCCCAAAAGTACTAGAATGAAGTGCCATCACTCCAGAAAACACAGTTCTGCTGATCTACAGCTCAATGCTGGGAGTAGGGTTAATATAATATCATTTTAATATTGATATGAAGAGAATAATTGCCACTGCCAGTGGTGTACGTCATCACGCACTGACACGGCTATGTTACAGAAACCTATAGTGTTCTGCTGTTTCTGCTTGGCTTATATGCTGTGACCTGATGACAGCAACCTGTAGTGAACATCAGTCAGTAACAGATGCTGTAAATGTATCAATCTTTTAACCACAAGCCCACAATAGCAGAATAGCCACAGTAGCCAATGGCTAACTGGCAGTGCAAATTATCTTTCTTTGTGTTGGTTAGATTAGCAGGTACTGTGGTTTGATACGATAAGTGGAATATGGCTGTAGTTTACTCAGGTTCTTACATATTCCTAGCAGTGCTAATACTGCTCCAGCTGAGCTAGCAGCAGGCTACAGGCCGATAAGACTCATCTGTGAAAGGCCAAGGAGCTAGCGCTTAGCACGTTTATCGGCTAAAGATAATACTGCTGGAGAACTAAACTGAAACTCCTGTATATTGCTGCAGTTCAGCAGAGTGGCTTCACTGCTCCTTACAACCTGACTGATAAAATTTGTACATAAAGCGTAAAGATTTTTTGGGAAACCGAAGGATTTTAAGTCTGCCTTATAGTGCGGAAAAAAAATCCTCTATTATTTTGTTATGATTTTACTGGGTTGGCTAGATAGAGTAAGTTCTGCTGTTTGATCTATGGTGTGATCTTTTTGGTCTGAGTGATATTGAAATGTCGAAAAAAAAAATTTCACTGTTATTTAAATATTTTCAATTGCAAAAAATATTAATACCAAATTATTGTCCAGCTCTACCTGTAGCCCATGTCTTGCATTAGGGGAGTCCTAATCTGTTGTCAGTACTTCAGTATAAATGACTAGACAAGTCACACAACAACCATGTCCGAAGCTTTTTATCATCTTTATTTTTAAGAGTGTATAACAATAATATAACAATAGTGCAATATTTGACAATAAACAGATTTTCTGTTTAGGTTATGTGGCTTCACCTAATTTCCCACTTACATCAGTAACACTAGCTTACTGTTAGCATAGCGCTAACGTCTGACTATCTCAGTCTCTCCGACAGCCACATGACTCATTGCGTGTGGTGTTACATTCCAGTAAGATCTCCCCTCAGCTCGTATTTAAATATACATGCAGCCCTGCCTCTTGTGCTGATCACAGATTACTGGCTGGAAAGTGAAGCGTGGTCAGATTTGAATGCACACCAGTGATTAGTTACTAAATAGTTGGTGTCTGTCGTCGCTCGACAGTTCTTGGAGTTCTTCCAGCAGCATGGCTCTGTTGCAAACGCCTTTGATAAATGTCCTCGCATAAGCTGACTGATAAACTGGTCTCTGTACTCGATGGGTACATGGTTGTCTGATTAGCACAGAGTCACTGACTTTGCAATTTTGTGTACCAGTTATTGCGTAGTTATTTCATAGAGTGATGAAGATGATCCAGGGGTCCACCACCTGTGTTTAGGGGACTGAACACCATTTTTGTCATGCATTGCCTTATTTAGTTTGATTTTTTATGGACGTGTTTTTATATATATATATATATATATATATATATATATATGTGAAGCTAACATTAGTGCTGCATCCTAATAATGAATAACTGACATATGTACTGTATATATTTGTACATCATGTCATATTAATATATAAATGAACTGTTTTTTGAGCCACAGGTAGGACATGTCATGATGATTACAATATTGACTTATTGTAAAATATACAGACATAACCTCAACAATTCAAAGAGAGCCCATTAATGTAAAAATCTGCATGTTTTATGTAATTTTGTTGACCTAAGGTCACAATTGGCAGTATATTGATTGCATGCAGTAATTTTTGCTGACCTTAATATCACTCATTATGGTTTTTCTATGCTAGAAGAGCACATTAACGTGAAGAGTCAAAGTCATCTTTATGTAAAAACAAGTGATTTATTTAATTATTGATTTATTTATTGTTGAAGATATAAAAAAAAGTATTTCAATTCAACTGCCTGAAAACTATTGAGAATTACTGTCATTGTATGAGTATGCTATTAAATTCTAATTATTTCAGTGGTATTAAATGTTTTTAAAATGACAGTAATATTGCTTTTCGTAATCATATTCAAATACAGTTATCGTGACAGGCCTAGCCACAAGACGATAAAACACTGCTGAGGTTTTAATTAATGATGCATATATTTATCAGCCATAACATGAGTACCATCCCCCTAATTTTGTTGAGTTAGATCTCTATAGTTCCACAACAAAAGATCTGACCTTTTGAGGCATGTGTTCCTTAAGACGAAGGTGTTCTGTGGTATCTGACACAAAGAATCATGTTAACAGCTTATTTAAACAGACCCTTTAATTCCTGTAGGTTGTGAGGTGGGGCCTCCATGGATCACATGAATGAGACCTGAGAACCCATGATCCAGTCACCTGTTCACACATTATCCTCTCTTTTACCACTTCTATTATGTACAGTACTTTTCATTGCATAATAGATAAACCCATACAAGTACAGCCTGATGATTTGGAGATGCTCTAATGCAGTCGTGGAGCGCAAACAGCTTGGTTCTTGTCAAAGTAGCTTTATGTGAGCCAGTTTGTCCTGTTTTTGATAACATGATCTTTAATTACTGACTGTTTAATGCTTTAATTACTGAATGTTAATTGCTAACATATCCGACCCCATAAGGGATATAGAAGATTTAGCCACTGTTGATGAAGATAATTTTTACTAATTATTTTAAATTTTTTTTTGCTATTTTTTTTATGGCTAATTGCTATATGCATTTGTTTTATTTCTGTCTCATATTTGTACTGTTAATTATATGACAGTAGAAAATACTGACATCAAAGTATTGTGATATTAAGTTTTGCAATACTGTATCTGATCTGAAAAACAGTATATATATGTTTAAATAGTTTTAATACTTTGTCTCACTCAGTTCTCATTGTACCTAAAGTAACCTTTCTTTTATTCAGTTTTTGCATAAGTTTTGTACACTGACAGTTTGTCTTACATTTTAATTAATAAAATGTAAATTAAAAGAAATAAAAAAAAATTGTATTGGGATGTTTATCATATATTCCCTTAGTCTTTGTAATACACAGTCCCTGTGTTTGATTGGTAAGAACTGGTTTGGTTACCTTTTTGTATGTTTGTATTTTATATAAATCTAATTCTGTGTTAAATGCTGCCCCCACATTTAGGCTCTTGTTGTATCAAGAGTCACTCAGCTTACAGTGTAATGGATTTAAGTCCATTAACATTAGATTTAATGTAGTATTGTGTGTGAATGGCTATGCTAACAACTTTGTACAATTAGTCCATTCTTATTCATGTGGGCCTGTCTTATTTAAAGCAGGTTAAATGTCCTCACATTAGTTTCAGTTAGCATCTATGCTAACTCCCTACTGCTGCCTCTTTAATGCTCATTCACATTCAGGCCTGAGGCTTTTGGTGTCACTTCTTCTTACCAATCTCTCCTCTCTCTCTCTCTCTCTCTGTCTCTCTGTCTCTGTCTTTCTCTCTCTCCGTTTCCCTCTCTTTCTCTTTCTCTTCCCTCCTCTGTTAGACCCCATGCCTCTTTTTCTCCCTCTTTCCTTTTTTCCCTCTTTTCTTCTCTTCCTGACAGAGGCGATATACATGTCAATAGGGAATTCACAAAGCTTCTTTTCAGCTTGCTTGGCTTTGTTCCTATATGACCCCTCACATGCAGGTGGAGAGAGGGGAGAGGAACCTTCTGTTAAGGCTAAACTTCCATCACATGTTTGATGCACTTACTGGAGCTCTGCATTTAGAGAGTAAGCGTCTTGTAAAAGAACTGAGGTTCTTCCTGGTGTCCTGGTTGCTGTAGGAAGCAGGTCAGCAGTGATGTGCTGGTGTAGATTGGTGGATTGGTGGTATGGAACAGAGATGAGGGAAGACACAGCATCCAAATAGGGCTAGCAGCAGGAATGACCAACAATGATGGTGAAAGGGGGGATGGGACATGTGAAGAAGAGACGTGTAGGAGGGTCAGTTTTGGTTCACCATCTTGTCTAAAGCTCTTTGTTTTCCTTCTACTGGATAAGGGGCTTGGTCTTACTGCACTGAACTGGACTTGTGAGTCAAAACATTAGTATTGAAAAGCGAGCACAGAAACAGAAATTTTGCACAAACTGAAACAATACAAAATAAATATTTGGCTAAAGGCTTATACTGCATTTGAAGCCTGGTCTAAGCAGTCTAAATGTGTTGCTTTGCATATTTATGTATGCTTTCATGACATTTATACAGGGAAATGTAAAAAAATGTAAAGTAATTTTCTCTTTTTGTGCATTAATATATATTAATCACTTAAGGTTTAACTTGTTTACATGAACCCATCATCTTACCGGCACCAAACACAACAGATTACATATTTCCTCACTAAATATTAGCATTTTCCACATTTAAAGGACATTTATGACATCAATATTTTAGAAATTCAAAGGATATTTGTATCCCATGTTTAGGAGCCATACCCACAGAAAGCAGAGGTGGAGGACGTGGCAGAAATAATCGTTGACTAATCAACTAATCGGAAAAATAATCACCAGATTAGTCAACTACCAAAATAATTAGTTGCAGTCCTAGTATTTGAGTAATGTTCTAATCCATATTATTATTATTCCATTCCATTAACTACTTAACTATGTAAAAAAAAACCTAAAGAAATGAAAGAACGTTTTTTTAAAAACGTTAAAAGTATTCTCAAGTGCAGTCGCCAAGACCATCAAAAACATTATGATGAAACTAGCTCTCTTCAGGACCGCCCCAGGAAAATAAGACCAAAGATGTAACCCCCATGTAACAGCCCACCTAATTGCTTCACATTTTGAGTCCTTATGTGTTTCTTCATAATCTGGATGACTTCAGTATTCATTGGGAAAAAATAATTAAAACATTGAATGACAAGATGAGTCCACACTTTTGACTGGTACTGTATTTCTTTTGTCAGCTCATTGTAGGTCTTACTTTATAATATCTTATAATCAATAATCTACTGCACCAGTTAATTTGGCATTTTTCTAAAAAAAAAAAAAAAAAAAAAAAAAGTTTTTTTTGTAAAAGGGGAATTCCACAATGATTGAACATTTCTGAACAGGTACATAGTTGAGCTCCCCACAGTCATTCAGAGACTGATGTGAAATATGTCATTCTAGTGATTCTAGTAACTTAATGGGCAAACATGTTAAACACCTACACAATACACCTACAGAAACATCCCATTTTTAACCCTCTTTATTCGGTCTGACTCCCATTCTTTTTACTAATCTATGTGAAAGCAGACTGCATGGTTAGGTGCTTTTATATTCTATGGTGTATGTGCTACAAAAATGTTGTACCTATATTTTTTTAGCTTATCAGTGGATGGTTTGTACATAAAAAGCACATTAACTATTTACTGCTATTTACTAAATCAAAATGTCCATAATCTTTCTTTGTAATGTATACACTGCTTAATACAATCTTATGTTTTTGTTGTTGTCCTTTTCAGTTTCTGAGGACATGTGCGGATGTGTTTCGCCTCCTGCCTTTCCTGGTCTTCATTATTGTTCCGTTTATGGAGTTCTTGCTGCCTGTGGCTCTAAAGCTTTTCCCCAACATGCTGCCGTCCACCTTCGAGACTCAGTCCAAGAAGGTACAGTAAACTTCTGGCTTCTTATGTGGCCACATTATACTGTAGATAATGTAGATTCAGAAGTTCTGTTCTAATATCATATTTTTAGAATATCCCTGTGTATCATTTCTGGACATAACAGTGTTGTCATGATATGGTGTTCTGTTAATTAATCAATAATATTGCATTTGAAGGAGAAACAGATCTAGAGGGATGTTTGTGAGATTAAATTTGAGTAGCTGTGGTTTAGATTTGTATTGTTTGTATTGTAGGAAGAAAGGCTGAAGAAGGAGCTGAGAGTGAAGCTGGAGATGGCCAAGTTCTTGCAGGACACGGTGGAGGAGATTGCACTGAGGAACAAAGCAGACAAAGGAACGGTCACTGAGGAGTTTTCCACCTTCTTCCAGAAGGTGATTCAGCGACACTCTTGCGCTCGTTTGCTCCTGGACATCTGTACATTTGATCCTTTTACTGAACAACAACATAACAATACTGTGCCTGAGATAATCCAGGGTAGAACATTCTGCACAGAGTCTGTTGAACCCAAAATGTCTGGGTCATCAAATCTCTGTTTTCCCCACCCAGGCTAGTCTCAGAAAGCTCTGCATCGCCCCCATGTGGTCATACATTTGAAGTACATTACAAACAAACTTCTCAAACCACTCCCTTGTTTAATGTGTCACTTTTAGCAAATATTGCTCATCCCTTCATCTTTTGTTCTGTGTTTCTTTCAGATCCGTGACTCAGGAGAAAGGCCTAGTAATGAACAGATCATCCGCTTCTCCAAGCTGTTTGAAGATGAACTGACCCTGGACAATTTGACGCGGCCACAGCTTGTGGCTCTCTGCAGGCTGCTGGAGCTGCAGTCCATCGGCACTAACAACTTCCTGCGCTTCCAGCTAATCATGAAGCTCCGTGCCATCCGCGCTGATGATAAGGTGCCTGGGCCAGTCTATTGGCTTTTTTTTAAATTCTCCAACAAAACAAGACTCAAAATTACTAAAATACGTCACACACTGAAAGTGCCCAAAAATGTGAAAATGCTTATCTGCCAACACTCAAAGACTCAAAGGGCATTGTTTAATTATGCAATTACAATATATAATGACAAAAATATTTAGTATATGATTGTGTCTGAAATTTACATGAAATGCAAGAATTCCAATATTTTATAAGAAAGGCCCATTAGATATATTCAAAACTCCACTGCGGGAAATAGTATCCATGGGGTGTATGATTGCAATGAGCATTGTGACACATCTTGTGCATGGTGTAAGAAAGGGTTCTTAGTTTATTTCTATTAATACTGTTTGATTCACTGTAAAAGAAGATGCCAAGATGAATGGTCCAGCAATCCACAAAATAAACTGTATAAATTATCTCCAATCATTAATAGATCAGACAGTCATGACTAGGTGCAGAATTGGACATACTGCTCTTACCTACTGCCACCTCCTGGTTGGCAAACAGACTCCAGCCTGCCAATTCTGTGATACTCATTAAACTTTTCACATATCTTAGTAGACTGCCCTGCACTTTTAACCACCAGAAATACTTTTATAGGGTTACAAATATGAAAGAACTGGTTGAAAAGATTCCACCAGCTAAAATTCTTAATTTTCAGGAAGTTCTTTATATAAAGACACTGATTTAAGTCTGTGATGCTCAAGTCACGAATCTTGTCGTGTTGCTGATATGGCACAAAACCCAAACAAACAAAAACAAATTAATAATGTTTGAAAACCAACTCATCTGCATTTAACACTAAATGTTCAAATAGTTATGGACCCATTGCTGACAGAGGTGTGAAAATGCAGACACACAAATACACAGCTTGTTAAGTGTATGTAGACAAGTATTGTAAATAAGATAGTCAGGACTCTCTGGAGTAGACAAACCTGAAGCCTCACCACTGAGCTGTGGAGCAGTGGAACTGTTTTCTATGGAATGACTGTGCTCCATCCAATACATTTGGGGAACTAAAATGAATGAGCAGGAGTCCCAATACTTTTGTCCATAAAGTGTATCTTGAAATGAGCAAAAGTGCTAATAAAATGAGCGAAATATTTTTGGAAATGGAAAAAATAATTTAAAAATACCATTTTACAGTTTTATAAATCTACTAAAGGGCATTTTAACATTCACACACACCAACCTTGTAGCTTTTTGCTAAAACCAGTGATTTTGGCCAACAATAACCACTATATAAATAAATCACTATATAAATAAATAAAGCTGGCTAGTGCGCCCCCAAGTGGTTAGATTGTACTCTGGTGTCTGTGGAGTCTGAATGAATCATTGTCTAAATAAAACATCAGAACTCTGTGCTTAAGTCGTGTGTTGTGACGTTGTGTCCACAGCTGATAGCAGAAGAGGGAGTGGACAGCCTGAATGTGAACGAGTTACAGGCAGCATGCCGGGTGCGAGGGATGAGGGCGCTCGGTGTGACTGAAGAGAGGCTAAAAGAACAGCTGAAACAGGTAACACACACCACAGTGGGGCGGGGTTTCTTAGTGAAAGTGTTGCTTTTATTGTAAATTCAGCTGACTTTTTTATTATATGTTTTGCACAGCATGTTTAAGTGGTTGTAATTGTGTGTCTGTTTGATTGGTAGTGGTTGGAGCTGCATCTGAACCAGCATATCCCCACTTCTCTGCTGCTGCTGTCCAGGGCGATGTTTCTCCCTGATACACTTTCACCTGCAGATCAGCTCAAAACCACACTGCAGAATCTGCCTGAGATAGTGGTATGTGTACTACAACGTATTCACAACTGCATGACTGTGCAAATACAATGAGCACTTTTAGTTATTTTTTCTTGTTAGCAAATTCACCAGGAACAAAGCTACTAATTAATTTTAGACCTCTAGATTCTGTTCAGAGCCAGTTCTGATTTATGAAAATCATCCACTGAAGCCAAATTCACAAAACCTTTCACAAGAAAAAACTAGGGGGGGAAAACAAAATGGTTAATTGTGTTCTAAGAAATTCTGGAAGTTCTAAGACAAGTTCTTAGAAATTATCTTATGTCTGTGGCTCTTTTAATGTAGCCTTTTATGGTGGATGAAACAAGTCATCATTATTGTCATTATTCAGGTAAACCCTTGGACAGCAATCTAGAAAATCAATAAAAATTAATTTCAGTAATTATAAACTAGAGGTTACAGTAAAGAAAACAGCCATGAGGATATAAAAACTCCTTGAAAAATATGATGACTGTGGCACGACTTCAGAAAGTCATTATTTTCATGATTTCCTTAAATTATTTCCTCTTACATAGCGATTTTCCACCAAAAAAAAACCTTGATGCTTTTCACTGAACCAGTCCACATATGCAACGTTTTTATTGGAACCGATGATATGTCACTTTCCATTTCCCCCATTATATCAGAAAATGACTGCTATTCCCTGGAGGTAGCCTGTCAGTGAGTCCTCAGTTTATGAGGTTAATGGAGCTAAATGGCTAAAACTCCACTTGGCAAGGATATTCCTTTGATTTTGAAGAGTAGAATGATGTATTTCTCTCAAAAAGCAAAGAAACTTACCTGTTTCTGTCTTTTTCTACACCAAACAGGGTTTTAAGCAGTAGATTAACTAGCATTACTACTACTTACGCTAGAGTTACTCCTAGAAAATGTTTAAAAACCTAAGAAGCTTAAAGACTTGTACTGTAAAGTTCTGGGGCACCTCCAGAGCTCCCTCTGGTTGCCAAAGAAATTTAGAAAAGATTCCAAAGTGGTTATTTTCTGCTCTAGTGATTCTCATATATTCTTCTTACTCCTGTACAACTAGACATGCACACAGATGTCGTCACTGTTCATGGTGAAAAACCTACTATTGTTTGGTTCCAGCTAAAAATGGACATTTTAATTTTTGTTGGTGGAAATGTGCAGAAAGGTTTAAAATCAGGTGTGCGAACCAGAACGCAACTGGTTCCATGTTTGTGAAAAAGGGTTAACTTTTTTGGGAAATTGCAGAATATAGTTTAGAATGATCTGCTTCCACCATATTTATAGACACTGAGAGTAGCTTCTTACTGTGCTGTCACTAAGCATTTGTCAGCCAATATTCAGAGAGAATATTAAGCTACAGGACTATAAGAATTTTTGCATAATTTGCAGATAGAAATGATTCACCTAGGCCATGATATGTAAAGGTATGTTACTGCACTGTTAATGATGTAATCATTTATGAAGATAAATGTTTGTGTGTTCCAAGGCTAAAGAGGCTCAAGTGAAGGTGGCAGAGCTGGACTTCTCGAAGGTGGATAATAAGACCAAGCTGGAGACCATGCTGCAGGAGGAGGCAGCAATACTCCAGGAGAACAGAGAGAAAGAGATGGAGAGGCTGGCCGACGCTGCAGAGAAAGCCAAAGAACAGCAGGTATATATTAATATTTAATTGTATTATTGTCTGAGAGAGTTGTACATTGTAGCCATGCACAGTAAAGTCACAATTTTATGACCAACTCCCTGTTTGCCCAGTGGAGCTTATAAAGTAGACAGTTATTGTAGAAACATAGAGGTGGTCATAATATTATAACTTGACTCTATATGTGGTTAAACATTTTATCATGGTTAATGGAACACTAATTGACCACTGTGTGTGTGTTTTTGTTTGCAGGAGGCAGAAGCTGCTCTGTCCAGTGTAGATGTGGCCATCCACTCTGAAACACTACGAGATACAGCACCAGTGCTGGAAGGCATTAAGGTAACAGTAACACACTCAGGTCTCGTATGTACACACTGCCATGGATTAAGCAGTATGATCTCCTGTGATGTTCACTGAGCACAGCTGTATCCTTTTCACATCACTTTTCATCTTACTTCAGACTTTCATTTAAAACCTCTATGTTTTTGTTACAATTTTAAAGGCTGTCTATGTGTGGGAAAGGTACACTAATTAAATACCATTCATATACAGTATATAACCTTAGGCTTATTAATGCTGTTATTCATATCAAACATTTCTAGGTTCGTAATTATCATAATTTGACTATTATCCTTGGAAACATTAAATTAGTGTACCTTTAACGTTCTTTACATCAGGAATTGTAGCTGACAACTTGCAGGATAATTTTTTGACACTGCAAAATTCTGAAAAAAAAAAAACATTATTAAAGGGTGTACTGTAATATGATGCTGTCTCAACATAGTAAATGTTTTTATAAAGCGAAAATAAGTAATGCTGGAGCATTAGCCATATGTTCATTCATGTGTTACAATGTGTTTCGAGCTTACGTGCACACACCTTAGGGTCACAACAATGTACTTTCTAATAAATTTTGTACAAATTTTATACAAAATTCACTTCCAAAAATCAAGATTCAAATTAATTTTAGATATTTTGTGTGCAAAAAAATACTCTCTGAGTGGCCCATCTGTCTAAGTATTAGCCCTTTCATCAGGATATCTTCAGTTCTCCAGATCTCCTAATGATGCTGCAGGGACCTAGAGAACAAAGTTGGACACAGTTCATCACATAGCACAATAATGCTAGTCAGTGCTATCCATTTGCTAATGTCACTGGTACCATAATATGATAGTTATTATATGATAGATAACAAATGCAAATTGATAAATATTTATGCATCAATACACATTAGTTTTGCTCAGAAAAAGTTCTCCCTCAGATAACATTCCCATGGGTAGCCCAACTTGGTCCCAGAAAGTTTTGTCCATGGGTTCCATGTTGGCCCAAGATGTGGATGACAGTGCTGGGCCCCATTAGAGAGTCAGAGATGGGACCAGTTGGGTTAAATGTGGATTCTATCTAGGTTGTAAACTTCACATGGGGCCTAGGTAGAACCCATGTGGAATTAAGGAAGGGTGTAACAATGGGGTCCATTTGTAACAACACCTGTACAAACCAACTCAAAGCTCATGCTCACCTGGAACCCACCTAGCTCACGTTTCACAATGTGATCTTCATATGAACATGTTGGCTGGGCCTTTGCAGCCTCTTCAGTGCCCACTGCACCCCTTACAATCACTACTGTAGGTATAAATAAACATAAATGCCCAGTCATTTTAAAGCCCAGTCATGTGAATTCATTATTGGTATGAGCTCATCTCCTTCCAGTCCACTTTATAATCCAATTATAATATTGATACTGATTTTAACTTAATTAAAATTAGCTTTTCAATACTTATTGACCTTTTTACACTCTTACAATATGCATGTTTGCCATTCTGTATGTTAGTACAATTCCTGATTGTATCTTCAGTTAACTCACTGGTCTCTTCAGCTTGCATTGCTTTGCATAATATGTTTCTGCGTGTGTTTGTGTGTTAATTTCTTATTTCTTCATGCTGCGTTAAGTTTGAGCAGTGGCAGAAGTTTCTGCGCATTCAGGTTATACACTGATTTGCTTTCGTTCAGGCCAACAGCATACCGGCTACTCTGCTTTTCATAACTAGATATCCTAGCTAATTTTTAGGTTAGGATTTTTCCTTATGGATTTCTAGGAATTCCATAAGGAAAGACATTATCAATGGATTACTGTTTTCCAAACAAAAACTATATATCAATTCAAATAGAAATGCTGAGTTTAAATAGGAGAGATGTTATGAAAAGCAGAAGTATTTAGTGCATCCTGCTCCACTCCTCTCCCCAATTGTATGAGCCCCTGTGTAGGTTAATGCGGGTGCGTTTATGTGTCTAGTGGTTCATTCTGTGGGTTGACACACCTCTAACAGTCACAGAGCACTCCCTGCACTGTGTAAGACACTTGCTGTAGCCTCTTTCCTTCCTGTTACCCATATAACAGCCCTGCTTTATTTAACTGCATTTGTGTGTCTAATGCAGAATGTGTTTACTAGTTTTACTAATCTAATTCCTAAGAATTCAACAGCAGATTATTTTATGAACTTTCTCTCCCTCTTGTCATGGGTGTTTTGCTTTTCCCTTCTATTTCCAGCACTCTGTTCCTGCATGATGTGCACAGATGATGATTTCATTACATTACATTTTGGTTAAAGATCTAGAAGTCTTCACTTCACATAGACAGTGCCATGAAAAAGTATTCTTACACCTTAAACTTTTTTCACATTTTTTCACATTACACCCAACTTAATATTAATATTAATAATGAATCCCTTATTAGTCCCGCAGTGGGGAAATTTAAGCCACCCTTTAACCCATCTATGCAGTGAACACATACACACATACAGTACACACTAGTGAGACACAGACAGTGATATTGTGGAACACGTGCCTAGAGCAGTATGAACCCATCACTGTGGTGCCCGGAGACATTGAACCCAAAACCTAGTTACTCCACTGCCTTAATAAAATGAATTATTAAATATTTATTATTGTTCTGTGAAGCCCTCATAGGAACATTAGTGACCAAACAGCATCATAAAAAACGAGAAACATTCAAGGAATAAAGCTGGCGGAAACATTCCCCATAGGTCTTGCAGCTGTGATTTGCAGTGAAAGGAGGTCTTACAAAGTATTGACTTAATACTGTTGAATTCACATTCAATATTTTTTTTTTATTAAGAAATTGTACCAAATATAAAAATATATAATTTACTTTTCACTTCACAATAACTTTCTACTTTGTGTTAGTCTATCACAGTGTTTTTTTAACCAGAGGTACTGCAAAGAGGCCAAAGACCCCATTGATTTCTTTCTATTTTGCAAGGTAAAAATGGGTCCAATGTCTAGATAGTACAACTAGTGTAAAATGTCCCAAAAATCAACAGTGCGCCTTATGTATGAATTTTACCAGTCAGGTTGTAAGGAGCTGTAAAGTCACTCTGCTGAAGTACAGCAGTATATAGGAGTTTCTGTGAAATCTCTCCAGCCCTGAGGCTGGAGCAGTATTAGCATAAGCTGCTAACTGCTAGTTCTTTCGTTGTTAGAGGCAAGTATTTTGGACTGTAGTCTGCATGTTTATCGTATTAAAACAAGCTACGTGGGACGAACTGCTAGCTGATAGTGCCCTGGGTTACCGGAACACTCAGGGCTCCTCAGTCTATTGCTTTCGGACGGCATTTTGTAGCACCAACTGCGCTTGACTAGTGCTGCTAACCGTGACTGGCTGCGCTAACCAGGGCTGGCTAGTGCTGCTAATCGGAGCTAGCTAGTGCTCCTATCCGAGGCTGACTTGCGCTGCCAACCCCGGCTCGCTAGTGCTGCTAATCGTGGCTGGCTAGGCGTTTGCTAACTACGGCTAGCGCTCACCCTTAGACAAAATTACCAGAATTCTTAACATACTTTAAATAAACAGAAGAGCTTTACTCACCCAAATAAACAGTTTTCTGGAGAGAAATTTGTGTAGATTAACATCCAGTGCTTATTTGACTTAAAATTTTTTTTACAGTTTTGTTCACCTCTGACAGACTCTGAAAATGAGTACCTAGCACTAGGCTTCATGTGTACAGGAACAGTAAATAAGGCAGTTGATGGTTGTGACGTGTTTGGTTTTAAAAAGCAAATAAAATATTCTGGGTGTCAGTGGGAAGTTTACAGTGGTTTAAGAGAGCTGTGAGTTGCAAAAGGTTTGGAAGTCTCTGGTCTGCCACATAAAATCCCAAAGAAATACATTTAATTTTGGGGGGTGTATTGTGAAAAAATGGGTAATGAATACTGTTTCAAGGCACTGTACAGTCATAGAAAACAATAGAAAGGAACAGACACGTTTTCACACTTTCCACAGCTCTGTACCAATAGTTTATTTTAATATTATCAGGGTGAGGAGATCACTAAGGAGGAGATCGACATGTTGAGTGATGCCTGCACTAAACTGAAGGAGCAGAAGAAACTCCTCACCAAGGAGAAGGAGGAGCTGGAAGAGCTGAAGGATGACGTGCTGGAGTACAGTGAGGTGAGAGAGGGAAGGAGGGAATAAGACCACTGGGGGTCACTCTGTTCCTAAAAAGCAGAGGCTCAATCTGTGTCTTTAGGCTAGAGCATTAGTGTGATGATTATATTGCATTCAGCAAAAAGAGCAACACTGAGGTGATACAAAGCCTGTCTGTACTATTTATGCACTATGCCTAGACAGCAGTCATTAGCAGAGAGGTGCAAATCACGTCTTACGTCTATTTACTTACATTTATGAGCATCTAGAACTCTTATTTTTAGCCAGTTCCCAATCTCTTTGTGTATTGACAAAGACCTAGCACTCAGATATGTATTGCAATACAGGGGTTAGGATTTAGTTTTTTTTATGTAGTTCAGTTAAATTAATCTAAAAAAAAAAAAGATTTTATTTTTTATGAAACCAGAACAGGATCTGAGGACAGAGTACAGGACTGCTATCAGCCATTTGGGGCTTAAACAGCACACAACATAAGCCACTGTCTGACACCAATATTTACATGCTAAGAAAATAAAAATGCTCCTAAAGAAAGAGGATGTTGTCTCTTTTTACTCATATCCTGTTTCTGTCCGGCTTTGCTTCAGGACCTGGAGGAGATAAAGAAGGAGCTGTCCAAGACCGGTCAGGAGAAACAGGTGGAGGAATCTAAAGCCAGTAAGCATCTCTCTCGCCGGGTCAACCGCATGATCGGCCGCATGGATAAGATCATAAATGAGCTGGAGAAGGATAAGCTGGTGCTGGATGGGCAGATGGGCAGTGCAACTACACCACCAGTAGGGTAAGAAAGACTTGAATTGTAGTTTGATTTAAATATTAGTATGTTTAGGTTCGTATGAATGGCTTGTGAGTGTGTCTGCCTGTGGTGTGTATGTTCTGGAAATGGCTTTTTTCCTTGTGATTTCCAGTAACATGGTGGTGGGAGGATAACATCACGTGGCGCTGACGTCAGGTGTTCTTAGACATAGAAAAGGGTTCCCAGCTAAATTAATAGTTTCTTTTTGTTGTTTTTTGTAGATTGTTCTTTGAGAAACGTAGTGACTTACAAAGGTAAGAAAAGGAGATGCTGTGGGCTCTGTGGGGTCTCTTGCCTGTCAAAAACCACTAACACAGACTTCATAGCTCTCTTTCTGTGGTGTAGTGTGGTCAACTCATTTTGATTTAATTCTAATCATCAGTAAATCTGCTTGTCATTTGCTAACTGGGTGCTATGTCATTACTTTTGCTTGTCTTGTGGATTGAATCGATCATTTTGTTTGATTTGTTTTCAACTGTTTTTCGAATCTTTAGTAATCTTTTCATTTCTGTAGTCTCTACAATTTGCTTCATAGACTGCTACGGTGTTCTCAGTGCTGGTGATGAACACAGTAACCTTCTATTTAGAAATCTTTACCTTCACCTCCTTTTCTAGTGCTGAAATGACGAATAATACAATAAAATGCCATTTTAGCACTTAAACATAATATTTTGTAGAGGCCAGGACATTTTCAATGATTACACAGTTTTATTGCATCCTGTGTTCTGGGAACCCTGTATAGCATTGGCGGCATGCGGTCATTATCCGACTTGCTCCTCCTCCATCATCTCATTTTTCTGTGTTATCGAGTAATTGTTTCCTGTATCCAGTATTTTCCTGTCCTGTAGGGAGAACCTGATCAGCATCAACGAGCTCATCACTGTCATGCGGCACATCCAGAGCATTCCAGAGCAGAAGCTGCTCAGTATTGCCGAAGCCCTGGATGAAAACAAGGACGGCAAAATAGACATTGATGATGTTATGAAGGTAATGGGAGGAAACTGTAAATGAGAAATCTGTCTGTGGGGCTGCCAGTTTATGCTTGAATCATTTTTCTTTTTTTACTGCTTGATCTGGATCTTTTAGGCATGGACCAATATGCTGTCTTTATTTTGGATTTTATTTGTAGTTCACAATAAAATCTATACATAAAAAAGTCATATTATCCATTTTAGTAAGTTTGGAAAACAATGGCAACAATTTATAATTGCATTGTATATTTATTAGTCTTATTATGACTTTCAAATGCTAGACTATTGTTTTATAATAACTGCAAATAAAAGCTAGGCAGTTGAAAGAAAAGGTAAATAATTTGAAATTACTCTTATTTCTGCCTTAAATAAATTATGTTAAAGTATGGTTTGATCTATTCACAGAAATTCACTTACTTTTTCTAGCCTGCACTGTGGATGCTCAGTAAAATACATGAACAGCATAACTGTTTGTGTGTTATTAGTTGAGTTTGATCATCTATAATTGTAAATTAGATACAATCCGGCCTAATTTTATTAGTTATCAATGTAGAAATCCAGGAAATCCCAAAAGGTTAATTTTCTGTGTGTAACAGTACAAATGAGCTACCTGATTATCGACTGCAAGAATTGACTTAATTTTCAACATCAAATAATGTTAAAGGCATTCATTCTTTTATCACTTACATAACAAATATAAATATTTATGTATAGCTGACTAAGTATCTACCTGTTCTTTATGTACATCTAGGTGGTGGAGCTGATCGATAAAGAGGACATAGACATCAACACTACGCAGGTGGCAGAGATCATGGTGATGCTGCAGAAGGAGGAGAAGCTGGTGGAGAAAGAGAAGGCCAAGGAGAAGGCTGAAAAAGAGCAGGCAGCTAAAGTTCAGAACTAATTCTGACAACCAGGGTACAGTGGGAAAGAAACACTGAAGCTACTGGTGCTGAAGCCCATGGTTTTGTACTTGAAAAAAAAAAAAAGAAGCAAAACTAAGTGATGAGAAAAAAAAACGTTCATTTCACCCCCCAAACTCACCCAATCAGCTGGCAGCGATGTTGGTATCCTGTGAGCTGTGTCACTTATAGTTTTTGCACACCATCATCCTCCTCATCATTCCACTGCCATCCTTCAGATTCATTTTTCTTTGTGTTATTTTATTGAAAGCAGCTTGTGTTCAGTTCAACGCTGACTTATTTTAACACAGTTTAAGGAATGTAGCTCGGGGGACCTGTCTTATTTGTCCATCTTGTTCGTCCAGTAAGTAAGCAGAGGAGTGAAGAAGCACTTCAGAAGAGGTACTTTGGAAAATTTGAACTCAAGGCTCATTTTTGTATTATTTTTGCATCAATACACAGATGCTGCTAACTGATTGAGCTTTCCGGGCCAACTCTTTGACTGAGTTGATAGAGTTGAGTCTAGGCTGCTTATATGTTTAATGATATTATTTTCTTTTTAATTGTTATTATTTGATTGTGGCCTTGAGTGAACAATAACACCCGCTTTTTCCTGACAATCCTAGTGATTTAACAAATGTAGCTTCTATAGATTCAATTTTGCACAAAAAAGCTTCCCCTTAAAACTGTTTATAGCTGCTGCATCGGTAGTATACAGTTGATTTCGACAGTAATTTTGATGCATTTCTAAAGATCAATGAGCTTTTGCTCCAGCATCTGCCCTTATGGATCGAAAGGTTTTTAGATGTTTACTGAATTTGGCGAAATCTGTCGAGATTCTTTTCTGTATACTAGACGCAGGAGAAAAAGTTTATTTTGTAAATAGTGTAGATAGACCTGTCATGATAAATATTTTTGTTTGGGTGATATATTGTCCTAGAAATAGTATCATTGCGATACTTGATATTATTTCAATTTTAAGACTATTTTATGCTGAAAATGTATTGAAAATATAATGTGCAATTACACTCTTTAAAAGAGCAATTATTTTTTATTTATTAATAATATTGGAGATTGGAATTGGAGTATAAACCTATTTATATATTCAAAATGAATAAAACATAACTAAAGCAAAAACACTGTTAAACAAAGTCAACAAAGTCAGTAGCTCATTCATATTAAAAGGCTCCCCTCGCGAAAAACAAAACAAAACAAAAAAAAAAAACATGATTTAGGTCATGTCTATATATTTTACGCTAAAAACTCAATAACTAAATTATCGTGACAGGTCTAATTGTTGACTAGGGTTTAAAATAGGATTCCCCTTTCAAACCTAAAGTCCTTCCTTGTGTTTCTGTATATAAGGAGTAACAAATAGCAGCTGTAGGTTCTGTAGGTTTTGCTGGACCAGGGTGTTATATGTGATGGCATGGGGTAGATGAGTTTAAAAGAATGAAAGAGCAAGAAAGAGAGAGCTGCTTCAAGAGTACGTGTATATGTGTGTGTGTGTGTAGATATGCTTGCGTGGGACTGCATGTGTGTGTACGTATGTGTTTGTTTAGACAAGTGAAGACAGAGGGAGCTAGCTCGCTGCAGTGCAGACAGGGCCGACGTGGGGCTCGGCTCCGACCCAGCATGGCGAGGCCAGTCTGGGTATAGTCAGTCTAAGCACTGGGTAAACACTCGCTCCCTACATGGAGAGGGTAGAGAGCAGAGGCAGAATACGTGAGTGCACACACACACACACGCACTCCGTGCAGAAACACACACGTACACAGTATTTTGTCAGCGTAGCATAGTTGTACAGGGCACAGCAGACAGTAAATACATCATTCCCAACCCTAAACATGTCATACGCAGAGAACAGAGTGTCTGAGCTGGAAGCGCAGTGTCTGCGCTGCATCAGACAGCCAGAGAAAGAGTGAGAGTGAGAGAGCGTGAGAGGGATGGTGAGAAACAGTGAGTGTGTTTACATGCACTGCAAAAAACATTCATAATCTGATTCGACAAGTAGTCATGTAAACAGCATACTCTGATTTCTTAGATCGGAGTTTGTCATTAATCTGATCATCTTTACCTGAATGGGGGTAAACTTAAAATAAAAAAAACTTGAAAAAGTTTACACGAGTCAGGCAATAATCTATTTCATCCACGCCTTGCAGGGTGGTGTTGTATTATACCCTGCGCACTTATTTGCAGTACCAGAGAAATCCAAAAAAATACTCCTAATTAAGAGTAAACATGGACGAAGGAATCTTATTACTAAGCTAAAAAAATATATTGCAGATTTCATAATTAGATTTTTTTGACCTTACTCCTTAGTCATTTCTCAATGAGATTTCTCAGTCTGCATATGCATGGAAATAGACTATATTTCCAGAAGTAATTAAGCATATAGTGATGAAACACTTTCGAAGCAACTCCAAAACTGAAGTATTTAAATAATCTTCCTCTTCTAGCTGATATATGTTCCACTGTGGGTTGTACATGATGGTTATGTGACATATTATTCTGTGCACATTAACTAATAATCACATTATCTGATTACCCAAGTGCATGTAAACATATTGATCAGATTACTGACAAACTGACTGGCAACGCTCTGCAGTAATCAGATTATGAAATGCATGTGAACGCACTCATCGAGACATGAGCATCATTTAGAGCCTGGGTGCCTAATGCTTTTAAACTGCGTCCATAAGCTTTAGCAACCTGTGGTGTTTGTGCAGCTTCTACCTGCATATCAATATGTAGGCCTTAAACCACATACCTGAATTATTCTGCATTGTAATCTCATTCTATTGTATCTACTGTGTAAAGGGAGCTGGATTTATATCATTCGGATGTATGATTGCACTATAATTATTTAAAGCTTTTTATTCTATTCTTTTCATTTTGAGGTCTTGATTCAGACTCAGGTACATTTGTGTTATGTATGCCATTAGCTGCAGGTGCAGGATGAGAGGTTGGATGAAGTTGGAGTTGGGTATAAACGTGGCAGGAGATGAGTATTTTTGAGTATTTTTTTTACTTTGAGTACTTGCACTGCTGTTGTCCTGCTTAAGTATAAAATAAAAAACACTTGGTCAGACCAATAGCTTTTGAAAGAACTATTTTTGTAAACGTTGAAGCAGGAAGCACCTTTAAATTGGTAAAGAACCTTTATAATTAACCACATTAAATCATTAAAACATGGTTCTTTACTTTGCCATCAGCAGCTGGAGCCTGAGAGAGCACAACTGGACATTAATTGGGCTCTAGATGGGTAGATGAAGGGCTCTCACTAAATAACTACCATTATGATGCATGCTGGCGCAGTCGCCTGTTGGCTGATGAATCATAGCTGGGGATCTGGCGCTATCCTCCAAATGTGTTGGCTGCCTATTGATGCTGGTGGCACTGGCAAAAGTGCCAAAACAGATGGTGGCGGACTTCACATGTATCAGAGGAGGCATGCACTTGTCCTGTCCTTCCTAGTGTCAAAGCATTGCAAGTGAGTGTCCTAGTGAGTGGGCAAGTTAATTGGCTTAACTAAAAAAAAAAAAAAAAAAAAAAAAATATATATATATATATATAACCCTGGGAACATAGCCACTGTTCTTAGTTCAGTCCAAGGCTTGAGCTCATTTAAAGGGGAATTCCACCAGTTGTTCAGTAGTCCTGCATAGTTCAGCTGTAAAGACGTGAAAAGTTAAGTCACAGTGGTTTGATATGAAATGTATCCTTCAACGGAAATTTGCCAAGACGCAATCATTCATAGTGGTGTTGATGGGAAGCAGATGTCTGAGGAGTTTAGCACCTCTTAAAGCGACGTCACAGAAAGTCATTATGTGAAAGGTTACGATGCTGTGGATTGTTTTAATGATAGTTGGGCCTAATTTTTTTTTTATATATATATCTTGAAAGTGGAGAAGTACATGCATCACATTATACAGTAAAGTAATCGTTATTTATTTTAATGTGACTTTCTTTTAATGAGGTCTTAGGTCCCTTAATTACAGTATATTACAATATATAACATTAAACCTATAAATACCTTATACATACGGATCCCCAACACCACCACTTTAGCCCATGAGAGTCCATAAAACAAAAATGATTAAAATATTAAATAATAAAATCAGTTAAATAAAGCTGATTAATGTTGAGTCCTATTGTGATGGAGGTCACATGACTCAAAAACCAGAGGTTGAACACGTTACAACAACATTTTCATTATATCAACCTGAATTTTATCAATTTGTTCAAAAAGGGGCAAAGAACTCTGCATATCTTTTTTTTTTTTTTTTTTTTTTTTAATGCATTTCTTAATGCGTTTAAATTAATAAATGGGTTAGAATGCACCTTTAGAGGCTAAAAAAATAGCAATTTCTGAGCTGTTTTTTCCTCAAGCACTAATCAAACACACCAACATTTTGTCAGTCTGACTTCATTCAGGATCTTAAGTATGTCACCTAGTTTCTTTATAAGTTAAAGGGATGGATAAAGTGCTGTAAGGAACTTTTCACATCTTTTATTGGGTCAGTGACACATGCATAATATTGGGCTCTTACAGGTTAAGAAGTCTTGAGCCAGTAAGTTTCTGTTTAATGAACCAGTTCATACCAAACCACACTAAGTGACTTGAAATTCTGGAGAACGACAGTGGTATTTCCCTTGTAGACGATGAATATAACGTTCTGAATATAAATATATTTGGCTCTGTTCAGATAGGGTCATTGTACTGTACTCTTGTAGGATTTGAAAATCATACAGAAGTTGTAAAATTTCTATTATAGGCTCTCTAAAAGAATTAGATTATTAGTGCTGTAGAGCTAGATAAGCTAGTTCCATAGACTGAACGCATCCCTCCCTAGAGAAATGAAGGCATATTGAGGAAGCCCTAAAGGAGCTTGTGCTGTTGGAGTTAAGTCTTAGATTAGCACTGACTTTTAACTGACACGGCTACAACTACAGGGCTCCAAGGCCACAGTTATTGTGTAATTGAAACTGTTAGAAATGTGCTGTACATTGCATAAAGCAGTATTGGACTGCCTGTTTTTTTTTGCTTGGATTTTTTAGAATTAGTTCGAACCAAATGAGCAGATTAGAATAAGTTAAAATTCAACGTCTGTCTTCTTGTGCAAAAATAATTGGCTCAACTGCCCCATCTGTCATTACACCTGCTAAAAAAACCTGTACGTTCAATACTTCTTTATGCCTCTGTATGGTTGTGACTGTACAAGTGTAAACTGTACAGTAGATTGGCTCTTAATCATTTAATTCAATTAATTGTTCTTATTTTGCTGAGTTCACCAAATGTTTGAAATGAAATGAGGAGTGTACCTCAATGCGCTGATATGTTATTTATTTATACTAATTATTTAAACCTAAGGGATGGAACAACAAAAAGGTATTATAGTTGAAAATCATCCAAATATTAGAATGACATTCAGTGTTTGTTTGTGTGTGTTTTTTTTTTAGGTTTACTTCAAATTAATGCTTTTTATTTTGCTCGGAGTAATTCAGATGTAAAAGCTGCTCATTTTGATTCTCATACAAGCTATTCCAAAGTATTGAATAAAATGAGATTAAATGGCCATTGCAATGTTGTGTACCTTTTTCTTTTTTTCACATTCATCACGCACATTTTACTTAAATCCATCACCCATCCATATTTCATCTTCATGTTTAGTTTCTTGACGTTTTTCCACTTGTTTTTCCACCTCTATGCCACACAGCTTTTCCCCCCTTAGTGCCACTTGCTGTCTTGCTTTACTAGAATTTTCCTCTTTCCCACTTTTTTGGCTGTTGGAATAAGCTGTATTCAGCTCTGCATGTGTCTGTACATGTGAAAATCTAGAAACTCTACTGCAGTAACAGAGGCCTTGAAACAAAGCAATTATTACCATAAACACTTAGGAATAAAGATGCTACAGAGGGATTTTAAAGAGATTTATAGATGATGAGCCTTTTAAAGCAGGGGGTTTCAACAGCTTACCTAACCCATCAGAATACAAATCACAGCCCATACAAAAACCAAACTGAACATTTAAAATTAAAACAAATACAGCACAACAATGAATGTAACCTATCAAATTAATTGAAATGCTTGTATTACCTCAGGATCTTTTGTTGTGAAAGACATATTTTTTATTTCATATTGGGGAATAAGATAAACCGTTTATTAAGACTCCTCATTTAACTAGGTTGTTAATCATGCAGATAATAGATAGTCATGTGTCTATACTATGAAAAACATAATAAAAAAGTATTTTTGCCAAACAGCCCCCTAATAGTACAACCATTACACATTTGTGGTCCACGGTTGAAACCCCACTGTTTTAAAGGTTTAAAGATGTTTCACTAAATTTGTTTGTTATTAAACCAGAAATAGTTCTCATATGGTAATGCTCAAAGAACGCTCAAAGAACCCTTTGTAGCACTTTTATTTTTAAAAGTCTATTTCCAAAACTTGGCCTTGTGGTATTTATTGGCCTCCTCACTGAACTCACTCACCTGACACAATCTCATAAAGCCAATTTACACGTCCTTAAAGACTACCCCAGTATTTTAAAGCCTTCCTAATATCTGCTACATCTATATAGCTGATTACCACAGATGTGTTCTACAACACAAGTGCTCAGTCACTTGTAGATCATAAGAGTTTCAAGTAATTGTTTTTCCATGTTCAGAGAAACATGTTGAATGACAGGCAGTATGATATATTCATGTGGCAGATAATAATGAAGTAGGCAAATGCTGGAATATTTTTTGTAAACTCTCAAAAAGAAAAAAGGTAAAAAAAAAAAAAAAAAACTAGCAGAAATGCTAGCCCTAGCACTTGCTGCCTTTTTCTGTCAATCTTGACTGGAATTTTGAATTTGATCCCTGACACTGATTTTGAAAAAGCAAGGAAAAAGTACACTAGAACTACATTTCTAAAAGCAGGAATCAATTAGGATTATGTTTAAAATTGCATGAGGACTGCATAATTCTAAACACTATTAGCTATAAATAATTATCTTTTAGACACTGTTTGTTGGACTGTTTACTGTGTTTATTTAAAAAAGTAAAACCCCCTCTAATATAAAAACATAATTTAAGATTAGCAAAAATTGATATATAGGTTGGGCTCACTGTTGGTCTAAAATAAATAATACAATCAAATGACTGACAGTGCTAGTTGTTGAATTAGCAAGTTAGTTACTTCAATTCTAGATCAAGTATTGTAGCTTATTTACCCATCATGGATAAATTGTTTAAAAAGAAACTAAAGTTCACGCCTATCAGTTACTTCAGTAGGCTTTTTAGATTTAAACTGTCTGATAACTTTTTTATATGAAGTGAAAAGTGAAGACAAGTCAATAATGGATGGAAATAATAAATAAACAGTAAATGCCTTTAAATTTAAAGACACTTTAATTCATTGAATTACTTTGTTTATGCTGATAAACTGATGGTTAAAGGACAACAAAGTTGAGAGTCTGTGCAAAAGATAAGCTGTCAATTTAGCTTATCTGGCCCAATATGACTTTCAAATTGAAGTATTTTTGTAAGGAGGAATTAACCAAGTATACTATTATCAGTACGCTGTTTTATTAATAAGACTTTATATTTTGGTTGTCAGTGTTTTAGTAAAGCAATGATAATGGATTAGTATACAAAAAAAAAAAAAAAAATACAGGTTAATACTGACTTAAAAACACACCCATCTTTACACCCCTGGTGTGAGAAATAGCTCAACCAGCAGGGGATGCTATAAGTCAAAACACAAGACACATCCTGACAATGCAATATTGATCAAGCCACTTCAAGCCCTATTCTATATGTCACCAGGATTGCCTGAAAAGGCCGGGTAGCACTCACTGATTTGCACAGATTCTTTACAGCCTCAGCAAATGATCAATATTTCACAGCTAACAAGCCATGAGCTGCCAAAACATGCCTGTCTGTCGCGCTGTCCAATCTCAAACCTTTAAATCACTAAGACTAATAGCAGGCTTGCTGCCAGACTGTTAGCCTATAATGGCTGGTGGCGTAGCCTCTGTTTGACATTTTGACTGGAAGATGAAGAAAATAAAGAAATAATAACCTGTACAGTCTTTATACGCTGCAAGTAATATTTTTTAGCCAGTGCAAAGGTACTTTAAGAGGCACACTTCCCAAAATGTAAATGTAGCAAAACACAATAAACAATATACATTTATTTTACCTATTAGGACATTTAACTTGTCTAGGTAAATTATAGGAGCACAGAGGCAGATATGATACACATTTTACTGCCGTATAGAGCCACTAAACCCTAAACCATATATTTTTTATGAGTAGCTGAAATGTGTTCCTTTGAAGTAATGAATCATACAATCCAGCTTAAAATTTATATAAGCATTTCCTAATCTTAAAAAAAACTTTTATTGCAGTCATTTCCACTTCTGCAGTACCCTCACGGGTTCAACTGTGCTACAGGCGAGGATGATGTGTCCCTGTACTTTGGTACGTAGACAAATTCCAAACGTGCAGATCAGTCAGTCAGTAAAACTGCCCACCCTAGTGACGTCCAACCATATAGGTCTCACCGGAATCAAAGGCACAGTGCTGCTACTGCAGCTCAGCCAATCAGCTCTCTCGTGACCTGCCTCTAAACCCATACATCACCCAGTGCCCCTCCTGAAAAAAATATATCTACACTTATTGAAAAAAAAAATCACACCTAGATTACTGAAAGTGTGTTTTGATCAGACTCTGTGTCTTTCCACAAGAAGGTTAAAAAGTGTTTATTAAAAAAACCCAAAAAAAACAAAGGCAACTTTTGGGTAGTGTACCTCTTGATGAGAGATCACTGACTGCTAGACATGCCTCTGTGATGAACTTGTGGAACATCCTGCTGCCTGTTGTTTGTCTGTTGTCTCTGCCATATTTGGCAGGATAATGCTCGCTGACACTCAGCAAGGGTTTCCCAGGAATGTCTCTGTCAGATTGCAACACTTCCTTGGCCTGCTTGTTCCACATATCTATCATCAAATGAGTGTTAAGGATCTGCAGGCTTCATACAGAACACGTGTGCCTCAATGCTTAACTGTATCTCATCTTGTATCCATTCCAGAGAGTACTAGAGTTTTTATTAAATTGTAAATTTTTTTCCTAATAATGCATCCTTTTGCTCTAATACTGTAAACAATTATGTACAGTATATCTTCATTACATTTACATATATTTACGTTATCAGAACTGATTCTGTACAGGCAAATGATAGATGCACAGTGATGGATTACTTTTCATTGTTTCAAAATGATTTGATGCTTTACTGGATGCCTAAAATAGAATGAATAATAATCATAATAGTCTTGCTTTTATAAAGAGCTTAATTATCTATATTGCCTACATTGAAAATGCTGTCACTTGCCAAGAGTTTTGTTTTGCAGTGTCTAATGCGCGCTCTAAGTGACTCATGGATAGATGGCTTGTTCCAGTAAATGTTGCCCTGTGAAAGAATCTGTGCAGACTGGTCGACTGGTGAGAGTGTTCTGTTCTCTGTAAGTGGCTTATTTCACTCTGTTGACACCTCAAGTTCAACATCTCTGCACAAACGGGACTGGCTTGTAAAGCCAACCTCCTCTGGCTCTGAGTCCTCAGATAGTTTAGATTTGAAGTGAGCAGTGTAGCGTGGCGCTGAGAGATTGCACAAGGTGTGTGCACAGCGTCTGGGGCCATTGCTTAGGCACAATGATGATAAGACCAAGCTTAACGTTCTGTAAAAAGCTCAACTGCATGCTTTACTTCTTCTGAATGCCCTGATTGAGGTGTGCTTATTCTGTGTACTCAGGAGGCTTCAAATCTGTTCTTTTTCACACTCTGTCTTACTTTCTCACATAAATACACTCCTCTTTCTCTGTATATAAGAAAGGTTTGATCATATCAAATGTACTCTTGCTGGTCTGGCTTGTTTTCTCTTATGTGCTCTGTGACCTGTTTAATAGCTATTCAATGTGTGTACATCACGCAACACACATTAATGTCTTAACATACAGATGTTATGTTGGTAATGTGTCAGTGTATAACTGTACCATTGCATAACGTTGCTGTTGTAAGAAAACCTCATATTACTTAAATGGCAGCTTTACAGAAGAAGTTAATTTAACTAGATTTTTATTTAAGTAGTCCTAGGGAATTTCTGTTGGTTCATTGATCACAAATGTTGGTAATGCTTTACTTTATGGGTCACAAATGAATTATTTATTTTATTGTATGTCATTAATAACATTGTCTTTAAGTCCTTGTTAAGTCTTTTGCTCATGACACACAAACCTAATTATTTTTTATGAGTTATTCCTACTAGCTTTTAACGGAGCCAAAATGTTGGTTTTAAAAATTACATTGTTGTTGGATGTAAAAATTTTTAAGTGTGTCTTTGGTTGGGTCAAGAAATGTTCGTATTTCATTCAACATAGCCTATATTTAACCCTACTGTTTTGCCTTAGACTGATAGATAGATAGATAGATAGATAGATAGATAGATAGATAGATAGATAGATAGATAGATAGATAGATAGATAGATAGATAGATAGATAGATAGATAGATAGATAGATAGATAGATAGATAGATAGATAGATAGATAGATAGATAGATAGATAGAGGGGAAATTCTTGACATCCAGCAGCAGGTGTGTATAGTACACAAAGTTACAAAAAGATAAAAAAAATATAAATGATACATATAAATACAACAAAATAAAAAATAAAATGAAATTATAAAAGTACAGTCTTTAGTGTGTGTGTGTGATGTAAAATGGAGGTAGTGCAGTTGAACACAATAGACAGCGAACACCAGTTGATGTGCATAAATAAGGATAAGGATAACTGATGTCCGCCATACAGAAAGTGCAAACACAGTTATATAATAATTTAAATTTAGCAGTGCAAATGATACGTAAACAGTAGATGAATGAACTAGTGAATGAACTACTAGTGCAAAAAAGGGTAGAACTATAAAAATAGTGTTATGGGCATCAGCAAGATAGTGTGACCATAGATGGGGGTATGTCCATGGTGTGGCCAGAATTGCTGGAAAGAAAAGGTGTCACAGAGTCTTCAGTTTGCTGTGCTGAGATGAGTTGAAAAGTCTTATGGCCTGAGGGACAAAAGACTTTCGAAGTCTGTCTGTGGAGCAGGACTGGGACAGCAGTCTGCCGCTGAATGAGCTCCTCTGCCTGGTGATGGTGCTGTGCAGAGGGTGGTGAACATTGTCCATGATGTTCAGCAGCTTGCTGAGGGCTCTCCTCTCTGCCAGTGGTGTTAAGGACTCCAGCTCTAGTCCCAACACAGAACCAGCTTTCCTCACCAGCCTGTTCAGTCGTCCAGCGTCCCTCTTGCTGATGCTGCCTCCCCAGCACACTACAGCGTAAAAGAGGACGCTGGCTACCACAGACTGGTAGAACATCAGCAGGAGTTTCTGGCAGATGTTAAAGGACCCAAGCCTTCTGAGGAAGTACAGTCTGCTCTGGGCCTTCCTGTAGAGGGAGTCAGTGTTCACTGACCAGTCCAGCCTATCGTCCAGGTGCACACCAAGGTATCTGTAGGACTTGACCACTTCCACATTGACCCCCTCGATGGAGATTGGCTGCTGAGCAGAGGGCCTGGACCTCCTGAAGTCTATGCACATCTCCTTGGTTTTGGAGATGTTCAGCTGTAGATGGTTCGTTTTGCACCAAACCACAAATTCCTCAACCAGGTTTCTGTACTCCCTCTCATCACCATTACGCACACACCCCACGATTGCAGTGTCGTCAGAGAACTTCTGCATGTGGCATGACTCCGAGTGGTATTTGAAGTCTGATGTGTACAGTGTGAACAGGACTGGAGAGAGAACAGTCCCCTGTGGTGCTCCTGTGCTGCTGATCACTGTGTCAGAGGAGCAGTCCCTGATCCTGACATGTTGTGGTCTCCCAGTAAGGTAGTCAGTGATCCACGTGACCAGGTGCATGTCCACCTCCATCTTCATCAGCTTGTCTCTCAGCAGTAGGGGCTGTATGGTGTTGAAGGCACTGGAGAAGTCGAAGAACATGACCCTCACAGCACCTCCCCCCTTGTCCAGATGAGAGTGAGCTCTGTGCAGAAGATAGAGGATGGCATCTTCCACTCCCACCTTTTCACGGTACGCAAACTGCAGTGGGTCCTCAGCATGGTGGACCTGAGGTCTGAGGTGGTCCAGCAGCAGTCGCTCCATGGTCTTCATCACGTGAGATGTCAAAGCAACCGGCCTGTAGTCATTCAGCTCCTTCGGGTGTGCCTTCTTAGGAACTGGAACGAGGCAGGTTGTCTTCCACGTGGCAGGAACTCTCCCTAGACGCAGACTCAGGTTAAACACATGTTGGAGGGGCTCACCCAGTTGAACAGCACAAGCCTTGAGCATTCTGGGGCACACTCTGTCCGGGCAAGCTGCCTTCCTGGGGTGAAGTCTCCTCAGCTGTCTCCTGACTTGGTCTGCAGTAAAGGTTGGTGGACTGGAGGAGCTGATTTGTCTGCTAGCTGATAGTGTTGATGGTGGTGACGATGATGATGAAGAAGATGGTGGGGGTGAGGGTGATGGTGGTGATGATGATGATGAAGAAGATGGTTGGGGTGAGGGTGATGGTGGTGATGAAGATGGTGGAGGTGAGGGTGATGAAGATGATGATGGAGGTGATGAGGGTGGTGGTGGTGGTGGTGAAGATGGAGGTGAGGGTAATGGTGGTGATGATGATGATGAAGATGGTGGAGATGGAGATGATGATGGTGGTGGCGGTGGAGATGGAGATGATGGTAAAGCTGCAGGGGGGTAGAAGGAGGGGGCAGCAGGAGCAGGACAGTCAAACCTGTTGTAAAAGTTGTTAAACTGGTTTGCTCTGTCCACACCCCCATCTGCTGGGTTGCCGCTGTTGTTCTTGCACCCAGTGATGGTTTTCATCGCACCCCAGACTTCCTTTGTGTTGTTATCTTGCAGCTTTCTTTCCACCTTTTTCCTGTAAGACTCCTTGGCCTCTTTAAGACATACCTTGAGTTCCCCCTGTACGCGCTTCAGCTCTACCAGGTTTCCATCTTTGAACGCCCTCTTCTTTTGGTTGAGGAGGTCCTTGACGGTGCTGGTAATCCAAGGTTTGTTGTTTGGAAAGCAGCGTACAGTCTTTGTGGGAACAGCAACATCCATACAGAAATTCAAGTAGTCTGTAACACAGTGAGTCACCCCCTCAATGTCCTCGCCATGTGGGTGCAGCAGCACACTCCAGTCAGTGGTGTCATAGCAGTCCCTTAGGGCTTCCTCTGCTTCAGGAGACCAGACTCTGAATGAGCGTGTGGTAGTGGGCTGCCTCAGTACCAGTACTGAGGCTGTAGGAAGACCAGGTTGTGATCTGATCTCCCCAGCGGTGGTAGTGGAATAGCCCTGTATGCATCCCTCACATTAGCATACAGCAAGTCTATGGTTCTGTTCTTCCTGGTGGGACAGTCCACAAACTGGAAAAAGGCAGGCAGTGTAGAGTCCAGCGTTACGTGATTAAAATCACCAGTAATCACATAGAAGGCGTCAGGGTGCTGTGTCTGCAGCGCTGCGACGGTGGAGTAGATGACGTCACACGCCGCCTGCACGTCCACTCTCGGCTGAATGTAAACACAGACGAGGATCGCATGAGAGAGCTCCCGCGGCATGTAATAAGGTCGAAGACTCACCGCTAACAGTTCAATATCCCGACAGCAGATCACCTCCTTCACGTTTACATGTCCAGGGTTGCACCATCTGTTGTTAATGAAAAGCGCGATTCCCCCACCTTTCCGCTTCCCGCATAGCGCCGGGTCCCTATCCCCTCTCACTGTAGAGAAGCCGGGTAGCTCCACGTTAGCATCCGGCGTGTCGGAGGTGAGCCAGGTCTCGGTGAAACACAGCACGCTACACTCCCTGTAGAGCTTCTGATTCTTCACCAGACACGCTAGCTCGTCGGTTTTGTTGGTCAGTGAGTTGACATTCCCCATAACCACCGACGGAACTGAGGGTTTGTAGCTCCAGCGCTTCTCCGTACTCTTAGCCTTTAGCTTAGCCTTTAGCTTAGCTCCGGCCCTACAGCCTCAGTAATTCCTCCTTAGTTCCCCCGGTATTGTGTGGACAATGCCCCCACGTCCCGCGGGTCGAAGGGCCAGCAGTTCTTCACGGGAATAAACACGATATTCCTCGCTTCCCCGCATGTTTACACTAAAAATATCCTTAGGATATAAATAAGATGCACACTAGACGTGTGTAGTAGCACAGAGACGATAAATAAACGTAAAAAACTCGAAAAAACACACAAAGGAGACGGAGCTACTGGAACAGGCAGCCACTCGCGTCGGCGCCGGAAAAAGATGCTAAGTTTCCTTTTATTTTTGTCTTTTGGGGAAAGAAACGATAAATTCCACCTTGCAGAACCTACATGTTATAGCATAGGTTGCTCCCCCCCGGCTTTCACCAAACACTTGCACAGAGAAGCTGTGGTAAAGCCTGGTTCTTATAACATGCAGGTGGGCAGGTGGTGATGTGCTGCTCTTTAGTATCAACAACAACATATTCTACTCTATTTTGTTTCAGGGCTTTTGTTAGTGGTCTTGCGTAAGTTTTAAGAGTGTAAATGTAGCGTTCTAGCATATCTTTCTGAATGAGGAAACAACAGGGTTTAAGGGTAATGGTATATCTCTGGTTGGAGGGTAAATACAATGGTTACTTCAGGGATAAATGAAAGTGATATGCTAGCATCACAGGAATTATGTTTAGTTAACAAAAAGTTAGCAGGTTGCTATCACAATAAGCCATTTTATCATATGACAGCTGAGCCAGGAAAAGCCATCTGAAGTTGATGAAGCATGTGAACACATCATAGAAGCCAAATGAACAGTCATAAATGGGGTAGCGAGTAAAAACATTAGTGTTGTAAGCAGGCTAATAACACTGAATCCAAGCATTTCTGCTCCAACTAAATTTACACATTTACTACTTTATAAAAAGAGCAACTTAAAATAATAAAAACTACTAATGAATAGTAATGAATAAATTAATAATAAATAATAATACATTTGTGACCATTAATGTACTATTAAGTGTTCCTTACATGTTTACATGACAGTGTATAGGGTATATGAGGTTTTGGTATAACAGTGACAATATTTGTGAGAATACTTTAGAAATGCACTAAACAATACTGCATTTACTTATGTCTGTTTTTGGTGTACTGGGTGAGTGATTACATTACATTTTGCTGTGTGATTTTTAAATGTATGTATATAAAGTTACCATTATAGGCTGATCTAGGACTAGCTGTTACAACCCAAATCCTTACCCCCAAAACTGGTCTCAGATCAGCATGAGAGGGTAAATTCTTGTGCTTTACACTTCCACTGGATATATACAGTAACAGCACTTTAACTGACTGACCAGTAGGTCACACTGCTATAGTAATGTATGTTCAGCTATAATAATGTGTATCATGCAGTACGCTACAAGATTGTTTGTATACATTTTCATAATGCTTCCATTTGCAGATGACTGGGTGAATGTACTTCTGGAATGAGAGCTGAGAATAACTTTGTAAAGTTTGATCCTTTCAGCAGAGTACAGCAGTAGGTCATTCTGCACAGATGGTGATCTCTCACCCACACAAACACACACACACACACACACACACACACACACACACACACACACACACACACACACACACACACACACCGCTGCACACTTTCTCAACGCCTTACGTGCAAAACGTAGATAGCACATATCATCAACACAGCGAGATTGTTGTTTTCATTTGTTTTGAGCAATGTCATTTTTTTTTTTATCTTAAACCATAATAAATCATCAGACTGCTCAAGATTTAGTCCTTGAATTTGTTCTTACGGGGCAGAGACAGGCCAGTGTGCCTCTGGAATGACTAAACACTGAAATGGAGGGTTGGGAATGTTAACGAAGCAAACATTTACACGGAGTGTCCCACTGTTGACATCCCGCTGACGTCAGATACATTCCCATTTTAATCTCTTCTACTACTCATGCAGCTGATTGGACCTAGACTGGCAATATTAGTTTAAATGTGTATTAAAGGATGACCGGTAGTTCAGCACGAAGTCAAAATTACACAATCTTCCTTTTACCCCAAATAAAGTTGATTAACTAAGAAGTGGTCTAAAGTTTGGGGCTGCTGTTGCATAATGTAGAGTAATGGACACTTATAGCCAGCATTTAGCATTCTGCATTAGTGCATTAGTAGTGTGAATGTTATCTACACTTTCTTTAAAAAATTGCTGCTAAATAGTAATGGACTTTTACTGTATTTTACGGACTATAAGGTGCACCGTATTATAAGGCGCACCATTAATGAATGTCTATTTTCTGGCACACTGGGTTATAAGGCATATTTTAAGTGACAATAGTAAGGTACAAGGGTGTTGCCATGTTTAATTCAGCAGGTCTCGAGTGCTGTATATTAATCTACACAGATGTATCTTCTAAAAAAGTTTATTTAGGTGAGTAAAGGGATTTTATTTATTTACATTAAGCTTAGATTTCCAATATTTTCAACAGTGCAGTTAGCAGCAGCGGTAGCCATGGTTAGCCGCAGCGCTTAACGCTGGCAAATGCCACCTGACAGCACTATACTGAGGAACTCTGAGTGTTCTGGTAACCCAGGGCGCTATCAGCTAGCCCCACGTAGCTTCTTTTAACACGGTAAACACACAGACTACAGTCCGATATACTCACCTCTGAACGGAGAAAGAGCTAGCGCTGCAGTTATTGGCTAACTCCTTTTAATGCTGTACTTCAGTGAAGTAGCTTTACTGCTACTTACAACCTGACTGAAACAATTCATACATAAGCCAGAGCATGTATAGTAGAGATGGGATGGTAGATGAAGCTGTGTGACCACTCAGACCCCACCCACATTTCTTAAGTTCAATTTATACTTCTGCGTCGAACCTACGCCATAGAAATGTGACTGTGTTATGGAGGGCAGCAGCTGTGTTTTATTCTTATAGCATGGTAGCACTGTGGCATGGGGAGACGTAGCCTGTGGAAGGACACTCGCAGTTACAAAATTAGAGCCTACCAGCACCCTTTGTAAATTAGCAATACACAATTTTGTTCATCTTTTATATGTAAGCATGTTATCATGATGTTTTGATTAGCAAAATACTATACATTACATTGTTATAAACCAGAATCGCTAACAATGCTAACATTGTACATAAAATATGGGGCATATTTTGGTTAGATTTGCCAAAACACAGACAAATGATAATAAAACCGGTTGTAGTACAGTTTTAAATCTTTAGCCAGGTTAACTAATTATTGGAAAATGGAATGTGTAACTGAAATGCAGCTGTTTCCAGCTCCGACTTGCAAAGTAAGTGAAACACAGCACAAGTGTGTCTCATATTGAGTACAATGCTAATAGGTGTATGCATCTTCAATTACTTGGTTGTGTAAAAGTAAAGGAGCACACTTCAGAACTAAAAACATTTTATATGAATGAGTGAGTCAGAAAGCCACTGTTTATGGAGGTAAAGATGAGAGAAAATATAACGTTTGGCCACTAGGAGGCAATATATGACAGCATGTAGAATCTACATGATATGGCTTAGGCACGCGTTGATACTGGGCTTCACTAAAAAAAAGATACTCTAATTTGTACACCTGAAAATATATGTATTTTATTCAACTTATATTTATGATTTAGTTAGAATCTTACGTTTTGATTTAAGATCAATCAATATATTATTTAACCCTATTACCAAAAAGTTCTTTTAAAACAAAGAAAAAATTATCTATAATAAATACACTACTTTTTTAACCTAGAAAAACCTAGTGCCATGTATAGTTTTACATTTGAATAAACTAATTAAATAATTTTATTTCTGTTCAAATTAAATTGTATTAACTTAAAAGCGTAATTTCATTTTTAGCCAAAATGCATTATTTATTTTTATATTATCTATAGTGTATTCAATTCTGTTAGAATATCTCAAAATGACTCGATACTCTAATATTATTTAACAACTGAAGCTGGACAAATTTTCAAAGTTTCTAATCAGGCTTTCATTCAGTGTAACTGTGTAGTAACGCAACTGTGAACACTGCAACACAACAAAAAAGAAAACAACAGCTTGCATTCAAGCATTTAGCCATTATATAAAAAACTTCCCTCAGTAGCAAAGAAAAGGAACCCTGAGGGAAACAACTTTACAATGATGGTGACGAAGGTCATGCCCTTTTTTCAGGTCATACCTTTTTTCAGGTAAAATGAGAAAAACAGGTTTCAACCAGAAATATATATATTTTCATTAAACCAACATAAAAGCACACTTTAAATCAATGACATGGTTGTTGCACTTTTTTCATTGTATTTACTGTATACTCCCATATTGTCTCTTATTGCCTCTTACACACTCTTATACATCAGGAAACACACTGATCACACAGACATTTAAAGAAAGGTGGCGAATGCCTGGGTGCGTGATCTGTGCGAAAAAAGGGGGAGGGGGGAAAAGGGGAATTTACAGACAGCATAGAGTCAGAATGAGTGTCAGAGAGGCGTTCAGTCACACACAGGAATGACAAGCTATGCTATCATTACTTCTTGTCACTGACAGTTTCTTTCAAAATTTTATCTGTATATCTGTCTTTATCTCTCTCTCTGTCCTTTTCCTCGCCTACCTTACATCAGCGACTTATTGGCCAAGACCCCACTAATTTTAGCTAACTTTGATATCATCCATTGTGTAGATTTACGTAAGAAAGAATGAACTTTAACAGTTAACTAATTGCACAATGCCCATCCATAACAGGGACACACAGAGCAGATTATTACACGTTCAGTTCCCATCATTAAATCAGTGGCCCTAAAATTACATGGTCCTAAAATAAACCCAAATTTATATGAAGAGTTCATTAACAAAAACAGAAAAAGTATGTCCAAAGAATAGTTTGAAGAATGTTGTCAAAAAACAGTTGCACCCAGAAGAAATCCGCTGATAGGATTGAAACATGATGGGTAGTCATGTTAAACTGTCTTAAAATGAAGCAGAATGGCAGTGGGTTATCTTCAGAGATGTGTCCAGCTTTTATCTTGTTAAAGACAACCAATGAATGTATGTGTGGAGGCTCTCTGGTCAGACTTGTTGTAACACATCACATAGTAAAAAAGGCTTGTGTCATAGCATGGGCACTTTGACAGCCAAACATCCCGCAACCCCATGGTGTCCTACACATTATGGAGTACTAAACCAACAGGACAATGCTCATCCACATATTGCTGCCATCTCAAGAGCTTGCCTTGAAGATGGAGATGCTATGCCAAGGCCAGTTGCATCCCTGGATGTATCCTTATATATATGTTGGATGATATTTGCTGCAAGGAACTGCGTGAACATTCAAGCTGCATGGGATGCATTATGTTGGGTTCTACATGCAATACACACTACTTCTGAATGTGTAGCTCAATAAATATGACCAAGAGTTGCTCATATCTGTGTATATTTGGAATAATTTATCTTCCTTTTGAATAGCATTGCAATCTTAACATGTACAGTAATTATTTGATCATAAGTGACTATGTATCACTCTTTTTTACTCTGTGTATGTCTCTCTCTTTCTCTCTCTCCCTCATTCTCTGTGTGAAATGCTGTCTCCAGTTCTCTCTAGTACTCTCTCCTCATAGTCAGTCTACTGCAGTCTGCCTGTAATAATATTGTTCCTCTTCCTCCTACACAAACACATCCCCTCTGCTCTCCCCGTTCCCCTCAGTTACCCTGCGTCGTCACGGCGCCTGCAGTCACCAGAACCCTGGCACGGCGTCCGGGAAACTGGGTTGTCATGCCAACAGCTGCGGTCAGCAATGGGAATGCTTATTGGCTGGTGAAGATGATCTCTGTGAGTCATGAGAATTCAAAAAAGCAGACAAAAAAAAGAGGGGTCTCAAATCTATGAAAACAAACTGTACTGGGTTTGAATAGAGGAAAAATCCCACAGGCAGCACTTTGGAGGCTCTGAGGTTTTACCCGATGCGCTGCTCTGAAATGCTGGGTTAGCAAAGCCCACTAAATGACTGGTTATTCTGGCCTTTAGTCTGTATCCCAAACCCACACTTTGACATACACATCAGAAGCTTTATATAAACTCTATGGAATAGACACACTGTCCATACGCTCCCACTTTCCCACATGACTGTATGGAACATATGTGCAGGCGTATATATATATATATATATATATATATATATATATATATATATATATATATATATATATATATATATATATATATATATTTGGAGTTCTTTGCTAGACTGTAGCTTTTAAATGGAGTTACAATAGAAGCGGAGGCCTACACTGGTTCCTGTGGGATAGAGTCAATATTGACCCTTCCTGCAGCCTCACCCTGTTCCCTCAAGTCAAAGTCAAACTCAAAGTCAAAGTGGTTTTTATTGTCATTTCAGCTATATACAGAGTACACAGTGAAACGTAACAACGTTCCTCCAAGGACCATGGTGCACATAAACACAGTGTAGACAGAACAATAGTGCAACAGTACAAAAGTGCAGACAGACAATACAACACCATACAGACAAAGAATAATAAATAACAAGACAGTGTGCAAATTTTGCAGTGTGCAAAAAGGACCAGGTGAGGTAGTAATTACTCTATTACACAGTGTGCAATAGAGTCCAGTGAGGTAGTAGGGTTTTTAGTGCTTTCCATTTTCTGGGGTAAGTGGGGTAAGAGTGTGTGTGCATGTACAGAAAAACCATCAGTTCAGTCTCTGCAGTTAAGGAGTCTGATGGCTTGGGGGTAGAAGCTGTTGCAGAATCTGGTCGTGCTGGACCGGATGCTGCGGTACCTTCTTCCCGAAGGCAGGAGGGAGAACAGTTCGTGTGAGGGATGAGTGGGGTCATTCACAATGCTGGTTGCTTTGCGGATGCTGCGGGTGGTGTAAATGTCCGTGATGGAGGGGAGAGAGACGCCGATGATCCTCTCAGCTGTCCTCACAATACGCTGGAGGGTCTTGCGGTCAGAGACGGTGCAGGTCCCAAACCAGGCAGTGATGCAGCTGCTTAGGATGCTCTCAATGGTCCCTCTATAGAAGAGTGTGAGGATGGGTGGAGGGAGACGGGCCTTTCTCAGCTTCTGGAGGAAGTAGAGACGCTGCTGGGCTTTCTTGGTTGTAGAGCTGGTGTTCAGGGTCCAGGTGAGGTTACCTGCTAAGTGGACACCAAGGAACTTGGTGCTCTTAACAATCTCCACAGAGGACCACACCACCACACTGCTTTAAATGTTCTTTCTGCAAAGCACCCATGGATCTTGGCCTAGCAAGTTGACATAAAAAAGTTAATTGCAAATTATACAAATGAAAAAACTTGGAACAGTGGAGAACCTTCCGAGAAGTGGCAGGTCTACCACAATTTCACCAAAAGTGAACTAACGACTAATGCAGGAGGTCACAAGGAACCCAGATGAATAGCTGCCATGAGATTGTTTCACATGTTTCAAAAAACAACCACTTTTAGTATAATATTATGTGGCATAACCATAACATATTTCATACCATCAGTCAGACATGTTGGTTGCAAAATTTAAAACATAGAAAGACGACAAAATCCTTTACCTAACAATTAAGGTTACACATATAGTGGCCATTTACTTCACTCATCCTTTAACCACCGCTACATTACATTAATTACATTAGCTCTATTCCTTTGTCAGTATTTCCCTAAATCTTCCACTATCATTTCTAACCTTCCTATGTTGTTGTAGCTGCAGTAACTGAATTAATTAATCAGTAACATTCCATTATCCTTTGAACATTTAGCTGTCCACTGTAAAATAATACAAAAAGATTATCCTACATCTAATAATTAAGGTTATACATCAGGTCCAGTCCATTCCCTTCACCCTTACTCTAATCACCCACTACATTGCAAGCTCTTTGCAGTGGTCATCAGGTAGGCCCCTTTTTTCATTGCTGTTTCACTGAATTAAGTCCACCTCAATTCATGGTATGGCACAGGGTTTTACTCACAACCTCCATTTCGCTATATCAACAGCATGCGCACCAACCTGCCTACTTCTCCCACCATACTACACCTTCAAACATACTCTGCTCTTCTCAACCTAATCTCATTTCTTCTTAGAAACAACCACTAGAATATATCATTCAGCTACTGGTGCTTTGCTACAAAACCCCTAACACCTACATATGTAACATTTTACCTCCACTGTTCTAATATAGAAAGAACAAATACTCTTAAAAATGTTAATGCACTGAGTAATGCACTATAACAAACTAACTACTTCTAACCTCATTTCATTCTTTCCCTTCTCTACTCCTCTATCCTATTATTTCCCTGACCTCCTTTAGGCCCTATCTAAAGATGTTTTTACCTTTAAACGTCATTTACTTTTGTACTTCACTATTGTAAGTCGCTTTGGACAAAAGCGTCTGCCAAATAATGTAATGTAATGTAATGTAATGTAATACTGAATTCCCTATTTTCTGCCCCATTGTTGCTCAGCCAATTACCCAACCCACTCATTAGGACTCCCCCTATCACTAGTGATGCCCCAACACCAGGTGGGTGAAGACTGACACATGCTTCCCCAGACACATGTAAAGTCAGCCATCGCTTCTTTTCTGCCAATGCGTGACTCGATTCTGGTACATCAGCTCAAGGATGCCTTGTGCTGAGCAACATCACCCTTTAGTGATGTGGGAAAAGAGTACCAACTTACCCCCTGGAGGGAGCAGGGCCAATTTTGCTCCCTCTGAGCGCCAGCAGCTGATGGCAAAGCTGCATAAGTGGGGGTTCGAACCTGCTAGATCGGTGGTTCTAAACTGGTCTCAGCCTGGAACCCACATATCCTCATGGTTATTAAGTCACAACCCACTTTTATAGAATACAAACCAAACAAATATATATATTTTTAATTCTCTTAACTGAAGTGGAACATGACAACTATACGTATAAACGTTACTACAATAAAATTGTACATTCCAAAACTGCACAAAATAAAAAATACAGTAAAAAAACAAGTACAAAATCAGATGAGTATTAATGATTTATATTTTATTATTATTTATTTTTTACAAGCTGTCCTCCACCCATCCGAGACCTACCAGTTGAGAATCGCTGATCTAGAGAGTAGTGATGTTTTTAGTACTTCAAAAAAGTTCAGCAGAACTTCCGTTACTTCTTTGCGTTACATTTATAACTGCAAGTCAGTATTAAAGGATGGAGTGCAGTGAAAGGTCTTTTTTGACTGAATTGATTCCTGTTGAACACACACTAACTTCATTTAAATTTAGAAAGTTTTCACATTAATGTCCCTTGAGACTCTTGCAGAAAGGTGGACTCATTAATAAAATAAATTAAAGTGTAAAAAGTACAGCAGTCAATGACAAGCGTCTTGAAGTGAAAGTCTAGGATAAGGCTCAGATATGTGCCTCTTTAAGTTTATAGAACTCCTGCTTAATGCCTCGAAAACAGCCTTTTTATTTCCAATAAGGGTCTTTCTGAGAGCCATGGCCAAGCAAGGAACCACTGAAGAACCTTTATTCTGTCTGTGTGTGAAGGTGGAAGTACTTAGAGGTTAGAGGTTAGGACTAGAGGTTAGGCAGGGGAATTTGAGGAGAAAGAGAGAAAGAGAGAGAGAGAGAGAGAGAGAGAGAGAAGTTTGATGTGGTGGGGCCACGTTTGGCTCTGGCGATAGCTTAAAGCTGGCAGTTTGGCATTGACCGGACAGTAAAAGGCGGGCAAGATTTAAGGGGAATAGAATGGCGAGAGTGTGTGTGTGTGTGCTTGTGTGGGGTAGGGTTCTGTTGAGCAGGTGTTAGGGAAGCTGCTCTTTATGAAGGCTGAAGCGCTGGCACTGATCAGACAAATGGGAGAGAGAGATAGAAACAGAGACAGAGAGAGAGCGGGAGAGAGGGAGTGAGGGAGTGAAAGAGTGAGGGAGGAGGGAGGGAGGAGTGAGGGAAAGAGAAAGTGGCTGGTGTAAAAAGGATTTCCTGGCTGGAAGACAGCTGGTCATTCCCCTAGGACTCATTACTGCTCTCTGACAATCTAGTGGCAGTGTAGCACACACACATATGCATGCACACACACACACACACACATACACACACAAAACTAGGCCACTGGTCCTCGTATAAATGTATATCCATGGTGTGATAAAATGCAACATAGAGAAAATACGGAATTCCGATACAGAAATCCTGTTGCTTATGGATAGCATCAAACAGGAAGGACGTGTGTGCTTAATTGACACGTTGCATTTGTGTTCTACGATTTTTGTAATGAATTAAATATACTAAAATATATCAGAGCATATGTATATACGCATTAGCACACACGTACATTTATAACGCATGCACAAAACTAGGCCACTGTTGCTCATATGAATGCATACACATGGTGTGATAAAATACCATGTAGTTAAAAAAAACGGAATTCTAATACATAAAAACCTGTCGCTTATGGACAGACATCACACAGGGAGCTGTGCTTGATTGACACATAAAATGTATGTACTAGGTGTGTGCTGAGCATTTTTAATAAATGATGTGCACAAAAAAAAAATCCAGGGCACCAGTGGAAGACCTCTTTTCCATCCATGAATATATACACACACATACACACACATAAAAGGAGTGTGTGTTGGAAGTTTCTCTTTAGCTGTAGCGTGGTGGTAGTGGTGGGTGTGGGGAGATATTTTTAGAGCTTTGATGTATAGCCTGCTCTGTTTGGTAATGTAATGCATTTCAGTGGTACAGCAGTTTGTGTATGTGTGTGTGTGTCTGTGTGTGTGTATGTGTATGTGTGTGCCTGCGTGTTGTACCAAGCAAAATATGACCACATTTTTTGTGTATTCTCAGAAAGTCGTCTGCACTGACTGACAGACTCTCTGCATCTGTCCAGAGTCTTGTTCTGATTATGTAGAGAATATGTTGAGATCATGTACAGTACAGTCTGTGTTTGCGTGAGTTAGTAGGAAAAACAGAACAGGACCCACCCCAGCCGGCATTTCAGCTTTTATTCGCATTTGAATCAACATCATATTAAAGGTCACCTTCCGTCGTTTTTTCTTTCATTTTAAAATGTCTAGTTGTGGTCTCTAGTATGAATGAATGACATGTGAGCCGTTTTTGTAAAAAAAAAAGTGCTCAGGTGTCTCTGTATAGCTCTTTTTTAATGGACTGTTTTAGGGGTGTGTCCAAAATGACCGGATTCCAGCTTTGCTCATGAATATTCATACATGCAAACAGCATGCAAATATCTCTCCTCTGATTGGCTAGGAGCACTGCGACGCCCCTCCACCGCTCTGCCGCTCACTGCCTCCCACCTCCTAACTGATGAGCGGTGATGTTGCGTCGCTTCAGCTCCGCCTCTGGGAGTTTCTCGAGCCAAGGTGGGCTGGTCTGTGAGTTTCTGCCTACGTAGGCAGAAAGATAATTCAAAATTCACCCGTTTTTCGGAGGGGGGGAGGGGGAATTTCTTTGCTTAGCTCCTGCAGACAATGGGGGCTGCAAAACAGTTTAATGTGCAGGTGTACACATTCAACTCGGAGAGACCTACTGTATTCCACAAAAAACAAGAAAAATCGGATTTTCGCGGAAGGTGAGCTTTAAGGTTGAATTAAGGTTGACTTATGTTTTGATTTTGAAAGGGGAATCTACATTAATATTGCGATGTTGTTAAACTAGATTGAACTAGATTAGGTTATCATTTTTGGAGAGTAGTTTATTTGAAATTTTAAAAAGATTCTTGCCATTTGGGATCAGATGGACCCAATTAGTCCAAGAACAAAATTTTAGCTTTCCACAGTAAGGATGTACTCACACTAAGTACGGTTCTGCCCCCTCCCTCCTCCCTCCTCCCCACGTCCCTGCTGGCCTGCAATCACACTGTGTTTAAACAATCAGTGCCCAAGCACTCTTACATTACTCACTGCTCAGTGGGCTAGTCGGTGTTGTGTCGAATTTAGCACCACCTCCATGAAGAGCTCCCTCTCTCTGGAGTGTGTACAGACCGTCTTCTTAATATAAGCGGAGAAGATCCACTTTAAAGTACTTATAAATACATGCCAAAAATCACGGTCATCTCAGTCATGGTTACATGCATAGGCTTAAACCCAAAGCTGTACAAGTGAGCAGACAACCATGCTTGGCTAAAAGCTAGCCAAGCGAATGGTCAATATCCATATGTCTGCTTTTGTTTCCACAGAATAATTGTTTAAATTTTACATGAACACTGTAAAACAATACAATTGTCTATACTCCTCTGAATGAAAATATTAATCACAAATGTTAACCTTCATTCTAAAATACATGTTGTACATTTTTCTTAACAGTATTATATGATTTGGTGGTTGGGTTTTTGCCATGTCCACAGTGCTGCCTAATTAAGTTTGATGACATAATTGTTTTAAAGTAGTAGGTTTTCTTAATATTTTAATAGTTTAGACATTTAATTTATTCATTTAGCTATTTTCATTAAAACATCAACGTATTTAAATGCAACCAATTGCCTGTCTGTCAGTCCTGACACTGTCAGTCTGCCTGCTCTGGTCTCTGAACTACTTAGCAAAGACTCCACTTCCCAGCATGCACTCACACCGGACCTTCCTCGCTCAGCAGATCACATGACGCTATGGCGTTCCCACTCTCCCAGTTACTAATTGGTTTCACCTGTACCATCTAGTAAAAATACCACTCATTATGCTCTATTTTCTGCCGAGTATTGAATTGAGTTTTTTAGCTGTTCTACGATATGTTTCCTTTGTTTATTGCCTTTTGTTGCCGACTCTCGATTTTTGTCCCCTAGAGCTTAGATTGTCTGCACGAACCCAACCTGACCCGAGGCCTGACCCGAGGCCCGACCCGAGGCCCGACCCGAGGCCCGTAATCGGGTCAGATCGGGCCGAGATTTCCCACCACATTCCTCGGACCGGGTCTGGTTGGGAAAATAGTCTGAGATGTAGGCATCTGTTTTTTAATTATATTTTTATTTTTAAACTAAGTTCTGGTGTGATAATCACAATGTTGTTAAGTAACCCATTATTATTGTTAACGAAAACGAACCAAATAACGAAAACTGAAAGTGAAAAAACTAATTTAATTATAAGCGCTGTTTTCACTCCCGCAGTTGTACAGCGGGGGATGTTGTGCCGATTCTGTCCGCAAAGTGGGAGTCGGATTCAGCAGGGAGTCAGATTCGGCACAACAGCGTAAGCGCTCGTGCTAGCCGCAAAATATGACAGAAAACACTGAGGGAGCTGCAGAATTATGTATGGGACTAGAAAATAGTTTATGGTTCGGGTTGGGTAGGGCTCGGACAGAACGTGCATGGGCTCGGGCTGGGTCGGGTCGGATTTTTTGGGCCCGATCTAACCTCTACTCTGTAACAGAGGTAAAGCCACAATGTCCATCCTGTTGTGGTAAAATACCAAGGAAATTAAAATATTTTTGGAAATTCTAAATATATTTCTGAAACAGAATAAGGTCACCATGAACAATTCATGAACCATATTTTTATCAAATGCCAATTTTGGCTAAAATCGTCCATCCATTTTTTGACTTCCTTGTCGAGCAGCTTGTCATGCCAGGGTGGATAAATGGATGGAAATAAAAATATAAAATGGTTAAGCTGGGGAAATATGATTTCTGTGTAATCTTATAAAGTCTTATAAATATGATAAATAGACAAAAAGTCATTTTTCAGAAAGGTTTGAGGGTCAAAAGACTGAAAAAGTATTTTGATAATGACCCCTAAACAACTTTTACATTCTCAGCAGTGTTTCCCACGATTAGAGTTGGAGTGAACAAATAAAAAAAATTGCGTGTTTGTTTATTGCACTCTACTGTCTCTCTTTCTCTCTCTCTCTCTCCTGTATGTATATAACCCCAGTATGACAGAATGTACCACCTGTCAATCCCCCTTTCACTCTCTGATAGGGACAGATGGCTATGCTGCAGTGCTGCAGTGGTTGGGCTGTGTCTTCACATTTAATCTCATTACTATTTGGGCTGGATGTTGAGACACTCACTGCAGCTCCAAGTATATCTAATAGACACCAGGTTCTCTTACCTAAGCTGTGTGACTTTCCATTATAGACAGAGCTGAGTTCGCAGGAGGCTAATGGGACACAGAAACCCTTCCAAGTAAAGCCACTGGAGATTGGAGTGCAGTTAGGGAGCTGCTGCTGTGACAGGCTTGTTGTGAGTATAACCTTAGAGGAAGACTAATTAAAGTCTTAAAGAGTTCAGCATCATTGCTAATGAATAATTTCAGCTGTTTACTGTATTGTCAGTGTACATGCTATGGATGGATGGTAATGTATGAAAGTGATGATCAGTAGAAGTGTCATATTTATGAGGGATTCCCTTTTATTGAATGTTTTTTGCTGTATAAGCATGTGTATAATACAGCAGTGCATACACTCACTGATCACCTGTGCAACTAATTATTATTTTGGCCAATTTTGTGGCAGCCCAACTATCAACCGAACATAGCGAACAGTTTATTAACAAAAAAGGCTAGGCTTACAGGAGTAGTATGCGACAGGCAGGGTCAGTACCAGCAAACATATAAACAACATAACAGAGTGTAATCAGGCAAAACAGGGTCATTCACAGTTAATCCAGCAGAGAACAATAGAGAGGGCAAGGCATACTTCAAGTCATAACAAAAGGCAATAAACAAAGGAAATGTGTTGTAGAAGAGCTAGATAACTAGATTCAATACTTGTCAAGGAACAGAGCAAACTGAGGGGTATTTATACTAGATAGGTTTGGTGTAACAATCAGTAACTGGGGGAGCAGGAACGCCCGTAGCATCACATGATCAGCAGAGTCAGGAAAGTCATGCAGGTGTGAGTGCATGACGGGTATTGGAGTCTTTGAGTAGTTCAGAGTACAGAGCAGGCAGACCGATAGCATCAGGCCTGACATGAAGTAAGCAGGAAAGCATCCCAGAATGCTCAAAATGCTCAAAAGATACATTGCAATACATTACATTACATTACATTGTATTTAGTAGACACATTTATCCAAAGCAACTCACAAATAAAGAGATACAAAATCAACAGAGAACATAAAAGTTCAAGACAATAAGTAAAACCTTTAGCATGACCTGAATGAGGCCAGAAGATTAGTATTGGAATACAGTAATAAAGGAGGAAGAAAGGAAGAGGGGGAGCAGGGAATGAAGTTAGAAGTAGTTTTTTTTTTTAAGGTGTTAGGAGAGTAATTCCTCTTTGAAGAGCTCAGTCTTTAAGAGGTTCTCAAAGTTAGAGAGAGATAGCCATGCTCTGGTAGTGGTTGGTAGCTTGTTGTCCCATCAGTGGAGAATAAGGGAGGAGAACAGTCTGGATTGATTTGAGTGACTGTTTGGTTGTTTAAGCCTTTAGGAGCATGTGGATGTAAAGGGTAGCCATCAAGTTCTGTCACCACCTTATAGGCAATTGTAAAGGCTTTGAATTTGATGCGAGCAGCAACCATTAGCCAGTAGACCTCAAGGAGCAGCGGGGTGGCATGTGCCCATTTTGGTTGATTGAAGACCAAATGCACTGCTGTGTTCTGGACCATCTGTAGTGGCTTAACAACACAGGCCAAGCGGTTTGTTCGCATTGCATTGCAGTAGGTGAGGCATGAGATGACCACAGCTTGTAACAATTGTTGGGTCGCCTGTTGTGTTAGAAATGGCCAAATATGTCTGATATTCTATAACGCAAAGCAACAGGACTAAACGGTTGAGGAAACATTACTAGGCAAGTATGCCAAGAACAGAAAGCTGAGGCTGCAGTGGTCACAGACTCACCAAAACCAAACAGCTAAGACTGAAAAATATAGCCTGGTCTGATGAATCTTCATTCTCAATTCACACAGATGAAAGGGTCAGAATTTGACATCAAAAGCATGAATCCATAGACCCAACTTGCCTTTTGTCATCAGTACAGGCAGGTGGAGTGGGTGTAATAGTCAAAAGAAAGTTTTTTTCACAATGTTGACCTTTAAATACCAATCAGTCATCAGTAGAATATCATAGACTATTTAAGTATTGTTGCTGACCATCTAAACAGCAGTGATGGGAATAACGGTGTTGAAATAAACGGCGTTACTAACTACTTAACGTTACTTACTTTTTTCAGTAACGAGTAATCAAACTAATTACTCTGACTGTCACTATAACGCCGTTACCATTTCCGACACCCCGTTACTGTACGTTACTCAGCTCAATGAACTTTTTTTTTTCAATGAAAATTTTACTTCGCACATACAGATAAAGGCGCAAGTTAAATAAAAGTCTCTAGTTAAATAAATGTCAAAGTAAATGTAAGAAACACATTTGCATTTTCCATTCTGTCCATTTTTTTAATATTTGGGTTTGTAGTAATAACTATATGTTTATTTTTATCCAGCGGAACATACAATAATTCTTCTCTTTTTATATCCCAAGCTGTGGTCAGAGCACAGGGTCAGTCATGCTACAGTGTCCTGTAATCAGTAACCCAATGCTCTAGCCACTGAGCAACCACATCATAACATTTTAATTAAGTATTGCACAAAAACATGATGTTTTTCCTTTTTATGACAGGCATAATTATGAATTATGCTGCCAGTGATCAGTATCTCATCATGTCATGCAAAAACCTTGGATCTGTATTTTTTTTTTTTTTTTCACAGTTTGATATAATTTCATTCTGGCAGTTGTTCTTTTTTACATTGTTACACCACTGTATGAGGAAGGTATCAATAGAAATAGTTATATTTGTAATGTAAAGTATATAGACATTTTGTTTGCAAGGTCCATTAAAAAAAAGGTTATATAAGATGATGCGTTATTGGTCCAAGAAATCTACAGTGTAATAATAGTTCAGTATTCCAGATCTAATAGCAACATATCTTGATACCTTTTTAATGACATCTTTATAAGGGATATTTATGCCTTTAAAAAATACATAACCACATGTTGCACACACTTTAAAGGCATAGATAAGAAAGTAAAGGGCTATGAGAGGGAGGTCGCAGGTTTGAACCCCTGCTGATGCAGCTTTGCCATCAGCTGCCGGCGCTCAGAGGGAGCAAAATTGGCCTTGCTCCCTCCAGGTGGATAGATGGCGCTCTCTCCCCACATCACTAAAGGGTGATGTCCACAGCACAGGGCGTCTGTGTACCGGAACCGAGTCGCAGTGCTTTCCTCCGAGTGCCCTGTGATGCTACTCGGCAATGCTGCATCAGAAGCAGCTCGAAAAGATGCAATAACTGACTTCACATGTATCGGAGGAAGCATATGTTCGTCTTCACTCTCCTGGTGTTGGGGCATTACTAGTGATAGAGGGAGTCCTAATGAGTGGGTTGGGAAATTGGCTGAGCAAAATTGGGGAGAAAATGGGGAAAATTTTTAAATAAAATTATAAAGAAAGTAAAGTGTACCAGTACTTGTTTATTCTGCATGCAGTTCTGGCCTCTCTGCAATTTCTCATGAAAATGTGTGAAACATTTAGACATCAAAACTGTAATAGCAGTGACCTTGCAATAATAGTACTGTGATAATTCTAGGGACATCTTTTCTAGGGCCTTTTTCAACAAGACAGTGCATAACCACATGCTGCACATAATATAATTACACAGATAAGTACAAATACTAGTCTGGCCTGCCTGCAGCTCTGACCTCTCCATGATAGAGGATTAGAGTGTGGAGAATTTAGAAAAAAAAAAGGGACAAAAGTCACCTTCACTTTCATACAACAGATTAGACTAGTTTGTGAACTGCATGTCTTATGCAATTAGTAGTATTTTTACCTGGGCTATTTAATACGCTTTGCCATACAGTGTCAGACAGGCAATGAAAGGAAGCTGGAGGCCTATTTGAGATTCTTAACAAGTTCTCACCACAGTTTAAAGCAAAAGTGTGCTTATTTAAGCGTGTGGTTTGTACAATGCTAATCACTTGCTATTTGCTTTAGTCTCAAAGCTCCGGTGCAAACATTCACTCTTGGCTGATTGACTACACGAAGGACAAAATAGTGCGTAAGGTCCTTTGTTAAGCCACCAAACATTTATTAACAGCATTCACTTTATTACAGCTTAACAGCCAAATAGCTTACTACTGTTTTAACTAATATGTAGATGTATGTAGGCAATTTTGGGGCGTATCATCTTGACTTTATCAGTGTCTTTGTCAGTATGTGTGATCTATAAGGCATGAAAATGTTTTAGTTCCTTTTACATTGAAAAATGTTTTCCCCCCAGTTAAAACATTGAATTCAGGTCTGGTTCATCAATTCGTCTAGCCACACCCAGGCCTGATTACTGCCACACCTGTTCTCAATCAAGAAATCACTTAAATAGGACCTACCTGACAAAGCGAAGTCCACCAAAAGATACTCAAAAGCTAGACATCATACTGATATCCAATGAAATTCAGGGAGAAATGAGAAATAAAGTATTTGAGATCTATCTGAAGTTTTGGGATTCCAGTGATTCACAGTCAGAGCCATTATCCATAAATGGGAAAAAAAACATGGAACAGTGGTGAACCTTCCCAGGACTGGCCGACCAAAAATACCCCAAGAGCGCAGTGGCAACTCATCCAAGAGGTCGCAAAAGACAAACTTAAGGCCTCAGTTAAGGTCAGTGTTCATAGCTCAGTTATAAGAAAGAAACTGATCAGAGTGCCAAGACGAAAACCACTCCTGAGCAAAAAGAACATTAAGGCTCGTCTTAATTTTGCAAGAAAGCAGCAACACTTTTTTAACACTTTTAAGTATCAGTGAAGCATCATCTGCAACTTCCTTTAAACAATATTTAACATAAACCTACCTCAAGAATCTTTCTGAATAATAATATTCATATGTGCACAGTTTTGATTTTTATTTAATTTAATTTAATTTTCATTTATCTCTTGCTCTTCTATTGCTGATCACTACATTCATTTCATCATCATGCTGCTATAGCAATTTGCACTTTGGACCTCAAGTTGCTGCTACTTTCCTACTCCTTTATATTATTCTGTGTATTTATCTTATCTATTTTATAATTATTGTATTTTTTTTCTATTTTATTTTGTCTTTATATGTATTTATTTTTTAATTGCTCTTTGCGTGTGAACTGGACTGTGAGAATACAATTACGTTCCACCTCCTGTACCACATGTGAATGATGAATCCTTAAATATGTGTGTGTGTGTGTGTGAGTCAGAGAGAATTTGTGATAGAGTCATGTGTCATGGCTGTCATCTTTCACTGAAGGGAAAAAAGCACTCTAGCGTTGAATGAGGCTGAATGCCGATACTTTCACTCACATGCTTGTGGGGGTCAACAGCTAAAGGGTGGTATGTAGGTGTGTGTATAGCCTGAGTGTGTGTGTGTTTGAGTTTGTGTTAAAAGGTGTGATTTAGAGTGACAGGCCTTGTCGATATCTCCATCTCAGTCGTGGCTGGGCGTGTCCCTGCTGTCACGGCTCTGAATGAACAGGTCATGGTGTGCCATGTTCTTTGGCCTGGCCGGACTAACCGCTTTTCTGCTTTTCTCCCGCTTGCTTCCCCTCGTCTCCTCTTTAGCTCCATTTTCCACTCGGCTCATCCGTTTCATAAAAGGGCCTCCTCCTGCGCTCCATGTTTTAAACCCTCAGCGTGAAAAGCATCAGAAGCAGCATTATGCATAAACCCCCCACAACTTTCTCCATATCACTTCTCTGCCCCATAGCCCTCCACGGCTGGACGAAATCAAAAGCCTGCCTGCAAGTTCAATACATATCTAAGCTAGTCACACACACACACACTCACACACACACACACACACACACAGCCTAAAAAGAGCTCCATTGTCTGCAGGCTGCTTTTGTGATTGCAGAAGAAGCAGAGGGGGATCCTCTAAGCCATGTTAGCGAGACTGACAGCTTCATAGAGCCGATAGAGAGAGAGAGAAAGAGAGATAGAGATAGAGAGGGATGGAGAAATAGAGAGAGAGATAGAGAGAGTGAGAAGAGTGAGAGAGAGAGAGAGAGAGAGAGAGAGATAGAGAGAGGGAGTGGAAGAGAGACACACACACACAGAGGGGTTTGAAATCTAAAAGAAAGAGCCTCGTGGGGTTTTTGGAGCCGCTGGCTGCAGAGAGCTGTCCAGCGCTGTGCTGCTTCCTGTCTCTCTGCAGGCGCTCAGGACTCCCTCCGTGATTCCTGATGATTCTTCAACAGACACACTCTGCCATGCAAAGCTCAGGTGAAGCAAGCCCCATCCCACCACGCTTCCTTAAATAACACTATTCCAACCATGACATCATTCCAATTGATCCCTCTTTGATTAGGCTTTTCATTTAATGTTGTTTAAGCCTTTTAGTGTCTGAAATGGAAGAGATGCAGACTTGCTGCTATGATGCTATGTGTTCAAATAGAGGTAATTCCAGTAGTGGTCGACCAGCAAAGATCACAAACTACCCAAGGGTAAGTTCTAAACAACTGAAGGCCTCCATCAGGAGAACACTGAATAGCAATGGTGTGTATGACAGAGTTGCAAGGTAAAAGCCTCTGCTTTCCAAAAAGAACAGTGCTGCTCGTCTACAGTTTGCTAAAGATCATGTGGAAAAGCCAAAAAGCTATTAGAAGAAAGTTTTGTGGATGAAGGAGATCTAAATAAAACTTTTTGGTTTAAATTAAAAGTGTAATGGAGAAAGGAAAACACTGCATTCCAGCATGAGAACCTCATCCCATCTGTGAAACATGGTGGTGGTAGTATCATGGATCGGGCCTGTTTTGCTGCATCTGAGTCAGGATGGCATGTCTTAGTTGGTAGAAAAAAGAATTCAGAATTTAATTAGGGAGTACAGAACTAAAATCTAAAGTCCATGAACTGAATCTCAAGAGAAGGTGGGTCATGCAGCAAGACAACGACCCTGCGCACATAAGTTGTTTTACCAAAGAATGATTCAAAATAATAAAGTTATTGATTTGGGATGGCGTGAAAGTCTAATGAAGTGAAGGTCTTGACCCAGTTTTAATCCAATACAAATGTTGTGGAAGGACCTTCAGTGAGCAGTTAATAGGAAACCCACCAACATACCAGAGTTAAAGCTGTTCTGTACAGAGAAATTGACTAAAATTCCGCCAAGCTGGTGTGCCGGACTGATCAACAGTTACTGGAAACTGTTAGTTAGTACCCTGAAAGGGTACAGACACTGAGAGCAAAGTTTCACTTTAACTTGGTTCTCTTTTTCTACTTTAAACGTTTTTCTACTTTTTCTACTTTAGCTCCCAGACATTCAATCACTGATGTTTGTGAACATGTAGTTTACATAAAGTATATATCTTCACTTAGAAGGCAGTACAGTGACGAAGGTCTCTCTAACTGAATCATATTATAAGGGAATCATATGCCATTGCATTTCCAAGATATGGACAGCTCACTGCTAGATATGTGTTTAGCCGTGTTGTCATTAGCCGTTAGCATTTTTATGGCATTCTCATAAGGAGATAGGGATCCCAAGAATGCGCGTAAAAACAAGCGAACAGGCGAAAAACAGGCGAAAACTGAAGTCACGCCGAGTGTGACCGAGAGACAGGGGAGGAATGTAAATAAAAGCTCACCAGAGAAGCATTTTATTTTTTTCATTATAGTTCATTATATTTCAAACAACCTCACTTGCCAGATGTTTCATGCCTATTGCCGACCCCTTCCTTAAAGCGTTCCCCCACCATGTGGGTATACATTTCTTTTGATTTCAGATCTTCAAAAAGTTGCTAAGATCAGTTTGTAATTGCTGAGAGTTTGTAAAGGAATTTTGATTGATCTGATCAGTTCACAGTTGACCAATCACAGTTGTCACCATGCTTCAATCCTGATTTGCTAATCAAAATCTTGTCAACCTTGACAAAAAGTTCTGATCCTTCGTAGTATACACTTATAGTCACTGTCTAATGTAAAACAAGTATCTCTAAAACAGTGACAGGAGAAGGCAAATTGTTTTTTTTTTAGAAATAGATATTTTTCCACATACATTTGGAACATTTCTATTGGTGTGTATATTGTACATAGCAGCTACATGGTTCAAAGAATAAAGAAATCTAAAAACAGACAAAAATGGAGATACATGCTTTTCATCGGACAGCACCTTTATGCTGTTTAAATGCAGCACTCAGCTCACAGCAGGGAGCAGGTAATCTAGTATAGGCATTCATACTCATCTACAGAGCTGCTAACAGAACACACACAAACAGAGACACACATATATAGTAGGGAAAGAGAGCCAGAGGGGGTCTTTGGCTTGTTAATAAGGAGTGTGTTTTGGCTTGTTTGGTGTTCTGGTCGGGCTGGAGATGGACTGATTGATATGTATGTGCTGTGGGAATACGAGTGAAGGAGACGTTCCTTGATATTCCTCCCTGGGAATTCACAGTCTGTGCTGTGCTGAAGCCTCAAAGGCTGAAATAATAATAATAAAAAAAAAACAATAAAAATGAAACCAACACACACACAAATGCATCCATGCACACTCACAGTGCAGGGGAAAATATATTTACTCGGGTTACTAAAGTGACATCTGTGGCACAGTGATTAAGAAACTAAAAATAAATTATTTTAACTGGGTTCTAGAAATGTTTGCAGTGTGCAGTAGTTAGTGTGCCTCAGCTGTGTGTGTGTGTGTGTGTGTGTGTGTGTAACTGTGAGAGCTGATAGTGTTCAGCTGTCTCATTAGTTATATCATTAGGGTGCACAGCTGAGCGTTGAGGAGTAGATGATCTCTCTCTCTCTCTCTCTCTCTCTCTTTGTCTCTCCCAGCATATGTTTGTCTGTTTCTATGATCTGAACACAGAACTGTGCTTTTCTATAGAAATCAAAGAGCTGGATAAGACCCAGTCAATGGTTCGTTTCATTCACTGCTATCCAAGCAGAAAAGCTCATCACAGAAAAAGTTTTACTACAGTATAACTGCAGCGCTTCTGCCACAGCATGCTTCCATATGCCCACATAGATTTGCTATGATATCATACCCTCATATCCATCTGTTACACACTTACGTAACTTTAAATATGCGTGACGGAGGGACAGTCGGTACATGCTGGAGTCGTCTGTGCATGAACCCCTTTTTCCCCACTTCTCACAGCTATGCTTTACTGAAAGATAGTGATGAAATGATGAAAGTAATACAGTCTAGAACAAAGTGTGTGTGTGAAATTAAAGTTTTCTAGGAGAGTATGATAGTAAAACATTCTGGAACAGTGTGATAGTAAAGCATTCTAGAACAGTCTTCTAGTTAAGCATTCGAGAACAGTCTGGTAGTTAAGTATTCTGGAACAGTCTTGTAGTCAAGCATTCTAGAACTGTTTGATATTAAAGCATTCTAGAGCATTCTACAACAGTTGGACAGTGAAGCATTCTAGAACAGCGTGTTAGAAAACATTTTAGAACAGCCAGACAGTACGCATTTTAGAACAGTGTGATAGAAAACATTCTAAAACAGTCTGAAAATGCAGAATTCTAGAACAGTGTGATATAACATTCTAGAACATTCTACAACGGTCAGACAGTGAAGCATTTTGGAACAAAGTCACAGTAAAGCATTCTAGAACATTTTGATTCTAAAGCATTCTAAAACAGAGTGATAGTAAAGCATTCTAGAACAGTGTGACAGCAAAACATTCTAGAACAGTCTGATAGTAAAACATTATAGAACAGCGTGATAGCAAAACACTCTAGAACAGTATGAAAGTAAAGCATTCTAGAACAGTCTAATAGTAAAGCATTCTAGAACAGTGTGATAGTCAGACAGTGAAGCATTCTAGAGCAGAGTGCTTGTGAAGCATTCTAGAACAGTGTGATAGTAAAGCATTCTAGAACAGTCTAATAGTAAGGCATTCTAGAACAGTGTGATAGTAAAGCATTCTAGAACAGTCTAATAGTAAGGCATTCTAGAACAGTGTGATAGTAAAGCACTCTAGAACAGTCTAATAGTAAGGCATTCTAGAACAGTGTGATAGTAAAGCATTCTAGAACAGTCTAATAGTAAAGCATTCTAGAACAGTGTGATAGTAAAGCACTCTAAAACAGTCTGAAAGTGTAGCATAGTGTGATGGCAAAACACTAGAATAGAAGATAGAATAGATAGAATGCCTTTATTGTCATTATACACATGTAAAATGAGATTAAAAGCCAGCACAGTGAACAGTGTGACGTTAAAAATATTCTAGAACAGTTTGATAGTAAAGCATTGTAGAGAAGTGTTTTAGTAAATAGTTCTAGAACAGTGTGTTAGTAAAACATTCTAGAACAGCTTGGTATTAATCATTCTAGAACAGTCTGATTTAAAACATTTCTAGAACAGTCTGATAGTAAATCATTCTAGATTAGTGTGTGTTGTGTGTAGTGGTGTTTGTTGGAGAAAGTTACCATGTTTCGATGTTGGATGTTTGATAGTGATCCATAAAGCTTATCCAGCCTCTCATTGGTCGCAAAAGGAGACAAAAGTTACTCATAAACCTTGTGTGTCTGTTTTTGCATTTATTTTACTTTTTAACATAATGTGAATCATCTGGCAGTGGTTCTTTACATTGTATTATAATTTTATGAAGAACAGACCAATAGAACTGATTTTGGAATATACTTTTATGAAGGCTGTTTTCTTCTACTGTAAAGTTGCTAAATTTGCGGTTGGACTGTGAACAGGGCAAATTGGTTATGCTGAAATAAGTCAACTGGTTGCATGGAGGTGATGGTCAAGCTCTGAGCACTCTCTTACACACACACGCATTGACACACACAAGGAGTGTGTGTGTGTGTGTGTGTGTGAAAGCTTCTTTCATGCGGATGCGAGGTGAAGACGTGGCGCTGGTGGAACGGAGCTCTCATGCGTCTTTCCGATAAATGCACAGGAAGAGTCAATATTTGTTCCCACACAGTTTTCACAAGGCCTTCCTGTTCAGCAGCTCACTGCCTCATTCACTGCCTGCTCCCTGAGCCTGTATCTGCAGCCTACTGTCAGAAATGACACACCCTTCATCATGTGTGTGTGTGTGTATGTGTGTGTGTGTGGGTACGAGCAAGAGATCACATGTATTTTTTTTTTTTCATTTTTCTTGTGAGAAATAGTTTTCCCATTCTGCTGAACAATACAGTGTCAGAACAGCCAATCTCTGTGCATGATTGGGGCAACAGCTGGCCTACACACACACACACACACACACACACACACACACACACACACACACACACACACACACACACACACACACACACACACATTCTGACAGAATATCTGATCTCATCCTCAATCTAATGTGCCCAGATTAGGTTACATAATGGAGGATGTTCATCAGCAAATCTCTCTCTCATTTTTCTCCCATGTTTTTCATTGCTGTTCTGTTCCCCTGCAGGACGTCTTTCTGTCTCTCTGTGCTTGTTTGGGTGGTGCTGTTGTTGTGAGTTGTATTCAGCGTCTTTGGCATGAAGGCCTATAAACACACTCGGCAGGACTCAGTGTGTGCTGGCTGCCCAGAATCCATAGCGTCCCACTGAGCACTTTACTTTGTTATGATGTCCTATCTCACACCCTCTCACACACTCAGCGGAGGAGTGTCAAAGAGCACTCATCTTAGACTAGGAGAAACAACCTTCATCACAAAGACTGTTTGACATCTTTTATAGAACTGCAACCCTGAGTCAGAACAAACTGGCACAGAATGAAAAATGCAAGAATAAAAAAAACAGCCTCAGAGTTTCTTACATTTACATTGGCTTTTATTTGATTGCAGAGAGTAAGAGAGTATGAACACAATATATTTCATATTTTGGCTTCGCTTCGCTTTGGGTGGTCCAGTAAAGGTGCTTAATAGATACCTAACAACCTTACATTAATAGATACATAACATTACTGTTCTATATTCAACTAACAGAAAACATGTATTTCTGTCAAATGCAGATTAAACCTGAACCTTAAGTTGAATATCAAAGATTATCTATAAAATCTAACCCTACACCTAATCCTTACTTTAAGACTAATCACAACCATGAATTAACCTTAAAAACTAACCCTGACCTACACCTTTTAGACTGGGTGACATAGGGCATAATTTGCCCCAATAAATCGCTTTTTCCATGGGATGTAAAACAGTGTTTTTTTAATGTGCACCTTTTAAGGTATTAATGCCTCGTTTTAAATGTCAGGGCTCTCCGGATTTATCAGGGCTGATTATTTTTAAAAGTCCATTTTACACCTACTCCTTTAAAGGGAACGGCAATTAGTTGATTACTTTATTTTATGTCACACCCAAATCACATAAATGATTAATTTAGAGATTTATTACATACCTTTCGAGAAACGCAAGGTATATTTAAGTATATTTAAGTATATTAAGTAAATATACTAAACACTATATGTACAAAAGTATTGGTATTGGAGTCTAGACCTAGATAAATGTAGAGTTATTCAGTCTAGGCAAGGCTTTCTACTAGATTTTAGAGCACAGTTCTGATGATTTAATTGCATTTAGTGACACAAAATGAGTAAGATCAGGATGTTAAATGACCACCATCCCACCACAGGTGGATGAACACATATTGTATCAGCAGGTTTACAGAGGAAATATCTCTGTAAAAGTGATTGTTGCTTTTGCAGATGATGGCTGATTGGTTGATGGCTTGTGTAGAGTTAGTTAACCAGTGTGTTACTTCCCTTACTGGGAAAGGAATTTCCACTCACATGGGAAATGTCATGAGACATGGTATTAGTATCACGTCCTGTGACTTTTTGTCAGGTCTCATGTAATCTAAGGAATGTTGACCTGTAGTGACCTGTAGGAAATGTATGTTGGGCCTCAGTGGGCATTGAAATTGAGCTTTTTTTTTCCACGGACAGTTCTGGCCAGATGCTGCTGGTCACATCATAGCAGGCAGTACCACCCACTGCACTGTCCACTGCCCCCTATGAGCACAATTGGCCTTGCTCTCTCTGAGTGCGTAGATGGCGCTTTCTCCACATATTACTCCAAAGGGTGATGTTGATCAGCACAAGGCGTCTGTGAGCTGATGTATCTGAACTGAGTCGCTGCACTTTCCTCCGAGTGTGCTGTGATGCTGCTCAGCATTGAAAAGAGGCGGAGGCTGACTTCACATTTATTGGAGAAGGCATGTGCTAGTTTTCACCCTTCTAGTATTGGGGCATCACTAGTAATGAGTGGGTTGGGTAATTGTCCATATAAATTGGGGAGAAAATAGGAAAAAAAGAAATGGAATATGTAATTCTACCGGCACCCACTTTAAGGCCTTGCTCAAAGTCCGATAATTCATGTTGCCTTACTGTAAAAACACTAGCCAGTATTCTCACGCACAAGTCTCACACAAAAGATAGAACCTCACAACTTATAGATACAGATGTGGGTGTTCTCAAGCTGTCCTCTGACGGAACAGTTCATGATTAATTTAAGAAATGTATAGAGGAAGAAAAAAGAGAAAGATAAAGGGTGGGATTATCAGATTTAATATTGACTGTAAGGGGGGATGTGCAGTAATATTAAAATAAGCCTGTCTAAGTTCAGGATTTGGAAAAAGAGATCTGCTCTTCTGTTCACGTGCTTTTGTGTGTGTGTAAGTGTGTGTGTGTAAGTGTGTGCGTGTGTAAGTGTGTGTGTGTGTGTGTGCCTGTCGGCGTGTGTTCTCTGTGATTCTCTTTGATTTCTCCGTGCTCTTAGATCTCCCACATCCTCCTCTGCTCTGCCTCTGAGTGCTTCATTGTTTCAGGGCAAGTAGCCGAAAAATGGTTTAATGTCCTTAATGTAACCTCTCTCTCTCTCTCTCTCTCTCTCACTCTCTCTCTCTCTCTCTCTCTCTCTCACTCTCTCTCACTCTCTCTTTCTCTCTCTCTATCTCTCTCTCACTCTTTCTCTCTCTCTCACACACTCACACTCACACATATACTTGCACACACAGACCTCAGAACACTCCCTGTCTTTCTGCTTTACTTCTATATAAAGTAAGCACCTCACACTCTCTCGCGTCTTCTGTATCTCTCTCTCTCTCTCTCTCTCTCTTTGTCTCTGTCGCTTAGCCTGAGGAGCGAGTGAGAGTGATAGATGAAAGGGTGAGAGATGAAAGAGTGAGTACATGTCAGACAGCGTGTGACCCCTAGGCATTTCTTCTTCTTTCGGTTTTGTTGTCCTTCGTTTCACATGAAAACACGTATACACACGTACAGTGTACGATACACTCAGTCCCGCGGTGTGTTATAGTCATTTGGGTGGAGTTGGGTAATTCAACATGAAGTTATTTTTTACCTCTGCTTTAATGACAACATTCATTACCATCACACACACACACACACACACACACACACACACACACACACACACACTAATGACACCCTCCATTAGTGTGTATTTTTAGTTGGGACCTTCTTGGAAGTGTGGTAAGCAGTGGTTGGTATGGCTGAGTGAGAGAATGCACTCAGGCCTCTGTGACTATCAGTGAAAACAACTTTCACATGGCCCTGACCTGAGATATCATATGTGTGTGTGTGTGTGTGTGTCGGGAGGGGGATGGGGGGGGGGGGGGGGGGGGGGGCTATAACATGTGTTCGATTTTTTTTTTCAGATTTAGATTTTTTTTTTTATCTTTATATCTGAAATGTGTTTTAAGCCTCAATTCGTATAAAATTGGTGATATTATTGGTTAGTGTTTGTAATGTTTGAATTTTATACAACAGAGTATTAGTCAACACAGTGGTGCACAATTCCACTGTGCAGCTTTGCTTGCTTGCACAAACTTAATTTCTATGGACATCGTCATAAGATGGAAAAACCTTACTAGTGACCTTGTCACAACCACAATGTTTAAAGAACATTTAAGGACTCTATTTTCTGTAGTAACTCATAACATGATCAGGATGTATCATCAGATATTAAGGAAACATGCTGAGTTTAGTTTCAGCACTGGCAGCACTGGCAGCTCTTGGCAGCAGAGTTTCAGACAGTATGATCTTATTTGAACTGTGCAGTACGTCACAGAAATCTGTGTGGCTTGTAGCTTCCAAATCTGGCGACTGCCATTCCATCAGACCCATTTTCACACTCAGGATTGCCAGGTATAGACAGCAGCAGGCAAACAATATGCTGCAGGCATGTAAACTGCATTAGAATGGGCTTCCATTTTTATGGACGGCCATTCTAAAGAAAGCATTTAGCTACTAGCTGCACCTACTGCTGACACAGATGTGTAAATGCACATACATGGCTTGTCTAGTCCCTGTAGAGAGTTATTGGCAATAGAATGAGACTTTATGGATCTCTTTAAGCACATGGCCGCTGTTTTTTTTTATTGTCTTGTCTCCACCCTAGCCCTGCCCTGCTATTAGTGTTTACACCTGTCTTGACGTAACCCAGCCCCCTCGTTTTCTTCCCCAGGTGTTAATTGTCTGTGTCTGTATAAATAACCCATGTTGTCCTTTGTTCCTAGTTCCCATCTTAATATTTGATTGCTGTTTTTTTTCGGATCCACAGTCCTGCTTTGTTTGTGCCAGCTACATTCTGGTTTGATAGCTTTAGTTTTTTTTGTTTCTTTGTTTGTTTTATTGACGTGTTGTTTGTTAGACCCTGTTTGTCTTTTGTTTGTTTTCTAATCTTTTCTATCATTTTGTTTACACTGTGAAAGTACACCAGCAGCTCATTTAAGGAAACAGCCATGTTTATTCCTTAATCTGTTTTTTGTTGAGTTAAAAGTTGGGTTTGCGCTTTGCACTGCATCCATGTGTGTTTAACAAGCAAAGTTGTCATGATTTTATTGAGTCAGTGGCGCACCTGTTTTTTAATTATCAAAATAGCAACACACCAGAACAAAACCTGAACACACCTCACTTTTCCTTAAACTCTGACACTATTTTGACGACATGGGTGTGAAAATATACTGTTGGGATGGGGTGTAAGATAGCAAAGAACATTGCGACATTCCTTGCAAAGGGTATATAATAGGGCCCTTATTGTGATGGCAAATAATAAAACCGACTTGCATTTTCATTCTGCCTCTAATTCGTTACAAGGGACAGTTACTCCAAAAAAAAAAACAGAATAATGTCCTTTTAATACCTTTTATTTTGGAATAGGCAAAAAATTAGAAGGTGTCCCAAAACTTTTTTTCATATACTGCAGCTAAATTTACAGATTAGATATATATTAGTTAGGGAACATCTTGACATATAATGTATTTACAAATAATGGTCTATGAGATTTTGAAACCATCCCACTACTAGCTGAAGTAAAACTTAGCACAGTGATACGCTGAAAGCATTAAAAAGCAGTAGTAAGTGGTGGTCTTGCAGTTATGGAGTGAAGTTCTCTGATAGCTGGAGGGAACAGTCTGTCCCTGAAGTGGCTTGTTTTGGTGATGGGGGTCCGAGTCCAGACGAAAGGATGCTGTGTGAGAGGGGTCAGAGTTGATTTTCAAAGCCCTTTTCTTCATGTCCTTGATGTACTTGAAGTTCTTTAGTGATGGAAGAACTTCAGGAACTCTATTGAGAGAAGACGGACCTGGATGTGTCAGTGTGTGTGTGTGGTGTGTGTGTGTGTGAGGTACTTTATGGCAGATGCAATAAAAAGTCTGAGTAGAAGGATTCAGGGTTCACTCTGAAAGCATCAAACTGAGGCACCTGCCAAGCTAGTCTGGTTGCCAGGCAACCTTTTTTTAATCTCTCTCTCCCTGTCTCTCTCCCTGTCTCTCTCCATCTATCATTATTTTCTTTTTCTTTTTTTCTGTCTCTTCAGCATACGCTCTATTACAAACCTGGCAGTAATGCTTAGTATGGGGTTTTGATGCCCTTGAGAATAATAAGTTTGTATGTACTGTATGTATATATGCATCAAATAGTGTGTGTGTGTGTGTGTGTGTGTGTGTGTGTGTATGAGAGAGAAAAAGGGGTGTGTGAGTGTATCTGCTATCTAGGTACCGGGCGGTTGCACCTAAATTAACATAATCATGCTGTTCTGGTTCAAGCAGAACAGAGGAAGCTGAATAGCAAGAGCAGATCAGGGCTTCTCCTGTTTTTTTCTGAGGTTCAGGCTTACTTTTATTTAAGGTGGAGGAGCCAACTTTGTGGAATTCATTCTCCAAGACTTATGAACTCATCATTAAGAAAGAGGTAATTTGCAAATCATCAAAAGTAAGATTTTGCCTTTCGCCCCGTCACTTTCTTATTATTGAACCATTAATACTGACCTTAACTGAGGCAAGTGATACCTGCTCTTCTTTAGAGGTTCTTCTGTGACCTCATGGATGAGTTGCCCATGCTCTCCTGGGAATGTTTTCTCCATTTGTGAAGACCGGAAGCCTTAGAAACAACTTTGTAACCTTTTCAGACTTCCAGAAGTCACTGACCAGGATTGTTTGGATTGATTTTTTAATAAATAAAACACATTAGTGTATCTGCTATCCAGGTACTGGTCTCTTGCACATACATTAACATAATCATGCTGTTCTGGTTCAAGTAGAACAGAGGAAGCTGAATTTCAGGAGCAGATCATAGCTTCTCCTGTTTTTTCTGAGGTTCATGGTTCAAGATTTCATTTACTGTGAAAGCAACAAAGTTAAGGACTTCATTCTCCAGCTCAATTCTGAATGCCTCTTCTCCACTAGCATTTATATCTTTAGTTAAGACTGGTTTGTTTTGTGTATACAGTCATAAAGAAGTGAGAGATGTGCCTTTGTGTTCTTTTTGGTCAACAGTGCTTTTGAACTCTCCTATAGGTACCATTTTTGCCCTTCACTTTCTTATTATTGAATCATTAACACTGACCTTAACTGAGGCAAGTGATACCTGCTTTTCTTTAGATGTTATTCTTGGTCCTTTTGTGGCCTCATGAATGAGTTTTCCATGCCCTTTTGGAGTAATTTCAGTAGGCTGGTACCTCCTGGGAAAGTTTTCTTCATTTGTGATTACTAGCTCCCTTAGAAATGACTTGGCAACCTTTTCCAGACTGCTAGATGTCACTGACTTTTTCACATAGGGCTAGGTTTGTTTGGATTGATTTTTTTATATCTGATGACATGGCCATCTGCTTTTCCAGACCTATAATGATTGAAAATATATGGGATGCTGTTAAACACACTATCAACACTATACACCTTCAGCAAAATCTGCAGCAAATGTGTATAGCTACATATATATGTGAATAGCTACATGGGACCACCATTAGGAACCTCTACAACGGAATTTTGTTGTTTTACTCATGTGTTACACACAACTGTATGTGTAGCTCAATAAATATTTTCTCATATCTGTCTATTTTTTCTTTTAATGTATTGTTCCTGTTACCCTTTATCTTGTTTCCAAAAAGCATAACAACACATACATTCAAAAAATATAGTTTTTTGATAAGTGTAGTTTCAGCCTCTGTCTTTGTGTAGCCAGGGCCAGGGTTATTGGGGGTTGAACTGCAGCACCCCCACATTTCAGGATTGTTTTACTTACAAAAAAACAGCCCAAGACCTTTGTGTGTTTTTGTTTTGTTTAATTTCTACATTTTGAAAAGCTGCAGTAGCCATGCACTGTTTAAGTTAACGCTGCATTTTTATTCCAGCGAGACGAATCACTTCCTTCTGCCAGCTGCTTTGGGGGCATGTCATTAAAACACATGGGAGCTGTAGACCGTAGTTTTATGCTGCAGAGTAGCTGAGTATTGTTTTTGAAGCTTAAAGATTCTACATAATGAAGTGTCATCATCTGTGTCGATTTGTTTTAACGTTCTGACGCATTTCAGCAATTCTATTGGTTGCCATTCAACTCATTTGATTAGGTTGTTTAAGAATGTGAGAGTCGAGGATTGATTCTTTGTTGTTTGGCCTTTGAGTTTCTCTTAAGCCTTTAAGGGGTAAAGATGAACAGATGAGCTACAGTTTGTCCAGTTTGTCCCCAAATATGTGTCTCTCAGACAAAACTGCACCAAGAACCATCATTCAGCAATGGCTGATAGAACCACATGGGCAAGTAATTACTTCAGAAATGGAATCAAAGGAAAACTTAATTTGGGCGCTATGTTGTCTGATATTGCAGATATTTTGTTAGAACTAATGGATGCTGTGGGCTTTGCAAACACAATGAGAATATTTTCCTCTTTTCACACACATACATTGTCAGTCAAAAGTTTGGAACACCTTCTCATTCACATAAGGAATCCTGTAGCTTAATCCTGTAACTTAAAGGTGTTTAACAAACCAAAATACTAACTTGCGGTTTCTGATGTCGGAAACTCTGATAAACTTGTCCTGTGCAACAAAAGTAACTCTTGATCTTCCATTCCTGGGGTGCTCCTGATGAGGGCCAGTTTCACCATAACGTATTTTGCGGTCTTTGCGACGGCACTTGAGGATACTTTTCAAAGTTCTTCACATTTTTCGGATTGACTCACCTTCATTTCATTTCTTTTTTTTATATACCAACTCTACCTCTTCACAACAGAACTGATGCTCTCAAACACATACATGACAGAAATTCAAGTAATTAGCTTTTAATGAGTTCAGCACAGCTGTTAACTGAAAGCTGACCATTTCAGATGACTCTACTTCATCAAGCTGACTAAGAAAATCCAGCCAAGATGTGCAAAACTGTCTATATATGATTTTTACTGAATAAATCCATACGTTTTCTTCATAGTTTGGGAAAATAAATCTTTCCACCTCACAAGTGTATACCAGTTTGTGTTGGTCTTTCACATTAAATTCTAATAAAATTTACAATATTTATTTTTGTGGTTGTAATGTGACAAAATATGGAAACGTTCAAGAGGTATGAATACTTTTGCAAGCCACTCTATGTAGAACATTTTAAAATAATGAAAAAACACTACATCTAAGGTCCGAACTTGACTCGTGCTGTACGTACTGTATTGCGGTTCGGTCTCATAATCACATGATGCATTAGCCTGTAGATAAGAAAGGACGTAATGGTTACAGATAGATCTGAGCAGCTCTGCATTAGCTCTTTCCCCTTAGATAAGATACAGATTTGTGGAGCTTCATTCATAAATCTGAGGATATGGTTTAATATGAGGGGGTTGAGCTGCAGGCGACTCCCGTGTGTATTACATTACTCCCACTGCTTCCTCTTCAGGTAGCGGCTGCATAAACTGCAGCCAGTTACAGACTCGTCTGGCAGCTGCTCAGAAGAACAACTCCAGCCAGCATTGTGTGTGTTATCGGCGCTGTAGCAGACTTGCTCACACACACATACGTGTGACACACGTGCATACACACACACACACACACACACACAAAATGCTGGATTGGGAATGACAGCTTGGAGAGAAAATGAATTATGGTATATTATAGGATATGATTTGTGTTACTTCTTGTTCTCAGACTCGCCCAACCCCCTCCTCCGCTTCATCCACCTCCCACCTTCTCCACCTCCCATCGTCTCCACCTCCCATCTTCTCCCCCTGGTTCCTGAGCAGAACATACACAGTAATAAGTTATATTAGACAGTGGAAGGCTCTGTAGTGCAAATGATACGCATTTACAATGAGCGTGATGGGTGTCCAGATTTTCCTTGTCTGCAGGTGCTGTGTGTGTGTTATATGTGTGTGTGTGTGTGTGTGTGTGTTATATGTGTGTGTGTGTGTGTGTGTGTTTGCTTGTTCCAGATGTGCTGATTGATCACACTTGGGCTGTCTTGGCACTGCTCGAATGGTGTGTTAGTAGAGACGGAGGCCAGAGCATTGTATGTGAGCCGTCCATTTTTTTTAAAGACAGCTGGCACAAAAACTCACACAGGAAGGAGATGCCAGTGCAGAACTTTTTACTGTTTCCTCCCTCCTCTTCTCTTTCTCTCTCTCTCTCTCTCTCTCTCTCTCTTTCTCTTTCCCTTTTTCTTTCTCTCTTTCTCCCTTTTCTCTCTCTCACTCTCTCTCTCTTTCTCCGTTTCTGTTCTACAGGAAATGCACACTGAATGGACTCTATTGACTGGCCTCCTCTGCCCCAACAACAGTTGTCAGGGAGAAGGACCCCTCAGAGCATGGACCCCAAAAAACCCTCCTCCCTACACACACACACACACACACACACACACACACACAGACCCCTCTCCCTCCCCCTAAAATCTGTCCAGAACAAACTCAAAGCTCAACAACCAACCAAAGAAAAAAAAAAAAAAACGTGCTAAAATCAACCGTCTCTAGAGGAGGATTAATTGGTAAGCAATAGTGCAGCCCTTGTCACTTGTGCGTGTGTTTGTCTACTTTTTATGTCCCTCTGTTCAGACAACCAGTACAGGCAGAACATCACGATGGAAACAGACGAGGGGGAGACCCAAACAAAAAAAAAGAAAAAGAAAAGTGAGGGTCTGACTTCGCCCTCACCCGTAAGACACGTCTGTTAAAACCGCAGGCCGATTGAATTCCCATTCATTCATAAACACTGCGCCATTGATTCTCACGTTTCTCCCCCTAAACACATCAATTCTTCCCTGCAGCGGCTATATATACTACACTCTGTGATTCCATCGATTAGCGCGCAAAACGTAAACAGCCATTTGCTGCTTTCAGTCAGGACTGTGTGTGAGTTCTATGGGAGCAAAAGTATTCACATTCATGTCTCAGGTAGATGTATATAGATACTAGAGTTTAAAATACTTCAAATACTTCAACTCAAGCTTTTTACTCAAGTAAAAGTGTAAAAGTACTTGTCTCAGTTCTACTTAAATAATGTAAGGAAAAAATGTGCCATTAAGGACAAAAGCTTAGGTTGTGCCATTGGAGCCTATAGTGCACTGCCCCCCACCCTCCCCAAAACACATTTTTCTAAAACCTATAATGACTATAATGTTATATTAAAATGATAATGTTGAAAAATGTAGGATGCACTGGGTTACCTGTTCAAGCCACATATACGGTATGCCCTTTGAAAATGAATGTATTTTAGTACAATGCAAATATATAAATGATAAATCTTAATTGGGACATTTTGCTTGCGTTGTCTTGAGTCTCTTAAACCACATATCATCTTCATACTAGACTACATACACTCACGGGCCACTTTATTAGGTACACCTGTCCAACTGCATATTAACACATCATATGGCAGCAACTCAATGTATTTAGGCACGTAGACATGGCCAAGACGATCTGCTGCACTTCAAATCGAGCATCAGAATGGGGAAGAAAGGTGATTTAAGTGACTTTGAACATGGCCTGGTTGGTAGTTGGTGCCAGACGTGCTGGTCTGAGTATTTCAGAAACTGTTGATCTACTGGGATTTTACAGAGAATGGCAACAGTAACTCAAATAACCACTCGTTACAACGAGGTCTGCAGAAGAGCATCTCTGAACAACAGTACAACACGTCAAACTTTGAGGCAAATGAGCTACAGCAGCAGAAGATCCCACCGGGTGCCGCTCCTGCAGCTAAGAACAGGAAACTGAGGCTACAATTCACACAGGCTCACCAAAATTGAACAACAGAAGATTGGAAAAAACGTTACGAAGCATCTCAGACTGGTTTCATGAGCATGACTGTACTCGAATGGCCTCCACATTCACCAGATCTCAATCCAATAGAGCACTTTTAGGATGTGGTGGAACGGGAGACTTGAATCATGGATGTGCAGCCGACAAATCAGCAGCAACTGTGTGATGCTATCATGTCATTATAGAACAGAATTTCTGAGGAATGTTTCCAGTACCTTGTTGAATCTATGCCACGAAGGATTAAGGCAGTTCTGAAGGCAAAAGGTGTATAATGCAATAGAGACGAGGACAATAGAGAAGAGTATAATCACATACAATCACAAATGACATCCTGGTACAATTTCAGATGCGCTGTAAAAATATAATGACATTGTTTTTTTTTTTTTTTTTTTTTTTAGTAATGCTGGTGTAATGATTGTGACCTTAACAGTGAGGTATAGATAAAATAGCAGTGTCTGTGTGTGTGTGTGTGTCTGTGTGTGTGTGTGTGTGTGTGTGCTACCAGCATCGTGCAACATCCACAGTGAGCCGATTAATTTCTCCCTGTAGTGATCTTTTTCTGGTTGCATATCTATCATGACAGACGGAACACTTTAAAGTGTCTCGCACACACACAAACACACACACACACACACACACACATACACGTGCACACACACACACACATGCACGCAACACACACACACACACACACACTCCTCGTGATAACCCTCCTGTCATACTGTGCCTCTCTGTACTTGGTCTGTTTAATAGGCAGTTTACACATGTGGAAACAGTCTGGTCAGTAATAAAGGCTGCTAATTTCACAGCGAATAGCTCCACAGTGCGTTCCTTCTTTCTTTGAATCACACATTATTCTCAACCAGCCGTGAATAAAAACAACCAAATTCCTCCCAACTGGGCCTGAACAGCTCCTCTTATCTACTGAACTGCCACTGAACTGGAGAACTGACCAAATCAAAGCCTTTACCTTTTACGGAGAACGACCGTTATCTATAACACACACACACACACACTGCGGTGGAACCACATTCCTCTTTATTAATGAGAGCCCTACTAAGTCTGCTTGGAGCTGTTTCTTCTGTTATCTCTTTCTTTTCCTCTCTCTCTCTCTCTCTTTCTCTCTCTCTCTCTCTCGGCAGAATGAAAGTGCTCATTAATCTGTTTGCCCTAAAGCCAGACTGTATCACTGAGCTAAAACACACACAGTTCTAATCTTCTACTGAGGATTTCATATATTCAGTAATGTGCTTCTACAGCAGGCCAGGATGAATGTGCTGCTCTACAGCTCTTTAGCAGGAAGTGAGAAGTAAACACGCTGTATCTCTTAATGTGAAACCAGTGAAAGTAGGAATACTAGGCCCAGTTTAGCAGCAATGGTTTCCAGACAGCATCTCTTCACCTGTTGAAGTGCACATCTGCAGGCTTTTCATTCCTATTCCTACATTCTTATCTTATCTCACTCTTACCTTTCATGTATTTCGTCTCTAGCCTGAATTTCTCATGCTGGTTCTGGTGATAGAGCTGTTAGTTTCTGCTCTGCTCTGGAGTAAACAGATCTCAGGTTAGAGAGTATTAACAGGTGAGTCTCAGCTTTAGGATCTTCCTACAGAAGTGTGAGTGAGGGATGTCTGGTGTTTGTTGTACACTCATGCCAGCCTTCCTCCAAATGACCATTTTTCAAGAGAATCTGACTAAAGCTTACTATGATGATGTAAATTTTTTTGGTCTAATGCCAGGTTCACAATACACAACTTTATGAAAGGTCTCATTGCATCGTTTTTTTTTCGTTCTTTTTTTTAAATGTCTAGTTGTGGTCTCTAGTATGAATGAATTCCATGTGAATTGTTTTTTTTTGTGAAAAAAAAATGGCTCCGGTGTTTCTGTATAACTCTGCTTTAGTCCGGTGGAAGAGTAGACATGGAGAAACAATAGATTTCGGCTCTTGCTCTTAAATATTCATACATGCAAACATATCGCCATATGTTGAGTGCATTGCAATATTTGGAGCAAAACTGTGCTCTTACCCTGCTAATTGAATCTTCACACGCTGCTCTTACTGGTGCAATGTGCCATTAATGAAGATTGGCCACCAGACTGCTCCAATTTAGCCATGAAACCTCCCACACTAAAATGACAGGTGTTTTAGGTTTTACTGTCCAACTCCTGTATATCAGGAAATAAAAGATGATTAAACTGGGAAAATATGACTATAGTGTATTCTAAAGTCTTATAAATATAATAAATAGTCAAAACGTAACTATTAAAGCCCCTACGCCTCTATTCTGAGCCAATTATAACACACACTACTGCTGTGGTTGGAGCTTGTTTATAGACTTCAGCAGCAGCTCGGCGGTGTAACTTAGGAGTGTTTGTTTGCTGTTTTCTTTTTTTACGTTAAGTATGGTAACAGAGACTGAAAGAGGAGCCGAGTGCATATTTGGGGACCCCCCAACAAGCTGTCTATTTATTCCACAGAGTGAGTGCTGGAGCCAGGCGTGTGCGGCCTTCTCCAGCCGGCCTGAGAGACAGAGACAGAGAGGAGAGTAAACTCTCAGACTGAGATGAGTGTGAGAGAGGTTAGCTGCTCAGCTCTACACACACACACACACACATACAAACACAGGGGGAAAGCATTTAGTCTCAGAGTGACTGGACTTGGACATTTAGATAATTGCAGTGTTGAGGTAAAAGCCTGATGTGTGGTGGAGCTACTGCACATAGCTGACATTTCAGACTAGTCAAACTGCACTCTTTCACTATGATAGCTGCTCCATGTGTGTATGTGTGTGTGTGTGTATATATACATGTGTGTGTGTGTGTGTTTATATTTGAGAGAGTGTGTGTGTGTGTCTTATGGACACCTGTCCCCGGACCTCACTCTTCTTCACGGCTGTCTCCCACACAGCTTCACTAATTGCTGATTTGGCACAGTTATTCTGACAACATTCCAAGGCACAGTTACAGGAGAAGACCATTCACACACACTTACTTGTACGGTCACACACACACACACACACACACAAGCACTCACACATGGACGGACAGATAGACACATACTTAACTACGCACCTCGTTTTTACGTCAAAATCAAGCAAGCATTACTTTTCTTTGCTTATGAAGCATTTATAAATATTTCTCAGTACTCTAGTTTATGCATGACTACTAGCTGTAATAGCTGGGAAAGTGGCAGTGTGTGTATATATATGTGTGTGTGTGTGTGTGTGTGTGTGTGTGTGTATATGTGTGTGTGCTGAGTAAAGCAGGGTTCTGGAGTCTTGGAGCTCGTGCTCTGGCTGGGCTGGGGTCTGGCCTCTCTTGACTCTGTTGGAGCCTCTGATAAAACCACAAAACCTCAAATGTCTTATAAAACAGGAATTATCAGTATAAATCCAACCGGCTCAGACTTTAAGTCCCTGCAGAAGCCCCATTCGTTTTCCACAACTGCATCGCTTCCACATATTTAATATTCTTTGTTATACACTCACATGCACACGTAGCCCTTTCAATGAACAGATCAACAAAAATTTATTCCATTTTAAAACAACATTCTCTTTACTCCAAATTGTGTTCATAATCCAAACATTTGCCCACTTAAAAACATTTGCTTCTCCAGTTCTGCACAGGAGCTGTGAAGGCAATTTATTAGCATGACTACACACATTCTCACACAATTGCCATGAAAACAAACTCCATCATATAGTTCAACCTCCTAAGACCTCTTGTCCACATGTGTGGACATCACATTTTGGGTTGGCAAGACCACAACGCTAAATTTTGCTCTACAATGTCCCGGTGTCCACATATGAGGCCATTATACTTTTACATAGTGGCTGAAAAAATTAAGTAGTAGAACTTTTTTTTGTACTTATTGTATAAAAATAGAACAAAAGTCTTACTTAAATTGTGCGACGTGTACTTAACTGTACTAAAATGGAACTGTTTTAAATCTACTTAAAGTAACATTCAAACATACTACTTTATATACAGTATGTAACCCTATATTTTAAACATGCTTACAGTAAAATTATAATACATTTAATTAGTATTACAACTGTATCACTTTACAATACACTGAGTATATTAGAAATGAACTAAGAGATGATGCTAAGTATATGTGATATATTTACATTAGAGTACAAATATGCTTCTTGTTCCTGTATAAGTAGTACACTTCTAGTATACTTCATTGGGAAAATATATATATTTTAATATATTGTACTACTGTATTTTTGGCGTGTTACAAATTGACTTTAGATTTTAGAAATGTAGTAATTTAATTCACTTTCCAAAAAGTTACATGACACATTGCACTTTAGTTAAATTACTGTAACAGTTGTTTTTAACACACTTTGCTAAAAATGTACAAAAGTATATTTGGAAATAAATATTTTATAAGTATATTGAATTACATTAAACTAAAAGTGTACTTTATAGTAATCTATAATCTTTTTGTAAATACACTATTTTTGTACTTTTTAAAAAGTATGATCAAAGTTTTCTTTCAAACATTTGATGAAATGATATTACCGGTAATGTACTTTTAATATATTTTAAGTAAGTACATAAATCTGTTATCTGTATATTTACAGCATATTTAGACATTTTGCAATATGTTTTAAGTACAATTTAGTATATATATATATATATATATATATATATATATATATATATATATATTTTCACCAGGGACACGGTACAGTTTTAATCTTGTTCATAAATTAATTTTGCACGGTAAATACAGTAAATGTTTATGTTTGTTATGTTTGTTATTATACTTTGTTATATCTTCGTGTTGAAGCAGCACTTTAAATGAGCCATATTGTTGTTTCTGTTTTTGTTTTTCACTCACATCATTACTAATTTCGACTTTGTTCTGTATTCTAACTAAATATAAAACTAAAGTCCTCATATGTGGACATCATTTTTCTTGGAAACTAATTCGTGTAAAAAGATAATTCTTTGTTTTTACACTAATCAGCTGCCAACTAGCCCAAATAGCAAAGAGAAATAAAAAATTCCATGCCATTCAAGTGTTTTATGACGTTATTCGTCTCAAATGGAATTGCCTCTGTTGTTCCTGACACTGCATGAAGAAAAGCCAGGGTTCAAAATAGCTGCTAGCTGCTACCGCAGATCTGCAGCAGATACAGATCTTGGTGTACATTAATCCGTGGTCAGGCAAACCGTCTACAAATGAAGAACATTCCAGACTGTTGCTGTCCTGCTTAGAAGTGGCCGTCCTGTTAAGATCACTCCAATAGCACTCCAACCACCAATCCTGAAAGAGGTGAGGAAGAACTAAAGGGTAACATCAAAAGACCTACACAGGGCTTTCTTCACAAACGGCACAAGCCTTTGTTCATGTATCCAACATTACAAAACACTGCAAGCACTGAAGCAACAGTTTTCATGAAAGAAGAAAAAGAAAAGAAGCCACTTCTGACCAAAATAAAACTCAAACAAACAAACGAACATCAGAGCCCATCTTAAAATTGCCTGAGACCACCTGGGTGTTCCACAATACGTCTGGGAAAAGGTTACATGGACAGATGAGTAAAAAAAAACTCATACACATATTGCTACATTTGAGGTAAAATAAACACTACACACCAACGCTCATCACTCAACACAAAATCTCATCCCAGCTGTGAAACATGGTGGAGGGAGCATCATGGTTTGGGCCTGCTTTTCTGCCACAGAACGTAGATAACTTTTAGTCATTGAAAGAAATAATAATAAAAAAACAACATGTGAGGCGAATGTGGGGGCAGCAATCAATAAATTTATACTCAAAATTATTGTTGGGTGATGCAACAAGACAATGACCCAAACACACACATACAAGTAATTTAACTGAAGATTGTCTAAAAATTTAAGATTTGCATCATTTAAAATTTTGAGTAACTTGATGCACCAAATTAAAAATATAAAAAAAAAACTACAAAAAACGTGATTCAACATTAAAAAAATGGACATTACTCAGTTCATGAACATTCTGGTTCATCTCAGGTTAGCCCAAGACCATATAGATGTTCTACACTGGATAAATGAGGTCGATTTTTTTTGTAGGGGTGACACAAAAACACATTGACATTTAGACTTTCTTTAATCAAAGTAAATGCTTTACCTTTGGTAGGGTTAGGCAAATTTTTGATACAGATACAGCGTGTTGAACCAATGCCAATACTAAGCATAGGTTCAGCACACAGCTACATTTATTTTATTTATTTATTTTTTTTTTAGCACAAATGCACATTCGTGTATTTGAAGTGAAAAGAACACAGCATATCAGTGCTTTAAAACAAACCTTAAGACAAAGCCTGTAAAGCATGGTGGAGGGAGGATCATGTCTTGAAGCTGCTTTGTTGCCTCAGGGCCTGTGGACGCCTTGTTCACTGATCACTGTTGATTAACTGAAACATTCAATATTGTGGCAGGAACTATTTATATATATATATATATACATATATATATGTATTTGCATTTGTTTAGCTATGTTTTTTTTTTTTGTTTTGTTTTATTTATCATATTTTAGTCTAGATTACCGTAAGTGTAAGTCTGAAGCAAATGTGTTCATTGAAGTCTGCTTGCTAGAGGTGGTCGATAGCAGGAATGTTGCCAGTATTGCCGATATCGATACCAATACGATACTTTTTAATATTTTAGCTTCATAGATCTAAAGGATCCAAAAGACCTGGGATGTAATTTCGCCCAAAAATACTTTATTATCACAAGCAAAAATTTTGTTTAGAAACAATGGAAAAGTTCAAAAAGTTTGCCTTAATATTAGGAAATAACTTTATTGACATAGAAAAGGAGAAACGGCAATACAAAAATAAAATAAAAATTCTCCCCTCACTAGACATTTTTTAAAATTCTTTGTTTGTTTGTTTCTTTTTCTCCAACAGAATCATACTTAGGAAAAACAATAAAAAATATGAAATTTTCTTCCTTTCAGTGCAATTTAGTTTTTTTTTAAATTAACAGAGTGTAAAAATAAGCCACATGACGCACATGCAACAACAAAAGGGGGGGGGGGGGGGGGGGGGGGTTGGGGTCAGAGAGTAGACTTTGATGAATCAGAACATGTGCGTGCCGGGGAGAAAAAAAGCTTGAGTATCGATCTTATTACACGAGTATTGATCAATATCAATACCAGCGTTGGGATCAATATCATCGATATTTAGATTGATCCGCCCACCTCTACTGCTTGTAGTTTGCATGATGTCAGTTGGTGGTTCTGTGCGTTCATTAGCAGTTAGCTACATTAGCCCCATAGCTTCAGCACAAAACTGATGGAGAACACTTGTGTAGGGCTTGCGTGTGGAATAAGGGGAAAGTGAGCTAGTTCTTTTAGTGTAAGTGTGAATTTTGCAGGCCTACGTGGAGCTGAATTAAGTGGGTTTAACACAGGCCGATCTCAGCGAGGTGGGGAGTCCCCGGCCCGCCCCCGGCAGAGGCCCTGCGCCTTCCAGCCTGACGTTATGTTTGACACATCTCTCCTCTCACAGCCTCTCCCTCTCACTTTCTTGTCATTTTTCCTCCCCTCCTCCTCCTGTTCTCCCCCCCATTCCTCTTTCCCTGCGTGCGTCAGAAGCGCTGGTGTCTGCAGCGGCTTTTTAATAGGCCTGAAAAATGTCGCCACAGACTAACGGTAAACAGCGCGTCTGGTCAGAGCCCGGTTCCAGCCAAGCCCACTCTCTCTCACTCTTTCTCTCTCACTCTTTCTCTCTTTCTCTCCTGCTCTCTCTCCTGCTCTCTCTCTCTCTGTCTGTCTTTCTCTTGCACAAACACACACACACACACACATATGCAGTTCAAGATGTGCGTATACCCCTGAAGCCTCATGTTTTTACTTTATTAAATTTAGCAAAAAATAAATGCAGCAATTCTGCCCCGTCTGAAACCACAGCGAAGCTATTAATTATGTTTAGGCCTCCCAGTTTCAGCCTGTTACTGCATACCCCACATCTGTGTGTGTATGTGTGTGTGTGTGTGTGTCTGTGTGTGTGTTCTTCAGACCACTGTGCTCTATGAGTTCTCCACTACACAGTTAACCAGCTAAATTACAGAGGGGCCTGGCAAGACATGAGTCCAGCTCATATGGTACACACACACACACACACACACACACTCACACACACTCACACACACACACTAAATGTGTTCTCTCTGTTTTTAGGTTTGTTTATGCAGTGGGCCATTTCAAGTCTGTTCCTCTGGTCAGAAAATATTCAAATGTGTTGACTGAGGACGCAGACCAGCACAGACTACACAAAAACAAGCCACACACAAACACACTTACACACACACACACACACACACACAAGGAATTACAGGCCAAATATACAGGCCAAAATAGAAGTACTGCAAAACACATTAGCAGTTAGCCGCAGTGATGCTGGGTTAGGTACTCTAAAACTTCCAAACACACACTGGCATTCATTTCAAAGTCTCTCCAGTACAACAACAGCTTCATCTGCTATTATTACCAGTGTGTGTTTGTATGGATGTGTGTGTGTGTGTGTAGTACTGGAGAAGCACAGGAAGGGTTTTCATACACCCACACATACACACACACACATATACTCACAGGACTGTTTTTAAGGCATTCGGGGGCCCCAAGCAATATGGGCAATATTAGAGTTTAGATTCTCTGCCTGAGCCCGAGCCGGACCCTTTGCCCGACCCAAGACAATAGTCTGTGACGTAGGCGTCTGTTTCTAATGCTATTTTTATTTTATATAAAGCTATGGCATGACAATCAATCAATCAATCTAGCAAAGTAACTCATCAAACTGTGTTTTTAAGTGGAGTTATGACCCCAACTTAATTTTTGGAGTTTGATCCACGCCGTTACTCCTCCCACTCTCCGCCTTATATAAACCCTCACTTCCTACATATCTGCGCTTCGAACAACTTCGTACCCACCTCCTTCCCATCTTCTTCCTTCCAACCCTCCTTTTTTCTCCTCCCATATCTCTTCTTGTGGGGGGGGGGGGGGGATGGGTCAGCTTCACGCCCCTGCGAAGTTGCCCCGAATTTCAGCCCAACTCCTCTAAGTTCACCCCACCCCCCTTTTTTATTCTTCCATCTCAGGGCTCGGGAAATACTAGCAAAAAAAAAAGTTGCACAAGTAAGAATGTTATAATCACTCTAGGGCTCACGCACACATGAGCTCCTCCACTTGTCCGCATTACGCACTGTGTAGCTGTTCTTAATAAACATTTTTCTTAAATAATACAGGAGGTCTATGCTTCTTCAGTGTTGCAACGTTAATAAACATCATTCTGAACAGATTTTGCTCATTTAAACAGCCAAAAAATGTTCCTTAAAAGCTAAATTTGAATGCTCTTCTTACTCAAAAAAATTTAAGATGGGTCGGGTTGGGCTCGGGCAGATTGTGTTTTGGCTCGGGCAGGATTTTTTGGGCCCGATCTAAGCTCTAGACCATAATATCTGCCTGTTTGAAAAAAGTGCAATATAACTGTTCTAGTTTGTTGCTAGCATTGACTGCCAGGCTGGCTGGTAGATAACATAAACATTACCCATATATTGTGTTGCTAGCCTACCTGCTGCTAATATACAGGTGCTGGTCAACGAATTAGAATAATTTGAAATAGTGCAATCATGAAATTCTTTGAATGCATTTTTTGTGCAGAAAGCAAATCAGGTGTTCACCGCACCTGTCCTACTCGTTAGACTAATCACAGAACTCGTTACCTGGAAAAAAAAATGCTCAGCTGAGCTTTCCAAAAGGCCCATTTAGGCCATTTAACTGTGACACTGTTGTTTTATTGAATTAGAATAATGGAGAAACCGTTTCATTGAATTAGAATAATTTTTATTATAATTACAATCATCACTTTCTCAGTATTTTGTGGCTGCCCCCTTGGCTTGTATGACTGCCTGAAGTCTCCGCGGCATCGATTTGACCAGCTTGTCGCAAGTTTCCGCACTCACAGCTTCCCAGGCAGTGGCGATGTTCTGCTTCAGTTGGTCCAGCGTAGTAGGCTTTCTGTCGCGAATTTTCCGCTTGACGATGGCCCATAGGTTTTCAATGACATTGAGGTCAGGCGAGTTGGCCGGCCATGCCAAAACTTCAAGCTGTTTTTTAGTGAACCAATCTTTGGTCGAATTTGCCGCATGAGCCGGTGCAAGATCCTGTTGAAATATGAAGTCTTCTTCGCCGAACTGTTCCTCAACAGTCGGAATCAGGAACGTTTCCAGAACATCTTGATATACGGCAGCATTGACAGTCTTCTTGAGGAAGCAGAGTTTCCCTACACCTCGAGCGGACATGCATCCCCAGACCATAACGCTCTGGGGAAACTTGACGGATCTTTTCACGCCCTCATGGTTGTAGGTTTCGCCACCACGACGCCAGACACGAGGACCTTGTTCACCGAAGGAGATGCAGAAGCGTGATTCGTCACTGAAGACCACTTTTTGCCAGTCTTCAGCAGTCCACTCGCCGTGTTCTTTGGCCCACTTCAGCCGTTTCTCCATTTGTTTCTTGTTCAGCATCGGTTTTACTGCTGGAACGCGAGATTTGAAGCCGAGTTCGCGCAGACAACGGTAAGTGGTTGATCTGGAGACGTCAGCGCCGGTCTGCTTGTTCCACAAGTCGGTGAGCTCGGAAGTGGACTTGAACCGGTTGCTGACTGCGATCTTTCTCAGCTGCTTGTTGTCGCGAGCAGAAGTTTTTCGGACGCCGGAACAGTTGGTGCGCTTGCTGCAGTTTTTCTTGAGAGCTTTGCAGACGGAAGACTGGCTGATGCCGAGCTGCTCAGCAATTTTAGTTTGGGTCAAGCCTTGTTGGCGAAGGGCTTGAATTTGAGCCACTATTCCGGTTGAGAGGTCGCGCTGCTTACCCATGATTGATTTTACAACTTAGAAATTCTACTCAACCCTGACTTTATACTGCACAGTGAACACTCTTCACAGAAAACAAAAATTCAAGCATTTATTCTAATTCAATGAAACGGTTTCTCCATTATTCTAATTCAATAAAACAACAGTGTCACAGTTAAATGGCCTAAATGGGCCTTTTGGAAAGCTCAGCTGAGCAAATTTTTTTCCAGGTAACGAGTTCTGTGATTAGTCTAACGAGTAGGACAGGTGCGGTGAACACCTGATTTGCTTTCTGCACAAAAAATGCATTCAAAGAATTTCATGATTGCACTATTTCAAATTATTCTAATTCGTTGACCAGCACCTGTACACCACTTTTACAAGACACACAGGCCTAATTTATTTTAGTATAAATGATCTCTTACTGCTGTATTGTTTTTTTTTCTTTTCTACCTCTTCATTTCAGTTCTTTTTTTCCTGGCTTTCTGATAGATAATTCTGCTTCATAATTGCTGATGTTTCATATTTTGCCGGCTGCAGGAATTACTAACCTGGCTGGCTGGCAACTATCAGCAACTATAGGGAGGAGTCCCCTTGAGGGGGATTCTGATAACAATGTTGTTGGACTTCCCTGCATTGACCATCACAAAATTAAAGGGGGGATCACACAGTTTTTCATTGCATTCAATTCATAACCAGTTGTTGTCTCAGGACCTATAGGCCAGCAATTGATTAGTCTGCTTGCCTTGTTGCAACGGGGCTTATCTCTCTGTCGTGAACACTCACACCTGGGGTCTAAAAGCACTCATCTAAAACAAGAACTGTGAGAATTTTCCATTAACACCCGCTTACACAGATCCGTACTCTTACACAGATCTGTACATGCATCCTCTTTTACCAAAAGCGTAAAAAGAAAAGTAGTTATTTTAGGAAAACTGTGCTACTAGCTTAGCTAGGTTAGTATTATATGCTGATTACATTTCTCTCAGTTCTGAGTTCTATTCCAATAATTTGACAATATTTTAAAAACCTTTTCCAGAAAGTATTTAGCCAAAGACTTCAGAGTTTAGCATTGTTAGCATTGTCCCAGGTTAGCATATTTTTTGGGCAGGGCTAAAACCTCCATATGATAGACAACAGTACTCTGAATGCTGTTAGGTACTGAGAAGAAATAAAAAGGTCATTATCAGGCTTTACACTGGTGCAGTGTGCCCTGGATTCCTTCTGGTGCAAAATAATGCTTGGACCTGATGAAGGTGTTGATGTCATTGTCTGGCCCTCATGTTCCCCAGACGTGAATCCAATTAAGAACCTCTAGGACTTTATGTATCATGCATCAGGCCAGAGGCTCTCCAGGAGCCCGCTTACCACTTTTCCACCAACAGAGTGCTGGAGCCAGAGTCGGTGCCGGTTCCTGCAAACCTTTAAGAACCAGCCTGTGTTTCATTGCTTTAAGGAGTCAATGAAAGTGCAGTGTAAGATCTGCTATAGACTCCTATCTACGTCACCTAATTACCTATCCAATCAGCTGCTCGCCGCTGCCTTTTAAATAAAGAACACTCATTCAGTACCTTTGCTGCCTTTCAGACACTGACGACTTGTTCACCCCACCTCCTTCCCCACCGCCTCCAGGTACGACAGGATCCTCAACCGGAGTCCAGACGTATCAAGACCTGGGTCGATGACAGGGCCTATGCCAAAGACTTTATCCAAGACTGTTTTATATAACATCTTTATAATATACATGTATTTGTTCAACATTAAATATTTGCTTCAGGAATCATAACACTAGAACTGAATGTGAATGTGGGTGTGTTTCACAAACCAGAAACAGAAGTCGTGGGAACAGCTTTTTTCCCACAGCTGTTGTACTACTGAACTCCGCCTCTTAATATCTGATCTGAACAATAAAGACAGACTGTACTCCAACACACACCAGTAACACACAAACTCTACAATAATTACCAGCTCTTTTTCTGTTATATATTCTGCTTACTATTGTGTATATACTGCGTAAATCTACTCTGTTTATAATACATATTAGATTATTTATTTATCCTGTTTATACCACTTCATGTTTATAATCTATTATAGTCTATATATTTGTATTCATAATTACATAGCTACAACATTCAACAATTTATTGTACATTTGTAATATACATATATTTATTTATTTTTTTGTTAAGCTCTTCTGGATGGATGCAAATTGCATTTCGTTGCTCTGTACTTGCGACATGTGCAATGACAATAAAGTTGAGCACCTTTTTGTGACGCTTGAACGCTCCACCCTTTGGCCACTTGCTTCACAGGTTCGCTGATTCCAGACCAGCAAGATTGTGGGGCCAGAATGGCGCCGACTTTTCTGATCGAGAACCTGTGATTTTGTGGAGTTAAGGCACAAAACTATTTGAGAACTTGGCACCAACACCGGCACCATGCCAGAGGAAAAGTGCCCACTGATGCCCTGATCCAGGTCTGAGAGCACATCTTCTATCTGTCATCTCATCTGAGCATGCCCAGAGTCGCTGTGGTGGAATTCGCAAAAATCTGATGAGCATATGATTTTAATATTTAACTTTAAATTTCAGTATGAAAATCTTGGATTTTAAACACATGCTTGTCGAGGCTCTGCTGACTTTCCGAGTTGGAATCCTGTCTTGTGGGGGTGTTCCAGTTTAAATTTCCCACTCAGAACTTCAAGTGGAATGCAGCATGACTGGCTCCCACAGAGATCAGAGATGTGGGGCTTGTTTGTGCCGCTGCTCTGTAGATTACATTGACTCATGATACTGCTGCTATCTCTAAAAAAGAAGCCATTTCCTCATATGGCTTTTAGAAGCTCACCCTCTCACCCATCCTCTCCTCCTCTGAGGACAGTTACTAATGTGGTTGAAACACTCAGTACGTAGAGGGGTGATATAAGACATCATAGCATCAACATGACAATTGATTGGACAGAAGCATGCTGACAATACAAGAAGAATTGTTCTGTGGAAGCTCAATTTTTTCACAATTTTTACATATACAGTGGGGTGAAAAAGTATTTTCCCCCTACAGATTACTTTTCTTTTTGCATTTCTGCCATACTTACATTTTTTATATTATCAAATAAACTTTAATAACAGACAACCATAACCTGAGTAAAAATAAAAAGCTTTTTTTTAAATGATGATTTTATTTATTACGAGGAAAAAAATTATCCAAACCAATCTAGCCCTGTGTGTGAAAATGTGTTTGCTCCCCTATAAATAATTATGATTAATCACATTTTTTGAACACTAAGTTTAATTTCACTACTAACCACAACCAGGCCTGATTACTGCCTGACATCAAGAAATCACTTAAATAGTACCTGTCGAATCTTTTATAGGCAGATAAAATATTCAGAAACAGATCAGAAATTCAAAAACGGATGAGAAAACTCAGTCATTGACATTTGTCAGTCTGGAAAAGATTAGATTAAGTAATTTCTTAAGATTTGGGACTCCGGCAGAGCACAGTGAGAGCTGTGTACCTAGACATGGATTGGCTCTCTGTCCTGGGTAAAATGCTGCAGTGCCTGATGCAGGACGGTTGTTTCCGGTTGAGAGTATGCTGTGCGCTATTGGCTGCTGCTTCTCAGAAGATTAGTGTTGAGTATAAATGGTTGTATGTAAAAACATGATTTCATTCATTCATCCACTACTCTAGGATGTTGTTGCCTAGATATTTATTTGGTTGTCACTGAGGTGTTTAATAACTCCAGCAGCACTGCATGTGTCTGATTCACTCATACCAGCACTACACACTTAACTTACCTACTTACCAACAAAGCTTCCATATGAAGATGAGTGCTGTAACTATACTGTAATGTTCTGCATCCTCTCTATCTTCATACCATCTCAGGAGATTTAGGGTAAGTTTTATTTTATGCTCTGTTGCGCTCTGATTCAGTTTCTCTGCTAAGACTTCTCTGTAAACTGTTTCTCTAAAGACTCTCTAAAGATTTAGAATATCCAGTGCTCCGGCAGTACCAGCATGATCAGAGGCCTACTGATACCTTTACATTAGCTTGAGACAGCTCTACTGTTTATGCAGGGATCAGTCCAGGGCTTAGGACTAACTGAACGTTTAGGCATTCACACAATGATGGCAGCGATGGAGCTGAGGCTACGTTTCCTCTGTACACTCAGTAAATACACTCAAGATAAAGCAGCAAACACGGAGCGAAGAAAAAGCAACAGCGAAAAAAAAAACTGGGGCCTAGTGCAAACACGACTCCTCAACAGAAACATCCATGTAATTCTGGCTCTCCTAAAGACTGCAAACACATTTGTAAAAGACGCTCTTCAACTGCAGAGAAAGCTACACACATACATATATATATATATATATATATATATATATATGTACACACACGATGAATGAACCTCTTCAGTGCTGTGAAGGATGATGCCTTCCTGGTCATATTTGAGACTTACCTACAGGCTCATACATCTCCTCGAGCCCCTATCTGTTTCCATGTTCTCCTCGAGTCTCTAACGGGTTCTCTTGGGTTTTCTCTCACAGTAACAGTGAACTAGGTACTTTACATTTCACTGATTTGTAAAGAAGGAGTGTCTGTGCTCATAAATACAGCTCCAGAAAAAAGAAGACCACTTTAAACTGACCACTTTCTCTTATTTGACTATTTAAAGGTATATTTTCAGTATATTGAAACTTCATAAGTTCATATTCAAAAGTTCAAAACAACAATACCAACAATACTAATATTGGGTGTAATAACCATCTTTTTTAGTCACATGCTTTCATGCGTCTTGGCATGTTCTCCTCCACCAGTCTAACACACTGCTTTTGAGTGACCTTATGCCACTCCTGGCACAACAATTCAAGCATGTTAGCTTGGTTTGATGGCTTGTGACCATCTATCTTCCTCCTGATTACATTCCAGAGGTTTTCTCTTATTTTTTCAGGAATTGTAGATGTGTGTGTGTTTCTATGGCCAGAGATGGATTGGTGGGGTGCGTAATTGGCTGTCACCTCTTGCCAGTGTGAGTTTGTTGAGTGCTGAGTGTAAAAACTGAATTTAATATTCATTGTAAAGCATTACTGGGTGCTAGAAAGGCTCTGTTAATTTATAAAATATATGCTAATAGTTTACAATAACTATTTCTATGTAATGATTTACATGCATCTATTGTCCCCCCTTCTCTGAAGGGTTAGGCCTCACTGCACACCACTAAATCTAATAAACCTGTAATAATCCAGACTCTCACAATCAGACTGAATAATCTGAATATAGAACATAAACTATTCTCTTTTTAAAGATCTTCCCCTGCTTCCAGCCTGAATTCACCTCTAAGCTTATTCCACACATGTGCTGTAAAAACACCATGCCTGTGAGGAGAGTGCCAGAGTGAGAGTGTGTGTGTATTATATATCGTGTGCCTGAAAACACTTATTATAATATATTTACTTATTTTATAACATTTTTAATATGTTTAATACAATTATTATAGGGTCACCCATTTGTTTCTAATGAACGGGAATACCAAACGTGTACAGAAGTAAACAAAACCCTCACAATTGAATAAAAATGATCTAATAATGAATTAATTTAGTGTGTTCAGATGCTTGATGTGGACAAAGCCATGGAAGGTCATAATAACCAGATCAACTAAATTTTTTTTAAAGAAAATTATCAGCACTAAACCAAAAATGCTTTAATGCTTTATTATGGTCTGTCGTTTAATATATACATAAATAATAAATAATGTATAATATAAATTCAGCTGTGGCTTTTTTTCTTGCACTCTCTCTGTTTAGCAGCCTCTGTTGTTGTTTATGCTCTTTGATCATTTTCTTTCTTTTTGTTTATGCGCTCTGTGATTTCTTGTCTATTTAGCGGTAAATGGGGCCACGGCTGCGTCTACCAGGGAAAAATGAAGCAAGAATTGGAAGCAGGATTGAAGCAGCACGTCTAAAATGAGGAATATGGAAAGTATAACAAGAAGCCGCTGCTGAATAATGCATTGGTGCGAGCAGACAACAATAGAAAATATCAATCAATAAGAATAATGGAAAATGACGGTGGGAAAGAAAATCAGCAAAATATTCATTTTGTAGTGTGTTTATTGAAAACGTTTTTGATTGACAGCAAAAGTTCTGTCAGGCACAGACTGCGAGCGTAGAGAGGGGTTTAAAGCCCACCGTCTCTGTGGGGTGGAACCGGAATACAGCGGAATGTTCCGGAGAGCAGAGACGCGGGCCGGAGAGAAGAGATTCATTTCACACTGTTAGTAAACTTTGTTTTGTGAGTTAGAGAGAGAGAGAGAGAGGGGGGGGGGAGTAGATGAAGGCTGAATCACTCGGGTTCTTTAATTCAGCTTTAAACTTTATTCCCTCGCGACATACGAGAAAAAAAACACATAAAAACAATAAAAAAACAAACAAACAAAACAAAATAAAACCTACATGGAATGCATTGTTGGAGTAAGTCATTTTTTTTTAAAGTACTGAAAGATCGTGTTCACTTCTACTTAAAAGAAGACTCAATCACACGCCTACGTATATATGTATATATATATTTATATAATCTACACGCCGTGCAGCATTCATCTGCAAATTAAATCTATCATTTAAATTAATACCTTTCTTCTAAATAAGAGCTGAACGGCACTACTGAACCGAGAACAGAGCTAAAAGAAAAGAATATAAATTAGAAAGACAAACAAATGAATGAATGAATGAATAAATGAAAGAATGAATAAATGGTCTTCAGACCGTATTGCTCGTATTGTTCCAACCCCCCTTTAAAAAAAAGGGCGGGAAAACGCTCTTACAAAAAAAAAAAAGAATGTAAACATCTTCTATGCTGCCTCAACTCTTCTAGGCCACGCCTCCGTCTAAATGGAACTGAGACTGATTCATAAATACGCTGAAATAAATAAAGCTGACTGCTTAATGAGAGCAGGATAGGGTGGAGGTTGGTGGTTGGTTGGGGGAGGTGGGAGGGGGTGTGGCCAGCAGTATCTGAGGAAACTGCTCCGAGCTGCTGGAGGAGGGTGGAGCAGGACGTTCAGTAGTAGAGCAGGGAGAAGATGAAGAGGTGGATCAGGAAAAAAATCTAAACAGTTTTAATGTAACCAAATATACTGTTCACACTGATCCAGCGTTTCTGAATTCAATACCTATTATTCATTTTCACTGAGGATTTAAGAGCATATTGCAGTTTTATAATTACAGACTGTAGATCTTCTGTTTCTCTCCATACTTTATTATTCTACTCAGGACTCTGCCTACAGGACACTGTCTGCCTACAGGACATTTCCTACAGGACAATGTCTACAGAACACTGCCTACAGGAAACTGCCTACAGGACAATGTCTGCCTACAGGACATTTTCTACAGGACAATGTCTACAGGACACTGCCTACATCACAATGTCTATAGGACACGGCCTACAGGTCACTGTCTACAGTACAGTGTCTCAGGAAACTGACTGCCTACAGGACACTGTCTACAGGGCGCTGACTGCCCACAGTACACTGCCTACAGGACAGGATACTGTCTACAGTACACTGCCTAAAGGACAGGATACTGTCTACAGTACACTGCCTAAAGGACAGGACACTGTCTACAGGATGCTGGCTGTCCACAGTACACTGTCTTTAGGACAATGTCTACAGGACACTATCTACAGGACACTGCCTGCAGTACAATATCTACAGGACACTGACTTCCCACAGGACACTGTTTAGAGGACACTGCCTACAGGATAATGTTCAAAGGACACTGCCTGCAGGACACTTCCTATAGGACACTGACTACAGAACACTGCCTGCAGTTCAATGTCTACAGGACACCGACTGCCCACAGGACACTGTTTAGAGGACACTGCCAACAGGATACTGTTTACAGGAGACTGCCCTGAGGACAATGTCTACAGGACACGGTCTACAGGACACTGGCTGCCCACAGGACACTACCTAAAGGAAACTGTCTACAGGATGCTGGCTGCCCACAGGACAATCTCCAAAGGACCCTGCCTACATGACAATGTTCAAAGTTCAGCAGTGACACTGAGGTGTTTAAAAACTCCAGCAGCACTGCTGTATCTGATCCACTCACCTGTATGTAATTATAGATCTACAAATTGCTCCTATATTCTCAGTGGAGTTGAATACATTGGTGCTTGATTCTTGTCTACACAGATTCTCACCTGGAAGAGATGGAAGAAGAAGAAGTAGAAGAAGAAGTAGAAAAAGAAGAAGAAGAAGAAAAGATGGAACATTCCATGTGAAGGTCAGTGATGCTTCATTAAGCATCTGAGAACATCAGTAAAGAAGTGCCTTACAAAAAATGTTTTTTTTTTAAGAAACACCCTGCTTATGTCCCTGCTGCTGTTGCTGTACATTCACAGACCTCGAGCAGAATATCACTCTCTCGGGGTCCAGGCACTTAATGAATATAAAAATGGGCTGATAAGAAGAAATGGGAGAGGAGAGAGGAGCAGTATTACACTCATCAGATATCAAATCTACAGTTTTTACGTTTTAGCAGCATCACATCACCATACCGCCTCCTCCTTCATCCCTTTACACAATTATTGCCGGTTGTCTGTTTGAGCGCAGTTGTACTAACACACCCTGAGACCCAACCAAGACATCCCAGAATGCTTTGCTCCGCACGGCCAGAGACGGCGACGCCCGCTCGGATCCAGCGACAACCAAATGACCTGTGCTCATTTACATACTCAGAACAGCAAGGGAAAGGATGAATTTTGGCACTTTACAAATGTAGCGATGGAAGATTACCTCGCAGTTATTCGACGTTACATTTCCGCTTAGCATAGATGAAATCCGATAGAAAAAAGCATTCATAAAACACACTTTTATAAAACGGTCTGACCATATAGTTACTACTATCTTAGTTTACGCCATTTGGGTTTTAAACACAAAGCACTCCTTCATATCATAGAGCAGCAAGCAGAACCACAGCGACGATGAATCCTCAGAGAAGAAGAAAAGCCACTTTAATACTTTTAATACGTTACTCTAATGCTTTCTTAGGGGTTACGTGTCAATTTTTAAAGATATAGTTCTCTATTAGAGCTTGTAGAAAATGATAAATGCTAAGGAATATGTAAGTGTCTCTTTTTAAGTGCTGCACTCTGCATTGTGTGCTTAACTCACTAGCTCTGAGAATTCTTCTCATTAAGGGACAATTTCCTTTCTTTCCAGGGAAAATCGATCATGTGTGGTGCTCGAGCTGCACAATTCAACACTGAAATCACAGTCAAAATGTAAAAGAAAAACATTTGGCATTCTTTGTTCATGTCTCAGAATTGGAGTTCTGATTCACTGTGTTAAACTGGTACTTAATATAAACAGCTCTGGAGAAAAAAAAGAGAACACTTAAAATTGATGAGTTTCTTTGATTTTACCAAATTGAAAATGATCACAAGCCATCAAACCAGGCTAAACTGCTTGAGGAGTGGCATAAAGTTATCCAAAAGCAGTGTGTAAAACTGGTGGAGGAGAACATGCCAAGATGCATGAAAACTGTGATTAAAAATCAGGGTTATTCCACCAAATATTGATTTCTGAACTCCTAAAACTTTATGAAAATAAACGTGTTTTCTTTGCATTATATGAGGTCTGAAAGTTTTTGTTATTTCAGCCATTTCTTATTTTCTACAAATAAATGCTCTAAATAACAATATTTTTATTTGAAATTTGGTTAAAATCTTGTCTGTAGTTTATAGAATAAAACAATAATGTTAATTTTAATCAAACATATACCTATGAACAGCAAAATCAGAGAAACTCATCATTTTTTCCAGAGCTGTATATAATATATAGGGCCCTATGATGTCTGATTTATATTTCCCTATTTTTTATCTCAACTGCGCAATCCTGTCCTTGTCCTCGGAATCTCAGAAATCATAGGGCACTACTATTGCCAATAGTGTTTGTATACATTCTCATCACTGTAAACAAAAAAGATGGAACAAAAGAAGGAAACAAACAACAAATAAACTAACAAACAAACAAACGAGAAAAAAAAAAAAAACTAAAACCACTGGCTGAGAAAATGTTGCACTTCTGTGGTAAATAACTTACAAAATAAAATATGAACATAAAAAGAAAAAAAGAAAAAAAACAAAACACAACCCCTTTGTTTACAGTACCAAAAACCCTATACTATAATTTTAGACCTTAAAATTATGTTAAGTCTATAAATAGCTTTACAAATATACATGTTAATTCAAATAAAACTTTTGTGTTCGCTTCTTTAAGATTAAATGTTTACACGACCTCAACAGTGTATGCTTCCTTTGCAATGCATTGTTTTTTTTTTCTTTTTCTTTTTTTTTTTTTGTTTAAACGTCATTTTTAAAAAATCCGATCCTTACATATGCTCTTACATACACTGCTGCTGACTGCAATATGATACATATTTATATCTATATATATTTACAATAGAAAATTTAGATACATACAAAGCACACAGTCTGCTCGAATCTAATCTCACACCTGGGACCCTTTTCTTCATAATGGCAAAAACACAGTTCTTTGTGAAAAAGGTTGTAGATAAAAAAAAAAACTAAAAGAAGAAACTGGCCATGTGTTTGAAAAGCAACGTTTTTGTCTTTGTTTAAATCAGATTTTGTATTAAATAAGTTGAACTTTTCCCTCTTTTTCCCACATTGTTCTGTATGGAATGGCACTCTGGCTCTTCGACACATGTCTCTTTTCTTTTCTTTCTTTTTTTTTATGTCCCCTCCAGCTGTTTCTGCACTTGTTCGGTAGGCACGGAATGGTTTCACCCTTCAAAATGCCGAGAGGAAAGGAAAAATTAACTGGCCGAGTAGAAAAATAGGAATTCTCTTTTGAAACAGGATTTAAAAAGCAGGATGTCGGCTTGGAAGCGGAAGAGGAGCAGGAGGAAGTGGGCCGTTCAGTTGGTACTGAGTGTACTGTGCACACAGCTTTTCCCACCTTCCAACCTCACTGTGTGTGTGTGGGGATAGAGGGCTGGAGCGCTCTGTGCAGCGTGAAGATGCTCAGGCTGGTCCACACAGTTATGTAGAGAGCTGTAGGTGGGGGTTTCCCTAAATCAGGGTCTCTGTGAGCCCCCCCCTCTCTATGCTGGATGTCCAGAGATCTGATGTGTGTATGAAACAGGAGTTCAGGCAGGCTGTCTATGTCCGTATGACGCCGTTGCTGTGGTGGTGTTTAGGTAGGCATGGTTCGTCAGGCAGGGGGTCGTGAGCAAACACAGAGTCGTCACCGGAGGAGCAGGTGCTGTTGGAGTCTGGACAGGTGGGGGAGTATTGCTCAAACGGCACAGAGAGATCCAGATACTCCTGTGGAATTAACACCCACACACACACACCCACACAGGGTTAACATAATATATATATATAGCATAACAGCTGTATATACAATACATTATTCACCAGTGGTGTTCAGTGAGACCCTTTTAACCCTTCAGAGAAGGGGTGACAATAGGTGCTCGTAAATCATTACATAATATTTAATCAGGAAATACATTTTATAGTTGTAAATTGTACGCATATATTTTATAAATGAACTAAAATAAAAAAACAGCAACTAATTCTAAGCATTAGTCTGCATTTTTCAGTTCCTATAGGACTCATATCTGATTATAAAAATGGCTTCTGCCCACGTGTCTGCATTCCCCTACTACTGATTTTTTAAAGCATGTAGTAATGAGGTTATTAGCAAAGTCGTAGGACAATCTAACCAATCAGATTCATGATTTTCACTACGGGGGCGGGGCCATGACTGTCTAACCCCTTCTCAGCATTCTGATGAAAGGGCTACGCGTTGCTTGGTCATAAAATAAGTGCTCTATTCAAAGAGCACTTACTCTCTTAACATCTCTAACAAACTAACTACTTCTAACCTCATTTCCTTCTTCCCCTCCTTCACTCCTCTGTCCCATTATTTCCCTTTGACCTCCTTTAGGCCCTATCTAAAGATGTTTTTACCTTTAACTTTCATTTATTTTTTTACTTCACTATTGTAAGTCACTTTGGACAAAAGCATCTGCCTAATTTAATGTAATGTAATGTAAAATAGAGCACATGCTGGATTAGTTCAGTAGTTAGCTAACTATCATGGAACTGCGACTGTAAATGAGACAGATATTGTGTCAAATCAAATTAAAAAGTCTTTTTTCAGGGCTGTCCTTCAATATGAAACTAATTCACAATAATAGGCTAAATGTACTTAATGTTTTGGCCGACCTGGCGTACTGTAGACATACAAATGAGTGATCTTTAATGAGCGGCTGCACTTTACGAAAATTAAGCACTGATTGTTGTTGTCTGTTGTACATCATTTGTCATTTCTAGCTGTGTTTGTGGGCTGTTAATTTGTATTAAGTGAATATGTAGTTATTGTAATATTTATACATGTGTAGGTCAGTTGGGGGGGTGGAGGTGCTTGCAGAAGGGGTACCCACTGTATCAACTGCACGCCACTGCTAAGCACTACACACTGCTTTGCTACGTAAGACAAGAAACTTGGCAAGCAGTGATGCTAACTTTGCAAATCCTTATTTTCCTCAAAAGGCAGCAGGTAATTATACATATGTATGTTTACAAACCATTTAACCACAGTAAATAGTAAATGTATGCAGCAGTCGTGTGCACCTAACTGATTACTTTAATCACCTGAATTAGTTTAGCTCCTGGTGTTTTTCCCCTGCAGAGCATCACTGCAACCTCAATCATATCCAACTGATTGTTCTATTTAGATGCTCCTGAAGGCTCGCCGATCTGAATCATTGTGCTAAATTAGCTTTTTATCTACAATTTAAATCAATTTAACCCAATTAAATGGAATTAAATGATCAACAAAGAATGTAGTGTGAGTCTTATACCTAATACTCAATACCTAATACACAAACAGTGCCTGTTAAATCTGTCGTTTTTTGTTCACTTTCTGTGACGGTTCTGTATCTCTCAGCTTGTCCTGAAATGCATGTGTAAAGCCTGTCCTTTAGTGATGGCTCAAGACATGAATTATGTTTCCCCACTGTAGGAGGAGCCAAGGAGCAAAACATGGCAATCAGAAGCTCAGAAAACAGTTTGGCTAGGAACAATCTTTTAGATGAGTGTGAGAGAAAGACAGAGAGAGAGAGAGAAAGAGTGAAATGACAGAGATCTTACATCAGTTGATGTCATGGACAGCACTCTGTCGTGATCCTCCACTAGCTGTCTGAACGTGGGTCTCTGAGATGGAACAGCATGCCAGCACTCCCGCATGATCATATACCTGTCAGAACCACACAGTCTCTTATTCTGCTGAAAAACATCACTGTCTCACATTACATTCATCTTACAATTCAATGATACAGGAGAACGTGGGAACAACTTCACTTTATGTTTTTTTAATGTACTGAAGCAAGATATCTGGATATCATATGTAGTAGTATGTAGTTAGGGAAAATGTAAATAAGTTAGGAATTTGTGAATTCCTTAGTGATAAACAAATAAATACATATATATATATATTCTTATTACAGTGACCAGCATTATTGTGGTTGGCCTTGTTTTTTTTTTATTTTAGTCATTCTTACCCAAATTCCTATGCAGTATCTAGAATTCTCAACCTGGTTCTGAATATTGATACCAAATCCAAAATTTTTAGAACTATTTAACTAGTTACATGGAATGTAAAACATCTTATTAAAGCATTTAAGATGTTAAAATGGTTGGAACAGAGCTGTAGAAGCTAAAAATACACTTTTAAAATGAAAGGATCTAGTTTTATCTCCAGCACTAACCCAGCATTACATCCTGTAAATAATGTCAGATGAATAAACACACATTCACACACTGTCCTGTAGTGATGCTGTCCTGTAGCATGTTCAGTATGTATCATATGGTAGTGCATAAGTTAAAGTGAAGGACAGAGTGTTAAAGGTAATATTGTATACAGAAATTAAGTAAAGTTTACTAAAAGAAAGGATTGATTCAGCAAAAATAAATTAAATAAAGTTTACTAAAAGAAAGGATTGACTGAAGTTCAGTTCACTTATTTACTCTATGTAACATTAAATCTTGAAACCGAGTTGAAGTTACTTAAATTTACTTAAAAAAGCAAATGCAGAAAGTTGCATTTTACTCATCACTCTTTTCAGTGCAGACGGCAGTGGCAACACCAGGAATCAAACCAGGGATGTGCTGATAATAAGCCTTATAGATGCTTAGACAGCTCTGAACCAACCTGTTTATCTAAATAACAGTAATTTCTAAGCTTTCTCAGGATTGAATACTTGATTACAGTGAATGAAATGTCAGAGCATGTGTGCTTGTGTGCAGGAATGAACAGTAAACGTGTTTTGGAGTGAAAAGTGAGTTGAGTTAGATGAGTGGCGTACAGTTCGTGAGTGCAGTTGGCGGGCTTGTCCATTCGATGGCCCTCCTTCAGCAGCTTGAAGAGCTCCTCCACCGGGATGCCGGGATACGGTGAGCCGCCCAGTGTGAAGATCTCCCATAGCAACACCCCGTAAGACCAGCTGCAGGAGCAGAAGAAGCCAGAGGTGAACACACACTCACACACAGCACCGCTGTAACACTGAGAGAAGTCATCAGATAGAGATGTGGGCGGGTAAATGGCGCGTAGACTCATGAAGCCCTGTGGAGAGCACGGTTAGTTCAGCGGTGTGAATTAAATTTCCATTTATATTTCCATTTGCATTTATTTATTTGACTTTTATGCAAATCGACTGAGAAATGAGGTGAGTTCAGTGCAAGTGCACAGTTACAACAAGAGCCAACTATGATGCAAGTTCTGCATGACCATGTTTCCACATGTATTAAGAACTGAATGAGCCACAGTCGAGCATGCTGGAATTACTGATCTGAGTCACAATTTTAGACATATATAATGTACCTAAACTACTAAAAAACATTAGTTTATAAAACTGTACATGTCTTTTATTGAGTTTAATAAGTAAACAGACACACTGTCACTATTATCTTCACGTTCATCAATGGCTACGTTCGCATTATCAGGCTGAAGTGACTCAAATCAGATTTTTTTTTGCTCAATGTGGCTCAGAACTGAATTTTTCATGGCTGTGTGAACGTGCCAAATCCGATTTTTTTTCAAATCAGATTTGAGTCACTTTCATATGTGGTCCTAAATCGGATACGTATCTGATCCATGGACATGCGACATATATGTGAATGATTTTAGCAGATTGTTTTCAAATGACTTTTGAATTCATTGTTTCCTCAGTGATTAGTATTGATCATGTCTTGAGGCAACAAATAAGCCAGGAACCACGATGCTCCCTCCACCATGTTTTAAAGTTAGGATAAAGTTAGTTGGTGTTTTTTTTTTCGACCAAACATAGTGTTGTGCATATGAGCTAAAACAATATTTGTCACTTTTTCTCTTGTGTGTATTTTTCCTTAAGATCTCCTTATCCTCTTATATTAGTTCTCTTTCTCTCTCTCAGTCTTTCTCAGTGTCTCTCAGTCTCTCTCTCTCTCTGGGATGTTAGGGTGTTGGCGGATGTGAGAGAACAGTATTGTCGCTTCTCAGTGAGGCTTAAAATGTGTGTATGTGATACGAGAGGCGAGTCTATTAAACCAATGTGTGTGTGTGTGTGTGTGTGTGTGAGTGTGTATGTGTTATCACAAGCTGTTCTGTTAACCCAGGGCTCTTTTGTTTGGCCTCATTCCTTCCACACCACCACTGAGCAGCGCTAATCAAATTAGCCACGCTAAAAAAACCCAACAGGAGCTAAGAGCCAGTTAGCGCTAGCCAGCTAAACTCTCTCTCTCTCTCTCTCTCTCTCTCTCTCTATCTCTCTTTCTGTCTCTCTCTCGCGCTCTCTTTCTCTCACACACTCCCTCCTTCTCATTTACACACCCACGCCATAAGAAGCTCAATGAATGCTGAATAATTGGCCCATCAGCACATCAGTATCCATTCATTAGCTTTATGTCAGACTCAAATCTTATTCATTCATATCAGCAGGCAATGAGACTAGAATTGTATAGGCCTACACACACACACACACACACACACACACACAAACACATACAGAACCAAAAACAATACAAATCATCAGGCCTATTCCCAGCCCAGCAGTGCCTAAGGGAGTGTGCTGATAATACCAATTCTCTACTGCAATCTGACTGAGCTTAGGCAAGAATGATTACATTCCACTGAAACGCATGGCAAAAAAACAGCAAAGTGTGTGTATGTGTGTGTGTGTTTGTCGTCATAAAGACAAGGAAGACTACTGTATTACCCTCTGACACGCTGACATGCTAATCAAGACCTGCTGTTCAAGCAGACAATGACAAGGAACCTGTTCTCCTCTTTTTTTTTCTCTCTCTCTCTCTCTTTCTCTCACACACACACACACACACACACACACACACACACACACACACACACACACACACACACTCACTCTGTCACTTTTAAAGCAATTCTGAGCTTTTCTGAGGTCTTCTAAAAGTTGTTAGCAACTGTATTACTAAACAATAAAGTTGTTTTGCCAAATAGCTCTTGAAGAAGTCACTTACTTTTTCTAGCCTGCACTGTGGATGTTCACTCAATATGTGCAATTAAAAAGATAAACAATACAAATAAACTATACAAATGTTTGTATTTTACCAGATTAGTTGTGTTAGGTTGTGTTTGTGTAACATACAGTACCGGTTAAAAGTTCGGACACACCTCTTCCTTCTATTCAATGTGTTTTCTTTCTTTTTTTACGATTTGTTTTACATTGTAAAAAAATAATTTTGAATACTATATTAAAGCTAAAGAGGAACATGTGTGGATTTATTTTGTAAAAAATAAAGTGTTATTTATGTTTTATACTTTAGATTCTTCTAAGGAGCCATATTTAGCTTTGAGGACAGATTTTTTTTTATATCTTAGTGGCTTCATGAGGGAGAGTCACCTGGAATAGTTTTCTTAGCATCTTGAAGGAGTTCCTGGAGGTACTGAACAATAGCTGCTGCTTTTCCTTCATGTTGTGAAGCTCAAGCTCATCCCAAATCACCTCAAATCATAATTTGTTTACTATGTAAATCCATATTTGTCCCTTAATCAATTTTAAAGGTATTTAATATAAATCTACAACGTGGAAAATAAATGAAATAAAGAAATGAAGAAAAAGATTGAATAAGAAGGTGTGTCCAAAGTTGTGAGTGGTACTGTTATTGTGAAATTGATGAAGATTAGTTAGGATTCCAAAGGATTCAACACACACACACACTGTTACACCATAGGAAGTTGGCTCCACCCCCCTCACTAATAAAGCAGGATGGAATGCTAGTGTCTTGCTGTATAGGATAAGGTATAAAAGAGCATGTTGGACAGTAAAACACACATAACACACACACACACACACACACACACACATTTTCCCAGCCCTACAAACCTATGCTCTGCTGCGTTTGATGCTAACACACACAGTCACAGTGTTCAAACAGCAGCATTCCTCTGCCGGTTTATGAGCGGACCGGATGGAGCGACGGCAGGACAGAGAGAAAAGATGGAGTGAAGGGGAAAAGAAGGGATATGCAGGGCAGTGTAAACTCACACATCGCTCTGGTGCGTGTAGACCCGGTCGAACAGCGCCTCCGGTGCCATCCATTTAACGGGTAAACGACCCTGAAAGCACAGACAGTTCCGTCAGAACAAGAGAATAGCTGAACCAGCAGGACACAAAACTACGGCCAGCGGACTGACCTAATCCTCTACTGTCCCATCTAATACACAGATCCTCCAGCAGAGCATATCTGATCATCTTTCCCACCAGAAGATAAAAAAACTAAACAAAAAATTATAAAAACAATGAGATCCAGAGCTGTTCTCATAAGCAGCCACAGCAGCGCAGATCTTTCCTGCACTTTACTGCAAGAAAAGTCAATATTCACTGCTCTAACTGCACTGCAGGCTTAATATTCAGCCATTAATCTTACGACATGTTATTCAATAACTACTATACTCTTGAAAATAAAGGCGCTACAAACGCTTGGTTTGAGAGATGACCTAGAAAAAAATACTAATATAGTTCCATAAAGAGACATATTTGTACAAGGAATTGAACCAGTTTCTTTCGGGTTTATACGAACTCTGGTGCTTTTCAGCGAACAAACATTCCTGGATCCGGAACGGACTTTTCCTGGTGGAAACGTGACACCCCTGTTCCTTCCTATTGTTGCTTAAAAGGCGCCTTATAATCAGGTGTGCCTTATGTATGAAAATAGACCAGAAAATAGACATTCATTTATAGTGTGCCTTATAGTCTGTAAAATATGGTATTGGTTATTTTTTAATACTAAAAAATGCCTAATGCTTGATTATCGTATAATCAAGTATAATAAAAAAAATACTGTTTTATAAATCGCTACTTCTAGAATAGTTACCAAAAACTACGTGTAAATTTTTATGTTTGTAATTTTGGAGACTAAAAAACATTCAAAATACTTTTAAATTTATTGAAGTTGTTTGTAAATAATTATCAGGAAACACACCACATAATCTACAATTATCTAAATAAATCAAATCATAATAAAAACTTAAACCAGTCCAAGTACAGTTATCAAATCAAATGCTTCAAATTAACCCAAAAACCTTCTTGATATTGTCGATGAGATATTCCAAGCACTACAAACCTATATAGCATGTTTTACTGTAATACTTCTAATCACACTGATCTTACTTAGACATTAATCTAACCTAATGAATTCTAAAGTAAGCAAACAGTGCTTAATATTAATAATAATAATAATAATAATAATAATAATAATAATAATAATAATAATAATAATAATAATAATAACAGTGTTATAAAAGCTAAAACACTTAAATAACACATATACTAAGATAATTCTTCTCTGCTTGTGCCATAATCAAACTCACATTGGTGGTCTTCTTGTAGTAGTCTATGTTGTGCACATCTCTGGCTAAACCAAAGTCTGCGATCTTCATGACGTTATCTTCCGTCACCAGCACGTTCCTGGCTGCCAGGTCCCTATGGATACACTTTACACACAAACACACAAACAGGAGAAGTTACAAAAGACCCACAGACCATGAAGCCCTGCACAAATGTCAAGTACAAAAACACCCATTACATTTGCATTAGTTGAGCTGTTAAACTAGTTATACTGTTGTATGTGTGTGTGTGTGTGTGTGTATGTGTGTGTGTTTTACCTTCTGAGAAGCAAGGTACTCCATGCCTCTGGCCACCTGATAAGCACAGGACACCAGGTCCTTGAAGGTTAGTGTCTCGTTGGGGATTTTACAGGTGTCGAACGAGTAGTCCATGCCAGGAGGCCGTCTAGCTCGAAGATACTCTCTCAGATTGCCTTTAGATGCATATTCAACCAGCACATAGAGAGGACCTACAAAAGAACATAGAATTACTGTAGGTGTTACAATCATAATCATCATCAACTCATTTTTTGCACTCATCAACAAACCACTATGATCAGGAGATCGCCGGTTCGAATCCTGTTCATGTAGCTTGCCATCAGCTACCGGAGCCCTGAGAGAGCACAATTTGTCTTGCTCTCCCTGGATGATGCTCTCTCCCCACATCACTCGAAAGGGTGATGTCAATCGGCACAAGGCTGCATCTGTGAGCTAATGTATCAGGACCGAGTCGCTGCGCTTTCCTACGAAAGCCCTGTGATGTTACTCTGCAATGTTTTAAAAACAGGCGGTGGCTGACACATGTATCGAAGGAGGCACGTGCTAGTCTTCACCCTCCTGGTGTTGGGGTATCTTTAGTGATAGGGGAAGTTCAATTGGGGAGAAAATTGGGAAAAAAGCTTGTGTGTGGTCAGTGCCAAGATCAGATCAGTCAGTTTGTCATCACACATCCAGAAGGCCTGATATCTGTCATGGTCTGGGGTGCAGTTCTTATGATGCCATCTTTGTTCTTCATTACAGGCATTTTTGCAGCACAACTTTTTATAAAGAGCTCCAGAAAACAGTGGCCAGCCTTTTATGAACACACACTCTGCTAAACAATTCCTACAGAGATAGAGACAATGCTCATCCATATAACACATATACCAGAGTTTACCTCTAAGACACAGATGCTATAACATGGCCACAAGCATTCATTGCAAGACCTGTCCCTAGTTTAAAATGTGTGGGATGTTATTGGACGTGCTGTGAACCCTCCATCCCTACCTCAAAATCTGCAGGAATATTCAAGCTGCATGGGATGGATTCGGACACCTCTTTCTAGGTGCAACTATGTTTTTGATGATGAGCATACTGTACATATCAGGTCTTAAAGTCATTCATAAAGTACATCTAAACAATATAATACACTGCCTGCTCAAAAAAAAGGTCACACACTTATTTTTCGTTGGACCGCCTTTAGCTTTGATTGCGGCACGCATTCACTGTGGCATTGTTTTAATAAGCTTCTGCGATGTCACAACATTTTATTTTAATATTGCTTTGATGATGGTAGAGTCTGACCACTGCACAAAGTCTTCTCCAACACATCCCAAAGATTCTCAATGAGGTTAAGGTCTGGACTCTGTGGTGAACTCTCTATCCACGAAGGAAAAAAAAACATTGGCTGAATAACCTGGTCTATTTTCGGTATATTCAGGTAGTTAGCTGACCTCATTCTTTCAGCACATACTGTTGCTGAATCTAGAAACCTAGACCTGACCAACTACAGCATCAACCCTGCATAATTTACTAAGTAAATCCAGGTGGCGACTTTTGTTTTCGCCAGGCAGTGTATATCTTTAATAGTATATTTTAAAAATATATGCGTTCACAAACCATCTTGAGTGCACGCTCCGAGCAAATTGATGATGTTCTTGTGTTTGCCGATCATCTTCATCATCTCCATCTCAGACACCAAATCAGACAGGTCTTTGTCTGTGCCGTCATCTGAAACAACAACAAAAAACAAATTATTATAAGATACTGTATTATTATTATATCCATAATTACAGTTGAATCCTTCATATCTATTAATAAATATATCTACGCTTTTTCACCATCCGTGGTCTTTGCTGTGTGGGTGAGAAGCACTGAGACAGAAATACATGCTACGATCATCAGCTGTGTCACAATCACAGACCTTTGAGCATCTTGACAGCGACTGTGAGAGGCTTGTTGGGTTTCTCTTTATCGATTCCGATAGCTTCAGCCATCACCACCTGCCCGAAGCAGCCTTCTCCAAGAGCTTTCCCCAGTGTCAGCCTATAGCAACACACACACACACACACACATAGTTTATATATAAGTATCTAAGAATTGAACACAGTGTCTAAATGTCACATTTTCTGAAATGTGATGCTATTTTCACAGACTGTTCCCACTTGTTCTAGTAGGGCAGAATATGTCATCTGCTGAAGGTTTTCAATAGGACTGCACAACGATATGGAAATGATGTCTGTACTGACAGATTCTACAAATTCTACAAATATTTGATAATATACTCAAAAAGATTTACTCAAACCAATTCATTTAATCATTGTTATTTTTAAATTTCTGTACAAGACTTCTAAGCACACAGATATGAATACTATATATCTCCAGGGAAATCTAGTCCTACTATCAGTATTTTATACTTATATTTTGGCATCATCATCATCAGCAGCAGCAGCAGAATTGAATATGATGCATATAAGATTCTTATACACAGACACATGAAAACTTATGGGATAACAGTATATAAACGAATGCTGGGCAGGAATTAGAACCGTTAGTATGCACTTCTCTCATACCGCCACACCGCTAGAGGCGCTGTGGAGCTCTGTGTAGAACAGCAAAGCAAAAGAAGCAGATACAGCTCCCTAGCTAACGCTAGCCAGTTAGCTAATATAACAAGCTAATATAGTGAAAGCTCAGCTCTGTGGAGACAAATGCTTGCCTAGCTCTGTCCTGCCTGGAGAGAAATGAGAACAGCACTTTGTCTGAAGAGCTTCTCCTGCTGCTGCTCCTCACTTTTTGAGTGTTTTTTTTATCAGAGTAATTTTAGCCCTTTTAAATGTATTAATAATAAATGTATAAATAATATAAAACACTAAGGCTTTAAACTAAGGCTCTGATTACTACTGGGTTTATTTTGTCCCACAAAATTACACAATATATGACGAAATCATTAGCTTATTAGCAGAAAAACAGCTAAGGATAAAAAAAAATTACCTTAAAAGGAGATAAGCCAACAACTTTAACACGACTTCCTTTACAAAACTAAATATTTTAATAAAGAGTTCAAGCAACAGTATTAAAATCAGCCACAATTCCCTTCTCTGTCTAGTTAAAAAATGCATTCAGTTCAGTGTGTATTAATATTATCCTTCAAGCTGCAGTATTAATATATATTCAAACAGGGTTATAGTTACTGTTCACCTCGTATCATTGAGTTTTAAGGAGTTTTATTACTTGCTGAATAAATGAACCTGCTCTTATGGCCAATTCTGGGCTAGTCTGTGGGATAAAGTGGTGTTCGGATGGAGCGGGGGACAAATGTGCTGTAGTCTGCGCGTATGCAGCGGAGCTTCCAGTGCGTTAGCGTGTTGTGCTAACTGGCTAGCATTATCTAGTAAGCTGTCCCAGCATGCTTGTTTGGCGATGCTGTTCTGCTTCTACACAGTTCTCCGCTTCTACACAGCGCTCCACATCTACACTGTACCTCTAGCAGTATGGCGGTATGTGAAAAATCCATAGCGGTTCTAAACTGACGTCCGGTATACCGTATCAACCAGTATACCACCCATCACTAATGCAGGGCAACCCTAACTAATATCCAGTAAGTGAACTCACTTTGAGCGAGGAAACTCCCACTTGGGGTCAGAGGGCAGCTCCAGCTCGGAGACGTTGGGCAGCATGGGCCCGTCGCTGGACGACAGCCGGGCGATCCTGACCAGCGGAGTGTTGGAGTTCATGGAGGAGTTGGACTCTAAGGACACCTGCTTAAGGGAAGAAACAGAAGAGCATGTTGTCATCTCTGTCCGAGAGAAGAGCAAGAGGAAGGGTAAGAAATGGACAGAGGGATAGAGAGAAGAGAGAAAGCAGGAAGGGAAGAGAAGTGTGTGTGTGTGAGGTGTCTCAGAGACAGTAAAGAGATAAAGATTGTGTGTTATGAAGGCAGCGCAGCATAGCCCGTGGTGTGCTGGACGGAACTGCTCTGTTTGTGAGAGACAGAAACACGACGGCTGTCCTTTCTCTTCAGCCACAGATCCGCCGAGAGAAGAGCCCGCACCTGCCAGCTAAGCCAAGATGGACCGGAGAGACATGAGGAGCAACGATTCCTTGCTACACACACACATATACACACACACACGTACTACTGCTGTCATCTCATATCCCAAGGAAATGCCTCAGGGGTATTCGGCTCACCTGCTGCTTCTTGTCTTCTTCTTCTCTGTCTCTCTCTCTCTCTCTTTCTCACACTATAGATCTCAATATCATATACACACTCTATACAGCTCTGGAAACAATTAAGAGACCACTTTAGTTTATGAATCAGTTTCTCAGATTTTGCTATTTATAGGTATATGTTTACAGGTATAAAACAACATTGAACCAAACTGAACTGCTTGAATTGTTGCCCAAGGAGTAAAGGCATAAAGTTATCCAAAAGCAGTGTGTAAGACTGGTGGAGGAGAACATGCCGGTATGCATGAAAACTGTGATTAAAAACCAGGGTTATTCCACCAAATATTAATTTCTTAACTCTTAAAATTTTATGAATATGAACTCTGCATCTTTTTTTGTTATATCAGTCATAAATGACAACATTTTTATTTGAAATTTGGGAGAAATGTTGTTCATAGTTTATAGAATAAAACAACAATGTTCACATAAACTGATTTAGTGGTCTCTTCATTTTTTCATCTTCTTTTCAGCTCTTTTCAAGCTGATGGATGGTCTTGCTAGAGGAGATGTCTGTCTTGTCTTGTCTCCTGTTCTTTGTAGCCTACAGTTATTTCTCATTAAAAACAAACTAACCGCTCTCTCCTCTCTTTGTCTTTTGCCTGTCTCTCTTCCCTTGCTCTCTCTCTTTCTCTCTCTCTCTCGCTCTCTGTTTATCTCTAGCTCTCTCACTCAGTGTTCAGTCAGTAGCGGCGTGCAGATCAAAAGCCCAGGCACTGATGACTCAATCTAATTCTGTCAGAGCCGCTTTTATAGTCGATTCAACAGAGGAATCTCACACACCTGAGAGACAGCAGGAACACAGGGTTCATCACGAGCATCTCACACACACACACACACTCCCATTTACACCTGGGTATGAAATGTCAAAGACCGGCAGACAGGGAGGAAAAGACATCACTCGGGTTGACAATGATAGAAAGACATTTGGACAAACAGGACGATGAATGGGGACAGGTTAAATAAGCACTGATTGAAACTGAAGCAGGCTGAGATAACTGTGTATACAGGAGAGAATGAATGGATGAATGGGAGATGGTAGAGGAGAATCTATATATATATATATATATATATATGTGTGTGTGTGTGTGTGTGTGTGTGTGTGTGTGTTGTGTTCAGCTTGCAGCTGCTGCCGTTTAAAATCTTTAAAACAACTGAGAGAGACTGGGTTGCAGTGAAAGTGAAATATGATCCAAACTCTGGCAGTCATGGGAGAATATGAATAACCTGCTGCTACATTACAACTATGACAAACTTCCATTCTCACACACCCACACACATACACACACACTAAACAAAAGTACACACTAAAATGGAAGTAAGAGAGGAAGAGAGTGTGAGAAAAGGGGGTAGGTTGATCAAATCTTGTATCTACTTTCTGTTACCTGTCTCTTGAGGGGGAACTTGGAGAGCTTTTGCACAGGAGGAGTGGGCAGCGTCTTCTGGGTGCTCATACGCAACCGGCACAGAATGATAATGACGATAGTGAAGACGAAGAGCACGCATACGGTCCCGGAGATCAGGAAATTGGCGTAGTCGTCCTCTTTATCCAGCTCCACAGCTGACGCACACATAAGGGGACGCACAGGGGTGAAAGTTAGAGGCGTGTATTGATCGCATGTCTCTAGACAAGCAGGCAGTTAGACTGTTGTGCCACCCTAGAGCTCTGAAATCATATACACACACAGAGTTATGTGGCCAAGAAAGAAGGGAATATATATATATATATATTTACTAAGTGGAATTAATTTACGCATTGTAATTCTACAGCTCCAGAGTGCCCACAAGAGCCTCCCAATCTTGGAATGTCATGTGATGGTGGTGCTGATCTTCAGACTAAACATCTATCGTTTTGTTACTTTGCTCAACTCAATACATCCTGCTGAACACACTGAAGTGCAGAGTAAAACATAGAGCTAGAGTTAGAAGAACTTTTGACTTATTAAATAAATTAATTGAGTTATTTAAAAATGCTCTGTAATCAGTTACTGTATAGTTGTACACTGAATTACTGTCACACATTAACTTGTGTTTAAGTTTTTTTTTTTCTTTTTTTGGTCCTTCCTGCTCCTGTTCTCTGTTGTTTTGTTTACCTCCCCATGTGCTTCACATGGCTCTGTTTTGTTTTTGGTCTTGTCTTTGCCTTAGCCCCGCCCTGTTATCTGCAATCCCTCCTGTTTCATTTGTAACCCCGCCCGCTCATTACTTCCAGGTGTCCCTTGTCTGTGCCTGTGTATATATACCCCATGTGCTTCTTTGTTTTTTGTCGTGCTTTTTGTTTGACCCTGTTCTACCCTGTCTGGATCTTTTTTTATTGGTGTTTGTTGAACCTACAGAGTTCTGGTTTGTTTTCTTTAGATTGTTTGTTTCTTTGTTTGTTCATTTCTCGTCTTTGTTTGTTAAGAACTAGTTATCATTTGTTTTAAAGTCTTTGTTTTTTAAGACCTTTCGTTGCCTCAGTTTTTGTTCGTTTTTTTGAAATGTCAAAAAACAAACCCACTTGGATTTGCATCCTGCCGCCAACGCGTTGCATAAAGCATGACAGAGAACAAAGGAGCACATGGGTATTTATGCACAGGCACAGACAAGGTACACCTGTGGCAGTAACGAGGGGGAGGGGTTACAAGTGAGACAGGAGGGATTACAGATGAGAGGGCGAGGCTAAGGCAGAGACAAGACCAAACACAAAACAGAGCCATGTGAAGCACACGGAGAGGTAAATAAAACAAGGGAAAAGAGGACAGGGGCAGGAAGGGCCAAAAAAAAAGGAAAACATAAGACAGACACAGGCTAAGGTGTGACAATTACAGTGTATGCAGCAGTATAATTCAGACAGGACATTTAACATTTAACTCAATTTAATACTGTATATCCTAAACACAAGGCTGAAATTTTAATTAAGCTGACAATCATGCTTTATCATTCTTATAACATCTAAACTGTTCTACTCCAAGGAACATCAAACCCTTTGTTTAATGGTTTTACATTTGCAAATACAGTAAAAACAATTAAAAGCCCTATTAAACTCCTGATCGATCAGTTTTAATCAGCAGTAATGTGAGGTCTATCAGTTCTGAGTGTTTTCCAGAGAGCTGGGCCATTAAGCCAAAAGCCCACAATCAATTTAAAGCCTCATTACAAACTAATTAAGCAGCTATCATGCGCCCCTGCAGGTACACACATCTACACACATCCCATAATTCTCCTGTCCCAAGGGAGACCGTTACTCATGTAGCATGTGCATCCCAAAGCTCCTGAGAACAGACGAGGAGAAAAAAAGCTTTTTTAATTAAAAAAGAGAAAGGCATGTGTGTGTGTGTGTATGTGTGAGTAAGAGAGTGGTGTGTGTGTGTGTGTGTGTGTGCCGTTGTTTACTGCAGCTTCCCGCAGGGGCATTAAGAGTAGAGTAATGAAAGTGAGGCTGAATAGCATCACCACACACTGAGCTAAGAGCTTCTGACACATTATAAAACCTCAAACAGAATCAGGGAACTAAACTCCATCCACCACACAGCCTAAACCACTGTACACTGCATGGACAAAAGTATTGGGACACCTGCTCCTATTGTTCAGTTTGTTTCTTCTGAAATGTGTGCATTTGGAGCGTTGCTGTGAGGATATGACTGCATTTAGCCACAGGATGTTGAATGAGATGGATTACCACCCCACCACAACATCTCTGACTCCTCAACTTATATCCCTATCCTAAAGGTACTGGTGAATAAATGGATGGATGGATGGAGTTCAGCTACCCACAGTTTAATGTTGGGGGCTTTATACTGGCATTAAGCCTGATACTAGTAAGTTTCTAAATAATTATTCCAGAGAATTCTATCTATTCTTTTGGCGATATTGTTCTACAGGGACTAGACAAGATGTGTTTGTGTGTGCACTTGCACATCTGTGTCAGCAACCTGGACAACTTAAACTTAACGTAGCTGAATGGATTTATAAGAAGAGGTGTCCCCATACATTTAGACATACTACTTAGACGTACTATATTTTTATATACTGATCTTGACAATTATAGTTATATGTATAATTATAGCAAGTAATAAGAAATGAAAAGATGAAAAAAAAACAAAAGGAAAAAAAAATCTTTAGAAGTCAAGTGTTGGTTAATTAGATCTATAATCTATTTTCTGATTTCATTTTACGAATAAATAATTTATCCTGTTGTTATTTACACTATAAATAACATTTATATATTTGACATACATCTCTGGAAAAAAATAAAAGAGCATTTAAAAAGTTTGCTCTTGATATAATCAAGAGGAAGATGGATGATCACAAGCCATCAAGCCAAGCTGAAATGTTTGAATTTTTGCACCAGGAGTAAAGGCATAAAGTTATCCAAAAGCAGTGTGTAAGACTGGTGGAGGAGAACATGCCAAGACGCATGAAAACTGAGAATTGGTTATTCCACCAAATACTGATTTCTGAACTCTTAAAACTTTATGATATGAACTTGTTTTCTTTGCATTATTAGAGGTCTGAAAGCTCTGCATCTTTTTTGTTATTTCAGCCATTTCTCATTTTCTTCAAATAAATGCTCTAAATGACAATATTTTATTCGGAATTTGAGAAAAATGCTGTCCGTAGTTTATAGAATAAAACAACAATGTTCATTTTACTCAAACATATACCTATAAATAGCAAAATCAGAAAAAACTGTATATTGATGTTGACAATTCTAGTTTATATGTATGATTATAGTGAGTAACGAGAAACTAAAATATAACACATCAAAGAATCAAAGGAAAAATCTATAATATATATATTGATGTCATTTTTTGAATAAATTATTTATAATATTGTTAATTATGCTTTAAGTTAGATTTATATTTAGATATCTATTGAGAATCAGCAGGTTTAGGTCTGAATTTTGGACCTTTCTCATTATATTCAGAGGCTCTGACTTCAAAAGGTTAGCATGAAACACACTGGAGAAAAAGAAATTCATGTTAGAGCTATAGGAAGATCCCTGAGGCAGTGGACAGAAGGCAGTGATTGGTCAGACAGAGAGAACAGCTGTACCTGGTATAACGGTTAGCCAGGCAGAGTGATAGGCATAGCCAATAGAATTCCCCGCAAGACAGGTGTACTCGCCCGCATCCTCATAGGACACATTGGTCAGGAAGAGAACCTCCAGCTCCTTATCCGTAGTGTTAATGCCAGCCGTCTGAATGAGGGGAACAGGGAGAGGGAAGAGGAAGATAGAGAGAGAGAGAGAGAGAGAGAGAGAGAGAGAGACAGATATAAACCACAGCCCCCTGAGTGAGAAAAAATTGTGAAAATGGAGCCTGTCACCTGAAAAAAGCAGTTATCCCATCACCAGATAAACATCAGAGAAGCTTTCTGTAGATAAGACTGACACCAGGAAGAAAATACAGACCCTCCACCTTGCTTTTAACACCAGCAAGCCACACGAAATGAGACAAGTAGAAAAAAAGAAGTCCCTAACAACTTTTTTTTATACACTGAAAAAATATAAACAATGACAGAATCTTTTTTTCATAGTGTTGCTATCAAGGTAAACCATGTATATCATTTTGTATTTGTGTTATGTTTTGTTTTTAACATAATGTAAATCTGTGAATCAGGTGTTCTTTACATTATGTTAAAATTTCATGATTAAAGGACTAATAGAAATGCTCCAAAATGGCTTAAAATCTATGGATGCACAAAATATATTTTACGTTATATATTTTAGTGTTTCTTCTAAAGTTAGTATTGTTTTCAGCAGCAGTGGCAGGCTCATACTCCTACATGAAACACAGCTGAAGTAGATTCATGATTATGTCAATGTATTGTACTTTGTTGTTATTTCATTTATTTATTATGATAAAAAAAATGTTAATCAGCCAAATGCCAAGAAAATTCACTTCTTAATTTCTAGTAAAATCTCTTTACATTAACTTCCATTTTCTATTCTTTTGAAAATACGCCATTTAGGAGACACAACGTTTTTGCACAACAGTGACAATATATTATATATATATTATGTATTAATATTAATATATTGTATTTGGGTGGTCTAAAAGACCAGTTGGAGAACCACTCCTGTAGGAGAATCTTTTTTTGTACTTTTTTCCAGACCATAAAAGCACACTCATAGTGTTCATCACTAGTTTTTTTTTTCAACTCCCTAAAAATTTAACTGTACTCTATACACTATATAGTGAACAGGGCCTGGTTTGGGACGCAGCCAGGATTTGCATCCGGAGTGGGGGGGCTGATTTGTCAGAGATTTAGGGGGCCCGCTCTTTCCAGACGGTGTGTTTTCAGTGGCGCTTCAGTGACTGGGATCTGTGTCTGTTTCTTATTTAAGTGGAGTTTAAAATACTCTGTGGTGAGATGGTCATTAATGTCTTTAAAGCTTCTTCAAGCTCTCTATAGTTAACACTGCCCTCCATTCATCAGAAGAGACTGCCAAGTTTGTGTGCATTTCTGTGTGTGTGCGTCAAGAAAAAAAAAGCAATGTTCAGTTGTGGGTAGCAGTGTATGGGAAATCAATATGAATCTGTGTGTGTGTGTGTGTGTGTGTGTGTGTGTGTGGTGCAGTTCTGGTTTCCATTATAGTTCAGACCTTGTTGTGTTTCGCATCGATTGGAGAAGATGAGGAAGCGTAGAGTAAAATGAAGTAGCCAAACACACACATAAACACACCCACACACACACTTACACACACACACACTTATACACACACAAACACAAACGAGCACAGAGATGCCCCATATCCTCAAAGCAGGCCTGACATTCAGTCCATTCCTAAACAAAACAGCTGAGAAATAAAAACTAAATCCAAAAAAGTCCAAAGAAACCACCGCCACCGACAGGAGAACATGACTGACAGCTGCTGTTAGGGAGGGGCGGAGTCTCTCCAAGCTGTTTAGGGGCGGGGTTTACCTGGTCGCCGCAGTGTGAGCCAGAAAGAGAGTTCTGACTTGCCCAAAAAGTTGGAGGCAGAGCACCAGTACTGTCCTGTATCCTCCTCTGTCACATTAGACAGAGCGAGTCTAACAAGACATTCCTTAGTTGTACTGTTCAGACTCTGCAGAAACACACACACACAAGTATGCATAACTTAGTAAGTGGTGGCACTCATGGAATTGTGGGAACCCAGAGCTGGGCAATATGAAATATCACAATACCTGACATTTGTATGACATGTACAGTTCTGGAATAAAATAAGAGACCACTTAATGATGATGTTTTTCCTTGATTTTATCAAATTGAAAACCTCTGGAATATAATAAAGAGGAAGATGGATGATCACAAGATTCATTCAAGATAAACTGCTTGAATTTTTGCATCAGGAGTGAAATAAAGTGATCCAAAAGCAGTGTGTAAGACTGGTGGAGGAGAACTGTGGTCAAAATTCAGGGTTATTCCACCAAATATTGATTTCTGAAAGCTCTGCATCTGTTTTGTTATGTCAGCCATTTCTCATTTTCTGCAAATAAATGCTCTAAATAACAATATTTTTATTGGGAATTTGGGAGAAATGTTGGCCGTAGTTTATAGAATAAAACAACAATGTTAATTGTACTCAAACATATAACTATAAATAGCAAAATCAGAGAAACTGATTTAGAAACTGGAGTGGTCTCCTAATTTTTTCCAGCACTGTATAAGATAGTCACTTCCTAAAAGCTCCTGTAGCTGTCATGTGTATTTGTCCCAATATTTGTTTTGTTCATATAGCGTATATAGATTTTCTCTCTCTCAAATACATCCACACATCCACTTCAACACCATTTCATCCTCTTCACTGTCGTCAATAGTAACCAGTGCGGAAACAAGCCAGAGCAGTCGCTGCCATCTGAGCCAGGTTTGATCTCCACATTGATGCCAACCTCAAACCCAAACCCCGCAACTCTCCTCTCCTCTCGCTCGCACACATTTCTAAGTGCTGATGAGCTTCAACACAATCCCACTTTCCCTCTCATTCCTCCCAACACATCTCCCCCTCTTTTATTTTCACTTCAATTACACATCTGCTTTGTTCTCTCTCTCTCTCTCTCTCTCTCTGCTTCCCTCCTCTCCCCAGACTCTGTGCCACACATGATCTGTCACTGTGTGCTGTGGTCCGGGGGGAGGGGAGGGGTTTTTGGATTGGAGGGTTTGCACAGAGGAGCGCGTCGGGGATGGGTGCGCGGCTCCCGCTAAAATACTGTTTCAATTATATGGAGTCGAAAATAGAGCGGCGGTCTGGCTAGCCGACTCTCTCTCCCCTCCTCTGCACTGCTGACTCGGCCCTTCCCTCGCTTCCCCGCTTCATTTTTTCCATGGCTTTTTCGTGCGCCCTCTCTCCCTCTCTCTCTTCTTTCCTCCTCCTTCTCTCTGCGGAGAGAGAGAGAGAAAGAGAGAGAGCGGCTGTCTCCCCGCGCGACGCCAGAGCGGCGGTTAGCTTAGCCCAAACCAGATGTGAGTTTCTGTGTGTCTCAGAAGAAAGACAGAGAGAGAGAAAGAGAGGGAGAGAGAGAGAGAGAAACCCACCCTCTGCCATCTCTCTCCTCTCCTGTGGTAAGACACAGGGGCTCTGCTAAAGAAGAAGCTAACATGGGGCTACTCATTGATTAGTTCACGTGGAAGTAGTGCTGGGCAAACTAGAACCAGTATGCATTTCTCTCACACCGCCATACCGCTAGATGGCGCTGAGGAGCTCCGTGCGGAACAGCACCATCAAAGAAACACACACAGTTCTGTGGAGTCAAACCATAGACTGTATATAAGTATGGACAGGGCATCCCCATTCACTAAAGCGTTTTGAAGCCAAAATATGGCCGAAGTGGAAGCTGCCATCTTGCGTGCGCAGTACAGACAAATTGGAGCCAGACCTGCCCAAAACCTGCCCAGCCCAGTTCTTCGTAGCTAATGCACCACACTGTTTCTCCAGCTGGGCTATCCTGTCGCCATGGTCGGAGGCAGCAGCTTCAAGGGCCTTGATGCTACTTGAGTGAGAGTCTAGCGTTTGTATAATCGAATCCAGAGAGCCGGAAATGGGCTGCAAGGCGTTAGAATGTGCTGCAGCGTGCTCCGTAAGCAAGGAACTTTTCAGATTTTCCAGCGCGGGGAGGAACCAGGTCGGGGCATCAGTCAGGTTAGCCATGGTGATAGCGCTTGGTGAAGCAGGCCTCTCTGGGGACCTCAGCGTATCTAGAGTAAGGCTGCCCGCAGCAGCAGATCGAGAGCCGGATGTAGCCGTAGCATTAGCATGCCGCCCCGAGCTAGCTCCCGCTGTTCGCTCCAGAGTTGGTTGAGAGCGAGTGATGGTAGGTAGAGTCTTTAAAAGTCTTCTTTCTCTCAAATTGCGTGACATCTGCTCGAACTTTTTTGAACTGTAGTTTTTAAGGATCTACACGGGATAGAAAGGCTTATCTTTGCTGAGACGGCTCTTACTAATGTGTGGTTGCGGGAGCAGCGTCTATACAAGTCAACCGTTAGCTAACCTGAGTTGGCTAACCTAGTTAACTAGTTAGCTAGCATTAAGTACCTAACGCTAGGTTAAAAACCTAATCTAGAGACTTTAAATAAGGGGGGAAAAAGCAAAGTATGAATACTAATGAATTGACTAATACTAATTGAAAGCCTTAAATGAAAGCCTTAGTGTTTCATATTATATACACTCCTAACAGTAATGAAATAAATAATAAAAATAAATAAATAAAGAGACAGTGCTGTGTATCTATTTTTTGTGTCAAAAATCAAAACATTGCAACATGACATGTTTGATTCAGTTGCCTTAAGTGACATTTCACGTCCTGCGATGTGACTATTGCACATGCGCACATCGTGATGACGATGCTTAAACGATATATCGTGCAGCCCTACTACTGAGTTCATTTCGTTTATATTCGTGCATGTTCTTTAAAAGCTTATCAATATGGACAGATTGACGAGTACCAATAGAATAGATCATAGGGGCAGTGCAGTCAATAGTCCAAGCAAAATATATAATAACGTGACTGCTGAATAGAAATGATGAACAAATTCTGACAGAAAACAAACAGATAGCAGAACATTTTTGCACAGTTTAAAGCCTTGACAACGACATCAACATCAATTATGACAACCTTCACCATTGTCATGTTTGTTTATGTGCAATTCTTATGATTTTTAACTGCCCTGTCCTGAATGTATAGCTCAACATTCCTCTCTTGAAGTATGTGGGCAGAGATAGTTACATCATGTGAAGGTAATATGTTCATTTCCAGGCAAAAAAAGGGAACACAAATAGCCTTAACTCAACATTCACCCTACTTTACACTGGAAACCTTAGCATGTGCTATATGTGTCTTTGTTTTTAAAATTTGTATTAAAAAAGCTTAATTAGGAAGAAGTTACACATTTTAAATGGAAGAATTGCAATGCTGACAATGGGAACAATCTCATGTAGCACAATTCTATAAGGCAACTCTATTGAACAATTCTATTAGTCAATTAGCCCCTAACAAACCTAATAAACCTGTAAACTAAGGGTAAGTCCACACAGCAGGTAAAAGTGACCTATGTCCAACTTTTTTCATTAGACATTCAGAACACAGATGTGTTATTTGTGTAATTTTTTTTTCAGATATGGCATTGATAAAGCAGTCCTCACCTCTAGTAGACTAGTAGTGTTAGACTAGATTGTGAGAGAAGTTCAGCAGGGTGGGTAGTGGTGTACCTTGAGAACAGTGACGTAGGGGGCGCCGTTGGAGCCGTAGCGGCTGCCGTTCACCTCGATGTGTTTGAGCCACTGGATATGAGGCTGCGCGTCACTGTATACTTTACAGTAGAACTCCACATTGCTGCCCACCTCCACTGTCTGATTCGCAGGCAGACCCGCCTGCAGGATGGGCCGGTGAGGGGAGCGCTCTGATTGGTCGAGAAAGAAAAGATTGAGAGGTGAATAGTGGAACGCACAGATGAAATGAATGGAAGGAGGGAATGAGTTTGAGTTGAAGGAGGGAACGCAAGTGTGTTTATTTACCTAATACGTCAAGCTGGTAAGTGTGTGTGATGGTCCCATACTTGTTCTGCACCACGCAAGTGTAGTTCCCTCTGTCTGACGGAACAGCACTCTCCATCACCAAACTCCACTGCAGATGCCTCAGCTAAAGAGAGAGAGAGAGATTTATTCATCCAACAGAGAACTGATCATATAAAGGGGGTTCTTTAAGAGCACTGATATCCATAGAACACTTTTTTCAGTACTATAGAACTTTACTGCTTAGAATGAAGCAACAACTAAACAACTACTAACAGCAGATACTGAATGTTGAGAGACAGAGAAAGAAAGAGACACCAGATATGAGATATCAAAGAGTGAGATAGAACAAAAATTTAAATAAAACCAAAAGTTATAGAGCATAACAGAGAGTGAGATTGAGAGAGGGAGAGAAAGAGAAAGAGAAAGAGAGAGAGCATGTGAGCAACGTTAATGAGTGTAAAAAGAGATTAATTGAGAGAAAAAAAGAAAAAGAACCAAACAGTCGACAGCAAAGACTAGAAATACTAGAAAGGGACAAATTTAGATACAGTCAGAGAGAAAGGACCAAAAACGAGATAGCAAAGTGAGAGGGATCAAAAATGAGATAGCAAAGTTAGAGTGAGAGACCAAAAATAAGATAGTAGATTGAACAAAAATATGTCAGCAACTGAGAATGAGCAAAAATTAGATAGCAAAGTGAGATAGCAAAAAAAGAGTGACAAAAATGTTGTCAGTAAAGTAAGAATGAGTAAAAATGAGAAAGCAATGTTAAAGAGAGAGACCTAAAATGAGATAGCAAAGTTAGAAAAGAGAGAAAGAGACAAAAATGAGATAGCAAAGTTAAGAGAGAAAAAGAGAGACAAAATGAGATAGCAAAGTTAGAGAGAAAAAGAGAGAGACAAAATGAGATAGCAAAATAGAGAAAAAGACCAAAGATTAGATAGCAAAGTTTAGAGAGAAAGAGAGAGAGTCAAAAATGAGATAGCAAAATTAAGAGAGTAAGATAGAGAGACAAAATGAGATAGCAAAGTTAGAGAGAGACAAAGAGTTAAAAAATGAGATAGCAAAATAGAGAGAAAGACCAAAAATGAGATAGCAAAGTTAAGAGAGAAAGAGAGAGACAAAAAGAGATAGCAAAGTTAGAGACAGACAAAGAGTTAGAGAGAAAGACTAAAAATGAGATAGCAAAGTTAAAGGGACCAAAAATGAGATAGCAAAGAACAGCGATCAAAATTGTGTCAGTAAAGTGAGAACGCAAGAGAGACAGAGAGAGAGAGATAAAAAATGAGATAGTAAACTGAGAGAAAGGACCAACCACCAACACCAATATAACTAGAAGAACTCTTTTCAGTGCTCTATAAAACCTTTTTAAAAAGGTTAAATACAACACTGATATCCACAGAACACGTTTTCTGCTTAGAGTGTAGTTTACAGCAGCTCCTGAATATTGTAAATATATTACTAGAACAATCCTCTATTTTTCATATTACTCATTAGTCATAGAATATTGTCTGGTTACAGGGTTTCGGATTGATGGAAAACCCTTTTGTAGGTGGTTCTATATAAAACCATTACAAATCAAAGTATTTACATCTCACTATAATACAATAAAACTGTATATATAATATATAATAAATCAGTGCACATGATGGATTGTAATATAATTGTTATATACTGCATTTGGCAACTGTAATATGCAGAATTATATTAAAAATACTGATTTCTTGTATTGTGCACCCCTAGTGTTATACAGTGGCTGGTAAATTCATGTGTAAGTAGGGTATAAAGTCATATACATTATACATTACAGTATAATGTATATGAAACACTGCTTCAGACAGAACACACACACACATTCCTATACACACACTCCTATACACACACACACACACACACACACACATGTCAACAGTACCACTCACATGGAACACTTAACATCACCAGACTTGGAAAATGTGCCGACGGGTCACAAAGTACGCCTCTTTGGTGTTTACACGAACCCTTCACCTCTAGACACACACACACACACACACACACACACTCACCTACTTATACACACTTACAATGGGCCTACCACCCATTCATGCTGCTTTGCCAGAGCCTGTACTTATAGAAGCCTCTCTTTCTCTCTCCCTCTCTCTTTCTCTATGTCTCTCTGTCTCTCGTTCCCTCGCCTGGCACTTTGGAGGTCGGAGTGGAAAAAAATGTAACTGTGTAAATATTATGGGCTGTGTTTTCGCACAGTCGCATGGTAACACTGACCGGTCTTACACACATACATACACACACACATGCCCCAGAAAGTTGGCAAGTGTGTCCGGTGTGCCCCCCGCACCCCTCCTCTCGTTCCACTGCTCCTCTTCTCCTCCTCTCCTCTCTTCCCTCTCTCTCTCTCCCTCTCCCGTGCTCTCCGAGTCAATGACTCTTAAGAGCCTGCTGACGGACACGCCACATCAGAGTGTGTAAGTGAGAGAGAGGGAGAGAGAGGGGTCGAGAGGGTGCTGGGGGGCGGGGGGTTGGGGGGGGTTAGGGGTGGAAGGCCGTAGGTTGGTATCATGTGAGTCTGTAAGACATCCGAGTGCCTCAGTCCAAAAAAAAAAAAAAACTCTGAAGAATTCTCAGCTGTTCCTGAAACGGTAAATCAATCCAAATACTATCTACTGAGAGAAGAGGGGAGCAGAGAGAGAGAGAGAGAGAGAGAGAGAGAGAGAGAGAGAGAGAGAGAGAGAGAGAGAGAGAGAGAGAGAGAGAGAGAGAGAGAGAGAGAGACTAAGTGGAAAAGAATCAGGGATAAAGAGAAAGAAAATGAAGCAAAGTGAGAGGGAGAGAGAAAGAGAAGCCAGATAGAGAGATAAGAGACAAGATAAGAGATCAGAGATAAGAAAGAGAGAGACTATAGATGGCAGCAAAAAGAGATAGTAAAATTAAAGAGAAGGACTACACATGATAAAGCAAAAACTTAGAGAGGGTCCAAAAATGAGATACAGTTAGAGAGAGGGACCATAAAGTAAATAGCAAATTGAGAGACGAAGACCAAAAATTTTATAGCAAAAAGAGAGGGGCCAAAAATGAGATAGTAATGTGGTAAAGACCAAAAATGAGATAGCAAAGAGATGGAGAGAAACCAAAAATGAGATAGCAAAAACAGAGAGAGACCAAAAATGAAACAGAAAAGTAAGAACAACCAAAAATTAGATGACAAAGAGAGGGAGAGGAACCAAAAATGTGATAACAAGGTTAGAGGGACTAACAATGACAAAGTAAGGAGAAAAAATGAGATAGCAAAGAGAGAGAGTAAACAAATCAGACAGCAAAATGAGATAGGGACCAAAAATGAAATAGCAAAGTAAGAACAACCAAAAATGAGATAGCAGAAAGAGAGAAAAAAGCCTAAAATTGACATAGCAAAAACAATGAGAGACCAAAAATTAGACAGTAAAGGAAGAACAACCAAAAATTAGAAAACAAAGAGAGGAAGAAGAACCAAAAATGAGATAAAGTCAGATAGGGACCAAAACTGAGACAGCTAAGTAAGAACAACCAAAAATGAGATGACAAAGAGAGGAAGAGGAACCAAAAATGAGATAAAAAAAGTTAGAGGGAGTAACAATGAGATAAAGTAAGATAGCAAAGATAGAGAGTCCATAGATCAGATAGCAGTGAAATAGTGACACAAAAATGAGACAGCAAAGTAAGAACAACCAAAAATGATATGACAAAGAGGAAACAAAGGGACAGAGAGTTAACAAAAATGATGTAACAAAGTTAGAGGGACTGACAATGAGATAATAAACTAAGAAGGACCAAAACTGAAAGAGAAAAGAAAACTGAGAGAACAAGAATGAGATATCAAAGTGAGAGAGATGTAAAAAAGAGATTGCAAAGTTATATAGATAGATGGATAGATAAGATGGATGGATGGAAGGCGAAAGGATGAATGAATGGAAAGAGAGAGAGAACGAGAGGAAAAATGAGACGGCAAAATGTGTGAGAGAGAGCTCAGTGTGCTCACCCCAGTCTAACACCTCTCAGCAGAGAGATAGGTGTGGATTAAAGGGTTGAGGGATGAAGTTGCAGTAGAGTTCATAGAGAGAGAGAGAGATAGCACACACAGGGGGGCACAGACAAACAGATGGGGACAGTACTCGAGAGAGAGCGATAGAGGGATAGAGAGAGAGAGAGGGGTAGAGGGTAGAGAGTGACAGCAGGTGAGAGGAACAGAAGGGGGGAACAGAGGGCAGGCTGAGAGCTGAGGTTTCTGTAATGCGGGTGAGGGGAGGATTTATGGGGGTGTCAGGATGGCGCGGGCTCATTCAGACACAGGCACAGTGCTGCTTAATTTGACCCGCAGAGACAGGAAGCTAAAACTACTGACCCCTGGGCCGGTCATTAAAACAACAAAACTCTTAGGCTCTCCCTCTGTTCCTCTCGCTCTCGCTCTCGCGCTGCGTTTCAGAGTGCAGCAGAAAGCATGGCTCTAATTGGAGACGCTGAAGTTCCAGCATCAAACAAATCCATCAATCATTTTACAAACTTCCTATAATTACATACACACAGATGCACATACACACATATACACACACACACACACACACATATGGACACAGAGATTGATCGGAGCTCTAAAGGCCCAACTAAAGGCCAGCAGGCGGATATAAATACAAGACTAAACTAATAAAACACACAAACTCTGCAGACGTTTAGAAACTGAAGGAAGTCAGTGAGAACATGTACCAGCAGAGAGCACAGAACCTGCACTTCCACATTCACTGTCCTCTGAGTTCACACACAAACACACACATATCCATTTAATCCTCATGTAGTCTTAATATTCTGTATATTTATCTTGTCCTAGAACTATCTGTGGTATTCAGCTTTCATGAAAAGCTGTCTTTAAACACAGGAATTTATTCATTCTCATTGGTTTCCTTATACTATAGTGTGTTTACATACACACAATAATCTGATTATATTCAACTAAGCGTTCTTAGATCTGATTATGGTCAAGAAACCTGATTTAAACCCTGACAAACAGACCTAGATTTAGGCTAAGCATTCTGAGTTCCCAGCTCATGGATACTCTTACTCTGATTTCTTTTGGTTTTCTCAGTCTAAACACACCAAAGCTCGTGAAAAAAAGCTTATCTCAGGCTTAACAGCAACACCATAGGAAGAATGCCATAAGAAGGGCATCACATGCTGCTTTAAGATTCTTAGCTTGATTGATTAATTACTTCTGATTAGATTACACCTAGGCTGATAATGCTCATTTTTGACGCTTAACCCTTTCAGACCAGTGAAACATATAAGAATGCTGTTTTCTGTCTGCAGTGCACACAAAATAAATATCTAATAGTCCAAAGAGAAGTCTTTATAAAAAAATAAATCCACATAACTAAAATATTTAATTTGATTTATTTATTTTTATTGTCCATTGCACTGGATGCCTGTGCATTTTTTTTTTTAGATTTCATATTGACCTTTTTACTTCATGTCACATCTGGTGCTGTAGGCGCTTCTGTTCCTTCCACACTGAGCTCCAACGGAGGTTTGCAGTTAGACAACTACACTACCCAGAACGCACCACACGCTGACATCACATACACGCCCGGATTACTAATGACCCTTGAGTATTTAAGGACACTTCACTAACACACAGGTTCCGCGTATTGCCTGGTTTCTACCACTTAACAAAGCGTTACCTACTCTGTGATTGTTTTTCTGTGTATGACCTTGCTCTTTGTTTTTTAGCTGCCGATTTCTGGCTGTACCTCTGATTTACTGTGTTTGACCTGGACTGTTTAACGTTTTCAATTTTTGGATTATCTCTGTTTCCCGTTAATGGTATGGTTTATTCTCTGAGGCTTCTGTTTACCGGTGCTCTACTTTGTTTTTGTATCACTCCTCTTTATCTGCCTTTTATTTGAATAAACAACCCATTTTACTGTATCCGCGAGTGTCTGTATTCTGTGCACACCATGACACTTCACAAATCATCTATAAACAGTAATGTTAACAGCCTGAGAATTTTACAGAATTTAAAGCTCCCTTTAAAAGATGGATTAAACTGTTTAAATGGTTGGTTCATTATTTACTTTTACACAGAAACTTGTAACAAAAGGGACGTCCACATTTTTATCATGCCACTGTGTTATATTTACTATGAAAATGACACTCTGATTTAGTTTTTTGTTTAAGAGTAATTAATATGTAATACTTTTAATATAATCAAGGCAATCTCATTAGACGGAATTAATGCAAATGCATGCACGCTCACTTTCCGCAAATTGTGCATAATGGGCTTGAGGCTGGAAGTAAGAGCGCCCCCCCCGTCGAGAGCCGTTTAAGAAATGAAGTCAGGGATGTAGATGGCTTAATACAGTCGTGCGGACGGACGGACGCACTTGTTGATTGAGCTGTTTAACGGGCCGTAAGACGTCGGCACACACCAGCCCGGCTCACACACTCTCGCACAAAAGCCCCTGTGTGTGTTTGTGTGTGCGCGGCGTGACTAACCTGTCGCGCTGTAGATTAGCATTCGAACAATGACACCCTGGTAGCCATATGTGACCATGACGATAGCCACGCCTCCCCTGTCAATCAGCTACTTTCTATCGCCACGGCAACACCCACACAGACCCGCCCCTTTCTGATGACTCAATAGAGGCGTGAACTCTGACCCTATAGCCCTGCCAGTGAGTGTAGAGTTTGGTGCACGTGTGTTTGTGTATGTGTGTGTGTGTGTGTTTGTCTATATAGGAGAAAGCTGTGGGAAAGTCAACTGTTTCAACAGCGGACTAGACAGTTTTAAACAATACGACTACAGGCAGCGGCTAATTTTCTTACATCTAGAGCTCATTAGGCATTCAGAGTGCATTTGCACACTATTTATCAAGCTCTGATCACCAGTCCTGAAAACAAAAGCCCTATTACCTCACTCCTGACCACAGCTCCCTGTAGCCAAACAAAAGTACATTATCTTATCTTAAACAAAGGAGAAACCTAAACCTGATCACCCGTTTTCTGCTTCCAAATTTCTGCTTAATAGTCTAAAGCAGTTGTTTCCATTCCTGGTCCTGTACATTATAGTGGTTTACTGCTTTAAAGGAGAAGTCTGGTGTGAAACGGACTGTATGTGATGTAGTGAAACATGATAATGAGTACAAACTTTGACTTTTGTCAAATAGCTCACCTCCATTCATAACCAGCATTTTTAAAATACAGCGCTTTTAGCTGAGGCTCCCAATAGTCTTACAATGCTGGTGATAGTGGCATAGCATTGCCCATACCAAGAAATCACTATTTTTACACCATTAACAAGCTCAAAGTTGCTTTACTTTGAAAACAAACAGGTAGTTTATTAAAAAAGACACACACTGTGTGTTTATGCACACATTACCTAGAGGTAGTTCTCAATGTGCTGCCATCTTGACATTAAGTCACGATAAATTGACTGATGAGCATGAACAAATAGGTAAAACAGGGACACAACAGGTGGTATTTTCCAAAATTTCTCCTTGGGGATCAATAAAGTATCTATCTATATATGTATCTATCTATGTATCTATGTATCTATGTATCTATCTATCTATCTATCTATCTATCTATCTATCTATCTATCTATCTATCTATCTATCTATCTATCTATCTATCTATCTAATTCAAACATTTTACAGAATTAATTTCGCTGAATTAATCTGTTCCCCTATCCTACCAACTTGTTCTAGCTTGTCAGTCAATGTATTAGGACTTAATCCGTGATTTAAGTTGGTGGCCAATGAGGTGTGGAGCTACTCTGAGCTTGTTAATGGTATATTTATGGTAATGGTATGCTATGCCCCTATTGTCAGCATAGTAAGTCTGTTGGAAGCATTGGATAAAAGCTCTGTATTTCAGAATGCTGGGGGTAAACGGAGATGGGCAATTTGACAAAAAATCATATTAATTTTTATGTTTCACTAAACCAAAAGTCCATTTTACACCAGATTTCTCCTTTAACACACCACTTTTCACTCATTAAAAGGCTGATAATTAGCCGATTAGCTGGATCAGATCTGTTAGAATCAGGGTAAACATAAGACCACATCCACGCACACATATTCAGTTATTTTTCCTAAATGTGTTTCATTCTTGAAACTCAAAGATACAAAACTAACATATATTAGCATCCTAGACTTTTATGGGGTAATATGAATAAAATGACACATCACCTGCAACACCACAGAAAAGAAAGAAACCATAAGTTTTATTCCAAACTGCACACTAATGCCTATGTAGTAAACTATGCTAGTCAGTAAATTACAGACTCTAAATTCAAACAGAACAATGTATTTTTGTAATAGATACAGTATTTACGTTTATTTCTATGTGGAAATCGGAAATGTAGTGCTGTCTGTGTGTTAACTTATGTGGTTCACTAATTACATTACAATACATTACATTACATTACATTTGGCAACATGTTAGAGTTTTCAAGCTCCCCAAAATGTACATGTTCAGTTATGAAAAATTATGTTTTTGTGTGGATGGGTGAAAAAATCCTCTGTAAATATATCTGTCCACTTAAATATATCTGGACATGTGCGGAAGAGGCAGAAGATGTGCAGGGCAGAGGGTTCTCCAGGTTATGGGCTGGGAACCACTGATCTATATCAATGCTTTAGCTCAATAAATGGGCTACAACACCAACATTAACTTTCTTACACACTTTAACTTTTGCTAGAACTTTTGTATCTGTGAATTCTGTGTGTTTTGTATTATTGCTTGTCTAAGGTGGCAACAATTAAGTAACAGTTTTAATAGTAAAATGAAAGTTTCACTTGGAGTAATAAAGTCGTCTCCCTCATGCAGATGAGCAAAGTGTCCCCACTGTGTCAGGATCCTCCATCTTCACAAAGAGAATAAAACAGTACACACACACATTCATGGCATATTTACATATGCATAGCTTTTGAAGGTTATGACTTTAAGCCTGTTGCTTTAATAGAGATTGAAGGAACTCATTGTGAAGCTGTCAGGCCGAGTCTCGAGCCCTGACCCTGACCCTGTTTGTGTGTGGGTGTGGGTGAGTGTTTGGTTGGGGGGAGGGTCCAACAACAATAAAGCTGTCAATGCCATCTTCAACTCTGACCCTACAGATGAACTTATCACCACGCAGCTGGGCATCAGAGATGTGCGGCGATGAGAGTAGAGAGGAATACACATTACACAGCTCCAATTAAACGCACTATATTCATAATTTGGAACCTCTGTGGTGGTATTAAAGCTGTAGGTCTGGCTTTATTAAAAGCGAGTTTTTAATAGTGAAATACTCTTGGCTTTATTGAGTCTGAAGTAAAGTCTAAGCGTAGTGCTAATAAAACCCATCAGGAACAGTTGAACGTCTACAGCACAGATGTGAGTCTCTATATGAGTTAGAACTGCTTTGCTCGTAACATTCCTCCTCTCTCTCTGTTAAAGTCTATTTGTGTGTGTGTGTGTGTGTGTGTGATTGTGTGCGTGTCACAAAAAATGTCCTTACACTAGAAAAGACACCTGCATTGTGAGGACCAACAAAACGGTACTGACCTTGTAAAGGATAAAAGCTAGATCTTTCCTTTTTGTACTACAAGGGTAAGATCAATTAGGGAAAAGCAAAGTTTTGGTACTCCTGGTGTAATTACATGTGGTTATAACTAATGCTTTTCTTGGAAAAAAAATCAAGTTTCAAATATCTACTGTATGATTTATTTCTTTATTATTCTTAGTTTTCTTTTAATGAGTCAAAAAACTCAACTGTTGTTTTACCAGATTTGTGCAACATTTGCAAAAGGAATTTCCTGGTCAGGGTCAAATAGGCAAAGCTGAATAATGATATTGTGTTTTCTGTAGGATTTCTGTGGATTCGTCCTTTTTTAAAATAAAGCAAAAGACTGAAATATACTTAAAGATATATACAATTTGACATAAAATGTGGCATGAGCTACCTGTGAGTCCCATGACAACACTTAACGATTGTTGTAGACTTCTTTATGTATCTTATGGGTCAAATAGACAAAGCTGGAAAATGATAATGTGTTTTTTAAATAAAGCTAAACATTTAAATGTTGTTTTACCAGATTTGTGCACACATTTGCATACAGCATGTCCTGGACAGGGTTAAATAGGCAAAGCTGAACAATGATATTTGATATTTGCTGTTATTACTGGTATAAATTACATTACATGTAATGTATTCCAATATGTGCATTATTAGTATATCTTTACTATATAATAACTAAATAAATGTACATGTTTTATTATAGAGTGAGCATGATTGATACTGTTTCATCAGATTTAGAGCAGTTGTCTCGTCTAATGTATTTGATATTTGAAATACATAAACAGCGTGACATATCTGGGATCCTTTACCAAAATAAAGCCCCCCTTTGTGTGTGTGAGGGCTGCATGTAAGTGGTGTGTCCCTAACCTCCTGAGAGGTGGAAGAGGTCAATGTTTTGTTTCTAAACGTCTCTCTCCAGGACAACACTTGTCCCACTGATTTATGCTGATAGTAAATAACAGCAGGAAGAACACAGAGTGCACTAATCACTGTTACAACTCCTAACTCCTACCATCCTGAGAGACAGCAACAGGTGCACACTTCCCATAGAGAGAGAGAGAGAAAGAGAGAGAAAGAGAGACATACACATATGACTGAAAGACGCACCTTAATGCCGCCCATCCTCTGTTCCCCCTTAAACTCTTTGCCGTTCTTCAGCCAGTGGATGGTGGGGGTGGGGTTTCCAGCAGCAGCGCAGCGGAACTTCACCGTGTTGGCCGCAGGAACAGCCAGCAGCTTCTTCTCCATCCGCTCTGGATGTGTCCAGTAGGGAGCTTCTGATTGAAGACAGAGATGTGTGATATTAACCTTTTGAACACTAGAGTTAATATACAGTTATTTTTAAAATTAAGACTCATTTTACAGTATTCTAAGTTTCACTATGCATCTAATATGTACATTCCTGTCACAAAAAAAAGAGATTTAGGGAAAGACTTAAGTTCTAAAGCAGAAGTTCTAAGGTGTTTTATGAAAGCCATGTTTTTTTTCGACGTCTCTATTGGCAATCAGATTTGTTTGTGGTCTCAAGAAAGTTATATGAAATTTGACATAAAATGTGGCAAGAGCTATCTGCAGGTCCCATGATGACACGTAACGATTGTTGTAGACTTCTTTACATATCTTGTTTTCTACAGTTGGGCTAAACTTGCTAGAACAGTCTAATCTGGCCATGTTGGCAGTTGTTTTACACTTAAATTACTATTCAGACAGTGGAACAGCTGATTTTGTAATTGTTTGAGACATTTAAAATAGCTTTCCAGACTCATCTGCATCTACACACTTCTTTCTGAAAGCCTCAGGGAGTTATTTGGATCTGGCCATAGTGTTTCACTCACCAAGATCGTATCAAATGTATGTATCTCCCATAAAAGCACTCAGGACTGAAGGGAAGAGCTGGGAAATCCAACAATTTTTTTACTCTATCAAGACTTTTATTGTGATATACAGTACAATTTGTTATAATGGGCATAATGTGAATATAATCACTGCCATTGTGTAACTTGTTTTGCTTTATTAGATGCAATGCAGCAGTTTTCTTTTTTTATGATTTTTCCCACTTTTCTTCCCTCTTCTTAAGCTATGCAGATTATCTCACCCACTCAGCTGCTCAGCTGTACTCCCCTATCACTAGTAATGCCCCAACACCAGGAGGGTGAAGACTAGCACACTAGCACACCTCCTCCGACAGCATCACTTTTAAAACTGCTGAGTCCCATCACAGCACACTTGGAGGAAAGCGCAGCGACTCGGCTTCAATACAACAGCTCATAGATGCCTTGTGCTGATCATCATCAACCTTTGGAGCAGCCCTGGCTCTAGACTGCTTTGCTTGTGGAAGTCAGTTTAAACTGGAAGAAGTGTTCAATTCACCTTTTTATATTCTTGCCTCTCATGTTCACACTGACAGAAACTGTTGTACTGAACCAGAGTGAACTCTGAATGAACTTCTCCAAACAGTCTGCCGCTTTTTTATGACTCAAAGAGCCAATCAGAAATAAGCAAGGACATATCTTCACAGTTGCACAGCACAATGGGTTTTCGTGATTGGTTCCCAGAATTTTTGAGAGATAATGACTGGGATTCGAACCAGCAATCTCTTGATCATAGTGGCAGTGCCCTAGTCCTCTGGAATGCAGCAATTTCTAAGCAAGTACAAATCACTGTACTAAGCATGGGATAGTGTTTATATCTGCCTCTACCGGTGTATTCTGTCTTCAAATGTTGCGTTTTGCTAAATTGTCCTTAAATATCGTGATCGTGTTTTTTAACCTTACTGCCCAGCCCTATTTAAGGGGTTCAAATCACACCAGACATCTACAGTGTGCTGTAAGCCTACTTTTCTAAAACACTGCCTCGATTATGCCTTCAAATGAGTATACAAGAGCTCCTATTTATTCTATGTTAGCAGACCATATCAAATAGTACAAAATTACAGATATAATCTAGAGTGCATGCTTTGCTTTGCTCAAGATGTATGTGTATGACTGTGTGTGTATGACTGTGTGTGTGTGTAAAAGTTTGTCAGGGTCTATAGCCATTTTCTACAGTGAGGGTAGGGGGGTGTTCCCCTTCTCTGTGTGTGTGTGTGAGTGTACGAGTGTGTGTGGAGTCTCTGTGTGGGTGAATGTTTATGGAAAATGTCTCTTGTACACTGTGGCAGCGTCAGACTGGCTGCCTAATTCCCAGACTGAATAAAGATTTGTTTGAAAAGGAAAACACACATGCATACCCTCACTCACACACACACACACACACCAACAGTGTGAATCTACGCCTGAGAGCCAAAAAAGAAAATCTTTCTTCAGAAATTTTAACGCACTCTGGTAGCTCTTTCTCAACCATTAAACATCAGTCCCTGATTTTGCCTGAACTTTTTTTTAATCTCTTAGATCAGCACCTACGCTGAGAAGCATGATGAACCTGTTCTAACTTCAAACCCGCTGTAATGTTTCTACACGTCAAGATGAATCTTCTTTAGTGTATGTTCTAACTCAGAAACGCTAACTTTAAAAAAGGAAAGCACATTCTGAAGTGAAGTTTAAAGGTGTCTTAGGATGGAAAACTTTATTTTAAACTTTAAAACGTTGGTATAGTTGAATAATGAGACTTGGAAACTGAAACAGAGCTGGAAAACAAGAGAGTTCTACCAAAAACTACAATTTTTTTACATGTTGATTAATTACAATCATATCACCAAATATACATAAAGGATAAAGGTGATAATGACTCCTGAAAACATATATGATGTTGTTGATACTGGAGAGCAGCACATGACCTCTAGACTCTGCTATGCTAACCAGGTCTCATAACATGGCTTTTCTTTTTTTTTTAAAGCTAAAGCTAGCTTAAGCTATTACTATGTGTTTTCTCCAACACTTACTTCTCTACAACGGCTGAAAATACCACATCTGACTGCCATGCTGGAGCTAAACACACACTAGAAAGGAAACTGACCCTTCATAAAGAAAATCAGTGTGTTTTATTCTGTGGCAAAACACTGTAACAGGGTTGTAAATAGGTTAAAACAATGAATTTAAATAATGTACTTACTATTTATTCATTGAACAATATAAAAACTCTAAATTGAATAAATAATTAAATGTAAAAAAAGTTTCTGCCTTGAAATTTGTATCAACCTATTCATTCTGAACTTATATCAAAATGGGTTTATTCGTCAGATAATTACAAAAAAATATATATATAAAAAAAACATATTCTCTATATACTCTATATTCTATAAACTACAGACACATTTCTCCAAATTCCAAATAAAAAATATATATATTTTATCATTTAGAGCATTTATTTGCAGAATATCAGAAAGGATGCAGAGCTTTCAGACCTCAAATAATGCAAAAAAAAAAAACAAACAAGTTCATATTCATAAAGTTTTCATAAAGAGTACACAAATCCCTGTTTTTCAATCACAGTTTTCATGCATGTTCTCCTCCACCAGTCTTACACACTGCTTTTGGATAACTTTATGCCACTCCTGGTGTTAAAATTCAAAAAGTTCAGCTTGGTTTAATGACTTGTGATCATCCATCTTCCTCTTTTTTTAATTAAATCAGGTAAAATCAAAGAAATTTTTATGTGGTGTCTTATTTTTGTCCAGAGCTGTTTATATATATATATATATATATATATATATATATATATATATATATGTATATATATATATATATATATGTATATATATATATATACATATATATATATACATATATATATATATATATATATACAAAATACAGAGTTAATGGTTGACTAATGACACAATATGCTAGGCCCTCAGTATTCCTAGTGTCCATAGTTCTCTCATAGTTTTATACCTACAGTTTACACTATTCTCTCTCTGCACAGGGGTTGGAAATATTTTTTTTTTATTGATAAATTATTTCACATAACACTGAACACTGTACAAACTGCACATATCAAACTCTGACTGCCGATGACGTTTTTCTATTGTAACTTAATATCAGTACACATTTCCTGTATTGCGTAAAGGTCTTCAAGTATCCTGATTTAATTTTGTCCCACTGCCCACCCCCCCATCTATGTCTAATCCTGAGCCCGCTCTGCTCTGTCCTCTCTAAAACCACTGCAGCTGTCAGCAGCTGCTTTACCCCACACTTAATCACAGCCCGCTGAGGGGAGCGCTGGACGAGTGAACGGACACAATCTAAAGTGGAAACTCTAGAGTGGACTTTAGGATGATCGGAGCCAAGAAAGCCAACAGCTCTTCATATCTGCTCAGTCTGTTCACTGCAGAGATTAGATTAAGCCCAGAGATATTACAGAAATGAATCTAAGACAGGTCTGGGTATAAACTGGGTTTAAAACTGATTTAGAGCACATTTGAAGCACAGCCGTGGACCTAAAGCAGTCGTAACTTTTGGTAATAGACCTGTCTTGATAATTACATTATTAATTTATTGTACAATATATCTCTGCTGTCCAATGAAAAAAAAACATACAATTTTTTTTGTAAACGATTCTAGATGGATAGACCAATAGAAATGCTCTAAATTACCTGAACTAAACTTTTTCCCATAAAATTTTCCATTAAAAGATAAGCTCCTCATTTTGGAGATCCTTGATTTTTATTGAACAGATGAAATATGAACAACGTTCATAGACGTGACTATAATTCATTTTGCCAACTTTTAATAATATCTATTATATTGTTCTTACCAAGGACAGTCTATTTTAGGTGATTAATGATCTTTATTTACTTTTTTTTGTTGTTTTGTTTTGTGTCACTACACTCTGCAACATAAACATTTATAAATATATATACATTAGTTAGGTAAAAAGGGTAGGCAAAATAAGCTAAAGCTTCAGCCTATACCTTTTCGGTTTGTATTAAATGTTTAAATACAAGATAAAGGATGTGATTTTTTTTCTTTTCTTTATTATCTATTTTTTAACCTTTCTTACATGTGTGTATGCTTTGCAAAAAGCAACATAAACTAAACTATGATTAAACTATTAAAGTATTTATATGAATAAGCTGGTATATAAACTTTGTTATTTAGAATTAAATAGTAGTTTATTTTTATGTATGCATCATTTTTTTATAATATTTAAAAGATGCCATTATATTCCTAATAAATACATATTTAATACTGTTTTTTTCCTATTATCTCCCAAATTTACTTGGCCAATTAGACGATGGCAAGCTACATGAACAGGATTCGAATGGGCAATCTCCTGATCATAGTTGCAGTGCTTAACCTGTTGGACCACTCTGAGCCAATAAATACAGTTTTAATACAATTTTTTAATAGAATTTTGTTTTTCTCATTACCTCCCAAATTTACACGGCCAGTTACCCAACTCACTTATTAGGACTCCCCCTTTCACTAGTGATGCCCCGACACCAGGAGTGAAGGGGAAGACTAGCACATGCCTCCTCAGATACATGTTCCACTTTTGTAACTTTCTCTTTTTGTAACTTTACCGAGTAGCATCACAGCACACTCGGAGGAAAGCGCAGCGACTCGGTTCTGATATATCAGCTCACAGACGCAGCCTTGTGCTAAGCGACATCATCCTTTGGAGTGATAATGGGGAGGAAACACCATCTACCCACCCACCTAGAGAGAGAGCAAGGCTAACTGTGCTCTCTCAGGGCTCCGGTAGACGATGGCATGCTACATGAACAGGATTCGAACCGGGGATTTCCTGATCACAGTAGCAGCACTTAGGAGCCCCTAGATTCAATGCTGATTTAAAGCATGTTATTATATTATTATCCTACTATATTATCATTGTCAAATCTATCATATCATTTGCTTGAAATGGCCTTAAAATTACAATAATACAAATTAAAGCAATACTTTTTAGGACAATATATCATCCCAGAAGTTATATAAATAGTTATCGTGACTGGCTCAGATGTACCCTCTCAGCTTTCCCTCTCGAGCTGCTATAAAGCTGGTATCAGGAATCACAGTGTGAAGGGTGATCTGCATGCTGGAATTTCCTCTGGCATAATGGGTACAGAGGTCCAGCTCACACACACACACACACACACACACACATATACACACACGCACATACCCTGGCACGCAAGCACACACACACCCACACACACACACCCACGCACAAACAAACAAACACATGCAGCACTGCTACATTACACTTCTGTGAAAGTCTCAGATGATTTGCTGCCGCTTAGTGGACCGCATCCAGCAGGAGGACAAGAATGGTTCAGCCCTGTGTGTGTGTGTGTGTGTGTGTGTGTGTGTGTGTGTGTGTGTGGTGTGGCTGCCCTCTCCGACACTCTTGTAGAATTCACTAAGGACAATCAGAGCTTTGAGTGGACGACGGTCTCCCTGCCAAAATAAGCAGAGCACCGCTATCCAAAGCCGCCTCAAACACCGGTGAACAGAGTGTTAACTGTGCGAGTGTAGACGGTGCACAGGAGGGCACAAACACACTCATTCACTGATCTGAACTAGTGCAAACGCAGATGAATACGGTTTTAGCACGGTGCAGTTGTTTGCACTTTGATTGGTGTAATATAAATAATAATATAAAGTTTAAAGAGAGTGAGAGAGAGATTTTTAGATATACAAATATTGAATGCATTGCCTGTCTTACCTATATTCTACTACTTTCTACACTGATTAGACGAATGTACCATCACTTTTGGCATTTTATAAGAAAGCTGAAGAACTCTATGGCCCTGGCTTGCGGGATTTGTGTGGTCACAGATCACATTCATTAGCCACTACCCACTATTTTTCCGCACACTGTTACATATACAGCTCTGAAAAAAATTAAGACACCACTTCAGTTTCTGAATCAGTTTCTCTGATTTTGCTATTTATAAGTGTAAGTGATCATCCATCTTTCTCTTGATTTTATTCCAGAGGTTTTCAATTTGGTAATATATATATATATATATATTATTAATATATATATATATAATATATATATATATATATATATATATATATATATATATATATTAGAGCTGGGCGATATGGCCCAAAAAAAAAATCAGATTTTCGATTTAAATAGATTTTTTTCCCCTACTATAAATCTCCTAGAGTTCGCTAGAAGTCGCTAAATGACGTCATTGCCTAATTTGCATAATACATGTTTTTGAAGCTGTAAAGGATTAATATTGTGAGAGAGAAAAAAGTGAGTAAAAAAACACTCTAAATATGTTAGAAATGATACAAATAAACTTCAACAAATGAACTTCTGTTGCTTTATAAACAGGCAGTCACGTCTCAAAATAACTTTATTTTTACGCAAACTACATAAATTAGTTTTTTTGACGTGTTGTTTAATGTTATTATAAGAGCAGGGAGGGAGAGAGGGGCGGGGCTGCACGCGGGAGAGAGGGGCGGGGCTGCGCGAGGGAGAGAGGGGCGGGGCTAAGCTCAGGGGAGCATCGGTGGTGAAAATTAAAACTCTAAAGACTTTAACAGCTGTTCAAATTCGAGCAATGTCCCAAAATCTCCTTTAAAGACTGCACTTATATTATAAACAAAGCCATTACTGCACATTGTTTGAGCTGAAGTAGCTCTAAAATGGCACATAGCGATTAGACCAGTTGATTGCCACTCGCAATGTAATTTAAAAACAAACACCTTAAAACTCTGAAACTGTTTATCAGTTTATAGAAATCAAGGTGTTCTACATCAATTTCACTGAAAAAAAGCCGCTGTCTCTGAAGCGCAGTCACTTCTTGTTTAATTCACAGTAATAACCCCTCCCGAGCTGCGCTGGATCTGACAGCATCTTTTCTTTTCTTCTCACTTCAGAAGAGCAGAACCTTGTGTGCACGCAGATCCCTGATGTGTGAGACAGTGATGTCATCAGACTAACTCACATGTTCTAAACTCACAGCAAAGCTGAATTTTCACATGATCATGATGATGTGTTCCTCTCTCTCTCGCTCTCTCTCTCTCTTTCTCTCTCTCATTAGAGGTGGATTACTGGTCATTAAACTCTAAAGGGGGTTTTAAGTTTTCTCCTAATCCACCCCCCACCCCCTCCCTGCTCCGAAATCCAGCAGCCGCAGGCAACTCACACCACACACATATGACGCTGAACTGTGTGAAAGCAGATGGATTTATCAGTGCAACATCAGGCTTCTAACTTTTAATGTAAGTTAATTAAGTAACTATGGTGAAAGAAGTGATTTGATTTCAAATAGGACAATATAAGGATTTCTACATCTACATGCATAATCAGTTGATAGTCCAACCAAAACTCACTCAAATTTGTTAGTTTTCCAAAAGCAGTGTGTAAGACTAGTGGAGGAGAAATTGATACTGGGGAAAAAAAAGTGATAAAGCAATATGTTTATATCTGCTCTATACTTTGCACTCTTAAAAATTCAACATGGTGTGACATTAAAGGAGAACTCCGGTGTGAAATAAAGTTTGGGTATAGTGAAACGTAATTACGAGTACTAATTATGAGCATTCCTGAATACAGAATTGTTTCCAGTTTATCCAGATAGGCTTTAGAATTGGCGCTATAGGGGCATATATTTGTCCCTGTTGAAAAATCGCTTTTTCCACCACTAACAAGCTCAAAGCACAGGGGTTGGACAATGAAACAGAAACACCTGGTTTTAGACCACAATAGTTTATTGTCTCAACGGACAGTTCTGGTGGAAACAGGAGAGTTGAGGTGCACACTGAATTCTGCCGTGATTTGAGCAGCCGTGGTTTTATGTCTTTTTGGATACAATCCGGGTTAGCACCCGAACAACCCTTTCAGACAGCTTCCTCTTACATCCACAGTTAATCCTGTTGGATGTGGTTGGTTCTTCTTGGTGGTATGCTGACATTACCCTGGATACCGTGGCTCTTGATATATCACAAAGACTTGCTGTCTTAGTCACAGATGCGCCAGCAAGACGTGCACCAAAAATTTGTCCTCTTTTGAACTCTGGTATGTCTGGTATGTCAAAATGACAGGTGTTTCAGTTTCATTGTCCAACCCCTGTACCTCCACACTTCATTGGTAGAATTGGTAGAGCCGGTTCCATTATCCTACCTATTCGTTCATGCTTGACAGTTGACTTGCCAGGACCTAACTAAGATCCGAAGCATCCGGAGAACTAGTTAGTGCTACGCAATGTGAAAAGACTATTTAAAAAAACTTTCTGTGCACTTTCAAAGTTCTCAATGCCACGTTTTAGATGCCAAGGCTTTCCGAATTCCACCAATGAACTATGGTGCTATTTTGACCCTGAAAAAAACAATTTCTCTTCAAAAATATGCCCCATTGCGCCCATTCTAAAACCTGTTTGGATAAACTGGAAATAATTCTGTATTCCGGAATGCTGTTCACACACGAAGGTCAGCTACTCATAAAAGGTTAGTACTCGTATTATGTTTCACTACACCCAAAGCCCGGAGTTTTCCTTTAATAATACAATATTTCCTTTTGGTATTAAGCAGAAAAAAGTTGCAGTATGAAGTTTGTTTGATTTAATTTGCTTTATTTATATAAGCACACATTGTAATGACAATGCTGGAATGATATACTATGCAGCCCTAATTCAAATTTGAACCCACCTGTTATGTTGCAAGTAAAATAATACATTCACAGAGCAGGTAAAAGTTTCTCAAATCTGATCTTGATCTGTGCTGCAGTGTGAACAGCAAAAAAATACATCAATAAATCAATTCTGATTTGGGCCACTTTCATACACTGTGGTACTAAAATCTGAAATGTATCCAATACATCACAGTGCAACTTAGTTTGAACAGCCTAATCAGAATTCATGTGACTTTAGCATCAAGACCTTGACTAGACACAATGTAAAATGAAAGAAATTGTTGACGAAGGTTTTTAGTGCTGGAATAGTGTGGTAACAAACTTCTAGGTAACTAAAAGGACATATTGCAAACCACTTTTTGATTGAAAAGGTTTGTAAAGAAATGGCCAAACGCAGCCACGAAAAAAACATGTCTGCGGCATCAAGAGACATAAAAAGGTTAAAGATACTAAGGCCACAAATCAAAGAAGTGGCCATGGCAAAATAAAGTGCCATTTTACAGCAAGCTCAGTGAAAAGCCTAGCTGTCAGCCACTGAAGCTGCTTAATTTTTCTCATTTTGTTAAAATATAGTGATGTAGTGATAATGAACAACCTAAAAAACACAGATTTGGGTCTCTTTACATGCTGTGTGAATGTAGTCAAACTGATCTGAAAGGTCAAAAAACACAGGAATGTTTAAGCCTGTTTTATTTTCAGCAGAGTTAAATTTTGGGGTGTAATGAGTGTAATTAACATGCAAAAAATGTTGGATAACACACACAGTGACTAATGCAATACTGCATGTGAATCGTTTGCATTAAACCCATACTTGTGTAATTTAGAACATTGTATACATTTACATGTATGACACTTATCTAAAAGCTCTTATATAGTGCGACTTACAATTTTATTCCTATTACAGAGTTTGGCCAATGTAGGGTTAGGAGTCTTGTCCATGGACTCTTATTGGTGTAGAGCAGTGTAGCAGTGTAGCAGATTGGAAACTGAACCCCAGTCTCCCACATGATGTGGTTGCTCACTGGCATGCAGTGGTGTTATCCACTGCACCACACCAACCACACCTGTATAGAGGCTACAAAATGTAAAACTATAAAAAAATTTAGGCAGAAGTGATTTGTTGAGACAAAAAAAAAACTATAAAACTTAAGGGACCGCTCATCCTGTTAACATGCCTTAACCCGTGTACCTGCTACAGGTGTAGGTGATACAAAACCCTTATTCTCTGCAGTAAAATAAATTACAACTTACATTCTGTAAAGGGGCTTTAAGGGCTTTAAAATCTCCTACAGGACACTTGGAGAAGCTGCTTGAATTCTCTTTACTTCACATAATAAGTTTAGATCAGTAACATGAATCAACTCAAATTCTGCAGATTTGAAAATAGCCGTAAAAACTAGACAAACATAAAGAAACTAAAATGCTTGGAGGCGGTGAATTGTTTAATTGGTATTCAGGATTTGTTTTGATTTTCAAGTTTATAATTTTATTTATTAAATTTTGACATTTGCAGATTTATTAGACTATTTTTCTATACTTTCTATTACAATTATAATTATGCAGTTCAATAATGTTTCTTATCAAACATGAAAGCTTTTACAGATTTAGGGGTGTCAGGCAGAAAATTGACAAAAGTCCTCGCCTGTTAGGGGGTTGGTAACCCCCTTGGATGGTCCATTTGATGGCTTTGTTGATGACATTCAACTAACCTTCAACTGAATGTCTATTAACTGCAACTTAACCCTATGTTGAATGTAAATAATTAAAAATAGAACATAACCCTACACCTAACCCTAACCTTAACCCTTAATCAACCCTAAAATCTAACCCTACACCTAACCCTAACCTTAACTCTTAATCAACCCTAAAATCTAACCCTACACCTAACCCTAACCTTAACCCTTAATCAACCATAAAACCTAACCCTACACCTAACCCTAACCTTAACCCTTAATCAACCCTAAAATCTAACCCTACACCTAACCCTAACCTTAACCCTTAATCAACCCTAAAATCTAACCCTACACCTAACCCTAACCTTAACCCTTAATCAACCCTAAAATCTAACCCTACACCTAACCCTAACCTTAACCCTTAATCAACCCTAAAATCTAACCCTACACCTAACCCTAACCTTAACTCTTAATCAACCCTAAAATCTAACCCTACACTTAACCCTAACCTTAACCCTTAATCAACCCTAAAATCTAACCCTACACCTTACCCTAACCTTAACCCTTATTCAACCCTAAAATCTAACCCTACACTTAACCCTAACCTTAACCCTTATTCAACCCTAAAATCTAACCCTACACTTAACCCTAACCTAACCTTTTAATCTAACTCCAAATGTTAAGATTAGCGTTTGGGTAAGAGTTGAATTTTGGGTTACATTCAATAGAGAATAATTTACTTTCACATTTCAGATCAATTGCATTTATTAGACATGCAGTTGAATGTTAGTTAAATGTCAGTTAAGCATCATCAAATAGACCATCCAAGCAAAGTATTACCGGGGGTTTTAATGTAATAAACACAAATATTCTACTTCTAAACCAGGTCAGTCTGACCCAGAAACATTATTCCATTAACTGTTCTATACCTTTAGATATAACAGAAGGGTTAAACCTATAAACTAATAGTAAAATATAATTTTATTCATAGCTTACACACAAAAAACAAGGACACACACAAGTGCAGCAATACTCCTCGTAAACTTTTCAGCTTGTCAGTTTTTAAAATTTCACTTGAATCAAACTGCAGAGCCAAGCAGATCCAGTTTAGAGATTCACATTAGAGCTTTCTCTGAGCTTCCTGTACCCCCAATCCCCTCTGTCCACAGAGCCACAGGAGCTGTCAGCAAAACTCCAATGATCTCTCTCTCTCTCTCTCTCTCTCTTCCCTGCTGCACACACACAGAGCTGCTTGCGAGGGTCTGTTTCTCGGTACCAGGGGAGAGTAGATGATGAAATGAAACGCAAGCTAAAATCATGAATGACAGGCCCAGAATGAGCTTATTAAAATACAGACAAATGGACCCAAACATCCAATTCCAAAAGGAGGAATTTCAAATTGAAAGGATGAAATGAGGGAACACACCATTTCCATTACCTGCATCATCTGGCTCTTCGTCATAGTCTTCATCGTCGCCAGACGAGAGGGAATCTGAGAGAGAGAGAGAGAGAGAAAGAGAGAGAGAGAGATTAAATTACCTCGTGGCACAGTAGTGGCTTTTATCACACAACAATGAATCTATTCATAATCGGCTGAGTGAGGAAAAGTGAACTGATAACAAATCAAAAATAATTATTGCATACACAAATATACACACACACACAGGCATTCACAATGACCCCCTAACCCCCTCTCCTCCTAAACAGCCACACAAACACACTCACACACACACTCACACACACACATTCACACACACACACACAGTGGTTAATGGCTGGCAGATGTTGGTAGGCATAGGCACTCAGTAAGCAAAACGTCCATGAGATTTCTGACAACAGCTGTATTATTACACAACCACACACACACACACACAGACTGAAACACACACACACTCTGAAACACACACACACACACATACACACTCTGAAACACACACACACTGACAGGCTCACTCCCGTATGGTAGTTCTAAATGAACTCATTCAGAGGGAGGAAAAAATAACATGACCCCGAAAAAGAGGGAGATTATTCACACCATACCTCAACAGTCGTTCACACAGGTAGTGGCTCACACACACACACACACACACACACACATTTCCACACACACATCCCCATTTCGCAGCTAATCACCCGGCTCTAAGCCTTACCTGCCTGGGACTCTATATGAGATTCACTATAAGCACCCTGTTCTCCTCTGACGCTGGTGTTTCAGCGTGTTTTAACTTAAAAAAAAATAAATCCAATCAGTTTTTTTGGGAAAACACAACCCGGTGTACGCAATTCCAACAGGACAATGCTCGTCCACATACTGCAGCCAGCCAGACGTATCATGGTTTAAATAAATAAAAATATGCGTTTGATGCTATTAGACACGCTATTGCCACTCCGTCTCTACTGCAGGAACAGATTGAATGTTCTGTTCAAGCTGTATGCTACAGATCGTCACAGGACACCATTAAGAACCTCTACAACTCAGCTCCTAGCCGAGATGTCCGGCATGTTGTGTTACACATGCTTTCCACACTACTTCTGTATGTGTATCTCAATAAATATGACCAAGAGTTGCAAATATCAGTCTATATGTTTAATTATTATGTATCGATCCTGTTAACTTTTCGGATCTTCCTTCCAAATAGCATCGCAATCTGATGCTTCCTTCTGGGTGTTTTTGTGTGTGTGTGTGTGTGTGTGTGTGTTGAGTGTTTATGTGTATTTTAGTTTAGTACAGCTACATTTCAAAGTGTTTACATAGTGTTTTATCAAAGAACCTGGCTTTCAAAGAGTGTGTGTGTTTTTGTGTGTGTGTATTTATGTGTTTGCATTGTTTTACTGTTGCAAAACTGTTGATGAGATGTTTTACACTGCATGCCCCCTTTTGAAGTGCTCACAGTGTGTATTTGTGCTGCTGGCGTCTTTGTTCTGTGCTGTTTGAGAGAGAGTTCTGCTGCATGTTTGACTGTGTGTGTGTGTGTGTGTTGCTGGCTGTCAAGGCATGTGTTTAAGTGGCTAGAACAGGATATTGCTGTCTTTGTGGACGTTTTATCGATGTATAGTAATTGGGGCAGAATTTGGAGCTGATCTCTTGCTCGCTTTTTTCTCTCTTCCTCTTTCTCTCTCTCTCGTACTCTCTCTAGCTCCCTCTCTTTCTCTCTCTCTCTCTCGCCTTCCCTCTCTCTCTCTCTGTCTCTCTCTCTCTCTCTCTCTCTCTCTCTCTCTCTCTGTCTTCCACTCCCTCTACTGACTGGCTGCAGAATGGGCAGATTGGAGCTGGACTAATGCCAAACACATGTGCGCGAAAGCAAGAAAACTCTCTCTCTCTGTCTCTCTCTCTCTCTCCTGCGCGCTCCGTTTCTCCCGCGTTCTCTCCATCTGGTTTGAATGATGAGGTGATTCCAGACAATTGCTTTCTAATTAGTTGTCAATGAGCGACTCAGCTGGTGTCCCTCAGTTTTCTGAGTTTACAGGACCTCAGTCTAACCCAGGCTACCGTTTACACACACACACACACATACATGCATACACACACACACACACGCACACTTGCACACATGTGCGAGAGCACACACCCATACAGATCTGAGCATTCCATAATTGGAGTGAGAGTGAGTTTATTTTCTCTGAGTTAATTATATTTTGTCCTCAGAGTATAAATGTGTTTTGCCCCATCCGCCTGACTGTGTGTTTGTGAATGTGTGTGTGTGTGTGTGTGTGTGTGGGTGGTGGGTGTGGTGGGTGTGCCGTGTGTGCGTGTTTGGGGGTCTAATTTAGACAGATAACTGTACTGTAATATTTGTTCTGCTTAGAACAGGAAGCGGACGCAATGCTGATTGCTGGAAATATGGAAAAAAACGACAAAATACTCCTCCTCTTCTTTCTTTAGGTCTCTCTATCACTTTCACTCTCTCTCTCTCTCTCTTTCTCTATGAAAAAAGAAGTTTGGCTCTGACTGCTTAAAAATGTCGTTTGACACACCTTTATTAGAGTTTACTGAGTTTGTGTGTGTCTGTGTGTGTGTGTTTGTGTGTGTGTGTGTGTGTGTGTCTGTGTGTGTGCGTTAATATATGTGTGTGTTGCTCTTGTTGTTCTGCGATGTCGCAATGCTTGATTACCTGAAGGTGTTTTTGGCAGGATTATTTCATAAGAGCAGTGCGACAAGAATTTTGATTGGCTGCCAGCCACACACACTCTCTTTCGTGTGCACACACATATACACACACACACATATACACACACACACACACACACAACTATCAATGCTTTGCAAGCCTCTACAGGAGCCGCATGGCTCTATTGTTGAAAAATGACAATCCTTAAGTGCCAACGTAATAAAGCAAAAGTGTGTTTGTGAGAGAGAGAGAGAGAGAGAGAGAGAGAGAGAGAGAGAGAGTGATTGAATGAGTGAGAAAGTGAGGGATAAGTGTAGAAGTGTTGAATGTGAGCAGATTGCAGAGATTAAGCTTGTGTGTGTGTGTGTGTGTGCGTGGTACTGACCAGTGACTCGGACGGTGTAGTTGCTGAGCAGTGTGTTGCTGTGGGCGTGTCTGCAGGAGTAAACCCCCGAGTCTTCGTACGACACGTTGATGATGCGCAGCATCTTCTGTCCCAGCCGCGTGCGGTTGCTAGGCGACACAGAGCCGCCATCCTTCTGCCAGACAATAGGCATCAGGAAGTCCTGTGGCGTGCAGGAGAGATCCAGTGTGTCCCCCACACCCGCAACATAGTCCTCCAGAAACACCTCCACCTCCGCCTCACTCGACTGCCAGTCTGAGAGAGAGAGAGAGAGAGAGAGAGAGAGAGAGAAAGTCAGGATACTTCATTCTGAACGGGATTATGGGATTGGTGATCAATATCAAAATCACAGCTAAACACATCCTAGAAATTGAACTCAAAAGTGCTGAGCAAGGAAACTAAACCCACTGAAAAGAGTTTTGAAATTACCATGCTAGGCTAAAAGCTAAAGCTAACTACAGTCTTTTCCACTAAGTGACCACATGTCATGCTGAGTGGACACTGAGAGGACAGATATCACATTTCTGTCAGGAGTCATCCTGGTCACATGAATTAGCCTATCAGAGCACAGCTGTTCTTTTCTTTTTACCATAAATTAAGAATAGGCATGTAAAACCTCATGTGGGAATTTTTCACCCATTATACCCATTATACTCGCTAGTTTTATAACTTCATTATAGTCATTTAGTTTTTTTACACATTTAACTAGAGATGGGCAATATGACAATATTTGATCATGTGATCATGTGATTTTGTGATTGTGTTGCACAATATACAGCTCGGAAAAAATTAAGAGAACACTTTAGTTTCTGAATCAGTTTCTCAGATTTTGTAAAATGAAAATAGTTGTTTTATTCTATAAATTACAGACAACATTTCTCCCAAATTCCAAATAAAAATATTGTCATGTAGAGCATTTATTTGCAGAAAATCAAAAATGATGAAATAACAAAAAAGATGCAGAGCTTTCAGGCCTCAAAAATTGCAAAGAAATATTTGGTGGAATAACCCTGTTTTTTAATCACAGTTTTCACGCATTTCGTTATTTTCTCCTCCACCAGTCTTACACACTGCTTTTGGATAACTTTATGCCTGCACTCCTGATGCAAAAATCCAAGCAGTTCAGCTTGGTTTAATGGCTTGTGATCATCCATATTCCTCTTGATTATATTTCAGAGTTCTTTTTATTTGGTAGAATCAAAGAAACTCATAATTTTTAAGTGGTCTCTTATTTTTTTTGTTGTATTTATGGGTGTTTCTGAAAATAAATGTGGATATTTCCACTTCTTAAAAAACAGTGGCCAACTTCATATTTTAGCAGATTAAATACCAATCATTGTACTTTATACGGCATATTATTTGAACCACAAGTTTCAGAATATTGCTATAAAAGTAGTGTTTTGTTAAAATGTCTTTTAATATCATAATACAATATTTATTTTACTCATTTCTTTTCACACAGGACTGCATTCAACAGCTGTATCACCATAATCATAGTCATAAAAATAGTTCTTTTTAATAGAAGTCCGAGTTGAAGCCAGACCATCAATGACCAAAATATCTTTAAGGCTTTTTTTTTGTTGACAAACAAGAAAAAGCTCTGCATTAAAAAGCCGAAGCCAAACTTAAATGGAAAAAAAATGAAATGGAAACTGCGGCAGTGACCAGCGGTAATTACTGCCCTCTCCTTTACGCAATAGTGCTGCCAGGAGTGTGTGAGCGGGACTCGAAGCCTTCAACGGTCATCCTGCAGTCGGGTCCAAAACACACAACTGCATAGCGGGATAAATAAACAAACAAACATGTTTACCAGCCACCCCACTGATCAGCATGGAGACCCCGCGGAGACGGAGATGCAGGCAGGCACCAACCGCAAACAAGAATTTAGCCTGACAGAGATTTTCCTTCATCTCACACTCACTCTCTCTCTCTCTCTCGCTCTATCCCTCTCTCTCTCTGTTTTTCTATAACACTGTACTTCTTTTTTACTCTCCCTCTCTGTGACTGAGTGACATCACTTCTATTCATCTTGTCACCAAAGAGCTGCGTCTGCCATACAGAAATATATAGTTCTGCCTGTAAAAGAGAGAGAGAGAGAAATGGAGATTGAGAGATATAGAGAAAAAGAGAGGTAAGAGATTGAGAGAGGTGGAAGAGTAGAGCGGCGTTTGCAGACGAGACTCAGACGAGACTCGAAACTTGAGAGGAATACTGAATCAGTGGTATGAATTATAGATCACCAGTGTGCAGCACACACTTCATATACACACGCATAGTGCTGGGCGATAAAACGATATCGATAGTTATCGAGGAAACTATATATCGCGATAAGTCGGGGCGAGAAATTCGATAAACTAAATTTTCTATTTCCCGTTTAAGTGAAAAGGCGCAGCACGAGATCAGGCAGCACGCTGAACTGCTGCTCAGCCCAGTACAACCCCTCCCCTCCCCTCTCCACCATCCCCCTCCGCCCCACCCCCCGAGCCCCTCCACTCTGAACTCCTCACATAGCGGCTCCTTCTCTCCCATTTACTGGATAAACTTCATTTATACTATTCAGCGGCGCTACACTGGAAAACTCACCTTTTAAATATGAGGCATGCGTCTCCAAGATATTTAGAGAGGTGAGCTTGTTCAGATTTCTGAAGGCAGGTAAACGCTGCTCTGTTTGCTGCTAGTTAGATTAGCTTGTCTCCAGTTTAAAGTTAGCGATGTTTAGGTGTAAAAGGGATCTGTGCAATCTGTCATCATTAGCTAAGATGCTTTCACTGCTTTTTACATTCTAATAAACTAATGGGTAACGCACGTTAGCCGTGTTAATCCACGTTTCGTGTAAATTAAGGTTAACTTCAGCACGAGTGAGGGGTTAGTATATAAACACACAGAAAGGAAGCACTTTCCATCTTTTTTCCTAACTCTCACTGTTTCTGTTAGAAAACCCTGAGGGCAGCATTCTCCTCTGTCTTTGTGTTTTATAGTTTTTAACAGATAGAGAGTCTGTTATGCTGGATATTTTACTAAATACAGAAGATTATATAATCTGTCTAGCTGTATTTGAACTGAGCTAAACATTGCTGTTACTGAACTGGAGTTTTAAATACACTTAAGTAATGTAAGTCTAGTCTACTGAAAGCCAGTAATGTTAGTATAAATCTGTACTGCAGTAGAAGTGGATCATTTCAGAAACTTGACTTTATTCCTCCCACCTCCATTATAGGCCACTTTTTTTTTTAAATATTTAAATGTTAGCTTAATTTAAATGAAAAAAAAAACTAAAGGCTCTTATTTAAAAAAAAACATAAGCAGTAAATTATCTAAAATTACAACAAATAGAAAATAGAAAAACAGTAAAACATATGTAATACATACTTTTTATATGACCAAAATTAAACTAGACTGAAATCTGACTAAAACTAATAATATCCGATAGACTAAAATGTAACTAAAACTATTATACATTTTAGTGAAAAGACTAAGACTGTATCAAAATCACCTGTCAAAATGAACACTGTGATATACTCTTGTATTTTGCTTTATGTAGTTGCCTGCATTCAGGGAGGGGAATGATCTTTTGATTAAATATAATTTTATAAAAATAAATAAAGTGTTATTGCAATTTAAATTAAACAGACATATAATGTAAAGGGTCTTACATATTTTTTAGTTTATATATTTGTCCCCTTTTTAAAATTAATTTAAAAGCTGTACCCACCTGGCAAGATGTTAACATCCTAGTGTCTGTCCACAAGGCTCTGAGCCTGCTAGTGATTTTGTCCATAACTCCCTTATTCTGTCACTTCTGAGTAAAAATAGAAACCTTTAAGTGTAACAGAAAGTGATTTGATTTATATCGTGATACATATCGATATCGGCTGATATGAAAAACTATATCGTAATAAGATTTTTTTCCATATCGCCCAGCCCTACACACGCATATTACATATAACACACATACATCTATACACACACACACACATTCACACATATACTGAGACATAGCATGTAATAGCATGTAATTGGGTGGAATTGCCTCTTTGTGTAATCAAAGACTAAGCAAAGACTAAACAATGACTGTAATGTGTTTTATTTAACTGAGTTTGACTCTGACTTTGGCTCTGCACTCGTCCTCATCCTTCCCTCCATCACAGTTTGTGTTTAAGTAGTGCTTCACCTACCGCTGCTCACGAGGCCAATTCATCCCCACACCCTCCTCTACTGGTAATAGTACGTCCTTGGTACGTGGATCATTGAATTAATGTGTGTATTTAAATTTGTGTGTACGTGAGGACGTCAGGGGAGCAAATCTCTCCTAATATACACAGGAGGATAATAAATAAATATCATAAGGGGCTCCTGTGAGTTTGCGTGGAGTCTGTGGAGAGGTGTAGTGTGTGGTGGAGAATGGGGCCAGTGTGTGTCGTGTGTTTTTACAGCGCTGATATTGGAACCTCGCGGGGGCCGTAGCTCAGCCACGCTTCAGCCGTTTATGAAGTCTTAGCACAAGCCTTCCTCCTCAGCCTCGGAACAAGTACACACACACACACAAGCGCACAGGCGCACAGTTAGGACAGTGTTTCTTTGATCAGTGAATGATGAAATGTTATTGTGCTATGCATGGCCTACAGAGGGGATTGGAGGCGTGATTTACAGTCAGCTGCTTTGTGGAAGACTGGAATTTCTGAAGCTTTATTATAATAAAAAAAATATTGGTGTATATTTTTAGAATGCCAACAGTTTACTCTACTAAAAATAAAGGTGCTATAATTAGTTCTTTAAGCAATTCCATAGAAAAACACTTTTGGTTTCATAAAGAACTAAGTCGGCGGTTACCTCATGTTTACTCTTGCCCCCCCCTTCCCCCCCCTCCCCCTTGTGCTTCTCAGGCAGCAGCAGTCTTTCACTTACACAGACACAGAGACAGCGCTGTGTGTCTACTTCTTGTGTCAGGTATCAAAACACTGCAACATGACATGTTTTATTTAATTGCCTTAAGTGACATCACACGTCCTGTGATGTGACTATTGCGCATGCGCACATCGCGATGATGATGCTTAAACGATATATCGTGCAGTCTTATTTTAAACCAGCACATTCAGAACTAAGTGGAAGTTAACTTTAACTCTAACTGTAATGCAACTAATGCAAACATACACACATTATAGAAACATATAGAAATTACAGTACATTCACCTCATCATATTATTAAGAATTTTTAAATAATTAAACAATTTTACATGACTAGTCTAGAATATACGTGATACGTGTTTTATTGAACTAAGCTGTGCTGCAGTGCTACAGTATTGCTAATAGCATTCATGCCAGTGTAAAGGATACATAGAAGTATAAGGGGAAGTGAGGTTCACATTTCTTCACAATGGATTAGTGTAGCGTTGCATAGTCACCCAGACCAGGAATTGAACCCCAGTCTCTGACTGGCAGCTATATACTGGATTATGTATGGATTTCTTTATTAAGTATCAGCTAAATGAACTAGAGTATGAGCTATAATCATTATTATAATGAGGACATAAATCTAACACAGAGGTATTAAGAGTGTGTGTGACCTTTTTGATAATATCTATAGCACGATCTTTGCTGAATGTTGGCTTTTGCAATAGTAGGTTTCACAAGAACACCCCCCCACACTCAGCCCGCTCTCTCTCTTTCTCTTTCTCTCTCTCTCTCTCTCTCACACACACACACACACACACACACGACTATTCTGCTCTTTTTCTCCTGTTTCCTGCTGTCACCAACCATTTGGCATGATCACATTAGCTGTCGACCCCTACTGTCACACGACCTTCAAAGTGCACACAACCCAACCCAACCCAACCTCACACACACACACCCACACGCACACACACTCTTCCTCTGATTAAATCATACACACTTCTCTCTCTCGTCATCCAGCCACTTCTTGCATGATTTACATGAGTTACATAATTGTTAACTACACAATTTGTGTTTCTGTGTGTATTCAATTGGGGTTTGTGTGTGTTTTACAGACAAAGATGTGTTAAAAACAACACGTAGTGTGTCATTTCTACCACTGTAGCGTGAGCGCTGCGGGACGCCGCATTCGCTGTCGTTTTGTTTTAACACACACTTAACACAGAGTGACTCAAAGTGTGTTAAAATACACAATTTTTTGAACGTGTTTGTGAAGGTGGGGTGTCAGGGAGCTGGAGGTGGAGCTGCTGGTGTGCGTGCTCTCAGATGGTGGGTGGATGTAAACACCTGTGGATGAGGTCCTGAGTGTGTATGTGTGTGTGCGTGGCTGCTGTGAAAAGGCTCCAGGGGTGAAGGGGAGAGAGAGAGAGAGAGAGAGAGAGAGAGAGAGAAAGAGAGATAGAGGGGGAGATGAGTGATCGGGGTTCGATGTGAATGGGAGGTGGGAGAGGAGAGCTTTTCGGCTTGTTGCCTCTTTTCTTCTGCCCTGTTGAGGCGTGTGTGTGTGTGTGAGCACCCCCAAGGAAAGTTAAAGACGGCTGCAGCATCCAAAGACCCCTTTACAAACACACACACACACACACTCAAACACACACACACACACACACACAATCCCGCCTCACTGCACTAATTAGTAACGGAAGCTACAGCATTCAACCTCCCAGCCCCTATACTCTGCCAAAACCTTTAAAAATACATCCACACACACACACACTTATACACACACACACTTATACACACACACACCTTGTCTGCGAGCAAAGAAATTCACCTCTTTCACTCTCGCTCTCACTCTCACTTGTCTCTCCACTTTAAAGTATTTCTCTCTCTCTCCTCTCTCTCTCTCCTTCCCCTCTGTCTCTCGCTCGCTGTCGCACGCACTAAACAAGAATTAGGGTGTCTTAATTGTCATTCCACAGACAAAATGGCCTAGATTCAAACCCCCATAAACTGTACGGAATAAACACTGGAAGCCACATTAAACACGTTCATATACTGAATACAGCTCTGTCTTTTTTTTTCCTCCAATTAGTCTGAGTTAATTCTCTGCTCTGGGTCACACCCTGCACTCCCTACACTCCCTGCACTCAACCCTCCCAGAACTCAGAAGCTCTCACTGTATCGTTTCATACACAGCAAAGCAGCATCAAAACCTTCAATACACGCAATTTTATTTCATATATTTGGGGTATAAAGTCAATGTCAATGCATGAGCGTCTAGAAGCTTGAATTATTGACAGGATGAACTCTAGGAACTCTAGGAAACGGAGAAGACACTTGACAGCACAGGTGAGGACACCTTCTTATAATGAGTGTATTCAGCCATACTATGAGTAACAAAGTATCCACACAATCCTCAAATAATGATACTTTATAATAGCTAGTTTAGAGTGCACCTTGTTTAATCTATAGGTGAATATAGGTGAATGATAATTCAATATAATAAGTTCAGGAGTCTAAACTCAACATATCAAAAAGCCATAGAGTTGCATTAAGTCCTCCCAACACTGGGAGTCAGTGACTACAATCATTTGCAGCTACAGCAAGTGTGTTCTTTAAGGTGCCCTGAGGTGCTGATAGAGATTTTCACAAGCACACAAACACAGCTGATATAATCGCAAAGGAAGCGCAATACCAGTCTAAGGAATATTTTACTAGATTACAACGCCAAAGACAATGCAATGTCAAATTTAAACAGAAGGGTTATATATCATTAGGAGGCCAACACATCAATTTCAAGAACTGACTGTTTATTTACTTCCTAATACTGTATATCCCATAACTTGACAAGGACCACTGTAACCATAGAATCAAAGCTATTGACTTTTCCTTACCGATTTTAATGTTTTGCCTGATCGTTGGAAATGTGGAAAATGTTAAAATTATGATTATGGCCCATTTCAGGTTCCAAACTAGGTATATATATATATATATATATATTATATGTTCTGTTTGGGTTGAGTCGAAACACTGAGTAAATCAATGATTCAAAACGTTCCTGACCTCGTGTCTACACTGGATTATCCTTTAGAACGCGGGTTTGTGACTGAACATTGAGAAATAACAAACTTATTGAGTCACAGAAAAACTTTAAAGGAGTGATCATTATTATTTTCCACAATTAATCACAGATCCTCACCTTAGGGCGATGACGCTGCAGTTGTTAGAAGCGGTAGGATTTATTTTTAGATAAATATATGCTTTATTTCACCGGGTGTTTGTGTCGCAAGTGCTGGATCAGTGCTGGAACTTTTTTCGTTTTAAGTATTCAATCAACTGTTTATAGACATTTTTAAATGTAAAAATGTTAATACTGTAAAGCACAACAAAACACCAACAATGATCAAAATCTTAATATTGTAAAAGTAAGTATTGTTAATTATATGTATTATACAACAGCTCAAACAGCTGCAAGATCCATCATATGAATTGACATTATTGATCTCTGGTGTTTCCATTGATATTATCAATAACAGCTCTGTGTTATCACACAGAGAACACACTACAGGGATTTGCCCCTAAACCCTCAAAACAGGGCTGACATCTGCAGAACTCCAGTCTGCTTTCAACTAAGGCTTTGTCTCCTCCATTCAAATGTAGCATATCTGAGATATTCCATTGTTCTATGAAATGATCTGTTATCATTTTGTGGGTGGACAATTTAGTATTGTATAGTATTTATTGTCACAATATTCTAAAAAATATAGTGTATCCTACAAAAGTCTTAAAATGTAATGATCTGTGCAATATTTTGCCTGGTTCCCTCAGTTTCAATTAGTTATACTAATAAAAAAATCCCAGAATTAAAATGTCTATTCATATTGATCAGATAAAGCTCATGTATCATAAAGTAACAGCGTGAAAAAAACTACAGAATCAACAAGTTACAATGTGCGTTACCCCAGTGACCAAGCGCTCATAATGAGGGTGTCCCGCTCTGTTCTGCAGAGTAAGACATCTCTTATTAGAGCACGATCAATAGGTCAGTAGTGGGTCATTTGCATATCAGTGGAAAGGGACATTAGGCAGAGCTGACACTTTGCCCTTTCACCTCCTGACCCTGGGGAGTGTGCATCCAACCGCACAGACATGCACAGACACACACACACACACACACACACACACACACTGCACGGCTGCTGGGAGCTTTAGTAGCAGGGACCACGCCTGCAGTGCAATACAAAGAAATGAGGCAGCGCCCTAACAGAGTTATCACATCACTCCCTCACACTCCTTCTGCTGCTCTTTTCATCTCAGAGAGAGAGAGAGATAGAGAGAGAGAACAAAGAAAAAGAGAGGAGAGAGAGAAAGACAAAGATAAATAGACAGAGAAAAACAGAGAGAGTGAAAGATAAGCAGAACAGAAAAAGAAACCCTCTTATATGTGTATATAAGAGAGAGAGAGAGAGAGAGAGAGAGAGAGAGAGAGAGAAATAGAGAAAGAGACAGACAGAGAGAAATAGAGAGAAAACAACACCAACACTTGTCTATCTCTTCACTACTTAACTTTACAGCTAAAACTGAACAATATATGAAGTGAGTAGTTTGGACTAAGAGATAGTCTGTGTGCATTCATGTATGTGTATGTGTGTGCGTGTGTGTGCGTGTGTGTGTGTGTTGTGTTGTGTGTGTGTGTGTGTGTTGTGTGTGTGTTGTGTGTATGTGTGTGTGTGTGTGTGTGTGTGTTGTGTGTGTGTGTGTGTGTGCGGGGGCAGGGGGTCTCTCGGAGCAGGAACACTCCTAATCCTCTCCTTCCCTTCCCTACAGCCTCTGACACACACAAGCAACTGGCAACAGCTGCTCTAAGACATCCACACACACACATACACACACACACACGGATATACATGCACACATACACATCAACTCCTTCTCTCACACACATGAACTCTCTCTCTCTGTACATACACACCTATATAATTAACATATAATTGTACTGCACTTAAACACGCATACATCCATATACAGCACTGTGCTGTTTTAGGCACCTGTAACAGTATTACCGTATTTATTCAAAAGCATTTATCTCAACAAAACAAGCATCTGTTGCTAATTAAAATTCAGATAAAGCAGATTACAAATAAATTTAATAATAAACTTCATATAAACATAAGTACAGTAATATTTTATCTTCCAGTTAGCATGTGGATGTGTTCAATTCCATCAGCAGGTCACCTGATGCAACATCATTAAGCAGTGGTTTATTAAATCACACACTCTTTTCACACTTTTTCCATTGTTTTTTTTTCTGGTCTAAAAAATGATCAATATGATTGGTTCATGCTAATCAGAAACTTATTGTAAGTGAGTGAAAGTTTAGTCATAAATATACCTCAGCAGTGCTATTGAAGTCAAATGTAGCTGGCTAACTTGCACAGAATTACACAGTACAAAATTGCCTTTTAAAATGATGCTAAAGCTCACTTCACTCATCTTATCCCAGTACAGTTCATAAACGTACTTTAAGCTGCAAAATTACCAAATACAGCTCTGAAAAAAATAAGAGGCCACTTAAAAATGACAAGTTTCTTTGATCTTACCAAATCCAGAAAACCTCTGGAATATAATCAAGAGGAAGATGGATGATCACAAGCCATCAAACCAAGCTGAACTGCTTGAATTTTTGCACCAGGAGTGGCGTAAAGTTATCCAAAAGAAGTGTGTAAGACTGGTGGAGGAGAAGATTGCAAGGTGCATGAAAACTGCGATTAAAAAACAGGGTTATTCCACCAAATATTGATTTCTGAACTCTTAAGACTTAAAGAATATGAACGTATTTTCTTTGCATTATTTGAGGTCTGAAGTTTTAAGTCTGCATCTTTTTTGTTATTTCAGCCATTTCTCACTTTCTGCGAGTAAATGCTGTAAATTACAATATTTTTATTTGGAATTTGGGAGAAAGGTTGTTCGTAGTTTATAAAATAAATCAACAATGTTTATTTTACTCAAACATATACCAATAAATAGCAAAATCAGAGAAACTGATTCAGAAACTGAAGTGTTTTTTTTCATTTTTTCATATGTTTAATATTCTGTGCATCCTGAGTTACAGTGTACTTAACTGTAGTTTATAATTAATAATAAATAAACTGTAAAAAAAATAATTAAAATGCAATCAGAAGAAAATGAAAAGGAGAAAATCTGATTTCATAGGGACCTAAAAACTTTAAACACAGACAGATCGGTGCCCACAGAGCTCAGTCTCACTAAGCGCAATAGGATCTGTTACTGTGTAGTACAAGCCTCATTACACCTCTATAATGCATTATTAATGCACTGGCTAACTTTCTTAAACAGCAGTCTGTAGAAAGAGAGAAATGCGGGCAGTCAAAGAGCAGAGAAGCAGAGAAACACACACACACACACACACACACACACACACACACACTCACACTCACAGCTGTGTGTAATACTATAGTGATCAGATAAAGTTAATGAACACATATGTGCACGTCTGCTGCTCTGCTGCTAAAAAGCACAGTCCCTGCTCTGCGGCTCCGTGAATATCGGTGTGTATCGGAGGGTGTGTGTTCCGAGGTGCAGTGGGGGGATGGCAGGGCACAGGGTCGTTTCATGGGTGGCTAAGGAGGGGTGTTTGTGTGTGTGTGTGTGTGTTGGATTTCTTACAGCACATAACGGGCCATCTGTTCATGACTGCCAGCAGCAATATAAGAGAGCTGAGGGAAATCAAGAACACACACACACTCACACACACACACACACACACACACTGAGAGTCTCAGACAGTGCTTATCAAACACAACAAACAATTTTGTTTTGTTCTGGTGTCCAAAAATCAGAATCACAGAAGAACGGTCTGCATGGTTTACAGAGCAGACTGATAACACAGACGTTCATCTCTCCCTCCAGAGACACAGATACAGTCAGCCAGAACTTACTCACACACACACACACACACACACACAGGCTCAGACAGCTCTGATGGAGTGTGTGATGGACGTGAGCGTGGTGTGAGAGGTGAAGGTTGCTGAGGAGACTGCGCAGCATGTTGAGCAGGTTGTGTAGGTTGCTGTCAGGTGGGCTGATGGGAGTTTGAGTTTCAATCACAGCTTCCCTGAAGGAAATTTACACCACAGTCCTACACAATGGAGCAAAGGATTAGTGTGTTTAAGCTCTGTGTGTGTGTGTGTGTGTGTGTGTGTGTGTGTGTGAGTGTTAGAGTGGGTGTGTTTTCAATCTTTTTACTTTAAGGTCTTTTCAATGTCATTATTTTGTAAAATACAGCCAAATATAATGTAGTTCAAAAGGACTAGATACTAGAACCACCAGCCTAGAGTAAACAGTGTAAGGAACAGGGTCATGTTATTAGTATTAGGCTGACAATGTTATATTATTAATGACATTAAGGGACATGATCAGATATGACAATAATATATTGTGATACAGTAAGCTAGTGTCAGGTTTGTGAAGCAGGAGCAAGGAGAAGACGCGGAGAGCGGACGAAAATGTGAGGTATTTATTATAGAAAGTAAATAATAGAAAATACAAAAATAAACAATCAAAGAACTGAATAAACCAAGCAACACTTAGGACATAGAAAAACACACGCAACCTTAACAAACAAACAGATAAACATACAAAGACCTACACTGGAACAGGAAACGCGCAAACTATAAATACAGACGGACAACAGAAAACAGCTGACAACAGATAATTACAGGGCGGAGCTACAAATGAGACACAGGTGAAAACACTGAGGGTAGAGACACAGGAGAAACACTCAGGAGGAACATGTGGGAGAATGACAGGCAAGGAGGAAAAGGGTAAATATCAGAGATAATCACAAGCACAGAAAGGAGAACAGAAATCAAACAGGTCCAGGATGTGACAGCTAGAACTTCCATGTTGCCACTGAAGTTCAAGTTTGGTCTGTGTGTGTTAACTTGTATCAGTGACTTTTATTTTGACACAGTTACTGATGTTTTAACCCTTCTGTTACCTACAAATTCACTAGCATCTTTTATGCTTGGGGCCAATTTGTCCCAAGACATTTTAACCTATAGAAAATGATTATATAATAATTGGTACCACTTTAAAATAAGACTACCTTTATAAAGGGTTTATAAATGGTTTACAATCAATTTATTAATGGTTACTAATTAGGTTGTAAATGCCTTAAAAAGCATTAATAATCAGTTATAACACATACGTAGAAAGGCCAATAATATAGATGGCTGTGGGATCTCTATTTGGCAAACAACAGGTCATTGATGCCCTTTCTACCTATGTGTTATAACTGATTATTAATGATTTTAAGGCATTTACAACCTAATTAGTAATTAATAAACTAACTGTAAACCATGTATAACCCCTTTATAAAGGTAGTCTTATTTTAAAGTGGTACCTAATACTTAAATTGTTACCCAACTTTATGTCAGATGCATACAAAATGTGTACAGGAGAATTCATCATGTTAATTTTATGTTTACACAGTTGTTCCCCATTAACTGCTTATTTAAAGGCCTTAAATATTGAATGGGGTCAAATTTACTCCAAACGTAACAGGAGGGTTAAGAGTTAATTGTGGAGTTGGGCATTCTGAGGTTGCCTTACTTCAAGTTTTCTATTATTATTATATACTCAACCCATATCCATGTGTCTCACACTAATATAACTCCGCAAACATAACACTACACATTATATATAAATGTTTAAACTGCATTTACATATTATACATATTGGGGAACCCCCCACGTCCTTAAAAGCTTTAAAAACAAACAGATGTGTGTGTTGGTGTCTGTGTGTGTGTGTTGGTGTGTGGGCATGTGTATGTGTGTGTGTGTGTATCTGAACAGGTGGCTCTAGATGATGCTCCGAAAGTCACTGTGTGCATCCATAATTCATTGGCTGACCTGCAGCGAGATTTCAAAGAGCATTAATGAGGCGAACACACCCCAATCTAACCACATACATCACTGAACACACACACAGCAGTGATCACACACACCAATAAAGCATACACACACACCAATAATTTAGGCCAGCAAAGCATTACACTCCTTTCCCGACTAAAGTTAATATGCTGTAATGTTGAACGGCCTCAAACACATAGAGAGAGGAATTCCTCCAACAGAAGAATCTTTACCAAACAAATTTCAGCAACTTCTGTCTTAATTAAACCCACAAGCGGGGATTTCAGAGAGGCGGCGGCCCCAGCTCAGCATTCTATACAGAGAAAATCACTCAGTTCAGCATTAAATGCTGAAACCAACAGCCAGAAACTCACAGAACACACACATTTAAGTGTGAAGTCAACCTAACGTGAAATGAGCATCTTAAGCATTAAAATATGGGAGTTTTTGGTGATTTTTAATGGGGACATTTTGGAAAGTTGGGGGAGCCTCAACAAATCTAGAACCCGAGATTGCTTCACTGTACAACAACAATAAACAGTAGAAAGTAGAAAATAAAGTTTATTATCACATCTATTGATTTGTGTGTCATTAAATAAGTAATAAAAACACAGTACAATGCTAAATTGGCACAATGCTAAATATGCTGGTCTGGAACATAAAAAGTGGGGATATTTTGGTTGGATCACCAAGAAACCCTGGCAAATGATCATCAAACCAGTTGTGGTAATTTCAAAGTATACCTGTCACAATAATTATGCTATTAACTTTACATTTTATAATCTCAATTATTCCTGTAGAGCTCAATATTTCCAATATACAACAATTTCCAAGGAGATATCAGTATTTAACCATTCTTTACAAACCAATGTGTATGAATATTCCTAATTATTCAAAGTACGTTGTTCTTTAAAAGGAAAGAACTGCAGAATATTACTATTACTTAATTATTACTATTATATTATACCATTATTATTATACTATTTTTCAGAGGGAGACACAAATGCAAGTACTTTAATAAAAGAAATAAACTACAGTAAACACAACATAGGATAAACAAACAGACAGGGTTACTATGAGAAACACAGAATACACTCAGACAGAAAACAAAGTAAAACCTACAATCTACACAAGTTAAACACGCACAAGAATCGACAAAGGACTCTGAAACAAAGAGACTATATGTACACACATGGAAGTAACAGGAAACAAGAAACACCTGGGGACAGGTTATGAGTGGGCGGAGCTACATGTGAACACAGGTAAAAACACAGAGAACTACAGGAGAGACACAGAATAGCATGACAATATAACATGACAATATAATTGATCTCAATTATTTTGGAATTATTTATAATTCCGAAAAAATAAAGTTATCATGACAGGCATAATTCTTTAGCTGATTAATTTTTTATATGTAAAAAAAATATTCTAATTTTTAATTGGAATACACTTAACTCAATGAAGTCCAATCTGATTGGATGGCGGTATTATTCAGCATAAAGTAAAAACGCAGCATCCCATGCCCTGACTAAGGCCATGACTTGAGCCTGTCACAACCCACACACACACACACACACACACGTAATGCGCACCCTCACACCCCTATCTGTCATGTAATCCACTCCGCAGCGCCCAATCCATCAGGCTCAGGATTGTGTAATAAATCACCAGCTCAGACTGTGCTCAATAATGACTACAAGCTCTCACTGAAAGTGCTTAGACCGCTGGCACTGCTCTTCATCCTCTCCCACTCACACACACCACACACTCCACTCCATCGCCTCTACTCATCTCCACACTATACTTTCTTAATTGACAACAGTCCCTCAAAGCTTCAGAAGATTCTCCCTTTAAAAGTAGAATTATCACTTTAAAGATGAGAGCATGGCCTTTAATCACAAGCCTATATAGAAAGTTTGCTATTGAATTATATTTGAGCACAATACAGTCTACTATTTATTCAAAATACTAACAAAATATAAACATCCAGTGAGAGTTGTCAGTGGAAATTGGCCAAATTGGATGGAGCTGGCAGAAAGTCTACAGTAATTCTATTCTACTACAACTACTGTGGGACGGGTTTTCCAAAAAGGTCCTTACTAAAGCACTAACATGATTCTTAGATGTTTGAAAAAGTTTCACAATGAGAAATCTATATCCCTCTATATGTATTCTTATGAGCAAACTGGTCTCTGTAAAGTTGTGGTGAGCTCAAAAACATTCCAGAATGCACATGTAAAATTTTACAGGAGACAGGCTACAACAGCAGAAGTTGCCATTAGTCCTGGGCGATATGGGAAAAATCATATATCACGATATGGAATTTTTTAATATCACGATAACGATATATATCATGATACACCACATTTAAATATGTTTTTAAAGTTATTCTTATATGACAAAATAATATAATTGCTTACTTTTTTCCAACTTCATTTCAAAGTGACATTAAACCAGACATTCACAAATGAGAATTACGACCTTTTAGTGGTATATATATGTATCAAATGAAAACAGATGAGGTAGATGCAGTAGCTAATTTTTTCAAAAGATCAATGCGTCTCCATTGTTCAGCTCTCATGAGTTTAATAAAATAAAGCATGTCGCAAACCGGCCCATCTCAAAAGTCTCATCATAAGCATCTCATCATGAGCACAGGCTCATCTCAAAAGTCAACTCAAACTGTTTTTTGAGAACTCAAACATGACAAAGAGTTCAGTGTTCTTCAGTAGTCTTTTGGAATGCAGTAAAAAGGCAAACAATCAAAGAAAAGAATCCATGCTACTAAGAATAGAGGCTGCTAGATTTAGCAGATTTATTTCCTCATTAAGTGCTCAGTGAGTTTAATTCCATCAAAGTGTCTTGCTTGGTATGAAAAGTAGATCTTGCGCAAGAGTCATTCATGATTTGACAGCTTTTGTGAGAAAGAAATTCCATGGGTTGGTTCTTCAGGTTCAAAGCTTTTAAAACAGCTGTCTCAAACTGATCTGATAAAATATAATCTACTCTATCGCGATATTAAACAATGCAGGGCCTGTGACATCACCAGCCCCGCCCCACCAACCAGCTGTCTCGGCCCTTTAATCAGGTAAATAGGCGAATAAGAGCGTTTTTCTGGGATTTTCTGGGATCTGAATTCAGCTGCGCAAAACTGTGCTGGGCTGAGGTGCACAGCTTTCGACACGTGCGTTTACAAGCACGTGCCCAACCATGTGGATAGAAGCCATGAGGTTAGCTAGTGTTTACTCCTGGTTTTGAAAATGTAAATTCTTGTTCCCTCTTTATCAACAAAGAGATAAAGTGCAGTTAAATGTAATGTTTTAGTGTTTTTGCATTTCATTTTAGCACATATTCTGCATGCTAGTGAGGAAAAGCAATGCATTTTGTGCATTGTGTTTGCATTCTTCCATGGTAGTGTGCTCTAGTGTAGTTTGCTTTTCAATTTGGCACTAATTCCATTCCATAGTAAAGATCATATCAGGATCCAGAATCAAATAATCCAGATTTTTTTAGACACTACTCAAATGTTTGTGACCAGGTGTAAACAGAAAGGTCAGAAAGAGAGATACTGTAGTGTACTGTGTGTGGGAGAGAACTAGAACTTACCCGTGGGCTCTGTCGGGGGCAGGTGGGCGCTGAGTACGGATGGCGGGATGACGGAGGAGAGGTAGAGGAGGAGGCAGAGCGCGATCATCCCGGCCTGGGGGCGGGGCCCAGGTTCCTCACCACAGCAACCACGATCACACATCCGCCGCACACCCGCGTTGCATGGCGTCAAACCACACTCCCACTCACTTTCACACACACACTGCGTGAAGCCTCACACACTGACACGCTTACTCACTCACACACACACGTGTCCTGGGTCCACCAGCCACCTGAAAAAGACAACAGCAGAAAAAAGTTGGATTTATAAAAGAGCTCAGACTCTTTGTGACGGGAAAACAAACAGCTGAGAGGTTTAGAAGAGGTTTAGGAGGAGAGAAGTGGAAAAGGCTGTAAACAGAATGTTAACGGAACAAGACGATAAGAAGTGTTTGCTTGTCGTTCTTCGCGAGACACGCTATTAGAGAGTGTGAGCTACTCTCTGCTCTGGGCCGCTGACGTGGAAATGCTTTCTGCAGACTGCTTCAGAGCTCTGCGCCCAGAGAGGAACAAGGTGATAATTGGGCCTGCGCTGAATAAAAATGGAATTATTTACTTGCATTCGTCCGACGCAGGTTTACACGGCCCGACTTCTTGTAAACGCTTCTTCTCATTACTTCATTCTCTCTCTCTCTCTCTCTCTCTCTCAAGCTTCTCTCTCTCTCTTATTCTCTTTTATTCCTTCTCTCTTGCACTCACTCGCTCTCCTACTGCTCCCAAACACGTCTTTCGCTGAGCTAACACAAACACACTTATCGCTGTAAAGAAAACACACGCTCCCCTCACACACTGCGGCCTCTGTGCGTGTGTGTGTCTTCGAGATTGGGCCTTGCCACATAGAGAGTTTACATTAGTCACAATACGAGGAATGTAAAGTGGTCTAAAATGCACACACACACACTTATTACACACACACACAAGTACACTCAAATACAGAGATGAGAATGTGTATATATAGTATATTTTTTTATTTTATATCCCACTATAGAGAATAAGAGAACTGTGTGTTTGCTTAAACATCTTAACTCCTGTTATTTCAGAGCAGCCTTGGCTTAGACACACACACACAGACCCATAGACACACACAGACACACACACAGTGTTTAGATTAACGTTAAACGGTGGCATTTTTCTAGGACGACCACAGATGACCCACCCGCACCCTCCCTAAGGGTGGCGTGGTGCTGTTTTCCTTTCTCGTGATGAGTACAGGATCACGTCTTGGTCAGCAAATACTGAGGAAAGGTCTAAAAAACACACACACACACACACACACCGACACACTTACACACACACACACACACACACACACACACACACAGGGCTGGCGTGTTGAGTAACAGTGTGTTTTTTCTGGCTGGGCAGAGCAGCAGTGTGTTCAGCGCTGTAGAGTGATAGTGTATCAGGTTGGGTCTGTTTGTATGAGAGAAGGGTGTATTTCTGGAGTGTGTGTGAGTGTGTGTGAGCATGTGTGTGTGTGTGTGTGTCTGGCTGGCTCCTGGAGTATCTTACAGTCTTACAGTAACACACTGATGAGTGGAGCTCTAGCTGACGTAGCACTCACTCACTCACTCCAGACCCAAACCCACACCACTGTTAAAAACAGAAAAGGCTGGAGTGTGTGTGAGAGAGAGAGAGAGAGAGAGAGAGAGAGATGGTTTGATGGAAAATGTCACTTGTGTTTTTTTTTTTTGTTTTAGTTTTATTTAGCGCTGATTTTCCGTGGAGACTGTATATCTAGGTCTTTAGTGATCTGTCTACTCTTGACTCTGCTTTTGCTTCAGCTTAAACTGAATTAAGCTTGTAGCTGTTCCTGCTCATATCCTATGTTTTTCTTAAGTTTTATACAATTAATAATAATTCTTCAATGTGAATGGGCAGGACTAGACTGCTGTACGCTGAAAATCCATAGGCTATGTTTGTAAACATGTAATAAATGCATAATAATCAGCTACTATACTTTTTTTTAATCCCATTTTCTCCCCAATTTACATGGCCAATTACCCAACCCACTCATTAGGACTCCCACCATCACTAAAGATGCCCCAACACACCAGGAAGATGAAGACTAACACATGTTCATCCTCCTATTTTAGAGCTGCTGCTGATGCAGCATTGCTGAGTACCATAACAGCACACTCGGAGGAAAGCGCAGCAATCTGGTTCCAATACATCAGCTCACAGACGCAGCCTTGTTCTGATCAACATCACCCTTTGGAGTGATGTGGGGAAAGAGCGCCATCTACCCACCCAAAAAGAACAAGGCCAACTGTGCTCTCTCAGGGCTCAGGTAGCCGATGGCAAGCTGCATGAACCGGATTCAAACGGGCAATCTCCTGCTCATAGTGGCAGCACTTAGCCTGCTGGATCACTCGAAGCCCCCAGCTACTTTAAGTAACACCCAGTTGTGCACACAGCTACTGCCAACAAAATAGGACTGTAGCTGATAACCATGAATCTATTGGCACTAATCAATCAAACAATCAAATCCTCACAGCTATCCAAACTATAGTACAAAGCCTTCCCCGGACAGTAGAGACATTTACTCCAAAAACTCCAGGATAACCTTTTTGTAACACCCATGATTTTAGAAATCAAGTGCAGGTCTCCCAATACATTTGTCCATACTGTGTGTTACTAAACATGCTGGGACTGGATTCACCAGCCATAAAAAACTTTTAAAATAAACTTTAAAAATAAATAATAACTTTTTTTGTACATGCTATTTTTTTTAGCCAAAACGTTCTTAAATTTTAAGAAAGTGTTAAAGGTTTTGTTAAGATTTTTATCCAAGTTTTTGTCATGTTGCATTTCACAGCTTAAAGCAGCTTGAGTTAAATTCAAGCTTTTTTTTACATAAAAAGAAAAAAAACATACAAAGAAGATTTTTTAAGGATATTAATTAATCTTAACTGTTCATTATTAACCTTGAAGTTTGAGGAAACAAATGCATCTATGAAAAATGTCTTGTTTTAAAACTCACTTTGTGAATATGTCCCTGGTTTTTATGACATCACAAAATGAAAAAAATGAATTGTACATTTTTCAGGAGAATTTCTACATATGTCATCTTTCTGTACTCTTTAAGTGAATGTTTACAATCCAAGCCATCAGTCTCTTTCATTTTCAATAGAAACAACCGGGGTATCTCTGATATGTCCTTTAATGCTGCACGTGTGCCTCATTTTCAGTAATTACCTTAAGGTTTTCCTTCCCAACTGCTTTAAAACTAATACACAACTAATGCAATGCCATTATAAAAGTGAGTTGGCCCGTCTTCAGACCTCCAGGGTATAAAGCATTGATCAGAGTCTTCATTTGACTTGGCTAAAAGCAGCCAAACCACTTGTTACAACATGAAGTTCTTGTTTTTATCCCTATTATTTTAGAAGAATCAAAGTGCCCATATAAAGCCGTGCACGTACTGCGAGAGGGCAGGAGGTCGAGTTAAATCCACACGGCTGGATCCAGTCTCCGACACGGCCTCTCGACGAGGGTCGCTTACAGCGAGCGTAACATAGTGCCTGTGCTTTAGCGCAGTTTAAAGTTAGCTTCTGGAGTCTAAACACACGGCGGTGAGGGTGGCGGGGCGAGGCAGGGCATTATGACTGATTAACAGTTAACAGCGTAAATGGGCTGCGCATGTGAGCGGAATAGGCCGTATTTATCCAACAGGATTTGTGAAGAATCTGATCTGAAACCTGAATCTGCTTGTTGGGGGCTCATAAATGAAGGTGCTAGCTTCCACATTTTGCTTTTTACTGTTCGCTGTGTTGTTCCCTCTGCGCCTCTCTGATCTGAATCAAAGGGAAATATGCATGAAAAACATCTACATACTGGGCCTAACACTGCTGGTGACAGGAGGCTGGACTGAAGCGCTAGGCGGTTTGGCACGGAGAGAGGGTTTGTGCGTGTATGAAGTTGTGATTATTTAGTGGAGATGACCGAGGCACTCAAAATATGTACACAAACTTTAATTGCTCTCTTCTGAACAATAAATATTCAGCTAAAAGGGCCAGTATAAGACTTTGTAGGAACTTTTTAAGCGAAGCCAAAAGCTAAAGTGTCATTTAACCATTTTAGACAGTTGGACACTGTAAGAAACTTTAAGAAATCTTTTCTTATTTTTTTTCTTTATTAATTTCTCAATTTGCTCATGTTTAAATGGGATATCTATGTGTTTTCTAAATGTTTTCATGCTTTCTGTGGATAGCTAAAAGATTTAAAGCAGCACTAGGTAGGATTTCCTTGATTTTTGATCTTTTTAAAGAAGTGAAATTACAGCTTGAAACTCACTGCAGTGCTCCATTGAGTTGTAATAGGAGGAATAGCAGTGTTCTCGTGTCTGTGCCGGGCTCCTCTGAGCTCAAACCAGACTCTGTAAGTTTTCCGAGGCGGCCGTGACCAACGCTCACGAGAACTGCGACCTGCTTTCCGACCTTTAGTTCTAACAGTTCTACAAGGACTACTGCTTCATTCTTTACAAACTAACATACAGACACTCTGGCAGAAGCTGGAAAGAGACCAAATATGTCTGTGAAAGCCAGAAAATGAGATAGAGTAACTAATCCGCCTGAAACATTTATTACACTCTAAAACTGTAGGGGGAGCCCACGAGCACAAAATCTCAATCCTACCTAGTGGAGCTTTAACAAGAAAAACTTTCCAGCCTGCTTCTTCTACCTATGCTATAGAAACTTTAAGAAACATTTCTAAAAGTCTTGATGTTTTCTGTGGATAGTTGAAAGATTTAACACACAGGAAGTGTTTTTTTTTATTCTGAAAAGCTGGGTCTTGGTCTTCTAACGATGATGTATTGACCAGACCCATGGACGTTTTTTTTTGTGCATAAACCAACCTGTATAGCACAAAAGCAAGAAAAACTTTCCAGCCTGCTTCTTTTACCTACGACATTAATTAAAAAAACATAGGCTAAATCATATAGTCAAAGCCACTTAATTCACATTGGTTGCTCAGAGAATCCACTAAAGAAATGACATCCAGCCCTGCATCTAAATTTTGTAATAAATAGTTTGGATTAAATGGTTTGTAATTTCCCAGAACAGTAAGTCTGTTCTGACGTTTATATAAAATAATAAATTATAAAAAAATCCTCTGCACATGCCTGAAAGGGTTAATACAGGGATCAGAGAGTACAGAGCAGGTGAAAATCTGTGTGAAAAGTCTGTGATGTCTCTATTACTCTCTGAAAGTAGTCTTTCTCAGTCTCTCCTGTGGCTCAGTTTGCTCTGATTAAGCTGCATATTGTGCTGCAGAGGAGACGCCGTAAGCCGTTTTCACCACGTTCCATATTAAAAAAAAGCCCACTGATCCTCAACAACAGCAGACAACCGAGGCAAACGGTAAAAGATCATTTCATGAAGTGGATCTACGGCTCCTGTCAGCAGGTCACTGGAGGCTCGCTGTAGCCATATATGAAGGTGGTTACTCAGGTCTGCCAGGCTTCTGCTGAGCCTGTTATCCTTGCAAAATGAAAACGCAAAGAGCGGCTGATTAAAAACAGGATGAGCCCAAAAGTCGGGGGGCTGATCAGAGGGTCTGCTTGTGCCGAGTTTTTTCCGAGTTCTTCTGAGAAGATCCTCACAAGGTGACACGCTGGGCTTGAGTCAGGCCCAATCGGGGAGTCGGCTTTTTAAGCGCTGCCACAGTGAGTGAAGGAGGCCAGTCAATATAGAAAGGCTGTGTTTCTTCTAGAGTATGATCAGTGCATTTTCTGCCCTAATTTCTTTCTCTTTATATTTATTTGTATGCATAATAAATGTCAAAAGAGATGGGCTGATAGAGGAAAATCACACCTGAACTTCTATCCTATTATTCTAGAGCTAAACATAAAGCATAAAATGTATAATTTGTATAATTTTAAGACATTTGCACAATTTTACACAATATCTATTGCGATAACCATGACTGCAGACTTTCAGATGCTTTAGAAATCGAGAAATAGATTCTTAAAAGTACACTTTAAATATTCTCCATTCATGATATGTTGCACTTCATCTAACTAAACAGCGGTAATTAGTGTAGTGGCACTGTTTAATGAAACGTGTCATTAATGACGCAACGATTTGTCGATATAATCGACAATGTCGATTATTTAAATTTGTCGACCACAAGTGCTGAGGACAGAAGTGCAGTGGGACATAAATGGGGGTAAATGGCTCACTCAGCTCAACTCCCTCCAAAAATGCCCACAGAGAACAGATTACATATTTACTCACTAAATATTAGTACTTTCCATGTTTAAACAACATCTAGACATTTAAATGCCTTTTTAAATCTCATGTTCAGCTGTTTCTATTGGTTTTAGTGATGAAGGACATGGCAGAAATAATCGTTTACTTATCGACTAATCGAAAAAATAATCGTCAGTTTAGTCGAATACCAAAATAATCATTTTGTTAACAACGATAGGGCTGCACGCAGTAAACACGAGGTAACCGCATGGCCTCCATCCACATGGTTTGGCACGCGCTTGTAAACGCATGTGTCGAAAGCTGTGCACCTCAGTCAGCACAGTTTTGCACAGATATTTCCAGTTACAGCTGAATTCTTGCTTTTAATCCCAGAAAAATGCTCTTATTAACTTTTAAAGAGACATTAAATGCCTGATTAAAGGGCTGATTACTGTTGTATTGCTGTTTTCCTTTGGTTTTGAGTGCTCCATGCTGACTAAGCTCTTGATCGGTCATGGCGCGAAACAGCGCTCGGGTGGGGGCATTGTCAGAAATAGAACAATTTTTCCAATTTCGTGCCGCCCTAGTCAGCGATATACTTAACATGCTCAGGAAGCCTTAAAATGTATCACGATAACAGAAAAAAAAACCTTATCGCAATATGATTAAATATGCCATTCTGCCCACCTTTACCTGAACTCCATTCCACAAGTTCAGCAGATTCCACAAATCCTAAGATTTGCTCCTCATTTGGACCAACAATCATTCTTTAAAACAGAACAGTCTCCAAAGGATAATCTAAGCCACTGTTCTGACCAGCTGTGACCACATTAGACCATCACAGCTTTATCCTATATCAGCCAGAGAGTTTAAAACAAACACACCTGCTCCAGAGCAGCTTCTGCTACAGCAGCTCCTGCTACTCTCCTTCTGTCTGGCTGAGGTAGTCTACATGGCCCATGAGGGACACGAGTGAGTCCTGAACGAGTGCTACTTCAGTGGTGGTGGCTAATTACCCCCAGAAGCCCCCCGTTAACACCTGGGGAGACGTTAACTCACTCTAATGTGCACAATTGGTTTCAGATGTCCTGCGCCTATGCGGGTCAGAAACGGACACACACATATACACACACACACACACACACACACTGTGGGTTCGTTCAGCTGGACCAAAAACACACAAGCCTTCTCCAGTGACTTCTGAAGGAATATTTGGCTAACAAAGTAGTAGCCCAAATTAGCCCTTTTCTATTCTTACAGCTATTTTTAGACAGATGCCACACACCCACACACTCATTCACACACACTCATACACACACACACCTCACAGTCTCTTCCCAGCAGGAAAAAGCTTGCTAGCTACATCAGACGCCTCACGGCTAAGGCTCTGTTGTGGTTTGTGTTGCTGTAGTTCAGGAGGGAAAATTAAACTAATGAGTTAGCCTGTGACATTAATCTATTAACACTCAGCAGAACTCATCCTCTTTATACTACAGCCTGGAGGACTGTAGAGCTTCCTGCACATCTCACAGAACTGACGCATGTGTGGATTTCTTGTATGTTTAAATGCTAAAAGCTAAAAAGCTCTTTTACATAAATCCAAACAAGAGAAATTAGTCTGTTTGGGTCAGTGGAGGAGCTCAGGTACTCTCAGGGAAAGCACTGTGAGTTCCAGACGCAATAACAATCACTTGGCTTTGACTGAATGAGGCACAGCGAGGTCCTAAATCACAGTACTGTACTATGATACACCACATTAATCTCCTGTACATGTACCGTACTGTAAAAGCTACTAGCTGACATAATTACAGCAAAATAATTATTTACCATAGGCTCCCGGTGCCATCTATATATACTGTATATATATGCATATTGGGTGTGTCTTTCCAACCTCACTCTCACTCACTTTCAGTGTGTAGTCATTCCCTCCAGGCTACCCTTTTCCCTATGTGTTTGCTTGTACGATATTTTGGTCTCATCAATAAAGGCTGTAAGGGCAAAATAACACTTCCTCTGCTGCTGAAAGTGGATTAATGTTGGCTAAAAGGTACAGTCACCACTGACACACTAATGTAGAATTACGTCATTAGAAAAGGTGGCATCTCCAGAGGGTTAATGTTTCAGTCATTAGACGTCTAAGTGGTTAACTGGCCCTAACATATCAAAGCATTAAGTAAAGAAGCTAGTGTGAATTTGAGTGATATCAACTCAAATACACAGTTCACTTGGCTTGAAATGATTTAGATGTTTGAAATATACAACACTGAGTGGACTATACTAACTATAAAACAAAAGTACATCTTAACTGAAGGTTTTTTTTTGTGTATGAAAGGTTGTTCAATGTTACTCTAATAATGAAAGTATTTGTACTATTCTGTGAGCTGTAAGCTCTAGGGTAGTTAGAGTTAATAGCTAGATATGTGGTTTTGGACGCAGCCTAAAAAACTCAACAGACCTGTCTGTCTGAGTTGAAGACAAGGAAATGAGGAAAAGGCACATGCTTAGCTAATCTAGAGCTACTACTGACTCATAAAAAAAATCATAAATAAATAATTATTATTATTATAGGTCAACCCTCTATGGCATGGATTATATTTTTGGGGAGAAACAAAACAGATATTTAGCAACTTTCCGAACTTTTTTTCAGACCACTTTTTTATTATTTTGATAACAAGCTGATTATTTGAATCACCACTGTTTTAACAAAACTGACCTATATAATGTTGCCCAATGGGAACAAATTAAAATACAAATAAATAAATAAATAAATAAATAAATAAATAAATAAATAAATAAATAAATAATAAATAAGGTATGGTACTGAATGGTGTAATAACAACCAAAATAATAAAAAAAATATTGTGCATAAACACATTAAAGAAAAAGCATTTGTCGCTATTTAATGATTTTATATAGACATTTTTATTTACGTATTTAAACATTGTTTTTCTTTTTCATTTGTTGCCTCTGGGCAACAGTATATGGTTAGACCACATTTGTTAGGGGAATAATGCCAAAAAAGCAGTGGTGGTGATATATATTTTTTCAAATATATATAATTAATGCCATAGAGGGCTAGTTAAAATAATAACAGCAACAAACAGGGAATAAAGGGAAAATAGAATCATAAATCGATAGATAAAATACATACAGCTCTGAAAAAAAATTAAGAGACCACTTTTCACTCAGTTTCTAAATCAGTTTATCTTATTTTTCTACTTACAGGTATATTTTTGAGTGAAACTACACATTGCTGTTTTATTCTATAAACTACTGACAACAGTTCTCCCAAATAAAAATATTGTCATTTAGAGTATTTATTTGCAGAAAATGAGAAATGTCTGAAATAACAAACAGTATGCAGAGTTTCTATTCAAATAAAAAGAAAACAAGTTCATATTCATAAAGTTTTAAGAAATCAATATTTGGTATAAAAAAACCCTGGTTTTTAATCTCATTTTTCATGCATCTTGGCATGTTCTCCTCCAACAGTCTTACACACTGCTTTTGGATAACTGTATGTCACTCCTGGGTTACCTTTATCTTCCTCTTGATTATATTCCAGAGGTAAAATCAAAGAAACTCATCATGTTGTCTCTTAAGTGGTGTCTTATTTTTTTCTCAGAGCTGTATTCTGTAATATAACGCTAGGTTATGAATCTTAGTGAAAATAGAGGCACAATAATAGGACTACTTACCCAAACTCCCTCCGTTTTCTCAGTAATCCTTTTTTTTCAGCAGGTAAAGCTAGTTAGCACAAATCACCATAAACAGTTCCTCCACGCGCACACGCACTCATAAACACACACAGGTCCAGTCCACCTTGCTCTGTGCTCGGTGTTCACGCGCTCGCTCGCGCTCAGCGCTGCGTGTCTCCAGCTCATCCAACAAACTTCACTCCACAGCAAAGCCGCTCCACGCGAACTCGTCCAAATAAACAAGCGGCGGCTAGAAAAGCCCCCGGTTCCAGTCAGAGGTCTCTCCGGGCGCTGGGGGACGCGGGGCTGAGGGGCTCCGCTCCGGGGAGGTGTGCGCGTGTTCAGTAAAGAGAGAGAAGCAGAGAGAGAGAGCTCCGTGCTCCGCGCGCTCCTCCTGCCTCGCGCTGTGTGAAAGCCTGCCCGCCTGCCACGGGCTGCCACTAACAGTTTGGAGAGGGATGGAGGGAGAGGGGAGGTTTATAAAAAAGAAGAAAAAAAACACGAGGGATCAGATTTCAGCCCCCGGTCCCTTCGCCTGCCTGCTGCTGCTGCCGCCGCCGCTGCCCCCTCCAGAGCTCACACAGGGCACGGGCTCACAGACTCACTGAGAGAGTGAAAGAAATTAGGGGGCGTGGTTTACGAACACGACCACGCCCCACGCCCAAATCTAACCACCCAATCTGCTCCTCTCCCTCTTTCTCTCTCTCTCTCTCTCTCTCTCTCTCTCTTTCTCTCTCTGTCTTCCAGCGCGCGCTGCTCCCTGTCAAATTAGCCGCGCGCAGCGATCCCAAACCGCTGAACTCCCGCTTGCAGCTGCAGGACCGCGCGTGCCTTTCAGATATAGCTATACACCGCGACCGCAGGAAGGTGCTGTGCTGAAGAATTCACAAACACAGCCTTACAGATAACCGCACAGCCAACAACTAACTGCGCCCCAGCACCAGCTCTCTGCTCTCTATTCTCGGTTCGGGGTTTGTGGCCTGAGGCTGCAGATGGTCAGTGAGAGGGAGAGAGAGTGAGTCCACACTCGCTGACCCTCAGCTCAGATAATGCTGTTATAAACAGTGTTATTAAGTTAGCGCTAGCGCTCTTTAGCCGTGGCCTGGTGTGGTCTGGCTATAAAAGTCCCAACGCCCCCAACCAGAGCTTTTAGTGCATTTAGTGACAGTCATAGGCGTAGGAACCGGGGGGGATGGGTGGGACATGTCCCACCCAATATTAGAAACAGGTGGATTTGTCCCCCCCAAAAATGATATCAGTTCGCTCAGGTCAGCTGTACTATTAATGAGGAGACAGACCGGACCAATCACGGAGCCGGTTCAAGTATTAAGTCACGCCTCTCAGTAGAAACAGCCAATCAGCTTGCTGGTTTTGCGGCGCGCGGAGCAGAGGCAGTTTGCTGTTGGGGAAGCCCCGCCCCCTCGCTGTGAGATTTAGCAGCGGGATCGGGACGCAGCAGCTTCAGCTGATTTTAAAACAGATATGGATATACGGAGATTTTTCTAAAAGAAAGGTAACGATAGGCTAACCACTTCAACTGTGATGATATGTTTCTGATAGCTGGTTAAAAATACACGTCTCTGAATCAGCACACAGTTTAAACCCACTGTGATTAATAAACTGCAGCTGTGTTAGTGTGTAAGCTTATCTTTGGAATTAGCTAGATTGGGAGTCAGGGTTAAAGGAAAAAAATAAAATATATATGTAATGTTTCCCTGTACCTGATCAGCTAATCACTTTAATTTTCAAACTGTTTATTCATTTAGGATTACAGGACTTACTGTGAGCTATAATGAACGAAAATTGATTTAACTAACTAGTTATCTAGAAGCTGGATGTAGATGATCGCCCGAATTTCGTACAGTACTTTAAGTTGGTAGTTTAAAGCAGTTACTTAACCCCGATCACTGCCCTAAACTAGTGTTTTCCACCTGATCAGCTAATAAACAGTCATTTACTGAGTTTACCTGTTAAAATCCTTTAGCCCCCTATGGAGCCTAAATTAATCATGTATATCCACCAGAGGAAGCTCTAGAATATGCAGAACAGTTTTAATATGCAGTAGAATATATAAGAACTGGGTTGAGAAACACTGCTGTAACGTGACTTCTGTTCATTTGTATTTCACAGTAAGACCACTTATCCTGACGTTTATAAAAGTCTGTATGAAACGTAAAGTTACATTCTTTTACATAAAAGGACACCATCTTAAGAAGAGCTCTCAGTAGAAAAAAATAAAAGTGCAGGAGAAAATGTAAATATACAACAGAATTGACATGCCAATACATAATAATAATAATAATAATAATAATAATAATAATAATAATAATAATAATAATAACAATAATAATAACAATAATAATAATCTGTTATATTATTTTAAATATTAGGTGATAACTCAGACATTGCTTGCATAATTTTTCTAACAACAGTAGCTGTAATGTGGAGTAACATGTTTAGGTTGTAAAATCACCTTATAATAATAATTTACTTTTAATTAAAAGTAATTTCCACAAATGTTGTTCTAGGAAACTATTGGGTGGGCGTGGGTTCATATTGGCAAATGTGTCCCCCCCAATATCAAGCCCGCTCCTACGCCCTTGGTGACAGTGATAAATTAATCTACTAGTCTAGCAAGCAGAGGCGTCATGTAAGGAGGTACAAATACTTCATTATTCCACAGTTAGTTCCGACACCGCAATGTGATTGGCTGGAAGAGATTCTATGAGTGCCATTATCAGCCGGTAATAGTCTGTAACTGAAGCGCTTTATGTATTGCTCCGCCACATACAGATAACCTAGCAATGATGCAGCTCCTCTGGCACTTAAACCCCAACGCATCCCATTCATTTCAATAGAGAGACCCACCGCATGCTGGGTTGCGTTGTGTTGAATGCAGCCCTGTCCTCAGGCAAAAAAATTCAGCAGATCTCAACTTTAGTCAAATGAGTCCGGCCACTATGTATGCTGCGTCCAGCCAATCAGGGAACAGCAGGCTGCTATGCCACACACATACGAGCCTCACACACACAGAACAGAAGCCTTTCAAACACAAAAGAGAGGCTAAAAATGGCAGAATATGGATTTATAGAACTATAGATTACAGTGAGGTTTACTAAAAATGTAAAATCTTAAACTTTGACTACTTGATTGACTACATCTGTTGCTTCATTTGAATTAAAAAAACATCACGGACACGCCCACACCCACACGCAGTGAGTCGAGTGATCCGGCATGGCGACATGCGTTAAGGAAAGTGCCAGTGGACGTGCACCGTTACAAACCAAAACAGCACAGTTACAAACAGAGCAGCAAAGGAACTATTTTAACTAGCTAAGAGTTTATAACCAAAAGTCAAACAATCATATTTTCTTGTCCTTTGTAACTCAAAATCTTTCAATAAACAGCGATAATCGAACAGTGGTATAATCACAATAATACACTCAAGGTTCATGCTACAACGTGTAATATTGGCACGTAATATACAGCAGTGCCAATATTTCATGTTAAAGCATTCCCACTCTTGCATTATTGCTTAATTGTTACCTTACTTAAGTACAAATATTAGTTATCTATACTTTACTGGAGTAAGTATTTTTCAGACAAAGTTTTACTTTTACTCCTTACATTTTAACACATTTATCTAAACTTCCTGCTCATTTAAAAAATAGCCTTGTTATTCCCATTTCATTTCAGCTTGTTCTTATTAAGGCTTGCCATCGTTAAATATAAAAAAAACTCTATCCAGATAAATAGCTCCATCCAGATCCAAGAGAACTCAAAAGAACTCTAGCAAAATATCCTAACTATGGTTTATCTTTAAAGTTTTGACTTCACCCTCAGCTCAAATTTGAACAAGACTTAAAAATGTGAGAGGTATTTTGGGAGGGTCATTGGTGATGTATGGGTTTAGAGGCAGGGCAGGAGGGAGAGCTGATAGGCTGAGCTGCAGCAGAAGCAGTGTACTTCTGATAGCTGTGAGATTTAGTGTACTGCTTGCTTTAAAACACAGCATTATTTACTGCAATCGCTGTCTAAGGTATTTTGCTTTTATGCATCTTTTGGCTTAAATATTTAATTCTGATACTTGTCATATTCGAACACTTCTCTCCATTCATCAAAGCAGCAATCTGCGCTTTTACGACAACAAAGCGGTGACAGTGATGAAGCTGGAGGAAAGTCCCAGAGATGTAAATTTGCAGACTGAGCTTTAGTTGTTTTAGTCAGTAGCCTGATAAAATGTGTTTTGAAGCTCAAATGGCAGAGTTGATACAAACGCTGACTGTAAATGAAATGGAGAATCTTTATTTACTGCATTTTTTTGGCATTCACAACAAATTCCAACTGATTTGAGTGAAGGATAAAAACACTGTGTTTAAATCTAAGTGTGCGGCTCAGTGCGTGCCTAAGTGTTTGTGTTTCTCCTCGTATCTACCTGGATCATAAAGCTGTCCCACGTGTGTCTCAGGAAGGCTGATTAGCGGTGTGTAAGTGCTGATGAGTGCTGTAATTCTGTAGAATAAGCACCAAACAAAGACTCAATTACTGCTGCAGCTGTAAACATGTTTGCACTGGGAGCTTTATGAGACCATAAAGAGGAGAAATTTCGTCTTAATCACAGGCACGCTGAGGGGGCGGGTGCTGTAAGAGAGAGAGAGAGTGTGTGTGTGTGTGTGTGTGTGTGTCCTTCAGTAGCTGTCCATCTGTATTTACTCTAGGAGAAGGCCCGTTGGCTCCTAAGTGTTATAATCAGCATGTAAACGCGAAGACCCAGAGAAACGCCCACTGACCTGACTCACGTCAGCACCTTCAAACACACACACAGTAAAATACACATTCTTACACACTGTTTTACACAGACAGTAAAATGCGTCACATAGTTTTAAAATAGCACAAACATATTTATTACCATAAACACACCCCAAATGATTTGTAGGGTAAAGTAAGGACCATTTTGTTGGTCCTAAGTTTACTGTAATAATCCTAGACAATTTTGTCCTGAAAGTGTACCAAAACAAACAAACACACACACATTTTGTTATAGTTTGTGGACAATTTATTTGTCATTTTATCATCATTCCTCCTTATTCCCATTCACTCCCAATTATTTTCACCCCTACCAAATCCCAAGGTCCTCTTTTGCCCAACAACCACCAAATTGCATTTACTCCTTCAGAGAAGGTCCCCAAATTTGAATACACAGCAATACTGACCCATACTCACCTGTTTGTCTTTTTTTTATTCCTTGTTTATCCCATTCACCTCAATGCATTTTCAAAGAAAGGAAAATATAAATAAATAAACACACTGTTCGTCACATGGGATCGAATCCATGCCCTTATAAGGAGATAGAGAACCCAAGACATCAAGACATTCAACATCTGCAAGAAATTCATGTGGATGTTCTATCAGTCTGTGGTGGCCAGTGTCCTGTTCTACATTGTGGTGTGCTGGGGATGCAGCATATCAAAGAAGGACTCATCCAGGCTGGACAAACTGATCAGGCGTGCTGGTTCTGTGGTCGGCATGAAGCTGGACTCCTGGGTGACGGTGGCAGAGAAGAGGACTATGGACAAACTGCTGAACATCATGGACGATGCCAGTCACCCTCTGCACACCGTCATCAGCAACCAGAAGAGCCTGTTCAGTGACAGACTGCTCCTCCCCAAATGCAGGACCAACAGACTCCGAAACTCCTTTGTCCATCATGCCATCAGACTTTACAATTCCTCCCCTGGGGGAAGGAGGAGTAACAGGAGGACAGAGGATGAGGAGGAGCAGTAGCAACTCAAATGGACTAAGTGCAATAAAATAACACATATGGACTAAGCGCAATAAAATAATACATACGGAATAAGTGCAATAAAAATTCTATTCAAATACATTCACTGCATATTTATATTTATAGTTATACTAATTATATTTGCTGTTTTATACTTTTGTCTACTTGCTTTGCACTTTATATTGTTTATATACACTTTATATACACCTACTCTTTGTTTCTATCTGCGTGTACTGTATTGATGCTGCTACTGGAACCCTAATTTCCCTGAGGGAACCTCCCAAGGGATCAATAAAGTTCTATCTATCTATCTATCTATCTATCTATCTATCTATCTATCTATCTATCTATCTATCTATCTATCTATCTATCTATCTATCTATCTATCTATCTATCTATCTATCTATCTATCTATCTACAGTGCCCTCCATAATTATTGGCACCCCTGGTTAAGATGTGTTCTTTAGCTTCTCATAAATTGAGTTTTGTTCAAAATAATATAGGACCACGATGGAAAAAAAAGTAAAATACAACCTTTAACTCAAGTGAATTTATTCAGTAGGAAAAAAATCCCACATTAAGAAATAATTATTTAACATCAAATCATGTGTGCCACAATTATTAGCACCCCTGATGTTAATACTTTGTACAACCCCCTTTTGCCAACAAAACAGCCCCTAATCTTCTCCTGTAATGTTTCACAAGATGGGAGAATACAGAAAGAGGGATCTTTGACCATTCCTCTTTGCACATTCTCTCTAAATCATCCAACGACCTGGGTCCTCTCCTCTGCACTCTCCTCTTCAGCTCACCCCACAGGTTTTCAATGGGGTTGAGGTCTGGGGACTGAGATGGCCATGGGAGGAGCTTGATTCTGTGTGCGGTGAACCATTTCTGTGTAGATTTGGCCACATGTTTAGGGTCATTATCTTGCTGAAAGACCCAGTGACAACCCATCTTCAGCTTTCGGGCAGAAGCCACCAGATTTTGTTTTAAAATGTCCTGGTATTTTAGAGCATTCATGATGCCATGCACCCTAACAAGGTTCCCAGGGCCTTTAGAAGAGAAACAGGCCCACAGCATCACTGATCCCCCACCGTATTTCACAGTGGGCATGAGGTGCTTTTCTGCATACTCAGCTCTTGTGTTACGCCAGACCCACTTAGAGCATTTGTTGCCAAAAAGCTCTATCTTTGTTTCATCTGACCAAAGCACACGGTCCCAGTTGAAGTCCCAGTACCGCTTAGCAAACTCCAAACGTTTGCATTTATGATTGTGAGTGAGAAATGGTTTCTTCCGTGCATGCCTCCCAAACAGCTTGTTGGCATGTAGATAGCGCCTGATGGTTGTTTTGGAGACTTTGTGACCCCAAGAAGCTAACATTTGTTGCAATTCTGTAACAGTGAGCTTTGGAGAACTTTTTATTTCTCTTATCATCCTCCTCACTGTGCGTGGTGGCAAAATAAACTTGCGTCCTCGTCCAGGCTTGTTTACCACTGTTCCAGTTGTTTTAAACTTCTTACTAATTCCTCTGACAGTAGATATGGACAGGTGTAGGCGAGTAGCGATTTTCTTGTAGCCATTGCCTGACTTGTGAAGGTCAACACACATCTGCCTCACTTGAATGGTATGTTCCTTTGTCTTTCCCATGTTGAAGATAAATGGCCTCTGTGTCACGTCATATTTATACCCCAGGGAAACAGGAAGTTGTGAATTACTAATTAAATGTTCCTACATACTCTGATCAACTTCGTAAACTACTGTAGAAGTGACAGAAATACTTTTATTAAATTTATTTCCTAAGAATTGTTAGGAGTGCCAATAATTGTGGAACAGGTGATTTTATGAAGAATAATTATTTCTTAGTCAGGGATTTTATTTCCCCCTTAAAATTCACTTGAGTTAAAGGTTGTATTTTACTCTTTTTTTTCCATCGTGGTCCTATATTATTTTGAACAAAACTCAATTTATGAGAAGCTAAAGAACACATCTTAACCAGGGGTGCCAATAATTATGGAGGGCACTCTATCTATCTATCTATCTATCTATCTATCTATCTATCTATCTATCTATCTAAAAACCAATGGAAAAACGAAAACGGGCGGAAATTGAAGTCACGCTGAGCCTGACAGAGAGACAGTGTAGGAATGTAAACAAAAGCTTGCCAGAGAAGCATTTTATTTTGTATATTTTTCATTATCGTTTATTATATTTCAAACAACCTCACAGGCCAGTTGTTTCGTGCTTGAGGGCCACATCTGGCCGCCTATTGCCGACCGCTGTTTTTTAAGGCATAAAAGCCCACTGCTGCAGTGCATCTTCTTAGCACTTAGCACTTCAGAGCCAGTAATGACGTAACCAGTCAAACCACTACTGGGAGATAATATATTCATGCATTAATTGACAGGCTTGACTCTGTGCTGTTAGCAGTGACCGCTGACCTGTGTGTGGGTGTTTATGGTGGCGTTTTAGCGGCACTCACACACCAGTGGAACCACCATGTCCATTACAGCAGCACCAGCATTAAAAAGGCAAAACCAGTCAAAGATTCTACTGCATTAGAGGGAATGAATATTACAGGAACCAATCATATGAGCAGCACCGTTTCAACTGATGGAATAAATAAGAGAATATATAAATATAGAATAGAAATATCTACTGAAGATGTGACCTCTGTGACTGCACTGCAGTGTAGAATGGAGTTTGTATGTTTCTGTGCCAAATGCCTGCAGATTATGGTGTGTTTATGTGAAAAAGGAGGATGATGATAAAGGGTCAAACAGACCGCAGACTCTGACGTTTTAAATATTGACATTCAAAATGGCCTTAACCTCAGCAACCGCCCCTGTGACCCTGCAGACGCTTTGAATTCTCTTTTAAGCAGTTGCCCCACCTGGCCCTGTACCAGTGTAGTAGTGGTACTAAAGCACACTAATACCCTACTCTAATTAACCCTAAAGACTGTGAGGTCCAATATGTTCCCCACATGTAAATTAACTTAAATAACATAGATGTTATTATTGTATTAATATTACAATTATGTAAGGCAAAAGTACGAGGGCTAGGCTAGAGAGTACTGAGAGAACAAAAACAGGTCATAAACAGGGAAACAGGATAGCAAGGAAAAATGTGTTGTAACAGAGCTGAAGAACCAAGTAATACTCGGAAACAAAAGAAAGGAACAATGGGCCTTAAATACACAGAGATACCTGGAAGTAATCAAGTAATCAACCTATCAATAGTCAGGAGAGGCAGAGCGCGACAGTGTCGCATGTTCAGCAGCATCATTGTAGTCCAGCTGAGCATGCTGGGAGTTAAAGTCTTTAGGAGTAACAGGGACTAGAGCAGGCAGACTGAAAGCGTCAGGCGTGACATATGCAGACACCAAATCATTTGTAGTAGTTAGTGAATACTTACAAGAAGCTCTCAAATATTGTGTATAATTCATAGTAAGTATGTAACAGTTATCAAATTATTTATAGTGAATACTGAGTCACTTGTCGTAGCTACTGAATCATTAATAGTAATTCTGAAATCATTTGTAGTAAATGCTGAATCACTTATCTTATTTACTGAACTATTTATTATAGTTACTGAACATTTATCATATTTTTACAATATTCATACAATTTATAGTAGTTATTAAATATTTATAGTAAATATCAAATATTTTAGTCAATACTGAATCTTTTATTATATGTATTGAACCCTTTATAGTAATTTTCAAATTAATTATAGTAAATAACAAATAATTTATAGTATTTTCTGAACTATTTATCATAGATATCAAATCATAGCAAATTGTTAAATCATTTATGTAAGAGACTAAAACATTTCTAGTAGTTGTCAAATCATAGCAAAAACTGAATCATTTATAGTAGTTATGAAATCATAGCAAATTCTTATATATATCAAATTATTTATAGTAAACACTGAATCATTTATTGTCGGTTCTAAACTATTTATAGCAGTTATCAAATCATAGCAAATTCTGAATCATTTATCGCAGTTACTGAATCATTTATAGTAGTTGTCAAATCATATCAAATACTGAATCATTTACAGTAGTTATTAAATCTTAGCAAATTCTGAATCATATATCATAGTTCCTGAAACATATATAGTAGTTATCAAATCTTTTATAGTCAATACAGAATTATTTATCGTTGCTACTGAATCATTTATAGTAGTTGTCAAATCTTTTATAGTCAATACTGAATAATTTATAATAGTTATCAAATCATAGCAAATACTGAATCATTTATCATAGTTCCTGAAACATATATAGTAATCAAATCTTTTATAGTCAATACTGAATCAATTTCTAACCTACCAAATCTTTTGTAGTAAATACTGAATTAATTATTGTAGTAAATGAACTGTTTATCGTAGTTCTCATTGCTGACTCATTGATTGGGGCAACCATATTGGTGTTCACTACATGCTTCACTGTACTGTTTCTCTCTGAAACATGGGCCAAACCAAATAATTACACAGCCTTGAATGAATCCACTTCTCTAGGCTATAGCTATTACAAAAAACTGCATCAGACCAGTCACAGCAATGGTGTGGCCACAGTTTCAAATACAGATCTTTTGAAATGTACAGCGTTATGTTCTCCTGGTTCTTATACAGACTTTCTTTGCTGAATTTGCTGAATTTCTATCAGATATTATTCTTTCTACAGACAAGATAAATCATTACGTATTTTAATATTCACTTTGAGAAGATTCATGACCGGCTAAAAACCTCTTTTGAATCAATATTAGATGCTTTGGAGTTCACTCCGAATGTTATGGAACCTAATCACTGATGTAACCGTACCTTACATTTAGTATTGACTCTGGGTATTGAGTGGTCTTCCTCAACCTGAGAAAACCTAATCATGTCTGAGGTGGTTTTAAAACACAATATCCGCCTGCTGTCGCACTGTATTACCAAGCGTAGCATAACAACCTCAACAGCAGATGCATTTATTGATAATCTTCCACACTTAACCATTAACTCATTTCCGCCACAGCCTGAAGATCTTCAGCATGCAACAGAAAATCTATAGTCTGTGCCCCATTCAAACTTAGATAATGCTGCGCCGTTCAAGAAGAAATGAATCTTGGATGAAAGGCTAACATCATGGTACAATGACCTGCTCGAAGCTATTAACTCAAATGGCAACACAAAATATGCAAGAGGAACTGATATTGTGTCCCATGACTTTTGCCATGTCTGGCCAGTGCTAAACCTCACTCGCAAGATAACACCTCGCAACTTATACAGGTGTGGGTGTTCCCAAGCCGTCCATTACTGAGGTAATGTAATCAGTGACATCAGTAGAGATCTATGAATAGAAGGGCTAAGCTTTAACTACTAAGGAGTCTAGAAGTAAGACACAGCACCAATCAACAGGTGAATACCAGCCTAACACTGACTGACAGCTACCTTCAGCCAATCAAAAACAGCTTTTTTAAACTCTCATGCATTACAGTATATGTATTCAGTTTCTTAACATTTTATATGTCATGTTTTTAAAGGTGTCCTTCCGCTAAAATCCACTTTTTCTTCTTCTTTTTGAAATACAGTAGGTTTCTCTGAGTTGTATAAGGATGCTGTGTATGAAACTCTTCCTCAACCTTTATTGTCTGCAACAGCTAATAAAAGAAAATATTCAGAAAAACAAGTCAATCAGGAAAAGCATTGTGTGTACTTCAACCTGTGAATTAGTATTAATGGCCTTGCCCACCTTGCCTCGTGACTTTTTTTACGGTTTTACATAGGATCTCCAGTGGATTTTGTGTTTTACAGAGACTCTAAGACTAGGTCAGTGGCTGCACTTAGCAGGGCGTTACACATGTTGTAAAGTAACATATGACATTTCAAAGACTGTTATTAGTGGAAAATGTCTTTATTTTAAAATGTTTCTAACTGTTGTTCGTCTCGCTGCGGCACAGTGCTGTTAGCCAATCAGAGGCAATCGATATGTTTGCATGTATGAATAATATTCATGAGCAAGAGCCAAAATTCTACTGCCCCCCTCCACTCCTCTGCCAGAAATTTTGCATTGATTATAAAGTACTTCTCCTGATCTACAATGCTCTCAGTGGTTTGGCCTCACAATATACACAACCTGTCACATACACTTCCCTCACAAACTGCTGGCCTGCTGTCAATTTCTAAAATTAGAAGAAAGAAGAGTTTTCTCTCTTAAAGCTTCCTTAGTTAGGAGCAGCCGTCTCATTAGAGTTTGTGATTCAGTTTGAGACTCATTTTTAAATCTAGATTTAAAAACTTTTTACACAGGCTTGTGATTATTTATTTTTTTACAGATTTGTGTTCCTAATTTGTTGCACACTGTTTATACTACACTATAAAAAGTGATTTTGTGTGTCAGGTGAGATACTGTTATTATCATGCCAAGTAAACTTTGTAAATAATTGAAAAGTAAATTTTTATTCACTCTGCATTTTCTGAGGCTCTTTTTTTTCTTTCTGTGTTGGTTCTAAAACACACATCTTTCCCATTGATTTCTGGTAACTTATTATCACATATTAGATTTTCTCCCTCAGCATTTACCATCAGTGTGTAGTCATTTCCCTGAACCTACCGTCTCTTGGGTCTGTGTTTGTATTTTATGTATTGGGTTGCTGCCAGGCCTCAGTGTTGTAGGCTGTGCAAGAATTTGATTTCTTTAGAAAGTTGTGAAAACAAAATTATTTGGTTAAATTAAAATAATAAGTTAAATAAACCTGTAATTTACATAATATGTATTTAAAACTTAACTCAGAGTCAAAGCAAAACGACAACTTAAATAAGTTAAGTCAACAAATATATATTTTGTCAGTTTATTACCACTTTATTCTCCATCAGTTTCTCCTGTATGTGCCTAAACCTCAGTCCTGTCTTGTTATAGTCCTGTTATAGCTTCTTTCCACAGGTAAGAATCTGCTTGTAGAAGGTTATTATTTATTTTCACTGTATTTAGTGCTTGTTTTAAGATAACCTGTTCCTGTTTACCTCCAGTTGCTCAAATCTACTTATCCACTTCCTTTCTACTATAGACCTGCATAGTCCAATATTAACCCACTGAACTCTGAACGATTATTGAGGGCCAAGTTTCATCAGAGCGAGTTTACACTGATTTAAAGTGTGACCACATCCCAAAAATGTTCCACCTGAGACACGGCACAGTATGAAGAACTGGCTTTTAAATGCGTCAGAGTGTCAGAAACACGGAATCAGGAGAAAATAAGTCGGAAACAGTATGTGTGTGTGTGTGTGTGTGTGTGTGTGTGTGTGTTGGCTCTTTCTCCCAGTTCAGCTCTTATCAGTGTGCATACTTCTACTGATAACCTCAGAAGCTGATAATGTGGTATTTGTTTTCTTTTCAGCTTTCTCTCTTTCTCTCCCTCTCTCTCTGTGTTGTAATCATTAAAGAAACAGTTTAACATCTTGCAGTTAAACCCTTTTCTTACAAGAAGAAAAATCAGATGAAATCATCACCGCCGTTTTTCCTCTCAGCCTACATTGTAAAGGTAGTTAAGAAATACCTAAGAGATGAATTGAAACTTAAAACTATAAAACAAAAGAAACAGCTAAACATGAATTGCACAATATTGAAAATGTATTAAACTGGGTTAATTTATTTCTTACTCTAATCAAGCAATTAGGCCAGATTAATAATGCCCACATTGAGTTTATAAGAACATTAACCTGTGTGTAACCTATATATATATATATATATATATATATATATATATATATATATATATATATATATATATATATTACTGAGAGCATAATTATATTATGCTCTCAGTAATTTGATGAATGATTTGACAGTACTGATAAACTCAGTTACATTGATAAACTGATTACACTGATGTACTCTCTAAAGCCTCTTTCAAGTGCTCTCCCCAAAAACCCAACACAATCTCATGCTGTTTACATTGATATACCAATGTTTGTACATGAATCTGTACAGATCTTTAAGGCATTCAGAGAGGCTTCTGAACCAAGCTCTCATAGGATCTTCTTTAGCAGAGTTTATTAGCTTCTACATTTGTAGATTGCTATGTGGATTGAAGATAACATGGAGAGCAACTCGAGCAGCTTATACTTAAATAAAAATATTCATGGAGGTCATTTGTGTGTAACATGCAATAAACCAATCAGTGTCTCATTTGCCATTCCCTTTAAGAGTGAGGTATGCTCTGACTTTGGCAGATTGCTTTTTCAATGGCGCAGCTACCTGGATGTGTCCAACATGCCGATGTTGACAATACACTGCCAAGATAGCAATGAACATCTGACAGTTGACTGTTGTCTAGGTTGCTTTCAGTCAGTGATGCACCCACTATGATCGGGAGATCACTGGTTCGAATCCTGGGCATGTAGCTTGCCATCAGATACCAGATTCCTGTGAGAGCACAATTGGCCTTGCTCTCTCTGGTGGGTAGAAGGCACTCCTTCCCCTCATCATTCCTAGAGTGATGTCGGTCTGCATAAGGCGTCTGTGAGCTGATTTATCGTGAACCGAGTGCGCTGTGATGCTACTCGGCAATGCTGCATCAGCAGCTCAAAAAGAGGTGGTGGCTGGCTCTAGTCGAAGATAGCAAGTCTTCACCTTCCTTGTGGTGTGGCATCATCAATGATGGGGGATATACCAGTGATAGGTGTGACAATTGGCATAGCTAAATTAAGAGAAAGGAGGGAAAAAAATAGAAAATAAAAATTAAAAGTCAGTGGCACACCTGTGCTTTCCGTTGCCAAGATTGCAGTACGCCTGAAATGTACTTGTTCCTGAACACACTTCATTTCAAGGACACCACTCCCACTGGTGTGGATATATTTACAAGCACCGTTGCTATTTAAACGATGCAAGTGGAAGGCGTGAAAATAGACTGTTGGTAGTTGGTAGAGTGTAACATAGCAATGAACATTTTGACGTGTCTTGTGCAGGGTGTAAGACATGGCCCTGTGTCTTTTGTTCATAAGAGTAATTGTTACTTTATAGTTATTATTGTAAAATTGCTATATTAATCATGATGTATATTTGAAGTCATATCGTGCAGCAATATCTACAAAATTCCAGTTTATTTTTTTGTCTGTATTAGATAACGATTAGAAAACATTTTTAATTAGTTAGTAAATGAATGCAGAAATCTAGGTAATTTCAAAATGTTCGTGGCATGTTGGTGCAACTGTATACAATATGCTTATGAGAACATTTAGCTAAGAACATTTGAAGCTAAAGATTTTTTTCAGTTTTAGCGTTTTTAGTTCAAGTGCTAATCATCTCTTTCTTTAACTACAAGAAGGTTATATTTCCTTGCAATTCAAAGGCAACCCTTATATCATTTTGCACACAGTAACATAGTAGACACACATTCACGCTGCAGCCGCCGTGCAGGGATTTCTAAGGGAGCAAGGTTAAGCAAAACCCTCTTGTTTTATTGAGGTTTGACGTTCCTGAGATGTGCGAAATGAAGATCTTCATAGAGCCTGATATTAGCCGCTCCTCCTCGACAGCCAAAATGATGCAAGATCGCCCAGAATTGAGCCTCTCTGGAACGGCCGGGCGTTCATATCAGAACTCTATTTACATCCTTTCTCTCATCCCCTCTCACTCTTCCTCATTCTCCCATTAATGAGAGGCATGATAGAGAGGAAAGTGGAGAGAGGAGAATAACAGCAGGTCACTGATGACAACACATTACCCATCATGCTCTCTGCACCACAGGGACTGGTGTCATCTCACTCTGAGAGCCCCTCAATTTCCTCTGTCTTTTTTTGTGTTTGTGTGTGTGTGTGAGCGTGTGTGTGTGTGTGTGTGTGTGTGTGAGTTTCAGAGGGAAGAACTAGGAAGGGCTATTCTCCTATTTGACCAAGAAGACAAACAATGCTGAGTGAAAGAAACTGAAACACACAATGTGAAGAGGAGGAGGGAAGAGAGAATGAAGCATTAAGTCTAATCCATTTTGATTTGAAACTCAGCAACACAGCAAAAGAAAACTACAAACAGCCAACATATGCTTCTGCACCATAGCATACATATCACTGTTTACCTTACTATGTCATCATTTTACTGTCGATAGTTGAGAGCGAAGTTTTTGAATGCAAGAGCCTATTTCATGCAGCACTTACGGATTTTATTTGCTCACGTGTAAAATATGATTATAGGTGTGCTCACACAGATTTACCATGCTCTCTCTTTTAGATTCACTCTCCTCTTGTACGAAACAGTGCACATGCTCTCAGATTTAAATTATTCTCGTGTGCTATCCGTCTGTTCTTAATGTTTTGAGACTTTTCCCCAGAGATTTTCACTGCAACAAAGCTGCCAAAAGTCTTCAGCCAATCAGAAGTGGCAACAGGATTTGACCAAATAAATTCTTAATGCCACTTGCTCTGCATTTTCATTGGTTGGAAAAAATCTCGAAGAACCCCCCCGCCATTCTGCCCCCTGTAACTTCTCCAAGATGGATGGTTATGTTAGTTAGGTAGTCTCTAGATCTGTCTCGCATTCGTAATACCATAATATATATATATATATATATATATATATATATATATATATATATATATATATAATTATATTCCACAGAACATCATATATAGCTTCAAAATGAGCATTAGAATAAATACAGGGGTTGGACAAAGAAACTGAAAAACCTGGTTTTAGACCACAGTAATTTATTGTCGTGGTTTTATGTTTTTTGGATACAATCCGGGTTAGCTCCCGAACATCCCTTTCAGACAGCTTCCTCTTACAGCGTCCACAGTTAATCCTGTTGAATGTGGTTCGTCCTTCTTGGTGGTATGCTGACATTACCCTGGATACCGTGGCTCTTGATGCATCACAAAGACTTGCTGTCTTGGTCACAGATGCTCCAGCAAGACGTGCACAACAATTTGTCCTCTTTTGAACTCTGGTATGTCACCCATAATGTTGTGAGCATTGTAATATTTTGAGCAAAACTGTGCTCTTACCCTGCTAACTGAACCTTCACACTCTGCTCTTACTGGTGCAATGTGCAATTAATGAAGATGGGCCTTCAGGCTGCTCCAATTTAGCCATGAAACCTCCCACAATAAAATGACAGTTTCAGTTTCATTGTCCAACCCATGTATATATATACATATATCTTTTTACCTGAGGCCGCTGACCTGAACCATGCATCTTGGAGAAGTTACAGGGGGCAGGATGACAGGGGGGGAGGCTTGAGATGGGGGCTTTCATTGTGTTTTTTCCAACCAATGAGAATGCAGAGCAAGTGGCATTAAGAATTTAACTGGTCAAACCCTGATGCCACTTCTGATTGTCTGGAGACTTTTGGCAGCTTTGTTGCAGTGAAAATCTCTCAAAACATTAAGAACAGACAGATAGTACACAAGAATGATTTATCTGAGAGCGCGTGCACAGTTTTGTACAAGAGCAAAGTTAATCTGAGAGAGAGCATGGTAAATCAGTGAGAGCACACCTATATTTTACAGGTGAACAAATAAAATTTGTGAGCCCTGCGTGAAATTGGCTCTTGCATTTAAAAACTTCGCTCTCAACTATTGACAGAAATTGACACCATACCCTACACCATAGCTCAATGCACACCTCCCTGAAAAAGTAACTACACGTTGCTGCAGCTGTGATTGGTCCACCAGGCCTCACGTTCCCAACCACACATTCCCGCCTGCAGTTTAAACTGCAGGGCCACGCAGAGACACTTATATGCGCACTCTCACTGCATTTGCATAGACTACGACGTAGGTTCAACGCAGAAACATAAATTTGTCTAAACGTTCATCAAAGAAACACAAATGGAAAAGTTTGTAGGTTTCATCATCCCCTTTACCTCTGCATGTAGTTACTGAATAGTAATACTATACTATATGTTTATTGATACAGGGAAACATCACATTTACACATTTGTTCCCCTCACCCCAAATAAAGCTGACTGATAATGATGTTTAATAATTGCTGCTTTAGTTTAGCCCTAAGGCTATTGCCACTAATGAGCGATGATAGCATGCACTCACCAAAAGACCTCTAAACCAGATCAAAGCGTGAAAACTGGAAATGGAAATGTAATTTTGCAAGAAAGAAAAACAAATCTGAAATCTGAAAATATAATGTTCACATCAACCATCAGAATGAGGAAAAAACATCATTCATTTACATCTCAGTGATTCTCAGGTCAACAAAAAGAGCAGCCTCATTGAAGCAGATAGACTGGTGGAAGTGGTGTACTGGTGTTAGAAATATTTTCTTGGAACACTTTGGGCCGGATAATTCTAATGATCGAACCATGAATGCCATTGGAATAGTCTGTTGGAGGATTGTTGCTGACCATGTGCATCCCTTCATGACTACAGTTTACCAGTCCTCTAACAGCCAGACAGCAAGTTAACCAAAGCATAACAACCATATTCACAGTATTACAGTATTGGAGTTTTAGGGGTGTCGAAGGAAAAAAAAATGACTGTAAAGGAAACTGAGGGTCATTGCCAGGAGAGTTGAGTGAATCACATCAGAAAAAAATAGACCCAAACTATCATGTACTGAAGGCAGGTGAGTTACTTTCATTTTTTCAGCAGATAAAACGATAATTCACTCCAGTTTCCAGTGGCGGATTGTCAGTCTGCTGTATTATTTTTCTAAATTCATAAGCATCAGACAATAACAGCATACATAGTGCTGTTTAATTTTGTGTGTGTGGTTGAAGCACAGCAGAACAGAGAGACTGCTAAATTTTCATTGTTAAATTTCAGTTAAAGGATATACTTTTTAAGATTTGAACTTTTAGCTTATCATAGACAAACTTCTGTTTAAAAAACGGTCACGTCTCTATCTCCTTCGTACTCAGCTCTTCCTGCACTCTTCATTCACTGAACAACAAAACCCAAAACGCATCACACTTGTACTACACTGACTCATCAGACCACATGATTCTGCACCCACTCAGGAAGTAATCAATGTAATTAGCCTCACCTGTTCCCCCTTGTATATATACCCCTTCAATTCATTCTCCCCTGTCCGAGTATTGTTTGGTTCGTCCTGCATTACAATGCCCTTTTTCTATGCTCTGATTGTTTTCTTGTTTATGACCCTTTTTCCGTGTGCCTTTTGCCTGCCCTACTTAAATGTTTGCGTGTGTTTTGACCCTGGACTGTTTCCCATGTACGGTATGTCATTCCCTGTTGGCTCCTGTTTACTGGCATTGACCCTGTTTACTCTGACCACTCTTTGTATCTACCTATCTATCTATCGTCACATTAACTCACCTCAACATGCCTTTTACAATCATGTAGTCCCTTGGGCATTGCTAAAATCACTATTACAAACTGTACAGCAGGCAAGACTTTCATTGTTTTTTACTTTTACCAGCCATAGATATACTTTAGAGTAGTCTGAGGTTAAATGACTTTTGATGGGAGCCATGATGCTCTTGAATACATCCCGTCCAGGAGGGGAAAAAAAACACTGTCCGCCCACACTAAAAACTGTCTGGCTGACTTACAGACTCTTTGCAGAGAACAGGCCAATCAGAACACTCTCTGTTTTGCATGAGCTTTATTAATATGCAAACCAGGGGACACTTTTCCCTCCCTTTCCCTCTCTTTCACACATGTGATTGGGGAAAAAAAATCTGTGTTGCTTGCGTGGCCACTCGTTCTAGATTCCAGGAGATTTTATCTGATCTTCGGTAGACTTCCCCTGATCCCAAAGATACAGTATATTTCAAACAACTTGTAGAATCCATGAGGAATTATGACAGATTTTAGAGTTTTTAGATGCTGATTTTTTTTTTAAACTGCTTCCTATCCTACACTTCTTCTAGTTTGGTCCCATCGGCTGCCTAGGGGTGGTTGGTTCCGCCCCTGTAATCCATGTACAGCAGGATCTGCGAGGGTCTGTGAGATGTTACAGACTTGGGTCAACAACAAGGCCTTCACCAAGACTTTGAACTTACAATAAACATTATTTATCACCTTGTCGGACAAAACTGAAAAAACAGTTTTAGGCCAACCAACACATCTTAGCTGACTGATTACATTTGGGTTACGGAGAAAATCTAGTTAATTTGATTTAGACTAATAAGTTAAAACATAACTCTTCTTAACAACTAAATAATAACATGGTAGTGCTGCACTTCAGACAACAGATTTTAACCTCCCAAACTTAATTGGTGTTTAATTAAAGTCAGGCTGAGATCATGATCCCCTCCGCCTCTGTTTTGAACAGCGTGGGACTGCAGGCTTCTGTAGAGTCGCGAGGCGAGAGCTTGTGATGGCAAAGAGCTGCTGTTGATCCATATCCAAACACAGCAGCACTGGACCCTGATCCTGGAGGCATCCCTGGAATTCTTGCCCCCCTCTGCCCTCTCCACCCCAAAGCCCTTCTCCGTCTTCCCCTAATCTCCTGCTCAGACACCCAGAATTAACGCCACATTCTGCGCTGATAAGAGTTTAATGCAGGCCTCTGAAGCATCGGGCTCCTATAAAGCTGATAGTCAACAGACAGATTACACGCCGCGTTTCTCCCTAGTGATTTCAGCTCAACGTCCGAGACGCGATTAGAGCCCATTTATCAGACGGGGAGCACCACTTTCAGATGCACACGCACGTCAAGAGGCTTGATGGTTTCATGCCACGGAGGTAATATGCAACCTGGCATTTGAAGTGCTTATTCCTCCCACTCGCTGACAGCTTTTGATGAACAATGCCCGTCGTTTCTAGTCGTGGAACTTTTCAGTTTGTAAATGATGCTTTTTTTTACTTCCAATTTAAACTTCTAAAGCTCCTTCAGTAGCATCTCATGTGGTGTGCATGAATACAGGCTGACCTCATCATGTCAAGTGCTGTGTTCTTTATTGATATAAATAATAAAAATAAAAATAAAGTTGCTTGAGAGATGAGCTCTCAGCTATTCCACAGAAGCACCAGTTTTGATTTAAGTCAAGAATCTTCTTTACATCAAGTTTCTTAACTTGAAAGGTTCTTAACTGTGTTGTTGTCAAGAGCCGAGTCCAAGTCCAAGACCAATACCAAGACTAGAACATGTCGAGTCCAAGACTTTTAGTAGTCAAGTCCAAGACTAAGACTACTAACGGAGTGACAATTTTCTTTTCGTCAAATAAAAATTTAAAGAAAAAAAAAAAAAAACAGAAATAAAATCGTTTTATGACCTTTAATAATTCCTCAGAGAGGAGCATTAAACTTGACTGGTCTCAACAACAATTTTCAAATACCTCATCCCAAGACTGAGACAAGACCACTCCCAAATGAGATTGTGACCCAAACTGGATTTGAATACTACTAATTAATAACCTAATAACACTAGGTCTTAATACTACATATATACATACTACATCTCACATACTACAAACCTCTGCCCTTCATTCATTCATTATCTTTTCCTAAGGAGAATGTTTTTTCTATAAAACCTACATTCACATGCCTTTGTATTTCCATTGGGTCTCGACTGTATATAAGTTCTTATTTCATGGGTGCTGCTAACTTGGTTTCTGAGGCTGGTTACTCTGGTGAATTTATCCTATACAACAGTGTGACGCTGCCTCGCCGAACCCCGAGCTCAGGGACACGAAGTCAGCGGGTAGGTAGTGACCAAGGGGGAAAAAATGCAGTGAATCCAGCAGTTCAAATGGTGAGCTTTTATTTACAGTGCGAGTGAAAAAAATACAAACAAAAACTGTGCAAAAACGGAAAATAAACGCAGTTCAAATTCCTGACTGGTTTCAGTACAGGTAAATAAACCAAGGCCGCAAGGCCATAGGTTCAAAACTCGGTTCCAGCTCGACCCGCACCTGTGCCCCCTCTCAGCATCGATCAGCCATAACTGAGCCAGCCCTCCCCACCAAAGCTTACCCAGTCCCTCTTAATCAATTAGCCCCGCCCCTAATTTAATGGATCACACCATTTCTAGATCTACAGGGGAAAATAGCTAGTCTTCAGAGGTTTCAAACATAACAGACATGAAATTATAATATTTACATAAGGCCTTACAAAGAACGATTTTACAAATGTCGACATGAATGCTAACATTACTTTTTGATGTTACCTTTTAGGGATTACTCTACCCCTTACCCCTCCCTGAGGTAGCCGAGGGCCCTTCAGCTTGCCCCAGAGACAAAAAAAAGGTACAAAAAGGTAAGTAATACAGGTAAGTATCAACGCTGGTGATGAAGATAACTATTGTCTTCATCACAAACAGAGGTCATTTTTTTGGGTATTCCTTTTCTTGGGTCAGTCCTGATGAGTGCAAGTTTCATCATGACGTTTTTGATGATCTTTTATCACCTGCACTTAAGGAAACTACCAAAGTTCTTGACTGTCCTTCTTTCATAGAGTATTTTTTTCTTTGTTTAGTTGAGTAGTTCCTGCTATAATATGGATTAGAACATTATTCAAATAGAGCTATTTACTGTATATCAACTCTACCTCTTCATAACTTTACACCTGATGCTCTCAAACACATTAAGAGGACAAGCAATTCAATTCAAAGTTTTACTTTAATTCTTGATGAGTTCAGCACAGCTGTTAACTGAACGCTGAACATTCCAGGTAACTTTACCTCATAAAACCGACCGAGAAAATCCAGCCAAGATGTGCAAAACTGTCATATAAGCAAGAGATGCTACTTTGATATAAAACCTATTTTTTGTTTACTAAATAATCCCATTTGATCCATAGTTTGGATGACTTTAGTATTAATCAACAAAGCAGATTTCTTTTCAAATAATGGAAAACCACTGGATTTAAACTTTTGACTGGATTGTTTCATGTAAGCGAACAGTTATCAAAGCATTTTACTGTTACTTGTATTGTATTTGACTATGCATAGACCCAAATAAACTTTCATTTGATTTAAATTGAAATAAAAGTCAAAGTAAATGTACAAAAAATATTTTTAAATTTTCTGTACTGTCTCATACTTACACATAAGATTTAAGGTTGTACTATTTCACCTTTTCTAACAGTAGCAGCCATAAAAACCACGGAATATCAAATATGGAATTGAAAGTAGCCCTTGTAGCAGTCCTTGATCAGGCTTTGCACACTCTCAGCCGTGAGCCTTGAGTCACTAAAGCAAACAAAGAAACACCCTCAGCTGTCCACACAGAGTACACACACACTCATACACACACACACTCATACACACGGCCACCCACACACACACACACACCCATACAGGCACACAAACAGGGAGCGAACACGGCAGTCCTGTTAGTAGCCCGAGCGGCGTGTCACAGTGCTGTTTGCTGAAGGATTTTGGGAGTAAATCTGCTCCTACATTCCTATTGAGATTCAAACTGAGCCGTGTGAAAGAGCCGGATTACTGCCCCGGCTCTAAAGACACCACTGTACACTCACTGTGCAGCTTAGGAGCCCAACACAAACCACTGCAATGGAGTAAAGGGAGGGGGTGGGGGGGCGGTCAGGGCAGGGGGGGATTGGCACTCTAAATGTCTTCACTCTATGATGTAGTTCGTTTTTATCAAACCGCCGGCTTTATCTAATCACCAGGCGAGAAACCAAGACAGATATCTTACTTAAATAGACTCAGCGTACGAGTGTGTGCTGTACTGTATGTGTGTGTGTGTATGAGTATCTATGTGTGTGTTTGTGTTGGCACCCTGCCCCTGTGACGGAGTGCAGTAAGTTAAGGGTTTATTGAATAAAGGTGTGGGTTGGAGGCATTATTAAGATGAATGGGCATTGGGAGCAATAGTTCTAGCAAAAAAAAAAAAAAAAAAAAAAAGCTTATAAAGCTCCATAAAGGCACATAAGGATGAATTTTACAGAAATATCACAGCATTTCAACACGTTTCAACCTCATCTGTAGCCTGGGGTTGATTAGCAGTAACACATTTTGATGTGATGTGTTTAGTTGTACACTGAAAAAAATGATGAGTAAAATTTACTTAAAAATAGTTTCGCAACTTTCTGCATTTGCTAATTTTAAGTCAATTTAATTTCAGATACATTTAAGTAACTTCAACTCGGTTTCAAGACTTAAATATTACATAGAGTAAATAAGTGAACTGAACTTCAGTCAATCCTTTCTTTTACTAAACTTTACTTAATTTCTGCATACAATATTACCTAATTACAATTACTTAATTTATACAATATTACTCAAATAATTTCTGATACATAATATATTGTAATTCCTGAAATGTAAATATTTTTTGTTAAAACACACATTCATATATTTACATGATCTCAAAGATTTATTTTGTAAACAAACCAAGTCTCACTGTTTTAACACATGGATGGCATTTAATACATTCTTTTGAGTATACTACTAAATTACATGCCATCCATTTGTTGAGAGAGTTTAATGTGTGTGTTTTTACTAAAAATATATACATTTCAGGAATCATAATATATTATGTATCATAAATTATTTGAGTAATATTGTATAAATTAAGTAATTGTAATTGGGTAATACTGTATGCAGAAATTAACCATGCTAACATGCTAACCACTAAGTCACTGTGCCACCCAACTGAGACTGAGACTTACTTAGTTGGTGGGTGGGAATTTGTAGCAACCAAAAAAGGGAAAAAATTGGGCCTAAAAAGGATTAAAATTAAATTGCAAATAAAGACGTAAACGGTTGAGAAACCCATGGCCATCTCTGCCACCTGCCGTCTCTAAAGAAGACTCAATCTCATCCCAGCATGGAAGCAATTCCAAGGAAGAGATGACATCATGCTTAAAAAAATAATAATAATAATATATATATATATATATATATATATATATATATATATATATATATTTCAAAGCTCTCTAATGTTGTTTGGTCTCAGCCTGACACCCAGTTATGAAATATTTTCTATAATAAGCGCATCAGTATCATTTGCTTTCGACAGTTCCCCCCCTCAGCGGCTTTTCTCACGTCTGTCCGTGAAGACTCGTGCCCCGGGCTCTGAGCAGAGAGAATCACTCAGCGGGAGCATTTAGTGAATCTTCACGTCAGCGTTTAATGAGGGAACGTCTAGCAGACATCTCGGCGGGTACAGTCATCGCAATGCACTTACTTTTAAAGGTACATTTAAAAAGAAAGGACACACCTAGGAAAATTGGGAACGCTGTCGTTTTAATTGGGAGCTAGATGAAATAAAGAAGAAAAAGAAAGAAATATATATATATATATATATATATATATATATATAATCTGAGCTGCCCGGCCTGTTTTGATTTAGTATGATAAATGGCTGCCTTCGCTCAGAGGACTGTAGGAGGAGGCTTCCATTGATCTGCTGTTTACCAGCCAGGCGGCCAGCTGCTGCACGCTCACAGCCCATCAGCTCAGAGATTTATATACACGGCCACACTTCGTCTACAACATACACACCCATTCATTTAGATAGGAAAGTCATTTGCCCAAGTATCAGGATTGTATTAAAATGCATCGTGTGTGCGTTCACTCTTGGCTGGAGTTGCAGTAGCTGAGGACCCCGTAACCTTCAGCAGGAGCGCGGAGAGCTTTTATCAATGAGAGAAAGCTGTGCTTTCCATTCAGGTACGCACATGGAAACGTCATAATATCTATTACAAATGGACCATAAATTAACCTGCAGGGGTAATATGATGGTTTCTGGGCACAGAATAAGTCCATAATCCATATTCTACATACTTCTACAGTAGTGATTGTTCTGATGATGCGTATAAAGCCTTACTGCTGCGTTTACCCATGGCTAATAATAGCCAAAAGTGCACTTGGGTCAACAACAAAAAAAATAGACTTCCTAAGTTTGTCAACTTCCATTAGAATTACATTGATCCAAAAAAGTATTTTAAGTATGGTGAATTATTTTTTTCATTTATACTAGAACACATTTTAAATAGCATGAACTTAATAACAAATATTTTTACATAAACTGCACAAAAATTTTGAAAAAAACATATTTACATAAAGCAAACTCACATAATGAGCACAACACTATATTTTTGTATGTATGTATGTTACCATCTGAGAATTCATGACTACACTATTACTTATCTGTCACATCTGACTGTCAGTCATATAAATATTGCACTAATGCAGATATGATCAGCTGGACCCAGACAGCATATACTCTACAGTGTCTTGCAAAAGTATTCGGGCCCCTTGAACTTTTTACGCTTTTGCCACATTTCAGGCTTTAAACATAGAGACGTGAAATTGTATTCGTTTGTGAAGAATCAACAACAAGTGGGACACAATCGTGAAGTAGAACGACATTTATTGGATATTTTAAACTTTTTTTGGAAATAAAAAACTGAAAAGTGTGCAATATTATTCTGCCTCTTTACTTTCAGTGCAGCAAACTCACTCCAGAAGTTCAGTGAGGATCTCTAAATGATCCAATGCTGGTGATCATTGGTGATCTATTTTTTAATTTATCCAGTGATAAATAGAGTCCATCTGTGTGTAATCGAGTCACCGTATAAATGCACCTGCTCTGTGATAGTCTGTGATAGAATTCTGTTTAAAGCGCTGAGATGCAGGTGTTAGAATGGCCAAGTTAAAGTCCAAACCTGAATCCAATCGAGAATCTGTAGAAAGAGCTAAAAATGCTCTCCATCCAACCTCACTGAGCTCAAGCTGTTTTGCAAGGAAGAATGGGCAAAAGTTTCAGTCCCTCGATGTGCAAAACTGATAGAGACAAACCACAAGCGACTTGCAGCTTTAATCACAGCAAAAAGGTGGCACTATAAAGTATTAATGCAAGGGGGGCGAATAATATTGCACGCCCCACTTATTTTTAGTTTTTTTATTTCACTTCACGATTGTGTCCCAACCTGTTGTTGATTCTTCACAAAAAAATTACAATTTCATATCTTTATGTTTGAAGCCTGAAATGTTGCAAAAGGTTGAAGTGTTCAAGGGGGCCAAATACTTTTGCAAGGCAAAAAACTGTATATACACTCAACAACACAAAACACAGTAACTTGCTCTTATAGCCTTAAACACGGAGGCCAGACAGTTATTGCATAAATCCCAGGAGAAGGCAGCATATAGGGATTGACTACACACTGATGGTGAGTGAGAGGTTGGAGGACACGCCTCAAAATATGCAAATAGAATGACCAACATCAGTTTAAAAACCATTGCATAATTGCCCAGTAGACAACGTTTAACTAAAGAGTCAAACTGAGCATGTGCAGTAGTAGTGTGGAGTAGTTGGCTTGGAATTAACTTTGTAAAATTTGTACATTTTGCAACACAAATGATTTATTTAGGCCAACTACATAATAAGAAACTATATAATAATGTTAGTTGAGGCAGTTAGCTTGCTATAGTGTATGTTGCAATTCAATATTTCATGTTCAGCTGACTTAAAAGTCACCTTAAGTAGAACAATTTTAAGTTTGTTTTTTTGTCATTTTGTCATCATTTCCAAAAATGGGTTTATTAATTATATTGATTTCCTCATATAATATATATTTTCTCAGCCGTCTCTATTGCCCTTATAATGTCAGTTTTGCTGACAATAAGTTGTCCTAATAAAGTCAAACTACAATATGTCAATACTCAACAGTATGATCAGATTTATACAGTACTTTCATCACACGGCTCATCCCTAACATAATTAAAACTGGTGTCTGGTGGAGTTTCTCTACTTCTCTGTGTGATATGAGTGATATCTGACATGTCTGAGTTGGCGGAAGAATTTTAGATGGATGAGAAAATTACGTTCTCCAAAACAGATCATTAAAGTGCCAGAAAATGTCTTTTTTTTATGGAATAAAAGTGTTCAGGGTTCATACGGTCATGAAAAACCTGAAAAAGTCATGAAACTTGAAAATAGCAATTTCCAGCCCTGGATAAGTTTTGGAAAAATAAAAAATACCCAGAAAGTTTTGGAAAAAACATTCAAATTTGGTCCACAAATCTTTGTATTTGCGTTTATTGATGGAGAAAATCTATTTTGGGCTAAAAAAAAAATATGTCAGCTCAGAGTTAATTCAGTAATTTAGCCCTACATAATGGAGCTCTCAGGATCTGATACGCATTTGTTTCTTAAAAATTGTGTTAGGTTTATTTTAGGCCTGCTATAATCAATTTTAATTATAGTTTTAGTTGATTTTTAGTTTTATTGTCCATGTCTGCATTGTTTTAAAAATGGTATGGTCATTAAAATTTGCTGGATAAGTTTTGAAAAAATAAAAAATACCCAGAAAGTTTTGGAAAAGCCATTTAAATTTTGTCCACATATCTTTGTGTTTGCGTTTATTGATGGAGAAAATCTATTTTGAGCTAATAAAATACGTCAGCTCAAAGATAATTTAGTAATTTAGCCCTACATTATTGAGCTCTCAGGATCTGATACGCATTTTTTCTTAGAAATTGTGTGTCAGGTTTATTTTAAGCCTACTATAAATAATTTTCATTATAGTTTAGTTGATTTTTGGTTTTATTGGCCATATCTGCACTGTTTTAAAAATGGTATGGGCAATTTATTGGTTAAAAAAGTGTATGAACCCTGAGTGTTAGTTTAATGGAATATATTTAGTCTGGGTTAGTCAGAAAAGTTTGTTGATACAAGACTTCCATTTTTTTTATGTCACAACAACTCAATAAACAATAAATGAAAATCAAAATCCTCCCAAATTCAACTAATTATTTTTTTTTATCTTACAACTGGGTATTTATTTAATTACTCTAATGGCTAAAGGACATCAGAAGTATTTTTTTTAGAGTGTGTGATACTGACTACAGCTGCTACTGATCACGATCAATACATATCCTGTACTGTTCCTCCACTGCCAGCGCTAATGCTAAATACTCACACTGCTGTTTGTTTACCACCCACACTTTTCTGTTTCAGTCTGTCTCACATGATTCATGGCAGCAGTGGAACAGGACAGCTACCCGTAACTGTACATAATAAAACAAAGTCAATGTACTATACAAATACTAATGTTCCAGGAAAGCAGTCCTTGTGACTTCCATTAATCTACCAGCTGGCTTATGGACAGCTTCGCTAAAGTGTGCCGTGCGCTCCTGATACAAACTACTGTACACTTCACTGACAGGAAAATAACGACCCAAGGAGGAATAGAATGAAACGTTATATACAGTAAGGGAATGTATTAAATGATGATTATATAGTATATGTGAGTAATGGCAACATTAGAGGAAAAGGAAAAAGTTATTTAATAAAAGTTTATTGAGGAAACTGTACTGAACTGAAAGGAGGTTCTAGTACCTGTTGGGTTGGCTTTAGTCAGGATACAGGGTGAGATATGGTTAGACATGTAGGAATATACAGTAGTTTCTGTTTGGCAACCTGTAGCCGTTTGCCCACAGATGTTGCAGCTGTTGAAGCTGACATCACAGCTGGTCTTATAAATGCTGCTTGATTGGCAAAAAATCTGCAAAAAAAAAATAAATAAATAAAAATAAAGTCAACTGAGCAAAAAAATATTTAATTTACTAACTGTAGTTGAAGCCTAGTTGAGGCCTAGTTAAGCCAGCTATTTTGCAGATGCTCATTTCGACGGGGTCTACTGAGCAATTTTGCAGGGGTTTTCACCTAATTTTGTTTATTGTTAAGACTATAAGAGCAGGTTGATATGTTCTGTGTTATTGAGTGCAACTATATGCTGACCAGGTCCAGCTGGTCACATTTTAATTACTGCTAACTTAAATCCACAAATGAATACATGAATTTGATTCATGAAAAAAAAATGTCTTTGATACAACTTTTTTTTTATCACACACTTTTATACACATTTCACTGAACTTTAATTAGGCCATATAAATACATAAAGTGAATTTTTAATTTGGTGAAACTTAATATTTGAAGTTTTTATACATATGAAAATGAATGATCTGAAGTACAGATTTCTAATTGGCACAACTGGTTGCAGTTTACTTCAAAACTCAAAAATGAAAACTTTTTTATTTGTACATTGTGGTGACCAGACAGTATTCCAGGGAAATCCTTGCTGTGTGTGAGTGAGCGTTATCCTGCTGAAAAATATGATACAGAATACCAGAATATCTTGCTTGTGTTAATCACATTACTACTAGGGGTGACTGATTTCCATATACGTATTGTATATATGTATTCCACCCGACCAGTGTCAAAACTCAAACAGAAACAACTGGATTTGCAGTTAAAGAATATACGGTTCCAGTTCATAGCAGTCCAGGTTACTTGTTCCCCGATACCACTGCAAATATATGGACAGCATATATAATGATAGAGATGAAGACTCTGTCAACTGAGCAAAAAGTTTTTAAGTGCCTCGTAGAGCCATGCTTAGCAGTCAATGATCTCTCACCAAGAGGTACACTACCCAAAGGTAGCCCCTGAGAGCCACGCATGGCACTATAGGAATGGACTCTGATGATTGACTGTATTATTCTAGGTTCATTCAGTTAGTGGCACAAAAAAGCAATACGCCAAAAAAAAAAAAGAATATAGAATAAAATAACAATGCTGTTCCCATTAATAAGCTGCTGGAGTAACATCAGTAGCCTCAGTGCACAGTTGTCTCTTAAAAGAAAAGGCAAGTGACTCACTGATTGGTTCATTTCATGTTTCAGCCAAAACATACCCATGATTAATTAAGAGAATAAGTACATGCGTTTTGCACGTTTCAAGCGTATTTTTTGCACCATCACGATACTAAGGACACACCGACACCACCTAAATTTAGCTGCAAGAGTTAAAATAGGGCCCTCAGTGTCTAACTAGTCTACACCTGTAATTATTTACATATCTGCCTGAAAGATAATTTCAAGCTTGTAAAGCATGCTGTATTAAAGAATGCCTGACTATCTGTTCACTGTCGTTGATACAGTGCATGAAAGGGACATCAGTGTCTAAGATCTGCATGGTTCTACCTGCTAATGCTGCTTCTGCTATGGTGTTAGATCAGTAAAGCAGCAGAGAAGCAGCAGAGAAGCTGACCACGCCCACTGGACAGATAAGTATTAGATAAAGCTTATATAAACCAGTACCCTTTGATTCCAGTTACGTCTCAGTCAGAATTAATCTGTGATTATTATGGATGTTTAGACAGTAGGATTTTTAATGTGCGCTAATATGTGCACACACACACATACACACACGCACATAGGGTACACACACTCACACACACAACCACACACTTTATGAAAGAGCAGATGAAAGCCTATTTTCAGCCTATTGCAGGCTCTATATTTAGCTGGTGAATTTTTCAGTTGAAACCCCACTGATCAGGCCAACATCAAAAAGACAGAGCGAAAGAGAAAGAGACAGAGAGAGAGAGAGAGAGAGAGAGGGAGAGAGAGAGGGAGAGATGAGCCTGATAGTGAAGTAATCTGCTGCAGCAACTGAGAGAGAAAGGGACTTGGAGAGATGGCAGAAGATGAAAAGGGTGAAAGGAAAAGCGCGAGAGGGGCTTTGCCTGCTCTAATGACTGCGGGGGCGCGCAGAGAGAAGTGCTTCATTTCTCCTCTCCTCTATCTCTCTCTCTCTCTCGTTCGTCCGTCACGTCAGTCGAACGGTCAGAATCAGATACACTCTCACTGTTGTGCGTTTAACTCAACGTTTACACAATGATCTCTTACACTGTGGAGCTGTGGAGCTGATCAGAGCACGGTCGGTGGAGGGCTGTGTTTGAGGCCTAAATGAGGCTTTAACTCAAAAGAGCCCAGAGTAGATTTAAGTTGATACCAAGTTAGTTTAAAGGTGAATCAGTTCAATTAATTGAGCAGCTCTTTCATGTTTTTTTGTTCTTTTAAATACTCTTTTAGTGATAAAGAGTGCACATGACTGTAAATATTAATATATTTAATATATTTAATATTAATATATTAAAATTAATTACAATCCCTATGAAAAGTAAGTTACACACAACAAAAATTCATAACATGTATTTTAACAGGAGCTAGCCTGCTGGGACGTGGGAGCTTGGTGTGCTTTTTTAATTTCTCCTAGCTTATAAGTAGGACCGAATAAGTAGGATCTAAGAAGTTTTTCAGAGCTGTGGATCGATAGAGTAATTCCATGAGTCTATTTCTAAGGGATTAATAGCTGTTTGATGTTGTTTTTCCATTTTATTCGGATAAAAATACTCATATTGCAAGTATGAAACCTAAACTTTGTCTTTGTACAGTAAGTATTTTTGCAAAAAAAAAAACAACAACAAAAAACATATGGGGAGAGTAGATTATTTTAACATTTAAAAAATATCCTTGCCATTTGGGATCAGAAGGACCCAGTTAGTCCTAAAACAACGTTTTACCTTTCTACAGTAATAATACAGTAAATAAACTAGTTCCAAACATTTGGATGAGAATTTGGATGAAAATTTTAACCTGGCCCATGTTTCTGTCTGGACTGGCTGTAGAAACTTTTGACTGGGATTCATCTAGTTTTCAATCAATTGAGTGTAATGTTAACATGTGTTAATTTATACAAAAAGTTTCTCAATATGAGGCCAAAGAGTCAGTGATTTAAAAAATTAAGTATCATGCTGTAGAGGAGCCATTGGTGCCCCTTTATGTGGCTATGAAGGCCGATTCTGGAGCCTTCTTTGGTGGCGCTGTTCTACACAGCGTTCCACAGTGCCTCTAGTGGTGTGGCGGTATGAGAAAAATGCATAACGGTTTTAATTTTCCTTCTGGTATACTGGGTGAACCGGTATACTGTCAAGGACTAGATGAGACGTATTTAATACAGCACTTTAATTTTCGAATCAAGAGCAGTCAGAAAACACACACACACACACATGGACATGCCCACACCAACGAAAACCCACAGCAATGAAAACACAAAGCCATTACATGTTACAACTTTTCATCGTTTCTCAAGCAGTGCAAAAACAAAAAAAAAAAAACTAAAACTGGTTCTATAATTCAAGACCTGTTCAAACCCGTATGTGTGTTTCACTCTGAGTGTGTGTGTGATTCTGTTTGAGTGTGTGTGTGTCATACTGTGGTGACTTCATTTGAGCTCACTCATGTCACTAAGCTCATCTGATCATCTGATTGTGTTAAACCAGTCAAACAGGCGTGTTCCAGCCCCCCACTAACCCCTTAACCCCACAGCGGGACAAAGGGGCGGGGGGTGGGCAAGCTCAACTCAAATAAACTCCATCAGGCAGAAACTGGTGGGTGGTTGACACACGAAGAGACCCCAAAAAACCCCGCAGACCCCAGCGAGCCCAGCTCCAAATCCCTCTCGCTCAGTCTAACAATAGCCGGACGCACAAAGGCCAGCCTCAGGAGCAGGAGCTGTATAGAGGATTAGAGCCTTTGTTGGCAAAATACAAATTACACACATATCCCTATTCTCACTCTCATTTCTCTCTCTCTCTCTCTCTCTCTCTCTCTCTCTCACACTCGCTCTCTCTGTCACTCTCTGTTTCTCTCGCTCTATATTCCTCTCTTATCTCTCTCGCTCTTTTTTTCTGTCCCCTCTTACTATTCCCCTCTTTATCTCACTCTCGCTTTCTCTCTTTCTTTCTTTTACTTTGTCTATTCATCTGCCTCATCTTCGCTGGAGTGTCTCTTTCTCTCTGTGTGTCTGTGTGTGTGTCTCTGTGTGTCTCTGTGTGTGTGAGAGAGAGAGAGCAGAAACGCTAACATTGGGCAAAGTGGACGTTGGCGATGGGCAAATGATGCAACTCAACTGTAATCAAAAAAACTCAATCAGCATCAAATATTAATAGATCATAGCTTTCATCTTGCACACTTTTCCCAGAGTCAGTATGAAGAGCAATATAGGTTCAGAAAGCAGTTAGGAGGTCACACAGACGCTAATGCCGCAGCTCTGAACTTGCTGATGCTCTGAAAGCCCTGGTGGACCTCGTTTGAAGGCTGCATCTTTAAAAACGTGTATTCTAGGACTTGTCCTCTGTGTAAACTCAGAGACTTCTCAAGTAAGTTTTTTATAAAGGACTCTAAAAGTTCTCGCATCTAAAGAGTTTTCATTACTGCATAAAGTAGTGCTAGTTGAATTCTTTTGAGATTATTTCCCATCATGCTCCTTGTGGAAATTTAAACTCAAACTGTTGACAATAGAGCACAAACATGTATGCTCAGTATGAAGCCAGCATAAGAAAAGTAACAGAAAAAGGTTTAGATAAATGCCCAATCATGACATTATCATGACAGGCCCAGTTTGATATATTTTGGAAACTCCAGAAACTTTTCCACTGCAGGGCCAAATAGATACTAACATTGCATTGTACCAATCCATGCCAGCTTAGATCCATTTGACTGGTTATGGTTTCTTCTTACATTTACATTTTTAAGTCAATTCCAGGCAGTGCACATTGTCTCTTAACAACTAAGCATGGACATAGACAAAAATCAGGGAAAAATCTAAAGCCAAACATGCAGAAAATCCAACAAACAGAGCAAACGGGCAAATCCAAATAAGCAGATAAAAAACACAAAGTACACAAAGGTCAAAATACAGAAATAAACACAAACAGTTTCAGCAATACCTGGCAAAGGGCAAGTGCAAACAAACAGGGCTTAAATCACAGGCAATCAGGTAAAAGCTGTGATTTAATAATTACAGGTGCAGAGAATCAGCATTCAGGTGACAATGAGTGTGGGAAATGTCTGTGGTTGTTTGTAAAGGAGCGTGTGCCTGTGGTCTGAGAATTCTGGGTAATGCAGCCCAAAAATAGGTTCAGAAAGTGTGACAAACTGTGAGAATTTTAAGGAACTAAACATTTACTGTAAAAATGTTTTTTTTTTGTTTGTTTTTTGTTACATTAACCCATATATACCCATCATAAGCCGATTCTACAAAAAAGTAAGAAAATACACGGATACACGGAAATACATGGATTTGGGGCTTCTAAAATAAACTGACTATTCAATAATATTTTGTACATATTTTGCAGTGATTATCCTCATTTTTCTCAAATATTTTTTCTTGGTAAGGAGCAAATTTTGCCTAAAGAATGATTTGACAGTTTTCTCAGGTTTTTTTTTCTGTTGTTAAAGAAACATTTTTATTGGAAATCTTTTGGCCCAGTTCTGGTTTGAACAGCTGGCAGGTTTGAGCTGCAGGAGATTGCTGACAAAACAACGAGGAGCAGGAAAGTGTGGAGTGTGGCATTATTCCCAAGGTCACACGTTTGTCAGTTGTTTGTTCACATGTTGACATTTGAGCAGTTTTAAAAAGAGTCTTAAAAAGCCTGAAATGGTACAAAGGTTAATGATAAACTGCCGAGGGGTAAAAGAAGAAGATTATAAACAAAGAATAATAATAATGTATACTCATCCATCCATTCGTCTACTTAATAGGGAAGAATAAAGTGCTGTAAGATTTTCTGGGAAAACACTGCACTGACGTTAGACATGATAATAAAACACAGTGGACCAACACCAGCAGATGACATGTCTCTCCAAACCGTCACTGATCATCCGTAAATTTTACATTTCATTTGGAAATCAAAGGACCAGAGTCTGGAGGAAGAGCGAAGAGACACACAGTCCAAACTGCTTGAGGTCTAGAGTTACGTTTCTACAATCAGTGATGGTTTGGAGAGACATGTCATCAGCTGGTGTTGATCCACTGTGATTTATCAAGTCCAAAGTCCCAAAAAATCTTACAGCACTTCATGCTTCCCTCTGCTGACAACTTTTATAAAGATGTGGATTTCATTTTCCAGCAAGAAAACACTGACTTTTGGGTTTTCTTTGGCTGTAAGCCATAATCATCAACAATAAAAGAAATGAACATTTAAAATAGATCACTCTCTGTATAATACATCTATATAATATATAGAGTTTCTCATTTTGAACTGAATTATGTAAGTAAAGTGACTTTTCAATGTTTTTCTAATTCTTTAAGTTTCACTAGTACACTTCTTTTCTAGTCAGTTCAATCACAGAGTACTATTGAGTACCTAGAAGAAACCCACATGGACAATACAACATAGTTCACAGGGCATTTTTGTGGACATTTTCACGTCATTTTCACATTCAGTCCATCTGACTGTCCACCTGTCAATCTATCCATCCATCTTTCCATCACGGTGGCTAGAAAAATGCAACTCGGTCTTCAGATCAGCTAAAGAAGCTGTTCCAGTCATGGTGTCAGTGTGTACAGTTACCTAAACCAGTGTTTCGTTTCATCCTGGCCCTAGAGGAACCCTTGTCTTTCACATTTTTGTGGATTCCCTGCTTTAACACACCCCCTGTACCCACAGCCATTTCAAGGCATGTGGTGGCCCTAAGCAAAATGGACCCCACCACATGATTAGAAAGTGAAACTAATGTCAGTTGGTCAGTAGCTTTATCCGTTCTGGTGTACATGGATACTGCTGAACATGTTCCAGTCTGGTTATATTCTACTGTCAGTAACTAGTGGGAGGGCCCCCCTCTTTCTTGCATTGACTGTCACAGAATATAAATGTCCTCTCACACAGTTTGTCTTTGCATTCAATTCATAACCAGTAGTTGTCTGTGGGCCCCAGGCCAGCCTGCCTGCACCTCTAAGGGCCTTATTGTTCACCCTGCGCGAGGCGTGGCCATTTCTGACATTTATAAGGAATTTATATTTATGTTCAGTACACAGACTTAATAACTGTAGCTTAATATAGCAGATATAGACATTCTGCTGTTTGAGAATTTTAACAGATGCTTATTCTCACTCAAATGCTGGAGATTTAGAAATAAAAAATTAAAAGAAAAAAGAACTTCGATTGAACATAAATAAATTTTATTTCACTTTGCTATTATTGAACTGAAATTCACTTTTATTATTATTTATTATTATTATTATTATTATTTATTTATTATTATCTGAAAAATAAAGCAAGTTGTCACCCTGGTGTCTGGTGCTGCCCGTCAATTAAATAAAACTTAAAACACAGAAATACACAGAAATATAAAGCTATATGTTAGCATTCATTTCTTATCACCAGGGCAAATGTATTAAAATATTAAATATATTAATTAAATAACTAAAATCTCGCCCAACGATCTAAAATGCCGCTCCAGGACCGGGATTGAGAGATACTGACCTGAACCATCAGATGAATCTTGGAAACTCTTGGAAACTGGAGGAAACTGTGACAGGATGTGGTCTGGCTGGCCTAACTCCACGGCAAACACCAGAAGACACATTTCAGAGACTCTAGAGCTCGTGTAGAGACTACTGGAGCTTGTGTAATAGGCGGCTCACATGACAACACATGACGGCACAGATAAACACTGGTGAAAGTCTTTTGGAGGTATTTTAGCTGTGAGAAGAAGTGCTCAACCTGCAGGTTTGATGGGTCGCTCTGGTTATAAGAAAGTATTTTCTAAGATAGACAAGAGAACTTGCCTAGGCTGTGCAATACTGCCAGTGGACTACTGAATAAACTGAGGGGGTTTAAAGTGTTTGAGATGGCCCTTAAAGTTCTGACAGACTACAGACTACATCAAATCTTCTACTGAAAACACACACACACACACACACACACACACACACACACATATATACACACAAGCCTCTTCTCATGGTTCACTAAACAACAAACTTTCACCCAAGCTGCTGTGGAAAGTCTGAGCTTTATAAATGCAGCCCTATCTAATACACTAACTCTAACTGTCACTCTCTCTCTCTTTCTGTCTCTCTCAGTATCTCTATCTATTTCTCTCTCTCTCTTTCACTCAGGCAAACACACACGCGCACATGCTCAGAAAGGCCGTCTGAGCGCCTGTGTAAACCTTTCACCTCTGTGCCAGGCTGTGAGAAAGCCGCGGGTTGCCAGATTGTCTAGCTCTGTGTTTTTCCTCTAAGTCTTGGGCACTCACCGCTCTTTGAAGAATACGCTGGCTGATGAAGACCAGGTGTGATTATGTGTGTGTGTGTGTAATGCTGAAAGAGAGCGCGAGTGAGTGTGTAAGACACAGATGGAGAGAGAAAGATGGTGTGTTTGTAACGATGGTGTGTGTGTGTGTGTATGTGTGTGCGTGCGCCTGAGACTGCCTTTGTATTCTGACTGAGACAGGAAGAAAACTTAATGCAGCTTCTATACAGAGCATATAGCATGGGCGTCGCCCTTATTATATCGGAGGGGGATTTGTCCTCTTCACATTTCATAATTACTCATTTTGACCCGCCTCCACATTTAACATAAAATATCATGTAGCCCTGTTGAATTTATAAAAATAAATATTTATTATAATAATATAATTATAATAATATATTTTAATATAATTTATATAAATAAAGTTTTAGAGGAAATTCTGAAGTTCATGTAATTATTTATACAATGAAGTAGGGGTGCAGGAAAAAAATCGTTTCGAGCTGGAATCGCATTTCTAACATCGAACGATTCAGAATCAATTTTCATTTTCAAATGAAAGCGTTTTTTTTTGCAGGTGCAGCGGAGCTCTTTAACTGTCTCGCGGAGCTCTTTAACTGTCTCGCGGAGCTCTTTAACTGTCTCGCGGAGCTCTTTAACTGTCACACGGAGCTCTTTAACTGTCTTGCGGAGCTTTTTAACTGTCTCGCGGAGCTTTTTAACTGTCTCGCGGAGCTCTTTAACTGTCTCGCGGAGCTCTTTAACTGTCTTGCCGAGCTTTTTAACTGTCTAGCGGAGCTCTTTAACTGTCTCGCGGAGCTCTTTAACTGTCTTGCCGAGCTTTTTTAACTGTCTAGCGGAGCTCTTTAACTGTCTCGCGGAGCTCTTTAACTGTCTTGCCGAGCTCTTTAACTGTCTCGCGGAGCTCTTTAACTGTCTCGCGGAGCTCTTTAACTGTCTCGCGGAGCTCTTTAACTGTCACACGGAGCTCTTTAACTGTCTTGCGGAGCTTTTTAACTGTCTCGCGGAGCTTTTTAACTGTCTCGCGGAGCTCTTTAACTGTCTCGCGGAGCTCTTTAACTGTCTTGCCGAGCTCTTTAACTGTCTCGCGGAGCTTTTTAACTGTCTCGCGGAGCTCTTTAACTGTCTTGCCGAGCTTTTTAACTGTCTAGCGGAGCTCTTTAACTGTCTCGCGGAGCTCTTTAATTGTCTTGCGGAGCTTTTTAACTGTCTCACTGAGCTCTTTAACTGTATTGCGGAGCATTTTAACTGTCTCACGGAGCTTTTTAACTGTCTTGCGGAGCTTTTTAACTGTCTCGCGGAGCTCTTTAACTGTCTCGCGGAGCTCTTTAACTGTCTCGCGGAGCTCTTTAACTGTCTCGCGGAGCTTTTTAACTGTCTCGCGGAGCTTTTTAACTGTCTCGCGGAGCTCTTTAACCGTCTCGTGGAGCTTTTTAACTGTCTCGCGGAGCTTTTTAACTGTCTCGCGGAGCTTTTTAACTGTCTCGCGGAGCTCTTTAACTGTCTTGTGGAGCTTTTTAACTGTCTCGCGGAGCTTTTTAACTGTCTCGCGGAGCTTTTTAACTGTCTCGCGGAGCTCTTTATCTGTCTCGCAGAGCTCTTTAACTGTCTCGCGGAGCTTTTTAACTGTCTCGCGGAGCTTTTTAACTGTCTCGCGGAGCTCTTTATCTGTCTCGCAGAGCTCTTTAACTGTCTCGCGGAGCTTTTTAACTGTCTTGCGGAGCTGTTTAACTGTCTCGCGGAGCTCTTTAACTGTCTCGCGGAGCTCTTTAACTGTCTCGGGGAGCTCTTTAACTGTCACACGGAGCTCTTTAACTGTCTTGCGGAGCTTTTTAACTGTATTGCGGAGCATTTTAACTGTCTCGCGGAGCTTTTTAACTGTCCCGTGGAGCTCTTTAACTGTCTTGCAGTTAAAGAGCTCCGCAGGACAGTAGCTGAGCTTCGAAGGACAGTAGATGAACTCTGCGAGACAAGCTCCGCGGTACAGTTAAAATGCTTCGCAATACAGTTAAAAGGCTCGGTGAGACAGTTAAAAAGCTCCATGGGACAGTAGGTGAGCTCTGCAGGACCGTAGGTGAGTGTCGCGAGACAGCAGCAACAGGACAGGGAAAGTTTTTGCTCTTACTGCCTCTCCCTATTAGGCTACAGAGAGGCGTGTAGTGTCTGTTGCGGTGTTTGTTGTTGCGCCGCTAAAGTATGCAGGATGAAGAAAAAGAAATCTAATCGTAACCCCAAGAATCAATTCTGAATCGAATTGTGCGAGTCCCAAAGCTTCACAGCCCAACAATGTAGCAATGGGGCCCTTTTGGGAAGACCAACTGTCTCCCAGTCATAACATACAGGTATAAACCCATATTTTGAGGCCATGCCTGCCTGAAACTGACCTAGCCCATGTACCACACATGTGATCCCTATTTAAGTCTGTTCGTTGTACAGCCAACTTATTCTGTACAACCTAATGTGAAGATGCTATCGCTTAAACACATTTTAAATATAAGACAAAATTAATCTTAGTGAATATAAAAATGAAGACTTTATTCATTAAGGGAAAAAAGCTCTCCAAACCAGCCAAATACTCCAAAAGGGCATGGAGAGCTCATCCAGGAGGTCCCCAAAGAACCGAGGACAACATCCGAAGAACTGCAGGTCTCATTTGCCTCAGTTAAAGTCAGTGTTAATGGTTCAATAATAAGAAAGAGACTGGTCAAAAATGGTATCCACAGTAGGGTTCCAATGTTCCAAATCCATCTCATATTTGCAAAAAAAAAATCTTGATCATGGACTAATGTGACAAAAGTGGAACTATTACATACAGTAAAACTAACAAACACAGTAATTTCAATAAAAAAAGAACATCATACTGAACTTAAAAAAAACATGGTGGTGGTAGTGTGATGGTCTGGGGCTGCTTTGCTGCTTCAGGGACTGAACAACTTGCTGTAATAGATGGAACCAGGAATTTTGCTGTCTACCAGAAAGTCTTGAAGGAGAATGCCCATCTATCAGTTTGTGATTTTAAGCTCAAGCATACTTGGGTTCTGCAGCAGGACAATGATCCAAAGCAAACAAACAAGTTCACCTCTGAATGGTTTAAAAAGAAAACAGGTTTTGAAGTAGCCTAGTCAAAGTCTGATTGAGATGAGCTTAAGCAGGCAGTCAATGCTAGAAACACCTTCAACGTGTCTGTATTAAAAGGAGGAGTGGACCAGATTTC